>NC_143395.1:38681741-39306741 GCF_052110815.1 Crocodylus siamensis | reverse complement strand
GAACAAATCAAAATAATCACACTGTTTTTGTGCCTGTTAAGTCCCTAACGATATAGTCATTGGATGCTGGGGTAAAGAGCATTTCCATAGTTCTGGAAAATCTTGATATGAAAAAAATACAACTATTTGCAGATAGTATAATAGGAAGCGTCTGTGCATGAGAAAATGCATGAAAAACTGTAATGAATGGAATTTTTAAAATAAAAGTATGCGATGGACTTAATTTTTTTCTCTGCAATGAAAATCTCTGTTATTTGGGTTTAACTATTGCTCATTTTTTTTGTGCACAAAATGGGAAACAGCACAAAAGCATTGATTCTGTGTACGTTACTCAGCTGTCCACACACATAGTGAATGCACACTTGGACATGGAATTAGTGCACACCAAAAATTAATCAGACATCTAGGTCAAATAGTGTTGGAAATTTAGCTCATTTCTGTCTTTATAAAACCAATAAAAACTGGTATGTGCTCAAATTTGTTGGTGCCATATGGACTAGTGTTGAAGATACTACACTGAAGATGACCTAGTTGACACTGGAATACCATGATAATTTTTTC
This sequence comes from Crocodylus siamensis, assembly GCF_052110815.1. Taxonomy (NCBI): domain Eukaryota; kingdom Metazoa; phylum Chordata; order Crocodylia; family Crocodylidae; genus Crocodylus; species Crocodylus siamensis. The sequence goes on along the minus strand of NC_143395.1, from coordinate 39,306,180 downwards.
ACGATATGGATCATTATCTAGCAAAACACTGTGGATAGAAACTTGTATTCCAAAAGCATCATAATGCTAAAAACAAACAATAACAACCAGACATGAAAAGTGCTTAATTTTAATCTTTTACTTTAAATGGTAATTATTAAGACTTACACGTTGCATTTTTAAACATATTTAATATAGTTGTTTCATACAGATACAATAACAAGCAAGTGTGTAGTTAATGGAAAAAAGTTTAGGAAAAGTCTATTACTATATAATGAAGAAGAGAAATGTTTAAGTAATGAAGGGACAATTGTCAACAAAATCAAAGAGTCATTGGTTACTGAAATATGGTGCACTATAAGCTAATTATATTTGTAATGAACAAAAATATATTATGCTAGGAAACTTCTGCGCAAGATAATCCATTTAATCTATTAGTCTAGGAAATGCATTACAACATAATAGAGATCTCATAAATCATTCAGTGAAATAGTACGTGTTACAGTACATTATGAACCAGAGACATTATATTAATGTTACAAATGTAGCTCATTAACTGTGTTATACAATGAGTAAGCAGTTCAACCTTCATATCCTTATTACCATTGAAACAAAATGAAGGAATAGCTATTACATCCATCCACCCATCTATCATGCAGCCATGTGACTGACTTTCTCCCTCCCTTGTTCTCTGATATCAAGATAAGTGCCCTTCTACTTTATATTTTGTGCAGCTCTGACAGCTGTGCAGTTCTTGAATATAAACTTTGGTAAGAAAGTCTGTTATATGTCCTTTGAAAATGACACATCATAATCAGAAGTTCCATGTCCTAGCATGAAAGCATCAAAATAGGAACTGTAATGTTACCTTTCAAATAACAACAAAAAACCTTCTAAACACAATGCTTTGAAAATGAAGAAGGAACTAAATATACAATGAAACTAAAATTGAATTTTACTTGTTTAGCAAAACAATAAGCATAGTAACTAATCAATACTATTTTGATTTAATGTACACATTAAATATTTTAATGCCTTATTTTAACACAGATTAGCTTTGGATTTAAGTATAAGAAATTGATTGTAACAGGAATAATGACATGTTCAATCCAGGTATTCTCAGTCAGCTCAAAAAATAGCCAGGGATGTAAGAAACTTGTGCATATCCTTGTGATTAAAGGTTATACTTGTGAATGGGGTCACAGTTCAGGTCTCTGTTCTAGAGCAAGTTAAATGACCAAACCACTAAGTTATTATCTATTACAGCATCTAGTTTTTTCTACCTAAGGATCTGGTTTAGGAACCCTTCTCCTGGGGAGGGTTCATAGTGTAAGGAGAGGCCTATCTTTGACAATTTAGGTGTTTAAGCCCTACATTTTTGCTTTATTTCACTCTTCATTAACTTGGGTCACTCCCTTTTCATATACTTGGCTTTGGAGGTTTTGGCACTGGATTTATGACTTAGATACCTTGTTCTGGGTGGACCCAACCCCTGAGACTGACCGCAACCTTTCTGTTTGATAATAGGCAAATTTTATTGATACACAATGATAGCAGATAAGAATAATGCAATCAGTTCTATATCTACCAGTCCTAGAGCTGTCATCAGAGGAGAGGTATGTCTGGCCAGTATGCAAGCTTTACCCTGAGAGAATGTCAGTTGTTAGCTGCCCAGAGGTCAAAGGCCAAGGCCCACTCCCGTCACCCCCCCAGTGGGGTGGATGAGACAGGCTGATGGTGTGCCCTCTGCTCATGGTGGCCTTGGGCTTCCCTTTTAGGGACCCTCTGCTACTCTAAAATCCCTCCTTTTGTATTCTTTCTCCCTTCTGATGACTCTTTATCTCTGGGCATTGTTGATTGGTTTCCCTGTGGTTGTCATACTGTCCACATTCTGTCCCTTGGGCATATTCCTTTGTTTCATGAACCTGTCACATGCACATATCTTAGTTTGGTTGTTTACCGGGTTTCCTAATTTAGTCTGTTTACCAAAACTAGAAATGCCAAGGACCGTGCAGTTGGGCACTGTGACCTAATGCCACCTTATCTCATGTTATGGAGCAGTGTGGTACATGTCTTCAATTTTCCAGCCTGTGTGTCTGCTTCCTGCTTGCCTGTTCCAAACATAGTGGGCCTTGAAGGAAACTTTGTCAAAAACAGGCTTTTAGAAAGCAATTAACTCTTGCCATTTCCCTGGACCATTATTTTAATGCAATGTCTACTTTACCTATAAGCCAATTCCCAAAAGCAAACCTCTAAACACCATTTTCTAGCCATCGAATGGGTCCTTTCCTTAGACACCTAAATTTTCCTGGGTGTTGACTGGAAAGGCTGAGGCAACTAACCTGAATTTTAGAATTCTAGTAGGTATCATCCATCTAAGGGTTAGGAATTGCAGTGCTGAGCAGAGTATGACTAACTATTTTTGAGGAAATGGTCATAAGTAAGTTTTAACTAGATATAAATAATTCTATATGCAATGGGATTTTTTTTTTGTAAAATAGAAATAAAATGGTAAATAGCAAGGAAAAAATAATCTGATAGCAACATTAAATAAACAATAGGGGTGCATCTACATGTGTAATTAATCCAAAGCAATAAATTCTGAAGCAATCTGAGCTAGGAAAAAACTACTCCTGTACACAGTGTCTAACACGTACCCCTGGGACAGAAGTGATTTGAGCCATGTTGGAGCAGTTTATGCTAGGGCTTCTCCTACCCTGCTCTGCCCCAGCCTTCATGTAGTAGGGGACACACCCTTGTGCCCCCAGGCTGGGGCACAAGGGTGCTGAAAGTGTGGAACCATATGGCTAGGCAGCAGGCAGGAGCAATTTACACCAGTGGTCAGAGTCTGACCATGCACAATTTATGCCTGTGGTGAGTGTCTACATGCATGTTTAATCACAGTTTGTTACTCCACCGTAAGATAGTATTGTTGAACAGTGGTGCTAATTACTTTACTCAGACCTAATACCATCGCACATGTAGAGGGTGATGCTTTACTCTGCAGCTAATTAATCTGTTTTGTAGTAAAGCACTTGTGTAGATGCGGCCTAAGTGGCTTAATTATGATCTTTAAAAAGTTAGGCTTACACTTTCTTTCATAGCTTAAGGTTTGTTCTGAAGTGTTTTGATACATAAAACATGTAAATACCCAGTATTTTAAAAGATATGCCTTTCTCCAGATAGTTGAGAATTTTAGCTACAAAGCACCACATTACCCTGGAAAAGGTAGTAACATACTAAAACACTAAAATAAATAAATAAAGTTTTAAAAAATCAACTGAAGCAAGTGGGATCTTTGTCTTATTTTCTGGCGATCTGGGTTCTTTGAATTTTCAAAGGTAATCAAAAAATGGAAAATTATCAAGCAGTGAAAAAGGATTCATTGTGATTAAAAATTGTAAGAAATGGGTATGAACATTTGCTTAAATAAATGGGTAGTTTTAATACATAAATTGTTTGAATGTTTCATTGTTTAGTACTAGTACAACACATACATGTTATCATATTCTTTTGAAGTGTGCGTCGCTGATTCAATTCAGAGAAGATTCGGCCATATTTGGAGGCAGAATCACCAAATCCAAATCAAATTTGAAGACACACCAAAAAAAATAAAATAAAAAGAAACAACTTCCAAATCGATCCAGAGCCTCTGAATCAATTCAGAAAAGATTCGGGAAAAGATTCAGAGATTCAGAAGATAGTCTTGCAGGGAAACAGAAACTGAGAAGAGGGAGAAGGAGCGGGGGGGGACAATGGACATCTGCATCTGGCCAGTGACTATGATCTTTCCCTGAGTCCCCTTCCAATCACTGTGGGGAGGTACATAGAAACAGCATATAAGCCTCTGTCTGCAGCCTTTCTGTCCCTTTTGTTAGCTGTTTTTGCCTGAGCACTGGGAAGGCCATCTATTACAGGCTAACTTCTCTGCTGGTTTCATCCCTCTGGGACTTAACACACACACAAAGTCACACATATCACAAGTTTTACTTTCATATGCTTGAGGTCCAGTTTCCCAGTAACCCCTGCAGAATCTCCTTGAAACCTGGCAGGCTTCGTAGTCTCAGAAGAGGCTACCCTGCCTGCTGTTTTCATCCTGCTGTGTCTTAACACACACACAAAGTCACATGTCATGAGTTTTGCTTTGAACATTTTGAGGTACAGTTTCCAAGGACCCCTTCACCTGTCTCCTTGAAACTTGGCAGGACTCATGCCCTCAGAATGGGCTACCATCCCTGCTGTATTCATCCAAATATGACAACAAATGACAAAGTTATAGGTATTTCAGTGATTCCCTAATATAGTCTATTGCCAAATCACCGAATCTCTCCGAATCAGCACCAAATCTTCTGAAGCCCATTCAGCTGAATTGATTCAGGACAATGATCCAAATCTCCAAATCAAATCACTGTTCTCCAAATTTGCCGAATCCAGATTGAATGCTTCCTTATTTGCACAGCCCTAATATTCATTCTTCACAGGACAGAGACATAGTCCTCACTGATTTAGAGAAATAAGATGACCACATTTTCCAAATCTTAAGGCACAAACACTCAGACTTGGATGCAAAAGTGACTCAATTCAAGCACAGAAATATGTGGACATACTTCTTGTTTCCCAGCCCAGAGGACATACTATTAATCTGCATATATGTATAGACCTTATTTAGAAAAAGCTAAATCAAAGATCAGAGTTCTGTATTTAGTTTTGAACATGATGGGAAAAGGAGTGAACTCTACAGTACAGATTTAACTTTTATGATAATTTTCTCCCCTGCATTCACTAAGCTTGTCCTTTTAGCTGACATTTTTATATTTCCAGTAGAAGTCATGTTTAAGAGGGACAAATTATTTCTTAGGTAGTTGATCCAATGCCAAAATGGTCTTTGGATATTAAAACAAGATCTTGAGCTAGATTCTAGTCATCAGTTCTGGTCTGCATGTCAATTCTAGGCCAAGAGAAATCTACATGCCACATTTTATTCTCCATTAAAAAACACCCAATGAAATCCAGGAAAGTAGTATTTTTATGGATACATAAATATGTATTTGTAAAAAAAAATACTAATATTTTCAATGAGTTAAAGATGTCATTGTTTTATATTTCATATAGTAGAAATGATATTTTTAATCATACTACAGTTCTTCAGGCGATACAGAGTAATGGCACACCTACTCCAGGTGCGAATAGGTTTTCAGTGTTTTGATTTACAATGTGTCTGGGCATGTTATTATCACACAATAACACTTTGCTCTATAATTGCACTGAACGTTTATTAAAGTTAATGTAAAAAATTGACCCCTAATATTTTGTAATTAGTGGTCTGACAATGATAGGTGATGTGTTTCCTTAAATGTGTTAAGAATAACATTCCCAGATACATTGTGATGTGATTTCAGAAACTTATTTTAGATTTGATATTATGGAAAGCCTTGAACTTCAATATTGCATTATGGACTGAATATTAAATGAAATAATTTCTATCTTTGTACTTTTGAAATAGTGGAATGTTTTCTTCCTTCTATTTACAAATGTTTTTAAGAACATCTCTGTTTTTTAAATCAGTATAATGTTTACAGGCTTCTAAAGGTAGCCTTTTCTCTAGCATCATATTTTTCATGCTGCAGTACAGTATAAACCTGCTAAACTGCCTTTATAAATCTTTATAATTCCACTTGTAAGTGAAAACTAAGATAGTCAGAAGCAGGAATGAGGCTATGATAATTCTTTCTTTCTATATAACATTAAAATATCTGTTATAACTATCCTGATAGAAACTTTTGGAAAAATACAAAATAAGGTGAATTAAGACTATCTTTGAAAAGCAAATAAAAAAAAGTGACATGTCCTTATTTTCTGTTGTATCTTCATTAAAAGTTCTCTGAAGAAAACAAATCTCAAAATCTTACTGGTGAAGGTCAGATACAGATTTTTTTCTAATTTTCCTTTTTTTTAAAAAAACAAACAAAGAAATAAATCCCAAGAGAAATTCTTATTCTTTCTACTCCCCAGTTTTGCATGTGTGTATGGGTATATTTATAATGCAAACATATACTATACTTATGAATACTACAATAATACATATTCTTTGGCCATATTATCCTGTCTTCACATTCTTTTTTCTTGTCTTCTGAATGTAAACCAAATAGGGAAAATTAGAAATTATATATGGAAAGAGAGTACAGAGCCAGATAGATAGCTCTACTTTTCTGTCTGACAATAGCAAATTCCGTATTTCACTTAGTTTACCATGTTAGGCTCTGGAGGAAATTCTTTGTAATTCTAAGCATAAAAGCATATATTTAATAAGACAACACTCCCTGGTTATAGACAGGGGAGTGAAAATTCTCATTCCCAAAAGTGGGTACACATCTCATGTGGATAAGCCAGATGACTGGTTTTGTGGGCTGAATCTGGCCCATGGGCCAGGAGTTGAGCACCCCTGTGTTGGACCATCCTTATGCCCGACTTAACATATACTTTGTGCTGGCCATCTATTCGGAAATTAATTTCATCCAGAACTGTCTCACCTTGTAATGTAGCCGTGCATTTGCCTCCAAGTTGCCTGTATCAGTCATGAAGATTTGGGCTCTGAGACTAGCTCTTCTCTGGTGAATATGTCCATGGTAAAAATAAGCACTCCTCATGTGATTGTGTTAAAAAGTGCAGATTACTTCATCCCATCTCTGACTCAAGCAAAATCATCAATATGCACACATCCTCTTTCTTGCCTCAGAAATAGCAGCTAAACTTTATAAAACAAATGTAAAAGGCAAGGTTCCTAATTCCCCAGCATGCTGGGTTAGTAACTAGATACACCTCAGTTTTACCTCTTCTTCTGCAGTATTTGCAAGTTACTACAAAAGAGGATTCTGTACTGCATGGATCATTGATTTCTGCCCATATGCCAACTTTGAACTCAATAGAATAATTCAGAGAAGGAAGGTACTTCATTGAATGTTAGTAGATAGACCTCAGGCTTATAACTTTTATTTTTTTATTTGATCATGGTGTGAGTAATAGACGTAAGTTTTTCAGGGGCAAATTATTAAAAATGAATTATATGAAAACATAGGTTTGCAGCAAAGATAATATCCATTTTTTGTATTTTTGAATGATTTCTCTATTGACATTTCCATTGCCATTTGCATGTTAATTAACTTGGTTAGAAATACCAACCAGAACCCAGCTTGGTTTGTTTTTTAATCAAACTGGGCTCATTTGCTCTGTAATTCTCCCTTAACTATAGAGAGAAATAAAGTTATTGACAGTTTAAAGCAATCTGTCACAGTATGAGCTAACATGATCTCAATTAAACTCTCTAGGAATGCAAAACAAAAATACTTAAGAAATGATATAATGTACAGAATGACAATGCTTCCAATTGAGTTAGTTAGGGCAAAGGCATTACATTATTTTCAAGGATAGTGTATCAAAAAAATAAATGAACATTAAATAATGTCTGCTTGCAAGCTCTTCTCAAAACCAAAAGGGCAAATTCTCATCTGCTGTAAACTGGCATTATTTCATTCATTTCAATAGAACCATTTTGCTGTATGAGGCTAAACATTTAGGATCAGTCAATTAACATGCTACGTTGCCAAGGTTCATAAATATTTTTTTGTCTCTTTTGGGGCAAAATTATCAGTATGGACATTTTCTATACACTATTTTATCTGAAATGATTTTAGATTACATTATAATAACTACAAATACTGCAGGAGAGAAATAAGAGAATGACATCTTTATTTTCTTTCTTCTGGTTATAATAATCCACATTTTTGGATTTTGTTCCCATTTACCAGGAGATGGAGGCAGAGCACCTGAATCCTCACTCAGTACTTGAAAAAAGAAAACCTTTTTAGGAACTTAAACAGCATGTAAATATCTTTACACAAACTGGATTAACTCTGTGTCGATGCTGTATAAGTCAATGCTTCTCTCTTTCAGATAACAGATGACATTCAACTGTGAGGCTATAAGGCCATGCTAAACATAGTTGAAGAAGAAGAATGAATACTGCCTGGTACTAAATTATTGAGCCTTTCTTTGGGCCTAATCCAAAATCCATTGAAGTCAATGTGATTCCTACCATTCTTTTTTTCCCTTCTATATCAATCCAAAACCTTGCAGAGATACAGTGAGTTCCTGCAGTGCCTTGGGCAGCATGCTAAGCACTGAAGGGTAGGAAAGCAGGTTCAGTTCTTACCTGTCCCAGCTCTCTTCATCCTCTGGTAGCTGCTGCTGCTGCAGCTGGGAAATCAGCTCTCCACATACCAGCTGCTCCCAAGAGCACCAGAATCTCCCCCCACGGGAATCTTCCCCCATTATGACATGTGCAGCCCAGCCCTAGAAGCCAGGCAGCCCTGCACCCAGTAATATATGGTGGGGGAGAGGTTGACTGGAATGGTGCCCCCTACCCCAAATTTTGGACATGGAAGGTGCAGCTCCATGTCCAGTGGTATACAGGGGGTGGGGCAAACAGAGTAACAAGGGCTACCATTTTTTCACTCCCCTCCAATACACTACTGGGGGAGGAGCTGTGCTCCCCAGGGCAAAAATCCTGGTGCAGTGCCATTCCATTTGACTCGTCCCTAATCCGTTACCAAGTGCAGGGTTGCCCAGTTTTCATGGCTGGGTTATGCCCGGCATAGCAAAGGCTCAAAGAGGGAGGGGAGTAGCACTCCAGGACCCCCTCTACGTTAGTCCTGGGGCAGATGCTGCACTCACCACCACCCCAAGTTACATTACTGATATCCTGTGACATGCAAAACATATCATTCTACTGTATTAGGGTATATTTGGCATCTTAAAATTCTGAATTCTGAGAGGAATATTGCCCATCAGCACTACGATACTCTAAAATATTGAAATTAAATTCAAGTGAAAAATCTACATTTCATAATTGATCATTTTTTCCAGGTCAAATACTAGGCTTTAGGGGTTTTTTTTGTTTGTTTCAATGCCAAAGTAAGGCATTAATTTTGATATGGAAAAAATATTTTGTTTTGGTTTTTTCTTTGTTGAATTAACTGCTACATCAACATATTTTGACACATTCTATCTTATTATGTTTGTTCTTACTAGGGTTTTATATCATGTCATAATAATACAGTTGAAAAGCATGTTTTCATTTATGTTATATAATTAATGTATATTTTAAATGTGCAGTCTATAATACATAGCAGGTGTGTCTACAAGTTCTCCTATGGTGCCATTGTTACTGCATTGTCATGAGCTGGAGACTACTGCACAACAGTGTTGTGTGGCAGAATCTGTGATGCAACTCTACTGCATTGTAGTTTTGGGCTATTGTGCAGTCAGCACAAAGAAGATATTCGGTGGTGCTATTGCACAGGCACACAGATTACTGGGCAGTCATTTAGTTCTTGTTTATGAAAGTACTAAATGAGGTACTAAATGAGTGCACAGTAATGGCTGCAGTAATTAGCTTAATAATGAATAAATTCCTACTGTAATTGGAAATAAACAATACAAAAACTATTAAATTACAAAATAAAAATAAAAAATATGATCGGGAAATACATAAATGGAGCATTACTGTTTAATGCAAAAACTAATATAAATACCATGAATGGCATAACTGAAATGCTACATTATATAACATGATATAGTGCCATTCTGGAAGGGATTAGTAATATTAAACTGAACAGCATGGTAATACAGTAAACTCTCTGGTAACTGGCATCTTACAAGCTGCCATGCTCTGTTAACCAGCATACCGGCTTGTAAGGAAAAGTGAAACCAGAAGTGCCCACTGTGACTCCATGTCCAGTGGTATATAGGAAGTGGCACTTTTGGTTTTTCTGAGCCCACACAACCTGGGGAAAAGTAGCCTGCACGGCTCAGGGGCATAACAGGCTGTGCAGGGCTGTGCAGGGCCTGTCTCCCTGTCCTGCTGGGCCCACAGGGCCCGCAGGAGGGGTGGCAATGTGGCAGGAAGGGTAGCAATGCCGGTGGAGGGATGCCCCAGATGTGGTGGGAGAAGTAGCACCTGGGGCCACTCAATTAACCGGCATATTTTGTTCCCCCGTTCCTGGGAGATGCTGGATAACAGAGCTTTTACTGTACTAAAGTTGAAACAATAAAATCAAAGTGAACCCTTCTACTTTATCTTAAAATAGTTGGAAAAGGTCAAAATGAAATATTTCAGTCTTATCTAAATGACAGTTTGTTGAGAGGGAGGGGGGTTAATTTTTGCAAATCAAATATATTCCTACAGAATATTTTTTTGCTGGAAAATATTAAATCAGAAACAATTACACCATCTTTCTTAGTGGTATTAGGTACTAGTAATGGGTGGACCTCTGCTGCTGACAAACAATGGGTAATATGAAGATAGAAAAAGAGGAGTATAGATTCATCTTCCTTTGTGCAAAAGGCAAAATTGAAGACTTGTAAAAAGGACGGGCATGCACTTTATAACATTATTGCCCTGGTTCAATGGGCTTTCAAGTATTTTATAATGGTTCCACTGATAGTTATTTTAATCACCCAGTTGAGACTGAATTGAGTCAGCTTGTCATATCTTGCCTCCTTTCCCACAAAATGTGGATCTTTGACTTCATGGTCCTTCCTTGGTAACATTTCATAGCTTTAAGTCTATCTTTGATGTTGGTTTTGGCCTACGTCTATTTTTTGTGCATAGGCCAGAATTCTTCCTGCTTTACAAAAAAAAGAATGACGAGGAATTGTGGTTTGAAAAGAGACTTATTTTATTATGAGAAAATCATTGATATATATATTTTTAAAGAAACGGTCTTCTTTTGACTACATGAAATCCCTCTTAGCACAAGTGCCTGAGAAATAGGATAGGAATAATAACAAAGATAAGTTCATTATTGAAACTTTTCTTGGGAGCTAGAATAATTATATCCTATGATTACAACGCCCATGGATTGGAAAGAATTTATAATGTCACCACCTGCTGTTAGCAAAAAAATATAGCTGAATGTAAGGAACACTATGGAAAAATAAGAATAAAAGGTTATTTCTGCAAAAAACTTTACAAAGTTTGGATGAAAACCATTTTGATCCATTTTGATGTCCAACCATACCTGCTTACATATTTATTTTTATAGCTCAATGGAAAGGATAGTTTCTCTTATGGGTTTATGATGTAACCTACAAATAAATAATACAGTATGCTTCTTAGTTACAATTTTGTTGAAATTAAAAATAATGTTTTAAAATAGCTGTATCGTTACGAATAATTTTCACACAGTAAATCATCAGTTTCTCTACTGAAAAATAGGAGATTTCCATCACCTGTAAACATTAAACATAAAAACCATAAAAATATACAGTGACTATACTTTATCCATGTTCCTATATGTGAGGGGAATTTAGGTAGCATAGCTCTCCTGTATGTCAAAAGGAGAATAAAGACTGTTTACAAATGCATACAGATCACCAGATGTCATACAAAACTTTTTGCCACTGGCACTAAAGAAAAATAAGTTCAGAGAATTCCCACAGGGTGCTTCAAATCTGGTATAGTATTAGCAGCCCTGGGGAAGATAATGCACTGTAATGAACACTTCTATTCCATGTTGGATTTTAGTCCTTGCAGAAACTCTCACTAGTAGACCTAAAGAGGAAAAACAAAACAAAAGAAAATACAACAAAGGTATTGTAGTTGTCCTTCTTTTCTTGTGGATTTATGTTTGTTTACATTTAGTACGCTTTTTCTTTTTCCCAGGGGAAAGGTGAAGAGGAAGAAACTTTTTCTGATTCATATAGCCTCCTTCTAGCCCTTGGCTAATAGATAATAGATTCCTGCCCCCCTCCCCCCAACACACACACACAATATGGGCCTTTAGAAATGCTTTATAGTTAAATGAAAGTGTTTATTATACCTCTTCCTCTCTTAAGAATCCCTGAACTATTCAGGTAATAAGAAATGCAGTTTTGTAAAGGTGATAGTATGTACATGATGCAAATTAAGGACTTGTGTCCGTAATTCAATTGTTATATGTAATTTCTAAACTGGCAAACTCCAAGACCTGATCAGAAGAAACATCTTTTATTACATTATTTGATTTCAATGTAGACCATATTCTCAACTAGGGATATGGTGTGCCTGAGCTAGAGAATATTTATGTATGTTCTACAATTACTATTTCAAATAAATGCATAAACAGACTTCAGAGCAGAAACTGAAGCTAAGGTGAGGCTCATTCTTGCTCCAGCTCTTTGGCACAATGAAGGTTTAACTCTTTTCTCTGAAAGAGACAAAGCTTCAGTAAGAGTGAAGAATATTCACCACTTCTGTCACCCCTGCACCAAAGTAGTATAAGCTAGGGTACACCTTTGTGAATTGGAAGTTCCCCCGGGCCTGGCATATAATTAATATTTCCCACATTCTGAGTGAGAACTCAAACCATTAATCTATCATATAAAAGGGCACTACCCCTGTGTCTACATATTTAGACAAAGAAAAGTGTGATTCTGCTTTTTTTATTTATGTATTTATTTATTGTACAAGGGACATCTTACATCAAGGAGATACTTACATCAAGGAGATGCTTTTCAGATATAAATCCTGGTCCGGCTAAGGAACTGAATAGAAGGTAGTTTTAAGAGTGTAAGAGTTTCCTATTTGGCTGCCTAAGGCATCTACCTGCTCAGCGCACTGCTTGTATGAACCCCGTTATGAGTCATCTAACTCTGCCTAATTTTAGTCTAACACAGATAATGACCCCATAAACAAGATTGTTTGCATTTCTGATTAACCATGGCATTATCAATTCCCCCGGTCTAAGATAGCTGTACTGTGTCAGCAGCCTAGGCACATTGTGCTAGTACCACTATCTAAGGTTAGCCCTACTTACAGTAAATAAAAATGAGATATTTCATGGGATGGTTGTAGTTCAAATAGCAAATGTCACAGATTGTTAAAAAACATTTTAAAAAATCATAAAATAATGTTATTATGTTGAGGAGAATACATTCCTTATTATTGGACTTGTTTCCAGAAAATATAGACAGAACAAAAAACATGAACACAACATTCCTCACAGGATGTAATATATCTATTTTAAAATGAGGAAAACACTATAGAGTAATCACAGTTCAGGGGCACAATAGTTCAGCGTGTGGTATCTCCTCGGGGGTTTCTAGTGCTGACAAAGTCAAAATTGCTTTTTAGTAATCAAATAAAACTTTTTAGAGATAGTATATAAAAGGCAGGCTTGATTTTTATTAAGATTCTTTTATACCATTAAGGCAGTGTAAATATATGTTAAATTGGGTATAAGTGTAATTTACTTTAAGTGAACTTTAACTCCAAGAGAGAAATGAGGGCCTTAATGTAATGTAGATTTAGGTCCACCATGTTTCATACTTACTGAATATTTTAATATTCTTTTTATAAATCTAAACTTGTAGCTAAGCATCAACGCTAGATGTCTGGGTGAGACAGCAGCCTATAAGTTTGGTGTCCACTTATCTCGTTCCCCTTCTTTAATGTAGTTCTAAAGAATGGAAATCAGATGAAGGCAATGGAAAACAGATTTTGTAAGTTAACATTAGGTACTTAGATATCTGTGAAAAAATATGTTAACATTGTTTGCAAAAGTTTTTAGAGTTGGCCAAACAATTTTTGTGGAAAATGCTTGTTTCCAAGCTTATGTATAACATATTTTTAAAAATAGCCATATTTCTTCCTGATTGAGGGGCAGTAGATTGATAGGATGATTTTTTTTCCTTCTTCCTTGATTTTGGTTGCTTTTCTGCTTAGTTATTCTTGTCTTGATTAATTTTGCTTTGCTTTTAGGTTTTTAGCTTTTTGCTAAAACTCAGGAAAAATTAAAGAAGACATTAAAAAACAATATTTTCAGTAAAATAATAAGAAAAAATGTTCTCTGTATGTCTGTATATATCCATATTTCATATTTAACTTCATATCCATAATTATAATCTATAATTATATCCACAGCTTTATTATTCACATAGCTTTTTAAACAAATCATGTGTACCTGCTTAACTCCACAAAGTGAATAGTTTCATTTCCTGGTCTGTCTCCTTGGATTAAATGTGTTCTTTCTGGATTGGAGTTTCAGATAGGTTTGATGGGATTGTTTGTTAAAATATATTTGCAGAACATTACTGAGTGAAATCAAAACCAGTATCTATTGTGTCATGGTCTAGGGACAGAAATTACACATAAACCAGTTTAAGTGATCAGAAACTGGTTTAATCTTGTAACAGAACAGAAGCTCAGTGCACATAAACCAGTTTCAAAATAGCTGAAATGATTTTAAGATAAACCTGGTTGAATGTAATATCAGACTTAACTGATTTGGGTCAAACCAGTTTATGAAACTTCTGTTCCATACCCCTTCCTGGTTCAAGTTAAATCAAAGTTCCCCACCATCCCAGCATTTTGCATCCCTGGGCTGGGCTGGGCTGTCTGCTCCAGCTGGAGCAGTGAGGGCTGGCTGACAAGGGGTGGGGGGAGGGCAAGCCCAGATGGGGATGTAGCCTGATCTGTAAGGAGGGGACTGCCCCCGGTTAACCCTGGCTGGGGCCAGGGATGGGGGTCAAACTTACTGCTGGCTGCAACTGTGGCCTACAAATTCCAGAGGTGCCCCAAAAAAAGGAAGAGGAAGTGATGAGCAACTCTGCAGTGTACTGTTGCTGTAATTCTGGACTGAAAATCCCAGAGACCTCAGGGTAGGAAGAGAAAGTGAACACACAGCAAGAGAACCATGCTCTAGTGCCCCCTGGCCTCTGGCCTTAGCCACTGCAGGCATGTGGTGTTATTTCCTAAATCAAAGGTAAATGTCTGTCACTTCTACTTCAATTTAATCAGTGTAACTTAGACTAACCTGCAAAGACTTAATCAATTCAGCCTTGGGCTCTTTGACTGTCTGTACCTAGCCAAGAACATGCAAATATAACAAAGTATAGCAAGAGGAATATTCAGTTCTTTATGGACCCAATTCAAAGTTCACCAAAGTTAGTAGAAACTTTTGAATAGCAAAAGAACTGTAAAAAACTTGATTTATTCAAACTCCAAATTGATATTTACTATTCCCAGTAGTCATAATATTTCAAAATCAAATGATCAACAATCCTTTAGATGGCAGAATATAGATTTTCTTTTTTGGTTATATATATATCCACTTTGATTACTAATCAACACGCAATTAATTTTTTCCCACATAATTTAAAAATAAATGTTCACAACTTTATGACTAATTTATTTAAGAATGTTTTCATTTTGTTAATCAATAGGTCAAAATCAATACCATGTTTAATTAAATTCAATATAGTTTTGTTTTTACCACAAGGATCTTATTTTTGATTTTTCTGTCTCCTTTATTTGTGTTCTGGCTCATCTGATTTTTGCCTTTGCTATATAGCTTGAGTAAAAAAGTGAAAATACATGCCTAACTTTCAAACAACAAAAACAACTTTTTTTGGTTTCAGTTCTAGATAAATATATGAATTATATATATATACAGATAGGGTTTACAGACACTCAAAAAGAAAATTGTATGAAATATGGGGATGAAAAATATCTACACAGTTCACCAGAAAGTGTAAACAAAGCTGTGCTACTTCTTATGAACATTATCTACAAAGAAACTGAATTCATGACTCAGAAACACAGAGAAAACCCCCATGTATATAAGCCTAAAGGTAACTGCTTACTGATTTACTGTTTTTCTAAGCATTTTCCCCCATCTCCTGTATCTTTTGAGTCCTCTAGCCTTCCTTTGTCCTTTCCCATCTCCAAACACCCACCCCTGCTTTGTGGACTACTCCCCACCATCAGTAAGACCAGGTAATTACTATCCTTAAGGGGAAAAATCTGACTTCCCATACACTTCCCTGCTTTCAGGGCTGTTTTTAAAAATCACTTTTGCAGCATTTTTGCTAATAATTTCGGCCAGTCTCTAAAAAACATCTGCTGCTTTTCTTGGGAGGGGAAAGATAAAGTCTTATTAAAAGCAGAAAATCACTGAGGAATACTTAAAAATAAGTATGTAATACATATTGGAAAACAAATGGAGAAAATAGGATATCCTGATATACTACAACAATAGTATATCCTCTGTATCTACTTTGAATTGTTACATATGGTAGCAACCATTGCTAAATTATCCATAACTAATTGGCATCGTAATTGTCCTTAATCTGAAATAGACAATTAAACATGTTCTGGACTATTAACTGGTTCATATTTTAGGTGTTCAGCTAATTAGACATTTTCTAAACTATTCATTTACATTTGAATAATTTGTCCACCATAATCCTTTGTTATAAAGAAGCAACTGTTTCTTTTTTCTATTGCTAATCCCACAGTAAAGTTCTACAGGTGAGGGATGTTGAAAGAGATGCCTAATTCAGATAAAACCAATCTAAATAAACTTTCATCATATATACAGAAAAGGATAAATAGATTAATCAGCACTTCTCCAAACTGAAGTTTCTTACATTGAACAGTCTTTTATTCTTTCCTTTACATCATTACACCTCCTCAGATTTAAAAAGACTAATTATCTAGTAGAAGAAAAACAAAAAGATGTGTACAAAATTGTAGATAATTAGTCTAAATGTAGATACACATCAATAAAATCTTACAGGTTTTATTTCTCTAATTTCCTCCAACTGTCCAATAGCTGCCCTACAATGACTTCAATCTGTCTTAAAAACTGGTGTGGTCTGGTTAAAGAAAAGCATTGAAATCTTCAAATGTATATATTTGCTTTATATTCCTGTTTTTACAGTGACCGAAATGAAGACTAGTTCATGCTGATGGGTAATACTTGGTAAGTTTAGCATTAACCTATATAGTTGTTGTTTTATTATATATTTTTTCTGTAGCATTTTTCTCTTAAATGAATAGTTCTCTTCTGTGACTGTAAGAGAGGTGATGAAGTAAATTTACAATTTCAAATGTGGGTGCAACATGTGGGTTGCAAGAGGAACTGTAGCTTAAATAGATAGTTTGGAGGGATATAGTGGTGAAACTCTGACCCAAAGAAAGATGATTACTGGAGTGCTGACAGAAGTGGCATTTGTCACTTGTATCTACCACATGATTAGCTCCTTCCAAGTCCTCCACAGCTGTGCACTGACAGAAGTTCCCAGCTGCAGATCACTTTAAAAGTACCTGATCATATGACAAATTAATGCTCATTACATGAGGGTTCGGATGAACGCACTCCAAAGTGCCTTCATTCTTTTTTGGCTGATTGGTGTTGTCTACATGATGAGAGGGGGAGAAGGCAGGGATGGAGCACTGAGGGATGGGTGGATTGGTGTTGAAGGCGGGGAATGAATTCACCTGCCCCACTCCAGAGCAGACTGGAAAACCTCCAGCCTGGAAGTCTATCCCTTCTCTTCACCTCCTCCCCCACAATCATGAAGAGAGCACCAGAGCTGGGAGGTGGGGGTGAGGCTAGAGGAGACAGGCTACAGACATGCAGCTCCTCCTGGATCAGTTTCAAAGTGGAGCTTAATCCCCAACCCTCCCAAGCCAACAATGAATATCTGTTGTGTTGGGGGTCAGGGTGGGGGGGGGGTCAGTTCAACTCATGGCACTTTATTTGAGACACCATGAGTTACAGCAGGGAGATGCATGTCAGTCAATGCCCTGGAAGTCTATGACCTCCCAGGATTGCCAGTAAGGAGGTCCAAAGGAGTCAGAGGTGCCAACTAATTAGTTTAAAACCATTTCTAATCAGTATACTCAATTGCCTAGAGGCAAACTTGAGAAAATCTGAGGACATGATTGTGTCTTTACCCCTTTCCTGAGTTAAGGTTTTTATTCAGAATCAGAAGAAATTTAAACCCCTACCAGAAGAGCTACAAACCTCAACTCCCACAGAGTCCCCTGACTACAAGACTATACATTTCTCAGTTTGAGTAATCTTCATCCTCTCTTTCATTTCTGCCTTCCAGAAACTAATTAAAGACTAATTAATTAATTAAAAGAGAAAGGGGGACCAAGAGAGCTGATGACTCTTCAATCTAGTAATTAGGATACTCACCCACATCAGCTGCAGGAGACCAATCAATCAGACTACAGTCTGCAGATACAGGGGATGGGGACGTTCTGGGCTCCAATTTTTACTCAAAGGACTGTTTATGCATCATATATTATATATTCACTGGACAACATATTATAACAGTTTTGAGATTAGGGCATAGAACCTTGGACTTACCCTCTCCAAGGCGAGTACCCTAATTGCAAGTCAAGAGTTATGCTCCCTTCATATCTAACTGATCTCCAAGAGGTGAATCATCAACAACGAGTCAAAGGCAATCACAATATTCATAAAAATTGAGAGCTACTTCCCAGTTCTCTCTACCCAATAAAAACAGGTAATATCAGATACTTTAATTTGAATTAATTACAACAAAAAGAAAAGTACAAGTTATTTTCTTTTAGCAACTATTTTTTAGCATTGAAAGAAATACTTTTCACTGTGTATTTTCTCTGGTATGTAAGAATACCACACCTGTGCTTGATTCTACTTTCACATAAAATCACTCCTATTAAGCTACATTCACTATTACAATAAGACAGAGTTTAAGTGACAGCAATGGAGCTACGGCTACTTCCACCAGCAGTGAGCATGGCCTGTTGTATATTTTCTGAATTAATTGTATGGTTTATGAAGTTCTAAGCTTTAAATCACTTTCAGGACACTTTTTATTTTCTCTGAGCAATGACAGCATATAAACTGGCTTCATTTCTGCTAGTCAGCAACAAAGAAGATGGGGTTTTTGATCACACCTAATTAAACCAGGGAAAATGAGAGAAGTATTTTTTAATTACTCAGTACCAGGCTACCCAGTGATTCTTATAGGGAATGTTTGCCTTTGCCTTTTCCCTTCATTATTTTTTTAACAGAAGGACTATTTAAGGATATAATTATTATATCAAGGACTTGATTCATAAAAGCTTTCCATATCATTTAACTAGAATGCTTTTTCTGAATAATTACATTATTTTTGCTAAATGCTAAAATTCTTTTGCTGTGTACTCAACCAGTCACCTTTTCTTCCTGCCAAAAAGGTTCATCAAGTAAAAAAAAAATGAAATTACAATTGTCCAAGCTAACACAAACTTGGAAATGTTTTATAACCAGTCCAGCCAAGTTTTTTTTTTCACTATTTCCTATTTATTTCCTTTTTAACTAAAGGTACTTACAGTGACAACAGCATCCTAGTTGTAAACTAGGATATGTATTTGAGCTTATTCAGGAGTTCTTGAACTCTTGAATTTTATGGATAGTGGGGTTTTTTAAATCTTGTCCAAGAGACAGTGCAAGAAAGAAACATCTCACAGGTAAAGAATCTCTGACCAGGTTGGAAAGAATTTGAATGTGTGAAGGTATCTGTACTGGGTGAAGGAAAAACTGAAGATGAATTGCTATTGGAGATTTCACAAATGCAAGTAATGGTTACTAGGGCTGGTAGTTAGGATGAAGGTTGAAGAAGTTTTGGGCAAGAGTGAAAAATGCTACCTTGGGGTAAGGACATATTGCAGTTTGCTACAGCCTTGATTATAAATAAGGTCAGCAGTAGGAGAAATAGTTATATGGGGATCATACTGAAAGTCTAGAAATACTTCATACTGGAAAAATACAATGCGATGAGAGAAAGTGTGATGAGGTACAATTAATTATGGAAGGATTCCTGACGGAGATACAAAAAGGAATGACATAGGACCAACCCCTCCTCACCCCCTGCCTGCCCACACACATGGCCCTTCCAGGGACCAAGCATTAGATATTTATTAGCAACAGAAAACACTATGTCACAGGTTATTGAATCCCCCTCCTCCTTGCCCCTCATGAGCTGAGGCATGTAGGACCAGCTGTCCATCTTCTACCTTGCAGAGAGGCCCCTCAATGGCCCAGGACTACATAAACTGGCCCACATCTTGTTGCAAGGTAAGTGTCCAAAATCAAATGTAATACATGCCTGGACCAGGAAGTGGAAGAGTTGGAAGGCATCATTGAAACTCACCCTTGGAAACCAGTTTCTATTACTTTTTAGAGTTGTGATCTTGGCCTAGCAAGGAAATCTTCAATCTAATAGGAAATTGGCCAGGCAGATCACTTATCCCTTGCCCACTCACTACAGGATAGAGCAGAATTAAATAGAAGTTTAATTCTTCTGGCACTCTGGACTTGGACTTCTCCAAAACTGTCTATATCTCCTCTGTCTTGTGCTGAGTAGCCAAGGGGAGAGTGATTTGTCTAGCCAGAGTGCCAAAGAGGGTCCTGAGGGCATCAAAGAGCAGCTGAAGCTGAGGACAGTCCAGGAAGGTGTGAAAGATAATCTCCTCAACCTCCTGGGGGCATAGGGAGGTGGGCAGAGTGAGAGAGAAGAGGTAGGGGAGGGGGAGAACAGATCCTACAAGCTTTCCATAATGGCCAATAGCTTGGTGGTTAGGTTCTTCAAGTGGAGGATGTGAAACTGAATCCCCTGGAGTAGAGGAAGGAATTAAACTTAGGTCTTACACAAATTGGGTGCATCTATGCAAGCAATTAATGTGCAGCAATAAACTGGAACAGTTTATGCAGGAGTCAGCTTCTCCCAGGTGCTGTGTCTACACATGTGCCCAGGAACACAGCACTTTGAGCCAGGGCAGAGCAGCCCCAAATCAGTAGAGGGCTTGGGGGGCACTGTTGGGTGACATCAGGGCTGGCTTGGGCACAGGAATACTGTAGAGCTAGGTAGTAGGCAGTCCCCACATTTTAACACCTTCATGCCTCAGCCAACCCCTGTCACATCTACTTGTGCATTGCAGCACACAAAATTACTCCACTGTAGGACAGTACTGTCCCTGACAGTACTACCCAATGGTGGAGTTCATTAATTTACTGCTCCCTAATACCCATGCATGTATAGACAGTGCATGTATAGACAGTGTTTCTTTACTGCGGAGCTAATTAGTTAACTGCAGTAAGCACACATGTAGATGCACCAATTGAGAGTCTCCTCTACTTCCTGAGCTACTGTATACAAAAGAATTAATGGTACTTCTCCTCCAGCTGGACTTTGAAGAGAAGCAGTGGCCTCACCTGCCTAACTGAATTAGTGCTTCTGGCAACACTAGCAGAGAAACACCTAATTGAAGATCCTGTTGGTGGTCTAAGATACGTGCAGAGGTACTTGGCCTTGTCCAGACCAAGGCACCCATAATTTAAACAAAAGTTAAGCACCCATATCCTGGCTGCATCCTACTTTAGGCAACCAAGTATTTTATGGATCTGGATCAAGGTCCCTATACCAAAGTTTTCCTCAGCTGTGTTTTCAGTTCCCTGTGGCCATAGCAGATTGATGCAAGTTACAGAAGCTCTTATGCTATTCTAATTCAACAAAGGGCCTCCTATTTTAAAAAACTGTCTACAGCTATACCAAATAAGTTTTAAAGTATCTATATATAAATAGCTTAGTCCATCTGTCTGTGTGTCTGTCTGTCCATAATGCTCTTGGGGTGTGTGCTGGGGCATGGGTCCAGCCAGTGCTGCATCAAGAATGCCCCTCAAGAATGATGGGCAGAGTAGGCTGGGACAGAGTGCTGCCACCCACTACCCCATGCTGGCGCCACTTCCCAGGAGTGGGATGGGGGAAGCTTACACATGGTGGTAGCCACTGCCACCCACCATTTCATGCTGCTCTGTGTCTGGTTGCATGGAAGCTTTCCACCCCCCTACCCCAGCTCCTGGGAGATGGCGGCATGGAGTAGTGGGGATGTGGTGCAGGGCCGGACACAGTTTTTCAATAACAGTCCCAGCAGTGAGCTTTGTGAAATTAAGCTGCCCTCTTGCTTCCAACATCAATCAGAGTTTTAAGGGTCTGAGTAAGGGTTTGTGGGGACCAAGGACCTTAGTAAAGTGCTAAAGGAATTAAAGTTGCAGAGTTCATAACTTGTTGTTATTTATAATTATTATTTTCTTAATGGCATTGACAATAACATTTCCAAGTTTGTAGATTATGCTAAATTAAGGAATTGATAAATAATGGGGCACAAAGATTCTTGAAGGACTTGAGGAAATAGATGACAAATGCCCATTCAGTGCACATAAATGTAAAATAATTAATCTTGAAACATAGTAAAATAAATCAAAGAGTGAATGACTGCTAAATGAAAAGGTGATACAGTGTCTGACCTTGAGAAAATTTGTGAGCAGTGATAGAGAAATCCCTAAAGCCTTCAATTCAGTCTGCAGCTGCAGTTAAGAAAACAAAACAAGATGCTAAGTTGCATTGTTCAAGAAATACAAAATAAATCAATGAGAATGGAAGTAGTGATGCATGAGGCACTGATTGCACCCCATCCATATAAGACAATATTTCATCTGCTTGTAGCTGGTATTCTTCTATAACCTATTGAGTTCTGTATGCCATTGCTCTTTCAGGAGAATATTACAAAAAACAACGATTTGACTGATACAAGTATAAGTTTAGTATCTGAAGATAGTTTTGAAAGTGCTGAAAAAGCAGCAACACTCCAGTAATATGACTGACATTTGAAATTATAGAGAGATCAATAAGATTTTGTTCCTTTGTAGACAGTGCACAATAATAAACAAATTAGTTCAAAATTAGAGAGAGAAAAATTAAAATTAAGCAAAAATTGCAATCTGCATAATGCTAAGGACGAGATTCTCTTCTGTACTCCAGTATAGTTGTGAAAGCACCATTAACTTACACCAGTGATAAAAGGTCCTTCAGTGTTTCTAATTAGAAGAAGATTGTAGAATAATAGAATCTTAGAGAAGTGGGGCTGGAAGGGACTTCCATAGGTCACCTAGTCCAACTTCCTTCCTGAGGCAGGATCATCCCTATCTAAACAACCCTATGCAAAACCATTGTCTAATCTGTTGGCCAAACTACAGTCAACTCGGACACAACACAAGAAATAAGACCTTAATCTGGCACAGATAAAGCAGCGGAACCACAGAATCCAATGTCTTTCTTCTGTAAAGATTGTTAATATATATCCAAGAGACCCCAGTAAAAGGGCCATACCCCCAGCTACAGAGGAAGGCATAGTATAGTCCATACCAATCTGTCCCTGGGGTAAATTTCTTCCTAACCCCAAATCTGACAATTGGTCTGACCCTGAGCTGGCAAACTGTGGGTTAAGTCCCATGAGGAGCACTGGAACACCCCAGTCAAAAGCCTCAGACTTGGCTGCAGCCAATACCCAGTGCCTCTGAGGAAGGCTTAACACCCCTCCTCCCCCGACCTCTGATGCATGTAGCAGCAGAGGGCAAGGGGAGGAGGGGTCTGAATAGTTTTAGTTTGTAAAGTGTAAATGTTCAGTGGAAATGAGCAATGCTTAAATGCCTGGAATTTAACAAAAAAGCATTAACTATAATGGTGATTACTCCCCACTCAGTATGAAGGCATTGAGATCCAGCCTACCAGGCTCATGCAGCAACTAGCAAAACCTGAAGCATGGGGAATGCCCGGAGTAGAACATAGGCATAGCTATGCCTAGATCATCCCTGATGAAAGGCTGTCCAACCTCTTCTTGAACATCTCCAATGCTGGAGAGTCCATGCTTCCCTAGGCAGTCTGTTCTACTGCCTCAGTCTATTCCACTGTGCTAACAGTGAAGAGGTTTTTCTTTATATCCAATCTAAACATACTTTGCTGCAATTTTTAAGTCATTGCTACATATCCTGCTCTTTGCAGCAAGAGAGAACAGTTGTTTTCCCTCTTCTTTATAGCAGCCCTCAAGTATTTGAAGACTGCTATCATGGCCCCCTCTTAAGTACCTTTTCTGCTACCACCTGCCATAAGACAGGAGAAGAGTTGCCTTCACCCCTGCAATTACAGCATGGAGTTCCTGTTCACTTATTCAGAGCCTGAGAAGCAACAATTTGTTTCACTGCTTTGACAGTTTCACTCCTCTAAATAGGAGGGATTCTCTGATGGTCATTTTGCCAGCTAAGTCCTGTTTTTATCACCATCATAAGACTCCTTCATGACCATATGACAGCCTCCATCCTATGCAGTGGCTTCACTACAGAACCCTTTGCTATTTCAACTGGTGTCAAGCAGGGATGTGTGATCACACCAATTCTGTTTTCCATCTTTCTTGTGGTCATCAAGTTGTTTATCCATGATTGTCTACCATGTGATATCAGCACCAAGTATAGATGGATGAGAACCTCTTCAGTCTCTCCCATCTCTGTACCAAAAGCAAAGTTATTTTGGCTCAATTGTTGAACTTTAGGATGCTGATGATTGTGTTGTTGCACATACTGAGGAGGACCTACAAATGGTGCTTAACTAGTGGAACCCGGCCTGGAAGACTGCAGCCCAAAGCTGAGAACAAGGAACAGGCAGGCACAGTGACAGGGAACAGTCTGGGCAAACCAGTGCTTGCCTGACCCTTGCTGAGAGCTCTGCAGGTATACTGGGAGCAGCCCTGCACTGGTGGGGTAACTGCGCAGGGGTCGGCAGGCCTGGACGTACACCAGCGCAGACTTCTGCTCCATGGGAGCCCCAGAGTCAGGGATGGGTCTGGGCTCCCTGCCAGTCCAGAGCTGCTCCCAGTCACCCCTGCCAGCCTGAAGCTAACACCGGGGGAAGTCTAGTGCTCTCTCTGCCTGCTGGAGGGTAGCAGAGCAGGGCAGGAGCAGCCCTGGATTAGGCTGCTCTTTTTGGGTGCAAATCTGCATCCAACATGAGCAGATATGTAGCTGCTTTCCTAGGCAAAGTGTAATAAGCCCAAATTTACTGTGGAGTACATTCAGTTACTCTTCTCTTGCTTTCAGAGAATCAAAATTGCACTGTGGGGCATCTTCCCTTT
Source organism: Crocodylus siamensis (assembly GCF_052110815.1). NCBI lineage: Eukaryota > Metazoa > Chordata > Crocodylia > Crocodylidae > Crocodylus > Crocodylus siamensis. The sequence goes on along the minus strand of NC_143395.1, from coordinate 39,281,378 downwards.
CAGTGATCAGCTATGATTTGGGTTCTGACAGAGACACTGTGTTCTCCATGGAAAATACAGAGCATGAAACATAGTGGTCAGTGACAGGTTATGTTCAGTTGACTGCTGTTCCTTCTAGACAAGTCGTATCTCTAGAGAAGAAACTAAAGAAATCAACATCTACATGAAGGGCAATGCTGATGAAGGGCAGGCTCCTGGTTATGCAAGTATGACAGCCTAGTGTGAAGACATGTCAGAATATACCCCAAAATGGAGAATATACCCCACATGGAGAACCTGCTTCCCAAAATGTGGTGGAGGGACATGTGTCCCTACTGAAGAAAAGTCTGGGTGGACTGGGAGCAATATCCTGTCCCCTGCTGCCTGACTGACTGGGACCAAATTAATGGCTGAGTAGAATAAATTACTATGTAGTAAGGGTCTGTACATGTTGACAGTGACACTTACTGAGCAATTATTTGCTCTACTGCACAATAAAGCATCTTGTGTAGACACACCCAAAGGGAAATATCACTAGAACATTCTCTACAGGTCAATTGTATGCCACAGATATTACTAACATTATGCTTAAGGCATACAAAAGAAACTTTCTGACATTAGCTAAGAAGAAGCTAAACAGAAGCAATTGTTTCTTAGAAACAAGTATTTAATGACGGTTTACGGCAAAATGTTCAATATGTGCCATGAAATCAAGTCAATAAATCCAGAAATAAAGTATTAAACAAGGTCTCCATGGACAAACTTCTTTGGTCTGTTTAATTATCTCACATTATGAAAATAAAATAAAACACTAATGCAGATAAAATTAAGGGAGTGATAACTTTAAGGAATGGAAGGCATGTTATTTGAAACTGGACTTGGTGATCAAGTAATTGATCAAATAATCAAGTTAAACCTATTTAATGATTTCTTTGCCTTCATTTTGCTAAGCACGGACTGGGTCACCCCTACCACTGGCACCCGTGTAAGTCCCGGGGGAGGCACACCCAGGCCTAGGGTCAGTGAGGACCTAGTCAGGGAACTTCTGGAGGGACTGGATGTATTTAAATCAGCAGGTCCTGATCATCTCCACCCCAGAATACTGAGGGAATTAGCAGAGGTCATGGTTTTACAAGCACTCATGGTGCTTTGGCGTGGTGCCAGAGGACTGGAAAAGGGCCAATGTGGTTTCCATTTTCAAAAAAGGGAGGAAGGAGGACCCAGGAAACTATAGGCCAGTCAGTCTTACCTGGACAGGTCATTTTCGACTTGGAGGGATGTCGGCCGTGGGATCCCCCAGGGCTCAGTCCTTGGGCCTGCACTGTTCAACATCTTCATCAGCTACTTGGACGTGGGTGTAAAAAGTACCCTGTTCAAATTTGAAGACAACACTAGATGTGGGGAAAAGTGGGCGTGCTAGAAGGGAAGAATAAGCTGCAATCGGACCTAGATAGGTTACAGGGGTGGGCGGATGAGAACAGGATGGGTTTCAACACTGACAACTTCACTGGGGAAGAAGAACTAGCACAATACCTACAGGCTGGGGAACTCCCTTCTCATCAGTGCAGAGGCAGAAAAGGATCTTGGAATCATCATTAATGCCAAGATGAACATGGGCTAATAGTGTGGGGAAGCGGTCAGGAAGGCCAACCACACCTTGTCATGCATCCACAGATGCATCTCAAGCAGGTCCAAGGAGGTGATACTCCCCCTCTATGTGACACTGGCCAGGCCACAGCTGGAGTACTGCGTTCAGTTCTGGACGCTGTGTTTCAAAAGGGATGTGGACAATATGGAGAGTGTCTAGAACAGGGCCACCTGCATGGTCAGGAGTCAGCAGGGCAGGCCCTACGAGGAGAGGTTAAGTGACCTGAACCTGTTCAGCTTCTACAAGAGAAGGCTGAGGGGGGATCTAGTGGCCGTTTACAAACTGGTTAGGGTAGACAAGCAGGCATTGGGGGAGTACCTATTCCCCCAAGTACTACCAGGAGTGACCAGGAATAACGGTCACAAACTGGCAGAGGGTAGATTCAAGCTAGATATCAGGAGGCGCTACTTCATGGTCAGGGTGGCTAGGATCTGGAACCAACTGGGGGTCTTTAAAAGGAGGCTGGATGAACACCTTGCTGGAGTCATTTGACCCCAGTACTCTTTCCTGCCATGGCAGGGAGTCAGACTTGATGATCTGCTCAGGTCTCTTCTGACCCTACCAACTATGAAACCAGGAAATTATAATTCAACTAGGCAAAGTGTATCTTTGTGGTAGAAAAGTGAAGATGAATTATTTCTCAATATTCCCAAGCAGGAGCACTTCCTAGTTGGTGAGAGAAGTTTTCTAGCAACAAATATGTCTGATGGTAGTCTACTTGAAAAAGAAAATATGGATTACTATTTAAGAATTTGCAAGATCTGCTAGTCTTTGGCCTTTTTGACATTATTGGGAGGTATCCAGTGATTTTACTCTGGACAGCTTTACTGTATTTGTTCAACTAAACCAGTGGTTCTCAACTGTTTTTCATTTGAGGCACTCCTTAGACAATTGCAGGTCTTGGCTTTCACTCTTCTCTCTCTCTCTTTTTTTTAATTTAATTTTATTTATTTATTTATTGACTGCAGAAAAATAATAAAGTAACTATTCTGCTGGAAAAAGAATCAGAAAGACCACAAGTCAAAATGTTTTTTTACCCTATGAATCTGAAATATCTGAATTTATCTTGTGACACGTGTAGGTGTGAACACTACTGTTGTGCAGCACACCATGGCACCCTTAAAATTATCTCATGGCATCTCTTAACAGCAGGACACCTTGGTTGAGAATCACTTATCTAACTATATAGGAAGAATTTCAAAATTACAAAAATATTGTTATCCATGATATGGTTCTTTTGAAGTTCCGAATATCACCTGTGAGGTTCACTCTCCTTAATCTCTAATTAAAATTCACTGTTTGGAGAAAAACTGTTTTTCCAGAGGTTATACCTACAAAAAGAAAATATTACATAGTGTCATAAACGTAAAATCGTTGGCATTTGAGCAGCACAGAACAGTGTTTGGACCTTAAACGCCCCCCTAGATATCTAGGACAGTTGAACAAATGTATTATGGATTACTATTTAAGAACCTTTTGTTATATCATATGTAGTATCATTGCAGCAGTACACAACTTCCTCAGGCACCAAATAATTTCTCATAGCCTTAGAAGCAGTTATAAAGGTCTATAGAAGAAGTCAATACCAATTCTCTTGGTCTAACTAAGTCAAGATACTTTTCTGATATAATAATCAGTTTCAACTTTTATTGTTCCAACAACATTCAGTGTATAACTTTCAAAATAGGATGCATTTGATCAAGCAGTTCTCATGGATACTGTATCCCTTTAGAGACTGTAACATGTTTTGTGTAACCTGAAGGGTCCCAGATAAAAAACTGAGGGCTTTGAGTTTACATCTGCCATGGATATCCAGGGGTTAATAAACAAAGATTGTAGGTAACAAAATCAGAAGGTCACTCAAAACAAGATCCACACTGCAGAACCATAATAAGAAAAGTGTAATACTTTGTAATCTTTTAGGCTTCACTGAAGCTTAATCCTAGGTCTGTGTGCACTTGACTGACCTCATGGTGTACTCTTTGATTTGCACTGCAGCACACATTCTTTTCACATCAGAAAAACCAGACTCCTGATCCACATCATTGTACTGTTCTGACTCCAGTTCTGACTTACTATAATACAAGTATAGCAGTGGATAGCACAGTTTATTCTGATTCCCATCAGTGTAAATTCTGATTCATCTCATATCCTGGCTAATGCTGTGTGACACTTTGCTTGAAGAGCTCAGAATAATAAGCTGAGATTGGTGCATATGTGTTATGTTTAGCAATTTTTCCCTGATTATCATATATATATCTTTCAGATATTTAATATTAAATATAGTCATTAAACACCTCATTGACACAAAAGCAAATGAGGCATATGGTTTCTAGAAGAATAGATTTGGGGCTGTAAACAGACAAAGGAACAATAACAGACCTTTGTTCAGAAGGTGATTGTGACAGAGACGGAAGGAAAAAATGTGGAAAAATGAAAAACAGGATACAGTCACATATAGCATATTGTTAAACTAAATCAATGATACTTTAGTTCAAGAACATTTGACATACATATTTTTCCTGCCTTTGCTTTGAAGAGAGCAATGTATGTATACTTAAAAGCTGAAAACCTTGTCTGATGACCTCAAACACAGAACTGTTGGAAGTAGTCATTATAAAACCCAACTGAGATATGGTGACAGGTGTATCTACACAAGATAGTTACTGCACAGTTAACTAATTAGCTCTTCAGTAAATGTTATTTCATAGATTTCATAGACATTACGGCTGGAAGGGACGTCGGAAGATCATCGAGTCCAGCCCCCTGCCCAAAGGGCAGGAAGTCAGCTGGGGTCATAGGATCCCAGCAAGATAAGCATCCAATTTACTCTTGAAGGTGTTCAATGTAGGTGCTTGAACCACCTCCACTGGCAGACTGTTCCAGACCTTGGGGGCTCGGACAGTAAAGAAATTCTTCCTTATGTCCAGCCTGAAATGGTCTTGCAGGAGTTTATGACCGTTTGACCTCATCATCCCTTGGGGCGTTCTGGTGAACAAACGTTCCCCGAGATCCTGGTGGTCACCCTTGATAAACTTATAGGTGGCCATCAGATCACCCCTGAGCTTGAGCTTTTCCAGCCTAAAGAGCCCCATGGCTCTCAGCCTGTCATCGTAAGGTCTGCTTTCCTGACCTCTGATCATGTGCGTAGCTCTTCTCTGGACTCTCACAAGCTTCTTCACATTCTTTTTGAATTGTGGAGCCCAAAACTGGATGCAATACTCCAGCTGCGGCCTCACCAAGGCCGAGTACAGGGGGAGAAGGACATCCTGGGATTTGCTTGAGAAGCATCTATGGATGCAAGCCAGCGTTTTGGTCACTTTACTAGCCACAGCATAACATTGCAGGCTCATGTTCATCTTGTGGTCAATGATGACCCCCAAGTCTCTTTCTTCCATAGTGCTAGCCAGCATAGCACTGCTGAGCCTATAAGAATGCTGCAGGTTTTTTTTTCCCCAAGGTGGAGAACCTTGCATTTTTTGGTGTTAAAAACCATCAGTTTCTCATCCGCCCATTTGCTGAGCCTGTCTAGGTCAGCCTGGATCACCCGCCTGTCTTCTGGCATGGATGCTTTACCCCAAAGTTTGGTGTCATCGGTTAACTTGGCCAATCCGTTTCTGACTCCAATGTCCACATTATTAATGAAGATGTTGAACAATATGGGTCCAAGGACAGAGCCTTGGGGAACCCCACTGGTTACAAGACACCATGATGAGTGACTGCCATCAATTACTACTCTCTGGGTCCGACCATGGAGCCAATTTCCCAGCCAGGTGGACCCAAGGCCACAATCATGGTGGACCCAAGGCCACAATTGGCCAGTTTTGTCAAGAGGTGATCATGGGATACCAGATCAAAGGCTTTTTTGAAGTCAAGATAGATGACATCAATCTCTTCTCCCTTGTGCAGGTGATAGGTCACCTGGTTGTAGAAGGAAATGAGATTGGTCAAGCAAGACCTACCTGCAACAAACCCATGCTGGTTATCCCTTAGGATGTTGCCATCAGTGAGTCCATTTAGGATATCCTCTTTAATAAACTTTTCTAAAATCTTTCCCAGGATAGAAGTCAGGCTGATGGGCCTATAGTTAGCTGGATCCATTTTCCTCCCTTTCTTGAAGATCGGCACCACATTGGCCTTCTTCCAGTCTTCGGGCATTACACCAGAGCACCAGGAGTTTTCAAAGATCCATGCCAGGGGCTGGGCTATGATGCTTGCCAGCTCCTTAGGAACCCTGGGTGTAGATTGTCAGGGCCAGCTGACTTGAAGGTATCCAGCTTCTCAAGATGTTCCTTCATGAGGTCAGCATTAATGGAGGGCATGGGATTGCCCTCACCCGGACCTCCCTGTCCTGTAGCAGGCATGGGCATCCCATGGGGGTGATGAAAGACCGACACAAAGTACCCATTTAATAGGCTGGCTTTTCCTAGGTGTCAGTTGTTAGTTGCCCCTCTGGTGCAGCAGAGGTCCAATGTTGCCCTTGGTTTTCATTCGGCTCCTCACATATCTGAAAAAGGACTTTTTATTGTCCTTGATGCTCGAAGCTAGTTGGAGTTCAGTTGCAGCCTTGGCTTTCCTGGTTTGCTCCCTGCAGGATCGGACCAGTGCAGAATAATCCTCCTTGGATCCATCCTCCATCCTTTATAGGCCTTTCTTTTTAGCATCAGGAGGTCTGCTTAGGTCCCTGGAGAGCCAGGGGGGCTGCTGTGCCCTCTTGTGCATTTACACATGTGCCCTTATTAGGCTGGAGAGAACTAATTAAGTACGCAGCAGGTTAGTACTAATATAAATAAATACAAGTACTATCCTGTTATGGTTTTTACTTTGCAACAGTGCATGTGCAGACACTGCCCCAGTTGGCTGGGGTATAGGGGAAGCCCAGGCTGGCAGGATGATCCCTGAGGCCCCTGCCAGCTGGGGCTGCTCCAACCCAACATAGTATGGTCCAAGGCGCACATTCAAGTGGCGTGTCTGGGATTAATAAACTCTGAAACATTAAGCTTTTGAGTTTTGTCAAGGCACCGGAGCTGGTGAGCCACGCTCACGGTCTTGGTCACGGTGGTGCGGCCAGGTGGTGGCAATTGGAATGAACAGGCGGGAGTTTATTATTCCTCCTTCATTAAAGAGGAAGAATAAGGTTATATATATATATAAACACGAATATGTACATATTTACGAAACAATAAACCATATACAATATATAGGCACTCAGTTGTTATTCAAAATACAAATAAACAATAGAACAACCCAGAACAAAGGGTATTGATCAGCCAGCCTTAAAACTCTGTTAATATACTATCATTAAACTTAATCATACAAAATATAAGGCACAGTCTCCAAAATCTAAGGTGCCACAAAATATAATAATCAATTCTAAAGAAACTACCTGGGTGCCCTCTAAGACAGGGGCCCCACTCCCAATATACAACTACAGGAAAGAAGGAGGGAAAGAGAAGGAGAGGTCTTGGTCCTGCTGTGCACCGCCGCATGCACTGAGAAGCCTGGCCACTTACCAGGGGTTAAAACTGAGCTGCCTCACACAGCTCCCAGGGTCTGAGGCATTGTGCACCATGCTGTGCACTGGGGGACCTGGCTGCACACCGGGAGCTGTAGACCTAAAACACCTTGAGTGGCTCCCAGGATCTGAGTTCCATGCACCAATATGTGCACCATGCCCTTGCTGCTTGCCAGAGGTTGCAGACCTGACCCGGCTTGAGCGGCTTCCAGAACCTGAGCCCTATTTACCATGCTGCACACCAAATGGGGTGAGGCGTTGGTCCCAGTGAGGGAGTCTTCAGGGCTCTTTAAGGTCCTGGGTTCACTGGGTGGGCAGCTCTTCTCAGCTCTTCTCTGCCCCTTCTTCTGTCTTCTGTGTCCCCTGCTGTATCTTCCCGCATGCTGGGAACCCAGTTCTTTTTATTCAATTCAGAGGATTTGCCCCCCCAAGTCTTGCTGGACCTTGCAGAATGCAGGCTTCAATCAGGTCCAGGAGGCTCTTTGCCCTCACCACTCTATCCAAGGGGCAGGGCTGGCTCTGCCCATCCCTTACCTGATCGGTGGATGGACTCCACCAAATAAACATCTTGTGGGGACCCTGCAAGATCCTCTGGGCAATCTGGTGGTTGCGCCAGAGGAGAAAGAAGACCTCTTTAACCAATTCTTCACCTCTGTTTTCTTGGGCAGAGACTGGGACTTCCCCACTGTGATGCAAGACAGCCTTGAGGAGAATGCCTCCAGACCTCAGGTTGGGGAGGACTGGGTTAGAGAGCTTCTGGAGGGGCTGGATGTGTTCAAATCAGCAGGTCCAGTTGCTCTCCACCCCAGGGTGTTGAGGGAGCTAGCAGAGGTTATTGCAGGGCCCTTGGCATGGCTTTATGAGTGCTCGTGGTGCTTGGGAGAGGTGCCGGATGATTGGAAGGTATCCAATGTGGTCCCCATCTTTAAAAAAGGGAGGAGGGAGGACCCGGGCAACTATAGGCTCATCAGTCTTACCTCAATCCTAGGAAAACTCTTTGAGAAGATCATCATGGAGTACATCTGTGATGGGCCGGCCTCAGAGATGATGCTCAAGGGCAACCAGCACGGTTTCATTAGGGGCAGGTCATGTCAGACCAACCTGATTGCCTTTTATGATCATGTCACAAAAGCTTTGGATGCAGGTGTTGCTGTTGATGTAGTCTTTCTGGACTTTAGCAAGGCCTTTGACACTGTCTCCCGCCCCATCCTCATTAAGAAATTGGGTGACTGTGGCATTGATGCCTACACAGTCAGATGAATTGCAGAGGGTGGTGGTGGATGGGTCATATTCAACCTGGGGAGAAATAGGCAGCAGAGTCCCCCAGGGCTCGGTCCTTGGGCCCACGTTGTTCAATCTCTTTATCAGCGATTTGGATGACGAGGTGAAAAACACTCTTTTTAAATTCGCTGATGATACCAAAATTTGGGGTGAGGTGAGCACACTAGTAGGGAGGGAAAGACTGGAGCAAGACTTGGATAGGCAACAGGCTTGGGCTAGCAAAAACAGGATGCGCTTCAACACTGACAAGTGCAAGGTGCTGCACTTGGGCAGTAGTAACTAACAGCACACTTGTAGGATGGGAAACTCCCTTCCTGAAAGCACAGAGGCAGAAAGGGATCTTGGAGTCATTATTGACTCCAAGATGAACATGGGCCGACAATGTGAGGTCACGGTTGGCAGGACTAACCGGACCTTGTCGTGCATCCAGGGGTGCATCTCTAGCAGGCCAGGGAGGTGATCCTCCCCATCTATGCAACACTGGTCAGGCCACAGCTGGAGTACTGTGTCCAGTTCTGTGCACCCCACTTCAGGAGGGATGTGGACAACATTGAGAGGGTCCAGAGGAGGCCACCTGAATGATCCGGGGACTACAGAGCAGACCCTACAATGAGAGACTGCAGGACCTGAAACTCTTCAGCCTTCACAAGAGAAGGCTGAGGGGGGACCTGGTGACAGTCTATAAACTCACTAGGGGGGACCAGAAGGGTTTGGGAGAGACCTTGTTTCCCCTAGCACCCCCTGGCATAACAAGGAATAACAGCCACAAGTTGTTGGAGAGTAGGTTTAGATTAGACATGTGTAAGAACTACTTCACAGTCAGGGCGGCTAGGATCTGGAACCAACTTCTAAGGGAAGTGGTGCTGGCTCCTACCCTGTCGGGGCTTGATGCCTACCTAGCTGGGATCATTTGAGCCCAGTTTTTTTTCTCCTGCCCTAGCAGGGGGTCGGATTTGAAGATCTATAAGGTCCCTTCTTACCCTACTTCTATGAGTCTATGATTCTATGAAAACAAAGATTTTCCAAGCCCATGTGAACTGGATTGAATTGGTAAGGCCGCCACATGTCCTATCCCCCACTGGGTGCATCTACATGAGACACTATTGCACAGTTGCAAACAAGGACTTATGCAAGTACTAAATGACTGCACAGTAACAACTGCATAGTTTGCCGCTCATATAGGTGTTGTCACTGTGTCCTTAGGTCCTAAGCATCTAAGACAGTTTAAGAACATAGTGTATTATGGCTCCCAATTCAGCATGGCATATAAGCATGTGCTTAAAATGCCTTACAGTTCTGAATAATGGAACCAAATGGCTTAGATATGATAATGGAAGATATTTTAAATAGACGATAAGAAAACCATCAGATTCCTAAGCTACTTACTATGGGAGCAATAAGCATCAAGAGCTGTGATGAAAATAACAAAATGCATGAAGGTATTAAATTAACTTCCTGAAAAATGTGATGCATTCTACTGAAATGTATCTGAAGAACAGGAAGATTCAGCTAAAAGCAATAAAACATCAACATTTGTGAATGATATTAAATGCTATTTCAAATAAAGCTTTAAAACTTCCATAGAGAATTCCAGCAGCAGTGACAAAGCAACACTTAATGATGGATAGGGTACAGGATTTTTTTGTTTTCTTTCTTTGAAAAATATATCCTCCTAATATTGGAAGAAATTACAGCCATTATCCAATTTAATACCCTACTTCATACATGAAGGTGGATAATATTCTAGATTTTCTAGGGAGGTTCAGCTTAAATGAGATATCTTGCAATCAACTGGAACATTTAACCATGCAATTCCTACCTTGGCTGTAATTTTGCTACTAATACACTATTAATTTGGTGGCTTCATAGCAAGCAGCCTCATTGAGGGGAGGATCAATTACTCATGGGCTCCACATCTTTCTCATAACTTTTTACTTAATACTTGTGTGCATAATACCTGACAACAGTAACGGCTGGCATTGATCCATGAAGACAGATATATTTTTTTAAAACAGGAATAGCAATATGTCAAGATAGTTCATCATTTGGTAATAGCAATGCAGCATAGGAACTTGCAGCTTTGGATGGGCAAGGTCACATTAGTTTTACTCTCATACCAACCCATTATAGACTTTTAGCAATGGTTAGAAGTAGAGGAAAATGGAAGGGACTCTTAATATGCTATCTTAGCCACCCTTGTGTCTTGAGGTCCTAAGCATCTGAGACAGTTTAACAACATTGTGTATTATGGCCCCCAATTCAGCATGACATATAAGCACATGCTTAAAGTTACACTCATGATTAAGAGTGTATTTCTGTTACTTCTGGGTCTAAGCAGTGAACAGCTGGCCAGGATTTGGGGGCTGGGTGAGTTTTTTGCATTTGCAGGAGAAGCTGAATATATAGGTCATGTTTTTTTTTGCTTTGACTTTGACTTGGGGGTTTGTGTGTGTTGGCAGGAGGTTTTTGTTGTTTCTTAAATTCTTTTTATTTACTAAGAATTCCATCCCTACCATCATCACATTCAGTTTTTTTTCTCTCTGTCTGGTAGCTTTTGATTCTGTTTGCACACATTGAAACAGCTGCAATCAACACTATGTACCCACCCCGGTCATCCCCACTCAGACCTTACCTTGCTTGTCTGCTTTGGCTTCCATTATTTCAGCTACTGCTGAACTAAGAGCTATTTAGTTACTTCTTTACTTATCACAAAACCATGGCTAGCATGTCCATCCACTTCAGTAAAGTCTGTGACTATACAGAAAGAATTGATATCTTTACAGGCAGTCCCCAATGCCCTTCAGTCCAATACTCCTCATGAAATACATTGAGGGAGCACAGATCCTCACGGAAGTCCTACTAACTTGACAGCACAGGCTTAATTGCTGTCCTGTAACAGTCACTTTAGTAATCCCACTAAACAGAGATTTTGGAATACATTTTGTAAAAAATATTGTAGCATTGAATATAAAAAAAAGTTGAATGGTATTTTGAATAATTAAAAATAGGTCATAGCTTGATTTAGGTAGAAACAAATGAAGCCAAACACAGAACGCTGCTACTTGTACAAAATGAAAACAATAGCATACCCAAGAAATATCTTTATGTATCCCACCTTTATAAAAAAAATATGTAAATACTGCAGATTCCATAGTTTGAGTGTATAAAGGACAGAAAGGAATACTGATTGAGGGTTTGGGTGTGGTTGTCCCAGCCAAAATGTCTCTAGAAGTTTTTGGAAAGCATGTTCTGGAGTGGGAACACTACCATACTTTTTATGGATATAATGAGAGCTCTTTCCCAACCTAAGTTAATGCCACATCCCCTTTAGGAGGGATAAGTGCCTAGATCCTTTGGGTACAACTATTTAGTGAAAGCAGCACCATGCTGATATGCATCAAGCCTACTCCACTTGTGCTTGTTTCTCAGCAGAAGTGGCATGGTTTCATTAGTGCTCTGAGAGACAGAGCTTAGGGACCCATGCACAGCACAGCACTTACATGACAATGCTACTGCCAGGGTTACTGACTATGGAGTAAGCTTGGAATATCTTAACATAATATAGCCTTGCCTGGTATAGCAATATACTTACATCTTCCCCTCCCCTTCCTCTTTGCCTGCCATTCACTGACTTACTGTTTATCACAGTATGGCTTTTAATAAATCAACTACGGTCTGTTCAGAAAAAAAGGAGCTTTGCTTTATTCTCTCGTTCCACTGTGCCCCTCATCTTTTTCAACCCCTTCTCATACAAACACCCATCCCCCTCCACTGAAGTTCTGGAGGTTTAATTGCTGAATACCTTTATCATTATTTTAATCAATTTTATGACTAAAGCAAGAAATTACTTAAAACGAGTAGTATGTACATAACTTAAATATTGGTTTTCTTCCTAGCAGGGCTTGTTGGGTTCAAAATTAAAAGTTCTCACTTGCATCAAAATTATGATACATATGATTTCTAGCTGTTTTTCAGAGTGCATGCCCATGAGGAGGACAAATTCAGAAGGTAGGCAAACACACTTTTTTAGCTGAGAAAGAACTGAAAGTTGATAGATATTGGTTGTTTTTGCAGAGCAAATCTCATGGGTCACCAAAATGAATTTGAATGCACTTTTCTCAGGGAATATATATGTCAGTCTAACTCTACTAAGTTGTATCTAAGTAAGGAGGTTTATACCCAATGGAAAGAAGGGTTCATCACCAGGGAGGACTATTCTGTAGTTGCTCAGGGATGTAGGGGGGTAATTAGGAAGGCCAAGGCAGAGATGGAACTGGGGTTAGCTTCCCAGATTAAGGACAATAAGAAGTCCTTTTTTAAATACGTAGGGGGTAAAAAGAAGGTCTCGGGTAATGTGGGGCCCTTGCAGGATGCCATGGGAAACTTGGTCGTCACACCAGACGGCAAAGCTAACATGTTTAATGATTTCTTTGCCTCCGTCTTCCTAAGTGGGGACCAGAACAGCCACCTCCCTGCTGGGCCCCCCTCGGGCCCCGGGGGAGGCACACCTGGGCCACGGGTTAGCGAGGATTTAGTTAGGGAGCTTCTGGAGGGGTTGGACATATTCAAGTCAGCCAGCCCAGATGATCTCCACCCTAGAGTTCTAAAGGAACTGGCCGAGGTTATTGCAAATCCCCTGGCACAACTTTATGAGCACTCGTGGTGCTCTGGTGAGGTACCGGAGGACTGGAAGAGGGCCAACGTGGTCCCCATCTTCAAAAAAGGCAGGAAGGAAGACCCGGGAAACTATAGGCCAGTTAGTCTCACCTCGATCCTAGGCAACCTGTTCGAGAAAATTATGCTGGCACACATCCAGAAGGGGCCAGCAGGGGACTACATGGTTAAGGGCAACCAACACGGGTTCATCAGTGGAAGGTCCTGTCAGACCAACCTGGTGGCCTTTTACGATCAGATCACCAGATCATTAGATGCAGGGGTTGCAGTGGGTATAATCTTCCTGGACTTCCAGAAGGCTTTTGACACTGTCTCTCACCCCATTCTCATTAAGAAACTGGGGGGGCTGTGGTGTAGACACCCACACAGTCAAATGGGTCGCCAACTGGCTGGAGGGCCGCACCCAGAGGGTGGTGGTGGATGGGTCCTTCTCAACCTGGAAGGACGTGGGCAGTGGGGTTCCGCAGGGCTCGGTCCTCAGGCCCACACTGTTCAACATCTTCATCAGTGATTTGGATGAGGGGGTAAAAAGCACCCTGTTCAAATTTGCTGATGACACTAAGATGCGGGGGGACGTGGGCACATTGGAAGGATGCAACAGGCTACAATCAGACCTCGACAGGTTACAAGGGTGGGCAGATGAGAATAGGATGGATTTCAACACAGGCAAGTGCAAGGTGATGCACCTCAGGAGGAACAACCGGCACCATACCTACAGGTTAGGGAATTCCCCTCTTGTGAGCACGGAGGCGGAAAGGGATGTGGGGGTCATCATTGACTCCAAGATGAACATGGGCCGGTAGTGTGGAGAGGCAGTTAGGAAGGCCAACCGCACCTTGGTATGCATCCACAGATGCATCTCGAGCAGGTCCAAGGAGGTGATCCTCCCCCTCTATGCGGCACTGTTCAGGCCGCAGTTGGAGTACTGCATCCAGTTCTCGGTGCCACACTTCAAGAGGGATGTCGACAGCATGGAGAGGGTCCAGAGGAGGGCCACTCATATGATCAGGGGACAACAGGGCAGGCCCTATGAGGAGAGGCTACGGGACCTGAACCTGTTCAGCCTCCACAAGAGAAGGCTGAGGGGGGATCTTGTGGCCTGTTATAAACTAGTCAGGGGGGATCAGCAGGCATTGGGGGAGTCACTGTTTCCCCGAGCACCGCCAGGAGTGACCAGGAATAACGGTCATAAGGTGGCAGAGGGTAGGTTTAGGTTAGATATCAGGATACGCTACTTCACAGTCAGGGCGGCTAGGGTCTGGAACCAACTTCCAAGAGAAGTGGTACAGGCTTCTACCCTGGGGGTGTTTAAGAGGAGGTTAGATGAACATCTTGCTGGGGTCATTTGACCCATGTATTCTTTCCTGCCATGGCAGGGGGTCGGACTAGATGATCTGCTCAGGTCCCTTCCGACCCTAGAAACTATGAGACTATGAAAGTATAATTATACAAGTACCAGACTGGTTACACTATACCCTTTGGCATATTAAATGCTATTCTAAAACATAAAGGTCATTAACTATCAAGCTTGTAAAAGCTCTCTAAACTAGTAGTGTGGATTCATATAAGTTGGATAACATTCTTGATTTTATTGATCTTTATTGGACTGACTTCTGAAAGCCTGACCTATTGTAACAACCTGTAACAGCAGAAAGAATAACTCCAAATCTCTCATGAAAAGAACCTGTATACAATTGAACAATCTGCAGTAGTTTAAATATACTCAGCAGGAGGACAAAAATCTGACTAAAGTAATGTTGTGACTAGAGTGGTTATTACTGAAAAGAGGAGTTGATTTTTTTTGGATGAGCTAAGTTGAAAAAGCAAAGGATCATGTCGACACCTACTGTATAATCAGTAGGGCACTTATCATATATAACAATGACCCAGATTCAAAAAGGGTTAGGTATATTGGTGCTGAGCATATCAGCTCTTAAAATATAGGTGCTTGTCTCAAGAAGTACTAGTCACAAATGTAAGTGAGGTGCTTAAGTTGCATATAT
Source organism: Crocodylus siamensis (assembly GCF_052110815.1). Classification (NCBI taxonomy): domain Eukaryota; kingdom Metazoa; phylum Chordata; order Crocodylia; family Crocodylidae; genus Crocodylus; species Crocodylus siamensis. Next base: position 39,266,278 of record NC_143395.1, on the reverse strand, counting down.
GTTAAATATATAGGGCATCTATATGTTATATAGAGAAGCTAGCTGCACTGTATTGGGATTTAAAACATTCTGCATGGTGGGTGCACCTATACATGTCCCTATCACGCTATTGTTACTGCGTCCTCATTCAGTACTTCCTTTTGAAAGTACTTAATAAGGGCTCAGTAACAGCCCATGCTGTGCCAGTGGTGCATGGTTATTTTTTGCTGCTACATCACTGTACCAATGCGCTATAGCGAGGGAGTGCATTGCTATGGCAATGTAGTTGCGGCATCATGGTTTGTGATTCAGCATCTCATGTAGATGAGCCCACTGAATAGGAAGATGCCTAAGGCCTCAGAACTAAATAACAAAGAAGGAAGCATATCTGAAATCCTTCCTGTCTGCTAGAGTTAGTTGCTTACGTGCAACTGTAATTCACAACACAAATTTCATATCTGGACATTGGCATTTAAATCAACCCTTCATGTATGAATGTTTTTCAGGGTAGGGTCAGGTATAGAGGAATGATAATTACCTTTTGCATAATACAGCATGTCTTAAAAATGGGTAAACATGTATCAATCTGATGTTTGCTGCTATGAATGGATGTCAATGATGGGCACTTTGAATATCAACATTAGTATATGTTGGATTGTTTGCATTTTCTTTCCTTAGAAAGCAAGAATTATTATTGTCAGTCAGTACATTGCTGTACACCTGGCACCCAGCACTCTAGTGGTTACATTATTTGCCAAAGAAGTAGGAAACATTCCTCAGCGTGAGGAGATTTAAACCCATATTTCTATGTACTGGGGATGGATTTTAATGACTGAGCTATTGATATGGTAGGACAGGGGTTTACAACATTCTTTAATAAAGGTACCCTCAGTGTCCAGATGTAGAGTGGGTGGTGGGGGTGGCATGTGGCTGGATGTGCAACAGTGGCAGTGTGGGGTAGTGGGTGGCAGCGATGGTTGCTGTGTACAAGCTTTCCCCCTCCATCTCTACTCCCCTGTGTCCAGCTTGCTGGGAGGCCCTTGTCCCCCTCAACCCATGGCCCTGCTCCTGGGAGGTGGCAGTGCAGGGTAGTGGGAGGTAGCACCCAGTCCCCACCTGCCTGCTTGCCCACACACACCTCCTAGGGCCTTCCCAAGTACCCTGGGGGTACACGTACCCCTGAGGTAAGGAAAAGGATATTTTCTGCTCTTCTTGTGGAGGATGGCAGGTTCAGTATTCAAAAATAAATGCAAGATTCATGGGTTCAGGACAGTAAAGAAGAGAAAGTATGAATAACTCAGTGATGACAGTCCTCACCTGGAGATAGCACATGAGCCTGAACTATTTCAGGCTAGGAAGGCATATAACCCAGGTCTCCCAATTCCTCTTTGAGAGTTTTAACTATTGAAGTTATTATGTAAAAAGTGATGTTATAACTTTTGTAATGAAAGTGAACACAAGGATTTGGTATGAACTCAACAGTATGGTCTGAGAATGCTTACTGGACTAAATACTTGGAAGCCTTCAGGTATGAGAATATTTTGTGAATCTCTACTAGCTTTTAGCCATCAAACAGACTAGGCCCCAAGGTGCTTCACTCAGCTAAAATGGCCCTACCTCTAGGAATGTGCAACAGGTGAAATTAGGTAATTTAACCGATTGAAATTTAGCTCTCTGTAGACTTTGAAGTTTCAAGCAGTATAAAATATAACTCTTATTGTCCAGATTAAGGCATTACTATTCACAGTCAAATTAAATTCATTTTTTGGGAGATGTCCCAGTGTCCCAGGAAAGTAGCTGTCTTAATTTAGCATGTCCTAATTTAATGTTATATGCTTTCTATCCACCACTAAGATTCAGTATTGCCCCTATTAAAATTGAATGCCTATGTGAATTTTGTTGTGAAGTAGATAGGGGAAAAAAACACCACACACTTTGTATATCATACAAAATATATACTATGTTATTCTCTCTTGTTGACTTTAAGAAGTATACACACAAGCTATGAAAAAAAAACCAAGAAACAAAACACTCTGGTTGCCATCAAAGAACTCTCTCTCAAGGGAAAAACCTAAGCATTCCTTTATTCAGATAAGTTAAAGAATGACTGCAACAGCACATTTGATGGAAACTAGTCTTTCAACCCCTGTGGTACCTTTTATCTCTACTGGAAATTGGATTAACTTGAGTCCTTCTTTTTCTGCTATTTATATTTCTAAGATCCAGAGCAAAGCCTTTCATCTGGAAATTCATATACCAATCTGCTTAAAAGTTATGGCATAGAATCTGACTATCCATTCTGGCAGAGATTCCTAAATTCTCTGTGTTCAACTCTATTTGCATTGTTATCAAACAAGTCTCAATAGTTTAATTCACTGAGACCAAGCTCAATATTATAATTTACTGAGACCAAGCAAGAAACTAAAACTGCAACAGAGGAAGCAGGGGAAAATCTGGTTATGTTTTAAGTTTATAGAATATTTTAAAACTTTGCACAAGACTGGGATAGATCACAAGTTTACATAAAACAAAAAACAAACCATACCAGTGGATTACTGCAGTGTTTTCCTCTTCAGCTAATGAGGGAAAAGTGATGGGTGCTTTTTATTTCTGGAGACTCTTGTCAAGACATTTACAAAGCTGAGCAGGGAATAAAAGAGGTTCAGATAATTTTTACAGCACAACACAGAAATATCCAGTCTTCTGCCTTCGTATTGCAGCTGAACTTCCAGTTCTTTTGAAGAGCACCAATCAATAATTGGTGTCAATACTTGCAATATGAACTTTCCAAAAGTTTCATTCAGGCCCTGTATTTTGCACAAAAAGAATTCAGGCAGGTTTTAATAGAATATTTGAGTGTATAAAGAATTTGGGATTAGTCTAAAATGGAAAGTTTAGATTGCAACAGAGAATGTTAGATGCAGATGAATAGGTATGTTGAACACATTATGACAATACCGTGAAATTTAAAATAGTACTTTTAATAAGTAGATATCAGATGTACAAAGGAAGGGTGTATAGTTTTCTTCACTTAACAGATAGGACACGGAGGCACAGGGAAGTGACATGACTTGGCCAAAGGCATTCAATGGGCCAATGGCAAAGTTGGAAATAGAAAACAGGTTTCCTAGGTTTCTGTCTACTATACCACTGCTAAATGAGACTGCCTCCCTATATGAAGAAGCAAGCTATGGAGAAGGGTCTGCATTGATACCCTAAACCTGGTAGAGATGTTTCTTCCATACCAACCATCCATTTCACCTCTTTTATTCATTATCTCCTACTGAATTTTCTACTGTTCCCTATGTTATTGGGCACTAACTGACACTTCTAATTGACAAGTGCTGCAGTGTGATGAATTCAAAACAGGAGGAAAAAGGAAGAAACAGTGCACAATGGTTCAGAATATGGGAGAGAGAGAGCATGTGAGAGTAAGCATCCATCACAAGAATGTTTGGGCACAGAATGTGTATGGTAGATCAACATTTCATATTGAAGTTCATGGTAGAAGTAAGTCTATGAAAGTTATGGAGCAGTGTGCATAGGAGGGGCTTAGCCTAAGTTGGTATATGTACATGAGATTAGACCAGATCCAAGGGAGGACAAATGGAAGTTCTATCAATCAACTGACTGTATAAGATCCTCTTCATAAAAATGGATGGTAGGAAAGTTAGAGTGCAACTTTGAAACCACTGTTCTGTATGCTGTTTCAGAAAGAAATGCACTTAAAGGCATGCATGAAGTTCCCTACAATATGGCAACATTTTGTTTTTCAATGCATTACTGCAATACAAAGTGGTCATGGTATAGGTATCTAAATCCTGTAGTTTATTGTTTGTTGCTGTGTATATGTTGATGCAGCCAACATTTTACTGTGTGTGCTGGGACTGCTTGGGGGAGAGGGGAAGAAAGAAAGGTGGCTTATGGAAATAATATGCTCACACACATACACTAGTAACCTCAGAAGCTGGTTTATTATATGATCTTAAGCATGTTTGGGAAAGATTCTGCTATCTAGTTACAACAGACCACATGGAGCATGCTTGCAGTAATGAAAAAAGGAACTGTTTTCAGCATAAGCCCATATGCTCTACACTGGTTCTCCTCCAGCAGAGGTACAGGTGAGAACTTGTGCTCTAGTATAAGGAAACAAAACTTGTGAAGAGGTGATATCTTTTATTAGACCAATAATAGACTAGTTTGTCTAATAAAAGATTTCACCTTTTCCATGAGTTTTGATTCCTTTTGCCTCTAGATCAATACAGCGACAAGTTGAATACCTGCTATTATCCCCACTACCTCTTTTCTGCTTCTCAGAAGCCAAATAAGCCCTGGATCTGTAATCTAAACAACATAGTATTATAATGAAACAGTGTACGTCTTTTAGAATAACAATAAACCTGTGTTTATTGGCATAGCTGGGGCTCTAGCCATAGTTCATCCACAGGTGACTAATTAAATTAACTAAGAGTAATAGCTCTGTGAATAATTAAGAGTAAAAGCTCTGTAGAAAGTGCTTCCCTGCCACAATGATGTAGGTAATTAGCAGGAGGGTCCACAGCCTGGCCTTTCACAAGAATCAGAGCAGTGATAGCAGAATAGTCCTTGAAGTTAGATATTATATTCAGGAATTGCAGAAAATTAACGTGACAAGATACTCTTAAAGGAGATGAAATGATGGTCTGTTGGAGTAGCCTGTTTTGGTTATAGGACATGGCTTTTACAAGTTTTCGAGAGGTAATTTTGGAATGAATCTAGTTAAAATGTCATTTTTGAGAATCTTAAGACATTTTGGAAATTTGCCACAAGCCACCCTTTAACTGAACAGAGCTCAAGTCAGATAGTTCAGAAATTGTGTATTGTCTAATAGCCCTGTTCTAAAAGAAGATGTTGCTTGGGTGTCTGTCCCTTACAAATTACATGATAAAGAAACATAGGAATCATAGATAAGTAAGGGTGGACACAGTTTATCTAGTCCAACCCCCAGTCTGAAACAAGATAATACCTATTCAAAACATCCTATAGAAATGCATTTGGTAACCTATTAGCAAAACTAACAGTTAACACAGACACAATCACAAGACATAAGACTCTAACCTGCAAGGGGGGCGGGAGTGGGGGGGATCAATAGTGGCCAATATCGTGCTGCTGGAAAGGTTATTAAAATATCTAGAGATCCAAGGAAAGGTGCCTTGCCCCCCACTATAACTATGAGAACATTCTGCATTAAAGAAAATGAAGGCACTTTGACAACTTCCCAGTATAATGTTCATTGCAGAGCAGTAGGAACTTTGTCAAAGGCATCGCAGTTTAGCTGTGCATAGCTCCCCCTGGTCCTTCCACTACAACCATGAAAAATAGGTTTGAAAGTTACTAACGCTAATACAGTGTGGCAACTCACTGGAGGGCTGAGTTGTCTTCCATCTTAAACTCTACCTCTTTATAGGTTTCCTGTACCAGCTGCTGCATAGAATACAATGTTTTACAAAGTATTTCTTTTATATAGTATGTCTGTATTACCACTGCCTGTGAAGAAGAAAGAACATGTTGCTACACCAATTAGTGCTTTTCAGACTTCTTGAGTGGTATACTTGAATATCTACCACTCTTGCTTTGAAAGTATTGCAGTGGGATATTAGATGTTTATTTAGCATTCTGACACCCCCCCTTTCCTTAAGAAAAAAAAAAAAATTGCATTCCATCAAGGGTCTGATGACTTTGCCAATGCTGTTTCACTGTAATCAGATTCACTTTGTGATTCCTTTGTACTTTTAGAGGAGAGTGATTATGTTTTTTTCAATCAAGTTTCTCTAGTTTCTGCATGCGGTGACTGCTTATGTACTCGGGGTGGGGGGTGAACCTGCATGGCATTGCCTCAACATGTTTCTTGTAGGATTCTCTCTTCAATCACTTTTGCTGTACCTCAGCCTGCTTGTAGTAGTTTCAGAAGGTTTTGCTTTTTCTGTAGTGGTATCACAGCTCCTTTATTTTTTTTTAAAATCACTTTATCTGTTTTACTCAGCATTGCTTAAAACATAAGCTTTAATTGGTGCGTTACTTTTTAAACATTTCAAAAGCTTTAATAATGATGAAGTACAGAAAAAAAATAAGTGATTCATGCATGTCTGTCTTGTAGTTTTACAAACAGATAAGGAAAGAGTGTATTGCAAGAAGTTACGTTGCAAGTTTATATTGAAGTGAGATCAGTATAGCGCCTATACACTTTCCAAAAATGTTATCTATTAGTGAACATGGGTTTTATAATATTCAGTCCTATGTATTTAAAGTTTCTAATTATCATCATCATTGCCATCCTATGTAAGCCAAGCTGGGAAAACTTAGCCTCAGTTATGTTTATATACACAAATGGATTTACAGTAATTCCATTCATAAAATTTGAAATCTAGTAGATTTGGTTGAACAGTGCTAAAACAATGCCATATAGCCCATCTTACATCTCTTAATAACATGTATTATTAGCATGAATACATCCAGTTTTATATGAAAGACAAAAAAAGAGCTAGATAAATGGTTATTATTTATTTTACAGGAACGTTAAAGGTTTTCTAGTATTTATTACTAAATTAGTCTGTTCAGGTACATTCTGGGTTCCTTTGTATTCTGCTCCATTTAGCAAATGAAACAATTTTGACTGATCATTGCTACCTATTTATCCCAGAGTAAAACATCCATGTGGGTTATTCCAGCTAAGAAGAATGTATAGGTTAATGAACAACCATCAGCAAATGTAGCAGTAACCATTTCATAAGACGCTGGGGATAGTGGTGGAAGTGCAGAAGTCAGAAGTCCTTGAATAAGTTTACATTTAAGTAATGTACTTGGCAGAGTGAGCACTTGTCTGATTTTGAGAGGCATTTTACCAGGGTTCAATGAAGCATACATTATTCCTCCCTATTTTTATAATGGCAGAATTGCTGCCTGAATGCTTTCCACAGCTTAATCAACAGATCACTCTCCCATGCTTTTCCAGTGCCAGAACAATTCACATTATACCCCAACTTTACCTTATTGTTCTTTATAATTTAGACTTGGCACTGGCCCTTCCTTGTCATCACTTTTGTGCACTGGGTGTAGCTCAGGTATATCATTTAACGCTCAAATCTGCAGGGTATTTTTTTGTTGTTATTGTTCTTCTCAGTTGAAGCACCATAAAAAGGACTTCTTTACATTTACGTCTGAGTGTATAATTCTGCATATCAAACAAAGTGCCCCTGCATTATATAATCAACACAGAGACACATCTTTCATACCAAGAAAGCCAGAAAACCTTTTAAAAATGCATTTTTTTTCCTTGTGAATTGAACTGAATGGTATCTGAGAAATAACAAGTAACCTTAAAAAGCGGCTTACACAATCTGTCAAGTGCTGCTCAGCCAGGAAGCCATTTCTTTTTGCAGCAAAAGTTTTATGGAACACACAACCGTATGAACAATGCAGAAGATCCTATAGTGCAATTGAGGACTATGCCTCTGAGACACAAGATACAAAGGCAGTGGCCAGGAAGATAGCAGGCAAAGGATTCTGGACTAGACGGAGGTCACTACTTTCTCCAGAAAGGATTAGATAGCTCAAGGAACTGGTTCTAAGTACAGCTGTCCTTCCTGGGCTCTCTATTGGCAGCTCTACAAACTGTAGCTGTACAAACCTATATTCCAAAAAGCTACGCTCCAGCTCCTTACACTTGTTCTTATGTGGCCCTATACAAGACAGGCACACGTGCTGGTCCCAGCATTCCCTACTCACCCAGAGAATTTTCCCCGAGTTTACCACACATGCAAGAGTGTGCACTGGGGCAAGAAGGAGCGGCATGAATTTGCTCTGCTGCTTGCTTCCCCACAGCAACTGCATGCCCCTGCTCATGGGGACACAGCTATAGTTAGCACATGCACATGCGCTGCATTCTACTCATACACATACTCATCGACCAGTATTTTGTGGTTACTTGCATGACTTTTAATAGGTTGCCATGACAACCTAAGGGTGGTTCAGGCAGGTTCAGTGGTGTAATAGCATCAGGGGGTTCAGTGGTGCAATAGATTCATCACTTTGATTCCTGATTCACCTGAAGTTTGAAACCAACTGCCTGGTAGGGGCAGTCACATTTCTACAAGCAGCAGCAAGGGAGTCAGCTGACTTCATGGCTCATTATAGCCTATCTGAATTCTTCCAAATTCTTCATTTCACAGATATTACTGACCCTTTCTCCTTTTTTTAAATGATCTCAATGTTCCACTAATCACGCTTTTTTCTCTCTTTCAATCTGCTGTCTGTTAACTGCTCCTGGTCATGTAACCCCTATTTCACAGTCTTTCAGGCAAGTTTTAACTCTAGAACTCTAAAAAACATTAACTCAGGTGTTAACTCAGTATTGGATGTATTATCAAGATGGTCAAGAAAGGTAGACTATATGAATCTGAAAGACATGTACATTTAATTCTAATGACTACACAGCTAAAGAAACAATCAATTTTGACTGTTTGCCTAGGGTTTTGTGTGTGTTTATATCTGTCTTATGTTATATAGCAAATAAATGCATATTTCAATAAAGTTATATTTGTTTTTGCTTCTATCTTAAGCTGAAAAAGATAGCCCCAAACTCCTAGCCTATTAGTAAAGTATTTTTTTTAACCTGGAAAAAATGTGTGGTCTATTATATGTGATAAAACACCACACCATAGGCACTCTCCATTTCAAAATCCTATGTCCAACTATGGAACCTCAGATATATGCATACATGATCATAGTGCATCACAGTGAATAATAAAAGAGGCAATAGTAAATGTGTAGTTTTCAGAGATCAGAAGTCTACTTTGACCTCCTGTGTACTGCAAGCAAAATAATCACACCCAACACTTTTTCATGAAGGCTGTGAATTCTATTTCAGCAACAGCATCTTTTTAAGAAAGACATCAAGTATTCATTTAGAGATCAAAATGATTAGGAATCTACCAAATCCCATGGTAAGTTGTTCCAATGCTTAATTATCCTCACTGTTAAAAACTCACTTGTCTCTACTCAGCATGTCTCTAGCTTTGGCTTCTAACCATTTAATCTGGTGGAAAAAGACAAAGAAATCAAAGAATTATTGAACATATTTCTTCCTCATGCAGATGTTAGAGGCCTTTTTTACAAAATGGGCTTGTTTATAACACACAGCATCTTATCTGTGAAAGCTCATGTTCACATTCATTGTCACATGACTAATAAGACTTTCAGCCTAGGTAATATGTAGGAAGAAAGCCTATAATATGGTATAAAAATTTGAAACAAGTCAAATTTTGGATCAGAATCTATTTTGGATCCAATTCTTAATGTTTGAAATACTAATGCTGTATACCATCAAGACAATATTACTGAAAGGAAACAACCCCTCATGCCCACACACAATTGCTGTAGATGAAACATGAAATCATTCTTTTCAAACTTGAAGACTTAAAATGTATTCAGAAGCTGAAGTCTTTGAGGCATAGGTGAAAGATAATCATTGTATCATATAAAGCATTCTGTGAATTCACTAATAGAGTACAAAGCAGCAAGTTTAGTAATCTCCTTCAGGTAAATCCAGTGGTGTTCTACCTTTTCATGACATGAGCCAAATGAATGGCATGGCATGGGTCCACAGGCCAGATCAGACCCTATGCTGCCTCTGCTTGGCCCTTTGGGTGCCTATACACAAGCAGTGATGCTGCTTTGGTTCACTGTAATTACAGTAAGTTGGTAATTACCATGCTTCAGCAGACTCCGGTGTCACTGTAACAGGAGGCCTTCCCAGGGCCTTTTGGATGTTGGCCTGTCCACCTGTTTCTGGGCCAACCACACACCTCTCTTCTGCCACGCCTAGATGGAAAATGATTAACCAGGTAGGAAACTGCCTATTTTCTGCCCTCATGCCAGGGGGCGCTATCTGCAGCTCTGAAACTTTCCCTACACCACAGCTCACACCTCACAGATGGCATATAAATTTTTAGAGTCTCCAGCCCCACACTGGGCCCCATAACCCTCCAGTCTGGACCCCAGCCTTATCAGGCAGTTTACTCCACCTTCATTCTGGGCTGTTTAGCTCCCTTCACTCTTTCCCTTCTTGGGTGTGACCTCCCCAGGACCTTTGGCCACATAGGCCCTGGCTTCACCTCCAAGGCCAGTCAGAAGCCCAAGCCCTCAGCTCTGGGTATGCCTTGTGGTGGGTCCCTGGCCCTATTGACCCTTCTGGTCCTGGCCCCAGCATTGACCAGTCAAGGGTGCCTCAACTCAGGCTTCTGAGCATCTAGCCCACACCCTCTAACACAGGTCTGCTTTCTCAGGCCCTACTATGGGGTTATTAAGGTGCTCCAACCCACCTTTCACTGGGGTGGTAACTGGCCTGGCATTTCCTGGGGGCTCTTACACCACTAGGAGCCCCACCAGGCCACCCATTCCTGGCAGGGGGCAGTTTTAGGTTATGGCCAGGACCAAGAGCCTCCTTGCTATCTCCCATAAGTGCTTGCCCTTACCTCCAAGTGTTACTGCTGCAGCTCAGCCAGGCAATGTTTCCACCTGGGCTGGTAACAGCAGACTGCAGCCTTTATATACTTAGTTCTCAAAATGGCTGTCACCATCAGGGACCTGCTGGATGCTTGACCCAGCCCTTAAAGTGGCAGGTACCAACAGTGCCCTGCCGCAGTCACATATATCAGCATTCTAGTACTACAAAATGGTGGTGGAGACACTTTAAGTAAAGCTTGTTTAAGGAGCTTAAGTTAAAGTGCCACCGTTTTTTGGCACAGGGATGTTGATACATGTGATGCTCTGGGTGCTTTTAATTAGAGCAGCTCTCAGAGCCACTCTAATTAACCCCCATCACCATACACAGACACTCCCAGAGCATATATATAAACACGCTGTGTGCCCATAAGGCTTCCCACAGGTCTGTACAATTGGCAGTAAGGCAGCAGCAATTGCTAATACCTTCCCCACATGAGCAAATTTTTGAACTGTGGGGAGCCCCCGAGACTGGATGACAAAAGCTCTGCTGGCTGGATCTGGCTTGTGAGACAGGGTTTGAGTAACCCTAGTTTAAGCTAAGTTTTTTACTTGATTAACTTTTGACATTTAACAAAATATATATGAAAAAAGACTCTTGCATGAGAGAGAGGATATAGTTCTAATGGCCTTTTTAGAATCTTCTTTCCTCTTTTTTTCATCTTTTTAATCTGCAATTATTAATAAATCAATATAGAGCAGAATTATATCAAAAACCAAACCATATCCTTCAAATGACATTTTTCAAGCACCCATAGTTGCTCAGTAGAGCAATTGTTTAATTAAAGATGCTGTGCCAGGTCATTATTTGTTAAGATGACCTCTTAAATTTAGATCAGTGAACACGCACATATGCACACATATACATCCTTTTTATTAAGAAATCAATAGAATGAGACTGGTCTTAAATCAGGAAGAATCTATTCCCAAGGAGAAGATGAGATGACTACCTTCTAGGCGTATTTCAACAATCTTGCTCAGTTAACCAACTGCAACAGCCAAGAAAAAAAGATACAAATGTTTCCAAGTAGTACAGTTTGTCTCCTCTTCCATTTACTGAGTTTTTTGTACGATACAGAGAGTGCTTGACAAGTCTTGAAATCAAGGACAGAAAATAATTTTAATTTAGTTTTCTGTAATATGAGGACTAATGGATATAGCCAAGTCTTGCTTATTGGCCTTAGTTGCCTACAAGGCTATTACATGTTCACTGAGAGAATGATTAACAAAACTGTATATTAACTGTGATGACTATCACTGATCATAATAAAGTAGATCGCTACAGTGGATTATATTGAGCAGATCTTGTTCTTTTACTAATACAGGTTACCTTGAATAGAATTTGAAAGCAATAAACTGAAAGGGGAAAAAACTTCTTTAGTACAGATTTTAGGCAGGTTGTACTGATTAATTTAATCAAATAGAAAGTATATTAATTTATCGCTTCAGTCATCTCACCCAAGTATGTACCTAGAAGGCAGCCTCTTTGAATGGGTGTTTTCCCACATTTCCACAGAAAGAGAAAAGAGGTCAGCTCTTCCTATTCTCTCCAGTGCATGGAAGATGCCTTTCTGAGCAACATAAGTAGAACAGATCTATGAAAGAACCACATCCTTCTCTCCCATGCACAGATGAATGTACACCTCCTACACCTGTATCAGATGCCCCACATCTGAGTATGCTGTGGAATTTCTATCTGAGCCAGGGAAGGACAGCCAAGAACAGTCACTAAGTGAGAAGCCACTGGCCTCAGAGTGAAGTCTGGCCTCAGAGATGAGAGGCTCATCTTTTGTGCATTCCATGAGTCCAGGAAAAAGTCTTCTTTCACCAAAAATGGAAGAAATCAGAAAAGCAGAGATTCCCGCCCCCCCACCCTCCCCGACTCTTCTTGTGCCTTGTAATGCTCCCTGCCCCACCATGCAGTCAGAGCTTCCAGTGTAAAATTGTGACAGTTTTATGGAACCATAATATTTTTAGTGTTAACCACACAGTGGTACCACTGTTGTTATATTGGTGTTGACAATCTAATTGATATAATTTATAAAGGGAGTGTCCTGTATAAGTGAATCCTATGTGAATGGACATGCTACCCTACAGATTTGCACAGACACAAAAGCATATCCAAAATTAATGATAATATAAACAGTTAATTACTTTGATATTAACTGCCATGATAAATGTTGACTGTCACTGTTATACAATCTCTTGTTCTAAGGTACAGCAAGAATAGCAGATATTCTACTGCAGGTCTGACAACAGAAAGAGATAGAACTGAAACAGTGTTGTTTATGGTGATGCTAGCATATTTTTTCTTCCCATGGCTTTAGGAACTCTGGATCTATTCTGAGGTGTTCCTCATTTACATGTTGAAATGCATGAAGTCAATTTCTATTCCTATGGCTCTGCACAAATAAGTGGATTTTCCCCAGTACAATATACTCATTCATTCAAACACTGTAATTCATCTGCAGAAGGGCAGGGAAGCATGCATGGAGTTTATTTTGTTTTGCTCAGTATGCCTGAATCAGCCAGGAAAATAAGTGGAAGTGAACTCACATTCAGTTCTTGGATGTACTTTCCTCTTTGTGTATAGGACATATATTCCCCCACACATTTTAGAATCTTTATTTAATTTGCATTATACAAAGACACAAATTTAACATCTACAGTCTGTAGACTGTAGAACTTCCTCTTATATTCACCTTTACTGTTGTGACTATATCCAGTGACCACCCATGAGACCTAATATAGTGGCTTAAAAATGGCAGGGGCTGCTGGCTAAGGACAGAAATTACACATAAACTGGTATCGTGATCAGAAACTGATTCAAATGTGTAACATAACAGAAGTTCAGTGCACATAAACCACTTCCAAAAAAGGCCAAAACCAGTTTAAGAGAAACCTGGATGGATGTAATATCAGACATAACTGATTTAGGTTAAATTGATTTATTGAACTTCTGCCGAGATCCCCTCCACATTCAAGGTAACTCACATTCCCTCAGAATCTCAGGATGCTTTGAACCTCCCTGGCAAACCCCCTCTTGCAGGATGGGCAGGCTGGCCTTGGCCCAAGCTGTTTAGATCAGCCAAGCAGGGATACATGTTCTAGAACCACTGCCACCCCCCTCCCAACTTCTGGCCTGGGCCAGTGCAGGGATGTGGCTTCATATCCAGATTCAAAAGTGAAGTCTGTTCACTTGCTTATCAGTTCAATTGATGCAGCTTAGACTAACATGCAAAGATTGAACTGATTCAGTCTTGGGCTATATGAATGTCTGTATTTAGCTCTAAGTGGAGCCAGTGAATAGGGGCAGCAAACAGGGAAAGCAGTTTGCTGGGAACGAGAAGGGGAAGAGGAAGAGGAGAAGAAGCCAGACACCAGATCCTGCCCAGGAAAGCTAAGGGATCCAGAGATGCCTGTGCCTTTGGCTTCCTGAGTGTTTGTTTGGTGGGCTGGGTGTGTGTTTCTGGAATATGCTCTGAGAAGGTGGGAGTGTTGCTCGCTGAGTGACAGCAATCAGCAATTGCTGATTCCTGCCTGTGCCTGAAAGAAACCCTAACTAGGGGGCAGAGGCAGTCCAAGCCCAGCAGCTATAAAAGGAAACTCCCCAAGTGACCAAGAAATCAGCAAACATGAGCAGGAAACAGGGAAAGCAGTTTGCAGGCAGTTTCCTGGTTAGTTCGCAGGTCCTTTGAGCCCTAGCAACAGAGTGTGAGGAGCATGCTCCATTGTTGGAGAAGAACATGCCACACCTTCTCAAGGTGAGAAAAATCAAGATCACTGCCACCAAAAGGAACTGTTGAGTAGTGGTGGTTAGAAACTCCCTTCTGGGGAAGGATGGAGGGAACCATCTGCTGACCTGATCTGTTGTCTTGGGAAGTCTGCTGCTTCCCGGAGCCCATAACCAAGATGTCACAGAGAGATTACCGAGACTCACCAGGCCTTGGCCTACTATCTCATGCGGCTCATCCATGTGGGCACCAATGATACTGCCAGGAGAGCCCCTGAGAAGTTCAAAAGTGACAACAGGGCTCTGGGAGCAAAGATGAGGGGGTTTGGGGCTCAGGTAGTGTTCTCTTTGATCCTTCCAATCAAGGGAAAAAGCCCAGGTAGATCAATGCTTGGCTGCACAGGTGGTGTTGCGAGCAGGGCTTTGGCTTCTTTGACGATGGGATGTTGTTTCAAGATGAAGGATTGCTGGGAAGAGATGGGATCCACCTGGCAAAGAGAGGGAAGAGCATCTTCACAGATAGGCTCTCTAACCTGGTGAGGAGGGCTTTAAACTAGGTTTACTGGGGGATGAAGACCAAAGCCCTGAGGTAAGTGGGGAAGTGGATGACCTGGAGGAAGAACGAGGAGGAGGGGGCAACAGGGAAGATGTTCTTGTTCTTCCTGAAAAATCAGGGCAATCGACTAGTTACCTTAGTGCCTGTACACAAATAAATAGAGCCTAGGAAACAAACAGGAAGAACTGGAAGTCCTTGCACAGTCATGGAGTTGTAACATGATTGGAATAACAGAGACTTGGTGGGACAGCTCGCATGGGTAGAGTTTTATGATGGATGGATACAAACTGTTCAGGAAGAACAAGCAGGGAAGGAGAGGAGGAGTTGCACTTTATGTAAAAGAGATATATTATTTCTCAGAGCTTCAGTATGAAACAGAAAAGAGGCCTGTTGAAAGTTTCTTCATTAGTGTTATTGGAGAGAGCAACAAGGGTGATGTCATGGTGGGGGTCTGCTATAGACCATGAGACAAGGAAGAAGTGGTGGATGAGGCTTTCTTCAAACAGATACCATGCTCTTATTGACCTGCTGCTCACAAACAGGGAAGAATTGGTAGGGAATGTAGTATGGAGGGCAACTTGGGCAGCAGTGACCACAAGGTGATTGAATTCAGGATCCTGAGGTAAGGCAGGGTGTAGAGCAGCAGAGTAAGAACTTTGGACTTCAGAAAAGCAGACTTAACTCACACAGGGAAATCATGGGCTTGTTGTACTTTAAAGAAGCCTTACTGAGAGTGCAGAAACAAACCATCTCAATGTGCAGGAAGACCAGCAAGTATGGTAGAAGACCAGCGTGGCTTAGCAGAGGACTCTTCAGTAAACTAAATGACAAAAAAGAAGCTTATAAGAAGTGGAAATTGTACAAACAACTAGGGAGGAGTATAAGAGCATTGCTCCGGCATGCAGGGATGAAGTTAAGAAGACCAAAGTCCAATTGGCATTGCAGCTAGCAAGGAACATGAAAGATATAAAAAGGGTTTCTGCAAGTATGTCAGTAACAAGAGGAAAAGTGTGGGTCCCTTACTGAATGGGGGAAGCAACCTAGTGACAGAGAATGAAAAAAGGCTGAAATACTCAATGCCTTTTTCACCTCAATCTTTACAAGCAAGGTCAGATCCCAAACTTTTTACCTGCCAGCATACTTTGGGGAGTAGATGAGCAGCCAACAGTAGCAAAAGAACAGATTAGGGACTACCTAGAAAAAACTGGACATACACAAATCCATGGAGCTGGATGGGATGGACCCGAGGGTGCTGAGGGAATTGGCTGATGTGATTACAGAGCCACTGGCCATCGTCTTTGAATAGTCATGGTGATCGTGAGAGGTCCTGGATGATTGGAAAAAGGGTAAACATACTGCCCATATTTAAGAAATGGAAAAAGGAGGATCCAGGGAACTACAGGCCAATCAGTCTCACCTCAGTCCCTGGAAAAATCGTGGAGCAGATCCTCAAGGAATCCATTTCTAAGCACTTGAAGGAGAAGAAGGTGATTAGAAGCAGTTAATATGGAGTCATCTGATCAACCTGATTGTCTTCTATGATGAGATGACTGGCTCTGTGGATTTTGGGAAACCAGTGGATGTGATATACCTTGATTTTAGCAAGACTTTTGATAGCGACTCCCATAACATTTTCACAGGCAAGTTAAGGAAGTAAAGGATGGATGAATAGACTGCAAGGTGAACAGAAAACTGGCTGGAGCATTAGGATCAGAGGGTAGTAATCAATGGATCGATGTCTAGTTGGCAGCCAGTATCAAGTGGAGTGCCCCAGAGGTTGGTCCTGGGGCTAGTTTTCTTCAATATCTTTATCAACTACTTGGATGATGGTCTAGAGTGCACCCTCAGAAATTTTGCAGATGACACCAAGCTGTGGGGAGTAGTAGGTACACTGGAAGGTAGAGCTAGGATTCAGAGTGACCTAGACAAATGTGAGGATTGGGCCAAAAGGAAACTCATGTGGTGCAACGAGGACAAGTACAAAGTCTTGCACTTAGGATGGAACAATCCCATGCACCGGTACAGACTGGCTAGGCAGAAGCTCTGTAAAAAAATGACCTGGGGATTTCAGTGGACAATAAGCTGAATATGAGCCAACAGTGTGCCCTTGTTGCCAAGAAGGATAACGACATACTGAGCTGCATTAGTAGGAGTATTGCCAGCATGATTATTTCCCTCTATTCAGCACTAGTGAGGCCACATCTGGAATAGTGTTTAGTTTTGGGCGCCCACTACAGAAAGGATGTGGACAAATTGGAGAGAGTCTAGTGGAGAGAAACAAGAATGGTGAGGGGGCTGGGGCACACAACTCATGAGGAGTGGCTGAGAGAACTGGGCTTAATTAATCTAGAGAAGAGAAGATTTAATTATCTGAAGTGGGGTTTGAAAGAGGATGGAGCTAGATTGTTTTCAGTGGTGCCAGATGACAGAACAAAGAGCAACAATCTCAAGTTTCAGCAAAGGAAGTTTAGGTTAGATATGAGAGAATTTTCTCACTAGGGGGTCAGCCCCAGCCAGTCCTATAATATGCAGCTCCCACTCAAGTCCCTGGCTGCACATGACATCAGTATGCAGGACCAACCCCTCCTAGCCCAATAGCATTCCCACTAGCACTCCCACCCAAGTCCCTGGCCACATGTGGTGGGAGGTCATGGGGCCAGCACCACCCAGCCCCAAAAAATGCAGCTTCCACACTTCTGCATAAGTCACTATCCTCAAGTAGCAGCAGTTATGTGGGGCAAGCCCAGCCCAGACCCGTAGTGCCCCCACCAGCTGCACAAAGTGGCAGGGTGCAGGGCCAGTCTCATTCAGCCCCATAGCCACAGCTCCCATGCTCTCACCCCTGTCCCTGGCTGCATGTAGCTGCACGTGGTTGCAGTGTTCAGGGCCAGCCCCACCTGGCCCACAGCACACAGTTCCTGCAGCATGCAGGGCCAGGGCATCTCAGCCCCATAGTATGCAGCTCCCCACACTCCCACCCCCTTTCCAGCATCAGAATTCTCTGGCCCCAGCCCAGTGGGGCCCTTATGTCATTTCCAGGGTTGCCTAATTAGCTTCACATTAAAGTATCACCGTGTAAACAAGCAGTGGTATTAGACTGGAGTAAAGCAGTTAACTTTGCCATAGGATAGTACTGTCCAACACAAGTACTATTCTACATCAGAGTTATTTACCCTGCCACAACACATATGTAGACAGTGACTGGGACTGGCTGGGGCACAAAGATGCTACAGTTCAGGGCTGTCTGCCAGCTAGCCCCATCATGCCCCACCCAGCCTCCCCGCAACATGTTGAGCCAGCCAGAAGCAGCCCCAGGCTGGCAGCTGGATCTATGGTGCCTCAGCTCTATGTGCTAAAGGCCTGGGCACATGTATAAACGCTGTGCCTGGGAGCAATACACTCTAGCATGAGCTGCACCAGAGTTTATCGAGCTGTAATAATATTCATGTGTAGATGAGCCCTCTCTCACCCATAAATTCTGATCCAAGAGCTGTGCACAGACCATCCAAGAATCTGCCCCCCTTTTTGCCTAATAGCTCTGCAGTGAGAACATTCTCTGCAATGTGGAAAACTTGGAACATCCCAACACTCTGGAGGACCCTTGTAACTGGAGGAAAAAGTGGATCAGACACCAAGCATGAACCTATGAAGAACAATTTAAGGCACCTATCTACAAGTGTGGAGGCTACTCCAGTGTTCTGGAATTCCAGCACATCAGAGCAAATTTGATTAATCAATCTGCTGGAGCAAATACATGAGCCTACTGCATCTCATGTATCAGCATCCTTAAAAATGGCTTTAGTTCAAGTGCCCCCACTGCCTTTTTTAAGTGTGGGGATGCTGATATGCAAGACACAGTGGCACTTTAATTAGAGTGGCTCTCAGAACTACAACTAAAGTGCCACTTTCCCCATCCCCAGAGCATGTGTAAAAGTGCCCTTAGTCTCAGCATTTCTGGATACATCTACACATCTGCAAGGTGCTTCCAGAGCCAGTTCTGTGCATGCAGGATTCTACTCTGCCGGTACTGCTTCAGGTTCGGGAGCTTGTGTATTTAGGCAGTTTGGCTCTCTGACTAGGAAACATTCGTTGGTGAGTAGTGCTTCATGCTACTCAACAAAGTCAGTTAATTCAAAATTATCACTGGTCAAGGACCAAGAAAGTGTAAGGCCCTTGTCTTTCAAGGTACAACTGAGATATCTATCAATGATATTACAGGATTAATACAGGTTTAGTTACTTCTTTGTTGATTCTTTCCTTTTTTCTTGGTTGCATTGCTTTACAGTGGTTATTGTGGTTTCTGTTTATATGCTATCTTTTCTAATATTAAGGGGGTTGGTATTCTTTCACAGAAAAAAATATCATCCCTTAAAATTAACCATATGCAAAAGTGATACAGAGTAAGTGTTTTGAACTTCTCTGCTAATTTTTTCCAGCATACTTCTCTTACATTATATTGGACTGATCAAAAGAGGTCACCTTCTATCCCTCTTTCATGCATTTAGTAACTGTTAAAGCTCATTGCCTTTAAGGACTCTCCATGATTCTCCAACATCCTCCCCTCCATAGAATGTTTAAAATATAATTTTCTCATCTTGTTAATTGCAGCAGCTAATGGGATTTTTTAAAATAGAAATAAAATGTTATGGCTTTTGATCTGCCGTGAAATGCAAGGGCAGCATGAAATACCATATAGGTCTGATCCAGCACCTATTGAATTCAGTAGAGATTTGGGCCTGTCTTTAATAAGAACAGGAATACTCTTTGATTTTGTACCTATGCCAAAGTACTATATATTTTTTTTCATTTTAGAGTACTACAACTCTAGGTAGCTGTGACAGAAAGGCAGGAAGTCAAACTGGCCTTCAGTACTAAAACAACAGTTTTAGTATGGCTTTCTTATGAAAACCATAAGATGAACAAAACAATGTCTGGCCATTTACTTCCTCTAGGTACAGCATTTAGAAAGAAATGTAATGAAGAAAGACAAGAGGCACGAAAATCTGTGGTGTCCTATAAGCTACAGAGAAGTATGAAACCCTGGAATAAGCCTTAGAACCATGTTATGAAGAGACACTGCTAAGACTGCTTCTTTCACATGGAGTCTCAAGTAATATCATCTCTTGGAGCTATGGTAATTGAATCTTTTGTATTTGCTGTACATTAGGTATTTTTTCCTCTCAAGAGAACCCACATATTTACCCAGCTTCCCAATCAGGTTTTGTAGCCTGTACTGAGCTGTGCTGGAACAGTTCAGAAGCAGTATGACCAGAATCACAAACTGGCACATTCAAGAAAATTAGTTCTGCCTCCAATTAGCTCAACCATAGCATAACATTAAGAATACAAATGTACAGCATATTTATAACAATGCATATACTAGTTTCTCATTCTTCAGCCTAGACTGCAACATTAAGATGTGGGGGGATGTGGGCATGGTAGAAGGGAGTAATAAGCTGCAATTGTACCTAGACAGGTTACAGGGGTGGACAGATGAGAATAGGTGCAAGGAGAACAAGTACAAGGTGATGCACCTGGGGAGGAAGAACCAGCAGCATACCTACAGGCTGGGGAACTCCCTTCTTCTCAGTGCAGAGGCAGAAAAGGATCTTGGTGTCATCACTGAAGCCAACCAGGAAAGCCAACTGCACCTTGTCATGCATCCATAGATGCATCTCAGAAGGTCTAAGGAGGTGATCCTCCCCCTCTATGCAGCACTGGTCAGGCTGCAGCTGGAGTACTGCATCCAGTTCTGGGTGCCACACTTCAAGAGGGATGTGGACAACATGGAGAGGGTCCAGAGGAGGGCCACTCACATGGTCAGGAGGCAGCAAGGCAGGCCCTATGAGGAGAGGCTCATGGACCTGAACCTGTTCAGCCTCCACAAGAGAAGGCTGAGGTGGGATCTAGTGGCCTGTTACAAACTAGTCAGAGGGGACCATCAGGCATTGGGGGAGTCTGTGTTCCCCCAAGCACTACCAGGAGTGACTAGAAATAATGGTCACAAGCTGGCAGAGGGTAGATTCAGACTAGACATCAGGAGGTGCTACTTCACAGTCAGGACAGCTAGGATCTGGAACCAACTTCCAAACAAAGTGATGCTGGCTCCTACCTTGGGGGTCCTTAAGACAAGGCTAGACTAACACCTTGCTGGGGTTGTTTGACCCCAGTACTCTTTCCTGCCATGGCAGGGGGTCGGACTTGATGATCTGCTCAGGTCCCTTCTGACCCTACTAAATATGAAACTATTAAGTTACCCGCTAGTCCTATCTATAGGTCTTTAGCAGTCTCACATTCAGTACACTGCATCCATAACATCCATCACAATTGAAATACCTTGTCATCAACTCTGTATCACGCTTCTCCATTGTAGTCTGTAACCTCAGAACCTCCAGGTGCTCTGTTTCAGTAGGCTCTATAGCCCCGTTAGCTGCCTGCAACCCCATCCTTCCTTAGACTCCCTGACCTCCTCAGTACCCAGACTACAACTACCAAGTTGCTTCCTGCCTCCTTTTCTATATAACCCAGAAGAGGTGGCACTGGAAGTGGGCAGAATTAAAGGCCATCTGCTTAGTACCCCAACACCTTAATAGTAGTGGTGGTGGGAGAACCAGTTACATAGTGTAATTTACTTTTATACTGATGTAAAAGTGGAGTGGGTCCATGATATACAGCCCT
Organism: Crocodylus siamensis; assembly: GCF_052110815.1. Taxonomy (NCBI): domain Eukaryota; kingdom Metazoa; phylum Chordata; order Crocodylia; family Crocodylidae; genus Crocodylus; species Crocodylus siamensis. The sequence continues at coordinate 39,244,793 of NC_143395.1, read as the reverse complement.
ATAGTGGTGTAAATCAGTGATTCCCAACCTTTTCATACTGTGGATGAGAAAACTGTCTGATTTACATATTTCAATTTAATTTACATATATGCATTTAATTTTTACTTCAGGGGGTTGCAAGGATTGGACCAGGTTGGGGTACTGCCACTGTGCAAGCAGTGGCCCTGGGGACCTAGCTGGGGCTGCCCAGGAAGAAGGGTTTCTGGTGCCTTTCCTAAGAGCGAGCAGCAGAACCACCTCCCTGTCCTCCACTGTGGGCACTTCCCCACCCACATCCCTCTGCTCCCAGCTGCAGATGGGGCTGGGGGGTCCTCCCCAGCCCAGCATGGGCCCCAGTACTTTCTGCACAGTCAGCACCTTTCTGACTGCAGCCATGGAGGTGGGAGAAGGAGGGAGCACATGGAGCTGGCTGCCTGCCTCCTGGGACTGCCCCACTGCCCAGCTTTAATCCTGCATGTGACTGCTGGCAGCCAGCCTGCATGGTTTGGAACCTATGGTGTAAATCACTCTACTCTGGTATAAAGTTACATCATGAAAAAATAAACAAACAAACAAAAAAACCCCATGCAGTTACTATACACAGATACAAATTAAACCAGTATATTTACTCTGAAATTGTAGATGAATACAGGCAACCCTTGCCATCCGCGGGGGATACGTTCTCGTATCCCCGCAAATGGCAAAATCCATGAATAAGGCACTGCATTCATGAATGCAGTCTGTGTTCATGAATGCAGTGACCCCAGCAGCTGGCGGGAGGGGGGGCGTGGTACGACTCCAGAGGCTCCAGTGGAAGCCCAGTAGTGGGAGCCTGGTGGCAGCTTCTGATAAGTTTTTAAAGTGTATTTAAAATGTGGGTCCAGCATTCATGAATATCTGAAACAGCAAATGCCAACCCCAGAGATAATGGTTTCCTGTATACTGCATAGTCTCTGACTCAAGCTGTTTTCTGCTTCTATTCCACCCTTTGTTGAGTAACTACACTAGCAGCCTACAATCTTCTACTGTTTGTCTGCCTATTCTAGACCTCAGTGTAGTATTCAGCAGTATTCATGTAAATGTAAATTACACTAGAGTAAATGTAACATCTATCTGTGCACTAAGGGCACCTATATACATGCCTGATGCCTGCTTTGATGCATTCTAATTAGAATGTATTAGAACAGACTTGATTAATTGAGTCTGCTGCAGCATTCTAATTAGAATGCTCTAGTAGCCCCAACGTCATGTGTATTCAGTATCCTTCCAGTTCTAAATAGCAGCAGGGGTGCTTTTACTAAAGCTTATGAAGTGCCTCTGCCACCATTTTGAAGTATGGGATGCTGAATATATGAGACACTACAGGTGCTTTAATTAGAGCCAATTTAATTAGAGCTCATGTAAAGATGCCTTAAGGTGGCTAAATTAACTGGAACCACGAGGAGTGAAAACTTGGTAATATAACAAATTGGGTCTGGCAGCCTGTGGAGCATCCCAGATTTTTCTTCCTGAAAGTTGTGTTATGTTTAAACACTTAGGGGACCAGTCTGGATCTTGCCTTCTGTGACAACATACTTTAAAAAATCCCACAATATATCTTTCTGCATGCTTAGGAGCAAAGCTACTTGTGTAAATCTTGATGTATGCAGTTAAGAAGCTAAGCATAATGGACTTTTAATGACCCCTATGCATGTAAGTCATTAAAATATATATTAGCCTTTGTCAAGAATAAAGTCTCCTGGGGTTTTTTTTGAAAGAAAAATCCTCATGTTTCTCTAATTCTTGCTTTACCATTTTTCCCTTTTTCTCCTTCACCCCTATTTAAGGTTAGTTGTAAGAAAGCAGCTTTTGTCCTCAAAACAATAAAAACAAACATTCTAGTTCCATGTCATTTATCAACATTAAGGAAATAACAGTAAAATCTCGTCTTGAAATACTGCAAAGTAAATTGAGGCCCTGATACATGTTATTTTTATTGTGTGATTAACTGGCTAGTTACACAATGCATTTAGAGATGCTACACATGCATAATAATCATTGCACAATTAAAATGGCCAACCAGCCATAAAAATGGCCAACTGGACACAACAATGCTGCTTTCAAAACGTAGAGCATTTTTATACCTGGTTTCCGTCAAGTTTTAATTTAAACATGTGGCATATCACACACAGGATGATAGTTTTTGAATAGGTTCTGTACTATCCAAGGGTAAACTGCTGTCTCTTCCTCCCCTTCCAGAAAGGGCCTTCCGGTGATTCATGCTGAGCTCTGCTGTCCCATAGTTCTTTAACATGATTTATGGCCTTCTTCTCTTTTTCCCAGCAGTCTCCAAAATTGTTTCTCAAAGGAGCCATTAGCACGTTCCCTATAAGAAGCAAAGCGTAAACTCAACATGACACATGTTAGTAATCTGACAGAGGGAGGGAATTTGTCTGGAAAACTACTTGTGGGAACAAGATGAAAAGCAGTTGTACCAGAGCACCTCATATGGTGTTCTAGAAGAGCTTGATCTTTTTTGCCCCTCTGTCAAGGGCTTTTACATGGATTTCCTCTGCTCTCCACAAGAGTCATTGAAGCAGTTCTTCACCCAGGGGAAGCTCAAAGCACACTTCTCCATTAGCAGCATAGTTGAAGGTATGGGAGTGGGGGCTGACAGCCCACACCGCCTGCTTTCCAGCTCCCCTCATTGGTGAATTCTGAGTGTGCAAGTTTCCAGGACACTTTTTCCTGCTCTAGGAACTTACCTAGTGAACATGGAACACATTGTGTGACAGTTTCCATTAAACAACATTACCTGTTGCTTGCTGGAAACAATGTCCACCAGGGAACTGACAGTAAGGTTATACAACACATTAAGTCTACACAAGGGATTCCAAAACTGTGATATGTATACCTCAGGGGTATGCCAGACATCTCTGGGGGGTAGGCTGGAGAAATTGTGTAATGGTGGGTTTAATTTTTGTTATAATAATAATTGGAATTTAAGGGGTTAAATATAAAATATATGCTGGTAGGGACATGTAGGCAGCTGGTAAATCTGGAAGAGGATATGCAGTAAGAAAAAGTTTGGGAACCTTGGTCTAGAGTAATTTGTCCCAAATTTTATTCTGTAGTAAGTGACAGGTTTCCCATGCTGGCTGGTCAAAGTAGACAATGTTAGAGTCCCTAGCTACTAGACAATAAACAAGAGATCTGATTTGTGTTAAAGAAATGACTATCTCAGGTTTAAATTCGCAGTGGTAATAGACATATGACATGTACACCAGAACAACTTTCTCCAAGTATATTTATATCTGACTTCACCAAAAGTAACTTTATGCCAAAGAACAGCATTTTCACAAGAGCATGAGGTGTAATGTGCATGTCCCCTTCATTTTCCCTCAAGAAAAATTTCAGATTAATTTGATAACATAAATTGTGTCCATGTACTAGGTGCTTTAACTGTCTTTACACACATTTTTAAGACTTAGATCCTCATTTCAAATGTTTACGCTTCAGTCTGGACTAGGTGACTTCCTTTACTTGGCAGCTTGTAATTGTTTTGTTAATTCTGTGCCTTTCACTAGTTTCCCTTTTTTTTTCATTTCTCTCTGATCTCAGTTATGATGTAGCTTCTTATCAGGGTTCAGTTAGTAATGTTTTTTCAACACTAGATCAGTCACAGCATTTCTATGGTTTCACATCACTTCTGTATTCTCTGATAGAAAACATATCTCCCATGTGTTTCATTTTGATGTGGAGCGCAGTATTCTTCAAATATCTGTAATATAATTTTATAGTTATAGGAAATTATGGTTCTCTTCTGCCTGAGATAATTGAAAACTATTAAAAACACCAAGTGCTTCAGAGCCAGCTTTTGTTAGAAATAAGATACCTGTTGACTGTCTCCTTTGTTCCTGAAGCCATTGATAGCAGATACAGAATGAAATGTTGTTTAAACCTTCTCCAAGTTCTATTTTCAAATATAAATATTTCTTTTTTTTTCATGATGGAGCTTTTAACTCTTCTCCCATCCAAGTGTCTTCTTAATTTTTTTCATTTCTGGTACTTGACAGAGGTTCACTTGTTTGCATAACTTGACCTTTTGCACAACATAGCCATCAGTTCCAATTGGATCCTGTCAACGACACTTAAAAGTACAGATTTTCCAATGCTACCTATCCACAGCTAACCAGACACATCACCCCAGCTATTAATAGATTCATCAACACAACAGAAAAGTTGTTATTTTCCTTATTTTACAGATGGTGGAACAGACAGATTAAAAAAGTTGCACATGGTCATGGATTAACTGACCTGCAACAGAGTGAAGAACAGAACTCCTGGAAACTAGGCTAGCAATTCCTTCATAACCCATCTTTCCTCAAACAAATACAGGTGGGCAAAATATTTTTCCCCTTCAAATGTTTTTTCCCTTTAGAAACAATGCAAGCCTGAAGTGAGGAAATAAAAAATAGTAGTTTATTTTTAAAGCTATTTAGATATGTATTTCTCAGTGGTTACTGTGACAACAAGAACTAAAGGTTTATTTTATGTTAATGAAAACAATTGGGTCTCATCTCAGCAGAAATCACTCCAGAGCTTCTGAAGGTCAGTCATTTCAAGGGGGTCAGTTCAATATCTCATGCCATTCCAACTATTCCTCTCTAAAGCATTCCTTTTATGAGTTGGTTGATTTTGATGTGTTTGATCTTGGTGCATGATTTATGAGTCTGTTGTTTTGGAGGGTAAAATTCAAGAAGCAAAACCATTTATGTAGCTATTCACCCACTGACCTTCAGCTTCCAGTTCTGCTGGGATATACTTCACATTTAATTTTTATTTTGGCAAATCAGAATAAATACAGTGAAAAATGCATTTGTTGTTCACCAAATTTGTCAGCATTTTGCCCATTTTGTTTGAAATGTGAAATGCAGTTTTACATCTCTTAGGTTCCTTCTTTACGTTTGCTCTAATGTTTCTTTGCTGAAGAGCAGTGTGAATAGTAGCAGCTGAAATCATCCAGGGAGATGCCTGAGAGAATAAGATGGTAAAGAAAATACGTTCTGTTTGGCTGATCTTGCAGACTTTCCAGATAAATGCCTCATATGCGGCTGCTTGGTTCACATTTGGAAAATATGGCAACATTGCAACTCCATAGATTCTAGAGACCTCAGGGAGAAAAATATCTCCAGTTCTATGTTAGGCATAAAGATTTGGGATTTTCATAAGAGTTCATTGGCTTCTTTTTACAAGCAACATTTGAGACACTGTAAGGATATGTTTAGGCTCCTGGTCAGGAATTGGCAAAATCTATGCCTGAATGAAATATTTATATTTTTACTTGGCTTTAAGGCTGGATTTTCAAAAGCACTTATTATAATAGAAGCAGAATGCTTTAGAAAAATCCTACCTTTAATGCAAAGTTAGTTATATTACTGGTATTTTGATAGCATATCTCAAGAATATAGTTTCATGTTAGTACTTTCTTTGCTTAGTCAGAATGAGTATTTAGTGAAATGAAATATGAGACTGTAGAAACCTAAAATATGACATAACTATAGAAGATGACACTGATGAATGGAGTAATTTTTTTATACTCCACTGTAGGTCAGTTTTACAGAGTTTGCTCTGGAAAGGCCCATCCTCTCTATTAGGTTTTTCTCAAGTCATTCCAATGCACACCCTCCCCCCGCCCCCACACTTAGCTGTTACTGTTTTTTTCTGGTTTCATTCTGTCACCCACTGCTGAATACCCTATCCTTTAAAAAAGGAACAGTGTCTATTTTCAGATAGCACTGAGACATCTCCAGGATGTTTCCAAGCTGAGACCTTAGCATTTTTAGGGAAGAGATGAAATAATTTTTTTCCATACATTAGTCCTTTTCCTTACCTTACTTTTCCTTTCCTCTTCTTTTTAATAACAAAGATAGATTCTCTCCTTTGCTTTGTATTCCCTATGTAGACTATTGTGCTCTCTCAGCCATGTTATTTATTTTTGCAGATATCATTTCAATCTTATCTTTTGGAGGGGTCATAGACAGTGACAGCTTATCATTTCTGGCAATAATTTGTTTGCGCATACGTCTAATAGAGTGTTCGTCTTCTGCAGATTTTAATGGAGAGTCTCCTGTACATGGAGATCTCAGAAATAACAGTCCAGTGTATGAAGTGCAAGTTTGGTTTGAAAGCATTAGCTTTCTTCAGTTTTGATTGGTATTTCAGTATAGTTCAGTTTGACTACACTAGCAATGAACCAGCAAATTGTATTTCTGCAGCACCCAAAGTAGACTCAGCACTTTACAGAACAGAAAGAAAAAATGGTCTCTAGCAGGCACAGTGTTGATCTGTTTTTTAGACACAATATTATGAGATGAGGGGAGAAACAGCAAGGTAAGGGTTAGGTGAGGAAAGATAAATTATAGTCATAGAGTTATAGAGAAGTAAGGTTGGAAGGACCTCCAGAGGACATCTAGTCCAACCCCCTGCCTGAGATATAGAATTAATATCATGGTGGCGTTTAAGACATGCATGTTCATGGCACAGTACATTGCCATTAAGTGGTTAAAAGTCCTAGGAATTAGGAATGCAATGCAGTACTGCATCTCTCTCAGCAACTGACTATGAGTTTATGGAGTCAGGTTTCCAATTGTTTTCTCCCATGACTGGTTATTCATTTTTCATGACATAGCCACTGAATAAAATGGATAAACAGCGCTGAGAGCAGTAGCCAGAACCTTGGGCTTTCTTCATTTAGTAGCAGTGCCTACAGAGTCACATTTCCTCCTGCTTGCACTTGTTTTGTCCCCTGGATCTTTGATGCTTATCTACCCAGTAGCCAGGCTTCAACAGGAGCAATAGAAAGCATCTTTAGTCCTTCCTAACCAATGGCCTGATGGTTCAACCACTGCTTTTAGTAGATGCTGGTTCAATCCCCTTCAGAACCTTGCTTCGGAGTGTTAGCAGAATTTATATATTTTATCAGGTATTACCTGACAGGGGTTACAATGTGAATGCTTCTGTTATAGCTCCCAGGATAAAATGATTGAGACAAACTGAAGACATGAAGCACCTGCTGCATGACCACACCCCAGCCCACAAACATTTGAAGTCACACAGGAGCTTCCTCACTGACACCCAACCTCCTGATGTCACACCTAAGGAGAAACAAAGACAGATGTTGGATGAGAGGCTGAAGAAAATATATGACAGCAAAAAAAATGTACATTCCAGTGGCTGAAGCTTATCACACCATAGCAAAGGTGGCGATGTCTCAACCACCTATGTACTGGAGTCAGATATTTCAAGGAACTGATGAAGAAGTGGAGCTATACCATTGATTCAACCAGCTGTGACTGTGGCACAGGACCTCAGACTATGCAACACCTGCTGCAGCACCCACTGCTCGAAGATGCCTGTACAATGAAAGATATTGCAAAGCACGATAAATAGACACAAGCATATGTAACAAAATGATCAAATGTGGTATACAGACACAAGAAGAAGAATCCCCTACAAAAAACTCAGCCACTATATTATTGGATTAAAAAAAAAATTCAGAAAACCTATTGACTTAGTACTTAATTTCAGCATCAAATAGTCAATTTTAATGATCTTTTTCTCCACAGCTTTGGGAGCTTTTATGAAATGTATGCTCTTTCCCAGACTAAACAAGATAGGAAAAGAGCACAGTGTTAGAAGTATGCACCTCAGTCCATACCACTTCTCAGAATGGACTGAGGAAATCTAGGTGCCCAGGAGACTGTAACTTAGTTTGCTAGATGAGAAGCTCTTAAGGACAAGGCATAGGTAAGAAACGGTTAAACTAAAAAGGGTTAGAGCCTGAAATATTATTTTATTTTTAGTAAACAGTGTCCCTTATTTTTTTTCTTTTAGTTCTGGCATGCATCAGTATTTAATTCTTTATAACTACATTTATTTTCATGAATGGAATACTATTTGCCCACAGAGGGTGTAGCCTCTTTACCATCACGCAAAGAAAAAAAGTCCCTTTGAAAGGCTTCCCCCCAGTTCTTCAGAAGTAACTCTTTCAGATTTTGTCCTCATTTTCTCCAAATTTATGGAGGTAGCTAAGAGTTAGAAAGTGCTAATTCTAAGGAATCTTAGTCTATGTCAAGGTTAACTAGTGTTAGTGAACAGTCACATGTTTGGGGTTAATACCCTCTGTAATGTGCACTGCTTAGACTCGCTGCTAGAAGGCTGGTGATCATAGGTGTGGCTAGAAGCTGCAAGTCTTAATTCCCCCTGATGCCTCTGCCACTCATGGGCTGATCAGAGAAGCAGGGCAGTGATATGGGAGTGGAGAGGCTGATAAAGGGATAGAGGGGGCAATTAGGGTGGCAGGGGAATGATTTGGCTGGTGGAGGGGATGATCAGGGGACCATTTTGGGGGATAGAGGCAGCAGCAGCCCTGCAACTCCCCACCCACCATTTCCCTCCCCTTTTCCTCCCTTCCTCGTGCCCCCCATCCTGGTCCCCCTGCCCCCTTTCCCTCCCTCCCCATTCACCCCATCTGCACTCACCTGTTGCCCATTTGCTCCCAGCTGTCAGTTCATGGCCACAGAGTCATGGATGATATCTAATCCACCTGTCTCCTGGGATACTGGAAGACCACAAATTGGTGGTTTTATCTCAGGTAAACACCCAGAAGTTAACTTAACTTAAGCTAGGTAGCACAGCTCCAAAATAATTCTCACCTGAAGTGGCATGACTTTAAGACTCCTAGGGCCTTGTTAAATCTAATGTTGTAAGCCAAACAAATGTTAATCAGGTTAGTGTTATTTCACCAGAGGCTGACCCCTGCTCTGCTAGTAAGGGCAGCAACTCCTGCGATGGTGTCGACACGGAGTTCTGCCAGGGCCCCTGCCCGGGGGGCGCGGCCTTCCCGGGGCTTGTCCGAGGCCTCCACCCAGACAGAGCCCTCTGGGGGGCTGCCGTCCTCCAACCCCCTGGCCTGCGGGAACTGCCTGGCAAGGTCTGGGGGGGCAGGGACTGGGGACTCCTGCACCTGTCCTGTAGGTATCCGCCTTAGGACCCTGGAGGAGCGGGTGCAGGAGCTCCTGGAGGAGGTTAGCAGGCTGAGGGGAATCCGTGAGGCAGAGGAGGAAATTGATAGGTATTTTCTTTCTCTGCAGGGTGATACAACAGAGGAGAGGGCAGCCCGGGATGAGCCCTCCACTGCTGAGTGGCAGACAGTCTCCCGCGCCAGGGCTATTAACCATGTTGCGGCACCAGTTCCTCCTGTCCATCTGGAGAACAGATATGAGGTCCTGGCAGCCCTGGAGGAGGAGGGAGCAGTGGAAGATTCCAGGGAGGAGACTTTGTGCACACAATGTCCTGTGCGAGCGGCGGGAGTCAAGAGGCCTAAGAGGAGGAAGCGTCGCGTCATCGTGATTGGTGACTCCATCCTGAGAGGTACGGAGGGCCCCATCTGTCGCCAGGATCCCTCAGCACGTGAGGTCTACTGCCTGCCCGGAGCGAAGATTCAGGATGTGAAGGGGATGCTCCAGTCCATCATCCAGCCCTCCGATTATTACCCTATGGTCCTTGTCCATGTGGGTACTAACGATGCGGCCAGGAGAGCCCCTGATCGCCTGATGGAGGACTACCATGCTCTGGGAGGCGTGCTGAGGGAGATGGGCGCACAGGCGGTCTTCTCTTCCATCCTGCCAGTGAGCGGACGCGGCAGACGTCACGAGATGTGCATTGCGGAGACCAACTGGAGGCTACAGGAATGGTGCTTCGAGGCGGGCTTTGGCTTCCTCAGCCATGACCGGCACATCGTGATGAGAGACATGCTGGGATGGGATGGGCTCCACCTTTCCCCTAAAGGTAAGCGTGTGTTCTCTTCCAGGTTGGTGAACCTCCTTCGGCGGGCTTTAAACTAGGCTCGCCGGGGGAGGGGGAAGATGAGGGCGGAGGAGACGATGAACTACCAGGCCCAGCAACAGCCAGCGAGCCCAGACCAATGGTCAAAAGGGAGAAACAGGTAAGCGATGGGGGACGGGGCATTGCTGAGACTAGGGGGTCAGTGGGCACAACCGTTGAAGGCCTCAAATGCCTCTACACGAATGCTCGAAGTATGGGGAAGAAGCAGGAGGAACTCGCCCTCCTCCTAGCTGTCACCAGCCCTGACATAGTAGGGATCACAGAAACGTGGTGGGACTCATCGCATGACTGGGCGGTGAGTGTCAAGGGCTATAGGCTATACAGGAAGGACAGGATAGGAAGGAAAGGTGGAGGAGTAGCACTCTACATCAAGGAGGAATATACTTCCTCGTTAATTAGCATGGGGGTAGAGGGGGGGCACTCTGAGGTGCTCTGGGTTAGAGTAAAAGGCAGTCCAGGGGAGAGAGACTTAACGGTGGGAGTCTACTATAGACCTCCCAACCAGGGAGAAGAGCTCGACCTGGAATTCTTAGGTCAGCTTACAGAGGCAGTGAGGGCTAAGGATGTGGTCATCATGGGGGACCTGAACTTCCCAGACATCTGCTGGGAGGAGCAGTCAGCCAAGTCTGATCGCTCACGTCGGTTCTTAGCCAGACTGCAGGACCTCCATCTAACCCAGGAGGTGCACAGTCCCACCAGGGGAGACGCCTTGTTGGACCTAGTGCTGGCCACGGGTGATGACCTGGTGAGGGGGCTGTGGGTGATGGGCCACCTGGGAGACAGTGATCATCGCTTGCTGGAATTCACCATCCAGCGTAAGGTGGCAAAGGGCTGCAGCAAGGCAACAGCCCTAGACTTTAGGAGGGCTGACTTCAACAAGCTAAGGAGGATCGTTGGGGAAGCGCTGAGGACCCAGAGGGGAAGGGAATCGGATGTCGAAGGTGAGTGGTTGCTCCTTAAGGAGACGATCCTCCATGCCCAAAGGGAGGTAATCCCAACAAGGGTCAAAGGGAGCAGGAGGGCACATAAATCCCCATGGCTCACTAAGAGCATCCGGGAATGTCTCCTTGCTAAAAGGGAGGCATATACCCAATGGAGAGATGGGGTCATCGCCAAGAAGGACTATGTTACAGTCGCCCGAGGATGTAGGGGGGCAGTCAGGAGGGCCAAGGCAGAGTTGGAGATAGGACTAGCTTCCCGGATTAAGGACAATAAGAAGTCCTTCTTCAAATACATAGGGGGTAAAAAGAGGGTCCCGGGTAATGTGGGGCCCCTGCAGGACACGATGGGCAACTTAGTCATCACGCCAGATGACAAAGCTAACATATTTAACGATTTCTTTGCCTCTGTCTTCCTAAGTAGGGACCAGTTCAGCCACCTCCCTGCTGGGCCCCCCTCGGGCCCCGAGAGAGACACGCCTGGGCCAAGGGTTAGCGAGGAGTTAGTTAGGGTACTTCTGGAGAGGCTGGACGTGTTCAAGTCCGCTGGTCCGGACGATCTTCACCCTAGGGTTCTACAGGAACTGGCTGAGGTCATTGCGGGACCCCTGGCACGGCTCTATGAGCACTCGTGGTGCTCTGGCGAGGTGCCGGAGGACTGGAAGAGGGCCAATGTGGTCCCTATCTTCAAAAAGGGAAAAAAAGAGGACCCGGGAAATTACAGGCCAGTTAGTCTGACCTCAATCGCGGGTAAGCTCTTTGAAAAAATTATCCTGGCACACATCCAGGAGGGCCTTGCGGGGGAATGCATGCTCAGGGGCAACCAACATGGGTTTATCAGTGGCAGGTCTTGTCAGACCAACCTGGTGGCCTTTACGATCAGGTCACCAAATCATTAGACGCAGGGGTTGCTGTGGATGTAGTCTTTTTGGACTTCCGGAAGGCTTTCGACACTGTCTCTCACCCTGTCCTCATCAAAAAGCTGGGAGACTGTGGTGTCGATGCCCACACGGTCAAATGGGTCACCAACTGGTTGGAGGGCCGCACCCAGAGGGTGGTAGTGGATGGGTTCTTCTCGACCTGGAAGGATGTGGGCAGTGGGGTTCCGCAGGGCTCGGTCCTCGGGCCCGCGCTGTTCAACATCTTCATCAGTGACTTGGATGAGGGGGTAGAAAGCACCCTGTTCAAGTTTGCTGATGATACTAAGATGTGGGGGGATGTGGGTGCACTAGAAGGGTGCAATAGGCTACAAGCTGACCTTGACAGGTTGCAACGGTGGGCGGATGAGAATAGGATGGGGTTTAACACTGATAAGTGCAAGGTGTTGCACATGGGGAGGAAGAACCGGCACCACACTTACAGGTTGGGGAACTCCCCTCTTGCCAGCACGGAGATGGAAAAGGATCTTGGAGTCGTCATTGACTCCACGATGAACATGGGCCGGCAGTGTGGGGAGGCAGTCAAGAAGGCCAATCGTACCCTGTCATGCATCCACAGATGCATCTCGAGCAGATCCAGGGAGGTGATCCTCCCCCTCTATGCGGCACTGGTCAGGCCACAGCTGGAGTACTGCGTCCAGTTCTGGGCGCCACACTTCAAGAGGGACGTGGACAATATGGAAAGAGTTCAGAGGAGGGCCACTCGTATGATCAGGGGTCAGCAGGGCAGGCCTTATGAGGAGAGGCTACGGGATCTGAACCTGTTTAGCCTCCACAAGAGAAGGCTAAGGGGGGACCTTGTGGCCTGCTACAAACTGGTCAGGGGGGATCAGCAGGTATTGGGGGAGTCCCTGTTCCCCCGTGCGCTGCCAGGAGTGACCAGGAATAACGGTCACAAACTGGCGGAGGGTAAGTTTAGATTAGATATTAGGAGGCGCTACTTCACAGTCAGGGCGGCTAGGGCCTGGAACCAGCTTCCAGGGGAAGTGGTGCAGGCTCCTAGCCTGGGGATTTTTAAAAGGAAGTTAGATGAGCACCTTGCCGGGGTCATCTGACCCCGGGGCTCTTTCCTGCTAAGGCAGGGGGTCGGACTAGATGATCTACCTAGGTCCCTTCCGACTCTAGCTACTATGAAACTACTATGAGACTATGAAACTTAGTAGAGCAGTCACACCTCAAGGTAAAAACTATCTCTGGCTGTCCTTCAGCTGCACAGCTGTGATTCGCTCCTAGAGACTTGGTGAGCAGGGACAGCACTAGGAGTTAGGGGCAGGAGAAGTTCACTGCTCCCACCAGGAAAAGTAAGCACCAAAGCCCCAGAGCACCCAGTGGCCATGATGTCTTCTGCCACTACCTAGACTGGCTCACTTCTTGAGTTCCAAGAGCCCCAATTCCTTTCCTTCAGGACCCTGCCCACCCATGTTTCTCTGCCTCCTGAGTTCCAAAACAAAATCAGGCTCCTTGGAGTTTGGGCAGCACCCAGCTGGCTGGCAGCCTGGATGACAACAGCCAAGGTGAGGGATACGCTTCTGGCTGGCTGGGCACCACCTGAGCTCTAAGAGGCCTGAAGGTTTTTTTCTCTGGAGCTCGTCCCTCCCTCCCTCTTCCCTCCCGTCCAGTGTCCCATTGTACTAGCAGTGAGCTGGTCTGGATGGTGGCTCAGCTGCCAGGCATTCCAGCCCTGCTGTTTCCCACATCCCCACTCTCCCTGACTCAGGAGGGGCCACTGCATCCTGGGATGCGGGAGGACTTCAACTTGTGTGGAATAACTGTAGGGAGTGACTACATTTTAATGGAATAGGAGCTAGGGCTGGAACGCTTAATCTGCCTGGTGGGAGCTGCAACCTGTTCTTGCCCCTAGCTTCTAGTGCTGTCCCTGCTCACCAAGTCTCTAGTGCAGATGGTTCCCAAACTCTGATAGACTGCGCACCAGCAATTTAAAATGACACAACCTTACATATCATCAGCAACTTTTTCAGTTCAACCTTAAGTACTATGAGTGAAGTTTTGTTATATAAAGTTATTATAATAAATCTGTTAACATTTACCACTAATAGGTTGTCTACATGCCACTGGTGATATGCATACCACAGATTGGGAATCACCGCTCTAGTTGAAAGTAACAGATGTACAAGTGAAGGACAGCCAGAGATGGTTTTTCACCTTTAAGGTGTGACTGCTCTACTAAAACAAACACTAAGATGATTAACATTTGTTTAATGTGGATTAGAGACAATCCTGCCCTGGAGTGACATAACTTTAAACTGAATAACAAGTACTTTAAACCACCTAAAGATGTTAATGTGCAGGGGTTAAGAGCTCCAGAAGCCACCTAAATTTACCTTGTAACATGACTCCTAGAGGATAATTAGCACTTATTAACAAGTCTTAATTTGTGATCACCCTAGCTGTGGTATAATTATACCACACTTACACCAATTTAACAGAGAGCAGTCTTTGGCCAATCAGGACTAATTTAAATCAGATTAAAGAGATGTTCAGGTAATAATTTAGATTAGCCTCTTGAAGGCTCAGATCAAGTGAAGGATTTGAGTTGGACTCCCAAAAATATCTTGAATCAACTTAAAACATACTTAGTCTTTCAAAAAGATTAGTGATTCTACACCATCTGTTTGAGGCATTATTAAATGCCAGTTGCCAATCCAGGCATTGTCAGTGTTGGACCCACATAGCTCTTATTATTCTTTCCTTCAGTCCCCACCCCTAGACACATAAGAATCCTTGTATTTGACATCAACTCTGTATAGTATAAACTCTTACACATGGGATAAAGCAGTGGAAAGGATTTCATATAATACCTCTCAACTTTTTTTCTCATCCACACACATATAATACTTCCCTATGTACTCTTATAAACACTGCCATGCATTAACAATTAAAATATACAAACAAGTAAATTCCCTCTCTACTTTGCTAAATGCTTTTACATTCATTAATATATAACAGAGCATCTTATTTGCATTTTAATTAACTTCTTAGTATTTAATAATTGTTTTATTGTCTGTGCACATGTCCACAAACAATAGCTAATTCCCTAATCTATTCATAAACACTTCAGTTTATGATTGTTTTATCATGTAATTGCTAATTAAAATAGGTAAATATTTACGAAAGATGTTTTCGTTTTACTAAATACTTTGTCAATACACTGTTTTACACTTCAGGGTATTCACCATATTAAACTACATAATTCTTTATTTTGCAATGCATAACTCCTCCCCCCTACCCCCTTGTGTTAATTAGTTGTCTTTGTAAACTGTCTCATTGCCAAACTTTAGATTTTTTTTTCCTGGAAAACAGTGCTTGAGATTTTTCTGATTTATTAGGAAAAGCTCTATAAAGTTGGAAATAAGTATTTCATGTTTCACAATCACAAGCACTTCTCCTTTCTGTGTAGAACAGCTGCGCATCAGTCTCACTCTTTACTCGGCAAGTTCTGAAGACTTCAAAGCTTTGATTTACCCTGTTCCATAGCTTATTCTAAAGTCAGAAGTCTCTCCCTGTTTGAGAATGCTCTCTGAGATTGCTTCATTTCCAATTCTCAGTTCTTGGTTGCCTAAGATGAGATGTTTGTGAATAATGCAGCTATCCTAGAAGATGCAGATGGAGCTAGCAATGTAGCTGGGCTACGCTCCATTGATAGATTTTTAGGTCTATGCCAAAGCCTAGATTTAGCAGGGGAAGCAAATCAGGAATCACTGGAAGACCATTCATCCTCCCCTCACAAAAGAGCTCATCTAAGATTATGAGACTGTCAGAGGTTCATTGTTTATAAAACAGTGTTTATAAAGAGTTGTGTTCATAACTTGCTCCCTTTCCAGCAGCCTCTCTATGCCCTTTAATCCATTAATTATTTGACATCCTTAACCTTCATTTTCATCTCATGTACTGATTTGGTAATTCAGGCCCTTCAAGCTTTTCTCCAATCTTAACTCTTCACCCCTCTTTCTGAATGCAAAGTCGTAACAGTTTCCATGGCTAACTTACCACCACCACTTTCCACTTTCTGCAGCTCTCCTGTGAAATATGTTTCTACCTAGGAGAACTTTTACAAACTGCCCTTTCCTATGCCTGAAGCGTGAGTGTGCCCAAAAGCTTGCAAAAAATAAAATTATTTGTTTGAAAATATCTAGTTGGTTTAATACAAGATATCACCACTTGCACACATTTTGAATCCTTTTGACATTTTAAAGAACTTTCCCAAATATTTCTGTCTCTTTTGAGGGAATGTGGTCATTTTGGGGAGTATGATTTTTTTATTCAAACACTTAGCTTCTCTATGTTGTGGTTATGGTGAATTTACAAACACTAATTTTTCTCCCAAGCAGGATTTAAAATATATTCTCAGTCTCAGCATTTTATTTGACACTTGAATAGCATAGCCAGCTTCTTCTTTAAGACTCTCATAATATAGTTACTAGGTTTAAATAACTGTGGTACTCAGAAAGAGATTGGCAATTGTCATCAGTAATCAGTATGTCTGTTCCCCTGCTCCCCCACTCCTTTTTAGGTAGCTTGTACTGCAAGGCATCTCTACATTTCAGACTGGGTTCTTATCCATGCCATCATCTACACTGGAAGTCCCTATGTATGTTTCTCCAAGGAAGTACATCCCAAGCTCTCAGTTTCTGCTCAGGTTCTAGGCAGCTCAGTTACTCTAGGACCACAGGGAAGTAGGGGGTAGAAGGGACTCCACCCACTGCTTGACACAGAAACATGCCAAGAAGGAATCAATTACATCAGGAAGCTATATGGAACGGCAAAGAATGGAAGCTTTTGGCATAGTAATGCCCTGTTTCATGGGGCTCAACAAGGTACTTAGCAGCACTACAATCACTACAACTCCTATCTCCCATGATCCCTTTCTTCTAAAATGAAAAGGTATGCCTCAAAGCCAGCAGGAGGGCAAGGGTAGCTCCCAATTATAGCACCTCAATCCATTTTGAATCTGGAACAGCCTTCTTAGCAAGGTTTTGTATCATGTGTCTTGGGAGAATTTTCTGAGGAACTCTTTTGTGTAGTACCCCTAAAAGTGGAAGCAGAATGAACTATATTTTCAGTCCAGTAAGTATGCCTGTGTAATATACTTTTCAAATTGAATGCCATGCACTGTAATGTGAATGTGCAACAGCAAGGGGAGCAGCCCTGCTGAGTGGATTCGGGTTACAACTCCCAGGAGTTCCCAGGAGGAACAATCTTCCAGAACTGTGCTGACTGCATGTATATTACAACCAGCAGAGACTCTGGGGGTGGGGAGATAGAGAGAGAGCAAGCAGGAAGCAGTGACAGAGTGCAGGACACAGCAACAGAGGGAAACACATGGCTGAAGATCCCAGAGAAGTGCCAGAGCTGAGACTGTGGACTGTAGCAGCGGGATGCAGATGTGAAAGTATGCACAGATGGCAACTGAGCGCTGAGGACTAGAGGCTGGGGGTTTGTGGGGGTTTAAGGTTTCATGAGTGTACGTACCGCAGCATTCATGATCACTACCTATTACCTGTTCTTGAGTGTATGTTCCTTAATGCTAATGTCTATTTGCCTTTACTGATTCCTGTCTCCTTAGTGCAGTGGTTGTCAACCAGGGGCATGCATACCCCTAGGGGTACTTTAAATGTCCTAGGGGGTAGGCAGACCACTTCATGCTGATGGGAGCCAGGGCTGGGGTCAGGGCCAGGTCTAGGGCTGCATGGGCAGGGACTGAGCGTGTCCTAGGGTATGGTGGTGGTATTTCCCCTGGCGCATTCCCACACTTTGCTTCTTACCTGGGGGAGGGGGAGGAGCACACTAGGTGGCACTGGCCCTATGCAGCAACTCCCTGGTTCCCCAGCCCAGGTTGCTCTCCTGACTAGCCGCTGGGCCGTCTCCCTCAGCCAATAGCCGACAGTGAGAAAGCACTGCAGCCACCAGCTTCCCACAGAACTGCAAGGGTCTGAATGGCAGAGGGGGAGTGCATTCTGTGCCGACCCCTGGCAGCATGTGATTGGCTGGGCATGAGGCCTGTCAGCAGCCCACAGAGCCACACACATGGCTGACCATGGGAAAGCAGCGCAGGGTGTGGCAGTGGCAGCAGCGTGGGGCAGTGATGGTGGTGGCCGTGGCGACCGCATGCAAGGCACCCCCACCCCAGCTCACTGCGCAGTGCCTGTGTGGCCTGCAGAGGGGCAGCACTGCTGCCCTCACTCTGCCCATCCTGGGCCCTGCTCCTGGGAGTGCTGTGGTGGGCAGGTCAGCAGCTGTGTGGACCCTGACATAAGTGCCTCCCACTGCTGGGTAGGCAATGCAGCCAACACGCAGGAGGCATGTGGAGTCATGCCACTCCTGGGGCACTGGCAGTGGGGTGTGGAGTACAGCCCACAGGGCAAGGTATCTCCACCCCACACACAGATCTGGAGGACATGTGCTCCCTGTGTCTGCTCCAGGGGTGCACACAGTGGCAGGAGCCCCCCACTCCCCTGGATGAGCTGGCCAGGCTCCAAGCATTCCACAATTCACCCTGGGGCCCTATTCACCACACGGGGACTACAATCTGCCCCCCCCCAATAGCCCTTCCCTCCCTCACGCCCCTTCCCATTCACACACTTACTTGGTAGATACTGCTCCACACAGGCCCAGGCTGGGATGAGTTCCAGGCCTCCTTCAGGCTTCAACTGTTCTCTGTGTCTGTGCACACCCCTCACCCCTGCCCTGCTGAAGCTGTCCAGAGCCGTCATCCAGGCTGCCTGTGTTTGGAGGGGCCAAGCCCCATTAGCCCTGGCCTTCCACCACCTGTGCCCCTGACAGACATGACACAGGATGCAATTCAGGCCTATCTGATGCATGCAGCCAGCTGCACTTGGTGGCGGTCAGAGGCGCAATAGCATTATTACCCCAGTAAGCAATGGCTGTGGCTGAGGCTGTGGCTATGGTTGTGGCTGCAGCTGGTCCCCTTTGTACCATGAAGGGCCTGTGTGGCCACCCTGAACTGAGGGGGCTCCGTGTGCTCCTGTCATGGGGGCACAGTTTGCATACTAAAACAAGAAAAGCATTAAAAAGAAGAAAATTATATAAAGGGTACATGACCTGAAACTTTGAGGCAGAAGGGGCACACTTGTTAAAAACATTTTAAACCTGCCTTAGCACATTGGCTTCTCATTCTAACCCATAGCATTTTCTATATAAAAGTGGGTCCCTTTTTGTCTTCCTGTGCCAGTTCCTGACATTGTGGGGTTTGGTAAAACAGGCATGTTTATCATTTCAAAGGAAATTTTGGCATAAAAGGAAATGACTTATTGGGAAAGGTACAGTGAATATATATGGGAGTGTTGGTTATAGCTGTGTTAATCTAAAGACACAGGCAGACAAGATTCTTTGGGTAAATGTGATATATTTTATTAGATCAACTAAGTGGTTGGGAAAAAATGTTCTTTACAAGCTTTTGGGCACAAGCACTGTTCTTCAGGCATAAGGAGAATCTGCTGGCGTTTATATACTGTCCTGCGTGGAATAGATGTGGAGAACTAGAAGAATTTTTCTGGCATTTCCATCTCAAGGAATATTTCCACAACCAGAATGAACCCATGTCCAACAAAACTCCATTCTATGGCAACATTGAGGAAAAGATAAACACCAAAAACCCTCCCTCCCAAAATACCATCAGATTGGACACCTCACAGTGGATGAAATTCAAAACTTAACTGTTATATTTACTGCTACAGAGAAAGAATGAACAATGAAATAACCAACAAGAAATACCACCATAACAACCTCTCCCTCTAAGAGAGAAGGGTCATAGAATCTTTCAAATCCAGCCACAAAATAGGAAAAAAAACCCAGCAGATAAAGAAAGAGTTCTGTAGTTATCCTTAAATGTGAAGACTACACAAAAGAAGCCAACTGACAATTCTCTGATACCACCTACAGTGAAAAACTAGAGGAAGATCCTATTCCCCTTTTCACCTTAAAACACAAAACCACTGTCAAATTATTTCCATATGAATACAATAAAAACTACAGAATTTGATCCCCCCACTACCCAATCCAAGTACTACACTTGATCTGAGCCTTCAAGAGGCCAAGAAGTGATACTCTCTAAAATGCTCTCTAAAATCCACAAACAAGAGAACCCAGGCAGACCTATAATAGCCAACCATGAATCCCTAACTGAGAAAATACCAGATTTCATCAAATCTATCCTAAAACCTCTTGTCACCCAAACAGCGAATTCTGTCCAAGACTTTCTATGGAAACTTAAAAACATAAACCACCTTCCCAAAAAGCCCTCCTAGCCACCATGGATGTTACTAGCTAATATACCACAACATGATGTTATCAAAGCCTGCCTTACATACCTACAAGAGCAAGTTTACAACTCAGAGTACAGATCTAAAGATATTACAGAACTTATACACTTTATCCTCACACACAACTTTACTTTTAATAACCAACACTTCCTCCAGGCCATGGGTACAGCTATGGACACAAAAATGGCCCCACAATATGCCAGTCTTTTTATGGGCCACATGGAAGAACTATTCCTCAAGAACTACACCATCAAATCCACACTATACCTAAGATATATTGATGATACCATCATTTGGACTAAAAACATGCAATCTCTGATTTATTTCCACCAGAAACTCAACAGCCACCTGCTCCAGCACCAACGCTTCCTTTTTAGACATTATGGCCAATACAAAGAATGAGGAAATACAAAACACCATATACAAGAAACCCATGGACCAACATACATAGCTACACAGAGCCAGCAATCACCCTAAATACACCTCGCAAATCTCAAAAGGACTTTCACTCAATAAGGACATTCCTCCAGAGAGATAGATCATACTTTTGAAAGAGTTACTTGGATACCACATGAAGAACTGCTGAAGTACAAAAAGAATATCCCCATGAGTCACACACCATTAGTTATGATATACCATCCTTCCCCGGAACCTATACAGAAAAAACTTCAAACAATTGCAAACCATACTAGAAAAAGAACCAATTTTCAAAAAGATCTTTCCAGAACCACCAATCCTAGCCTTTAACCACGCACCAAACCCTGATAACCGCACCACCAGAAAAAAACTTCCTGTGGTCTAAAGCACACCAAATGGATCTAGACCATGCTAGGACAAGCCTGCCAACACATTTCTACCACTCCCACAATAACTACACCTCACAACAGATCTGTCACTATTCCTGGATCTTACACCTACACCTCCAGAAATGTAATATATCTCATCCAGCGCACTGAATGCCCTGATGGAAAATACATAGAAGAAACCAAACAACAACTGCCACCAGAATGAGTGCGCACTTGAAATCTATGAAAGAAAATAATACCCAGTTACCTGTGTGTGAACATTTCTCAAAACACAATCACTCCAGGCTCTCAGTTGTAATCCTCAAAAGGAATTTACAAAACACCTTTTGTACATGAGCCTACAAACCTCACTACTGGATACAAAAAGTCATGGACTACATATAGGTATTGGATTTATAGCATATTATAACCTGTGTGACATCTGATAACCCCAGGTAACCTTTCTACATTTTACCAGCCGAATTCTATCACTGGTCAACATGCCCTTCTTCCCCACCCCACCTATCTGTCTTACACCTGTTAATTCACATCCCCTCTGATCTTCCCTGCCATTGCATTTTCACAGATCTGCCTTTTGCAAATTACCTTAAGTTTGTATTCCACCCAGGAGAATACAAAAACACAAGCAGACTCTTCCTATGCCTGAAGAAGGGTGTTTGTGCCTGAAAGCTTGTAAAGAACACTTTTTCCAACTATTTAGTTGGTCTAATAAAATATATCACATTTACCCAAAGAACCTTGTCTATCAGTGAATATACAGGAAGTTCTTTGCTTCTCAGAGTGTGCACGTGCACCCGCGTGCACTCTCTGTATGTTGCCAATGCTCTCCACTCTCCAGGACTGGCTGGGGAACCACTAGAATGAGCTCCCTTTGCTCCCTTCCCCCCCCCCCTTCTGAAAACTTTGCAGTCTCACAGGGAGGAATGGCTGTTGCTAGGGAAATACAGCTGCAGGCTACAGCCAGCAGCTAGATTCCCCTCTTCCCTGGAAGCAACAGTGAACTTCTGTTTGTTCCAGGGGATTGTTGCAACTCAGAACACTTCCTGCCAATTATTCTTAATTACAGCAGGGAGCTGACCTTATGTCTACATCCCTGATAAAGTCCCACATGACAATCTCATAAGTAAACCGGAGAAATGTGGAAATGTGCACTGCAGCAGCCTCTGTGTCTTGTGTATCAGCATCCCTATGCTTCAAAATGGTGGTGGGGGCACTTTAACTAAAGCTTGTTAAATGAGCTTTAGTTGAAGTCCTCCCACCACCATTTTGAAGTGTGGGGATACTGATACATGAGATGCTGCCAGCACTTTAATTAGAGCAGGTCTCAGAGCCACTTTAATTAAAACACCTCCTCCCCCTGCACCTCTCAAACACATCTAAAAATGCCCTGGGTTTTTTCTAGGAATATATTTTTAAAGAACAAGCACACACACAGAGAGAGAGAGAGCACTTAACATAATATCATTAGTCATTCTTTTATAAAATTTAACAATTGTGTCCAAATAGCCAGTTTCTTAAATGAGGAACCATGACACACTAAACGTGATAATGTTGCAAGCTGTGACCTTGTCACAAAGAACTAACTGAGGAAGGAGAGGGAGAAGATAGATGGGAGATTCATTCAAACCTTTCTAAAAAATATAGAAGGCTAAACTTATTTTATGCAAGCACTTTGTGAACTGAAGGGCTAGCTCCCTTACACAGACACCTGAATACATAGACACTTCCATGAGATTAAAAAAAAGGAAACATACTATGTAGATCATCATCATAGATCTGCAAAAGGGGTACCAAATGAAGGCAGATTCTATTAAAGAAATTCTATACTGGGAGCAGAGAAATTCTGAGTTGCACATGAAATGAGAGGTTATGGAAAGGGAGTGAATGAAGAAATACATGCATCTACTTTTCAGAAATGAGGCCTAAGCATCCCCAAGCTCTAGACTTGTACACAGACTTCTGAACTGGCCCCTGTGCAGTGCCCTGTACATAGCCAAGCACAGATGATAGTCCCAGGGCATGGGCAAAGCCCCATCCAGCTTCTAAGCTTTTGGACCCCAAGCCACATGATGATAGAAATGTAGGAGTCCTACGTATATAAGGGATTTATTCTTTTGAAAAATATAACATAGAATTAGACTAAATAATTTCATGCTCCCTTTGTATGGCATAACTTCCTGTTGAAGACAGCTTTTTCTTTACTTTTTCTAAGACAGTTTTACAGAAATCAGGATCTCACGCATGTTCCAGAAAGCTCTTGTACCCCACGCATTTACAGTCGGTTTTCCTATTTATTTTGGAATCATCATACACATGGGCTGAAAGCTTATTACCACAGCCCAGTGAAAAATGACTGCCAAGTGTAATACAGAATGGGTGCTGGAAGTGTGAAATGTAGCCCAACAACAGGAGAGATATGCCAGGCTCCTCAGGACTCCAGTGCGCTATTATGTACAGAAAAATATTTGGTGGTGAGTGAGATTAGGTGAAGAAAAAAATGCCTTCTGGGAATAGATTTGGTTGATTCAATTAATAAATCTCTTCCACTTGTTGAAGGAAGTAGTATTCAGGTATCAGAAGTAATAAAAATTCAAAAGCAAAAATGTAAAGGTAAAAGATTCCTGTGAGATACCAGAAAAGGGTGCTAATATGGCAGACATCTTCAGGCAAAAGGAAAGTAGTGGATATTCCCTGTGATGAGTAATGGTTATCCTAAATACAGATGCGTATTTTTGGGTGGAAAACTAGAATGTATTCTTTAACTTTTCATTTCTATACTCTGAGATTGTGTCAGGTGTACTGTTTACAGACACTTTAGGGTTACACCGCGTGCTATTTTGTGTAAGATTTTTTTTGAGAATCTACTTTTGATCATATTGAAAAGCTATGATTATTAATTGTTTGGTTTTAGTTTTTACCAACTAAAATCTGACATGGGAATAGGAATGGGGATACCTAAATAGCATTTCGTGGCAAAATGCTAGCAGACAAAAATCAAATTTTAAACGAAACATTCGTGATTAAAGTTAAATATAATGCCTCTAGTAAGCATCGCACATTTGAAAAGTTATATTAAAATTAGAATAATTTAAAAGCCATAATAGAAGATGGAATTAGCCCCAAAAGAACAAAGGGTCACACAGTGGGATATATTTGCATAGTAACACCAATTAACACCTGTTAACTTCTGTGGAAATGCTTGCAGAAAACAGCAGGCCTGACATTTAAATTGAGTAGGTGTGGCAGAAAGCATTGTTTGAAATTCAGGGCACTGATTTTTTTCCCCATTTTAATCATCAAAATGAAGCTGATGAACCATTTAGTATTTGTATGAGGGACAATGTTCAATACCCCCCTCTCCCAGAAAAAAATATATTAACCATTTTTCCCTTTTTTTTTTTATTAAACTAGTTCTGAAAGGTTGCAATGGATTTTTATGAACTGGGGGAATGAAACATGTAATCATTACAGAGATGCTTGGATTTTGATGCCTGTTCCTCAGAATGCCTCATTTTCAGTTAAAAATGAGTTTACTTTATCAGTATCAGGGGTTCATCTTGTCTTTTGGTATTGTAATAGTTTATATGGAATAGGGTTTCCATGAGTAGTGAAGTACTCAAATCCTTTCAGATTCTTTGTAGCATACCAGGATAACAAAAACACCTTAAATAAATAGTTAACTGTGTTAGTCTGAAGTTTATCCGAAGCCAACCTAGAGTATTTTGCCCTGCCTTCTAAAATTTTTCAGTCACACATTATAATACATACGTTCTAAGAGATCAGATGACTTTATAGCAAAATACTCTTCCAATACTGTCTGACCAAATCTAAGGTGTTCAAATGATCTCATTAAAAGGAATCTATTTCAATTAACTACTGCACTATCAGCCTGATTGGTCATTATTTCTTGTTAAGCCCCATTCTCATTTTCCTTGTGTTGTGTTTCTGGAATGTATAGCATTCAACAGCAGGCCCTAATAAAAGTATTAGTATCCTGCACTTTGGACAAAACTATAACCAACCTCTGTCTAAATAAAAATTGCAAGAACTCATATGCCTTTTAAACGCAAAATCAACATGTTCAGCAGAATCCCTGACATAGTTTGAACCGTTAACTGTAGTTCAGTGTCAAGATGCAGCCAGGGCAGTCTTTTAAATTTTACTGCTCTGATTTAAAGATCAAAGACCTTGCTGAATTTTGAGATCAAAGACATCGTTTAACCTTTTAAAACTCATCACCTTACAAACTTAAGCCACAATTAAAGGAAATTTTTAATTGTCAAACTTTCAAACACTCTAAAAACTTTAACAGTGTATCTGGATGAGTTTTTAAAACTCAGAAGAGGTTGGCCTTCATTTAAAAGAGGGACACTATAAAGCTGTTAAATATCTCTGGGGGAAAGCAGAGGTCATGAATAAAATTAACTTATATGTTACCCTGTTTTTGAAACATTTAATTAATTCATTTCAATGAAGTCAAATAAACCAGCAAAAGTTTGGCTAAAACCCGTCCAGTTAGTTACAGAGAAACAGTTCAGATGATCTTCCATTTTTTTGAGTGAATGAAAGCTCAGAAGAAATGCCCCATCCATTTAATATTTTAATACAGTAACACTTTGCAGAGGGGACAGTAAATATTTAACTGAAACTTTGTTCCAATGCCTAATGAAGATTGAACATTTTAATTTATTCCAAGATGACAATATTTAACCATTATGAGATTTTCCCATTCCCAGATTGTAGCAGGTTACCACTGCTATATCCTAAGGGTTGTAGGAAGCCACTATATGTGCCTGAAAGGAGGGAGGCGGGGTTTCTTTCTTTTCTTCTGACACACAAGGGGATCGGGGAGAGGGAGCAAGTAAACTCACTTTTAAGGCACCTATCTCCTTGAAAACTGGCAGGCTGTGTGGCCTCAGAAGTGGCTAGCAGGCCTGCAGCTTTCATCCTGCTGTACCTTAACATACACAGTGTGACCCATGTCATGAGTTTTGCTTGTCTGCAGCTTGAGGTGCAGTGTCCCTGAACCCCCTGCACCTATCTCCCTGAAACCTGGCAGGCTTCATGACCTCAGAAGGGGCTACCATTTCTGCAAGTTTCATTCAAATCAGGCCAGAAATGACAAAGTTATAAGCTGTTTCAACTTTCCCCATTATAGCCTATGGGCAAAACACTGAAACAGCGTAGAAACGACAAAACATTTCGACTTGCCTCGTTTTGTTTTGAGGCTGTTTCGACCATAGCTTTCCATTTTGATTTTGCTATTTCAACCTTGAAATGGGTTGAAACAGTGTTGAAACAAAAGTGGTGGCGATATTCCGCACATCCCTAGGAGCGGGCATCTTCGTGCCTACAGAAGGCTACAGAAGGCCAGGAAATTGCAACCACCTTGCTTGCTTCCTTTCTGAACTTAGTTGCAAGCCAAGACACTTTTTGCAATATATGGAAAAGTTTTTTAGTTTAAAATTAGCAGTTTACTGTTAATTTAAGTATAAGTTTACATTGTAGACTTAGACATCATGCAGTGCCACACAGATGTTCAAGCAACTTTAAACTAGGTAACTTAGTACAGCTCGCAGGCCATCCATAGCAACTCAATTTGGACTGTTTTCCATGGTTCTTAGCAGACTGGCAGTAGGGGTGGATTGCCTCATCTTTTAGAAAAATATCTGGTCTTGATTGAAAAATTGCCAGTAGTGAAGAGCCTGACAGAACTCTTAGTAAATTGTTCTCAAGGTTAGATTATCTTCTCTTAAATATTTTCTCTTTATTTAGACTGAATAGATCTTTTTTCAACTTCTACCCATTGGATTTGTTTATATATTAATTATCTAATATATTAAAGTATTGTTCTTCACAGAGGCGCTGACTATAATCAATCACTCAACCTTTTTTAATAAACCGAAGTGACTGAACTCCTTGAGTCTCTCACTATAAGGCTTGGTTCTGTATCTCTTAATTGTACTCTTGGCTGTTTTCTACACTATGTCCAATTTTTCAACATCTTTTTTGAGTTGTGGTCATCAGAACTCACAACACTGTTCAGGTAGTTGTCACCTTGCTACCAAATATAGTGGGAATATAATCATATATTTCCAGTTGCCTTTTTTACCATTATCACAGTAGGAGCTGATTATCCACCATGACCCTCAATCTTTTTGAGAGAAACCACTTCCCAAGATGCATTCCTCTGTTCCCCAAGTATGACTTGAATTTACCTGAATTCACTTTATCAAGCAATCTAGATCAGTGATGCTCAATCTTTTTGCTTGGCAGGCTGGACTGGCAGTGTCTGGTCTATCTTCAGGCTGGATCCAGCTGGTGCTCCTGATCTGGATACCATCTGGATACATGGAAGGAGGCAGGGAAATGCAGCCCTATAGGGGAAAGGAGCTTGATTTAACCCTGTGAAGAGGAAATGGATATAGCGTGGCCCTGCACTTCCCCCTCTCCACTTCTGCATGGGCAGAAGGGGGCTTGGCCCATCCCCGTGGTGGAAGGGGCATGGCCAGGCCCCCACATGGCCCTGAATGGAGGCAAAGATTTGTGGCTCGCTGCTGATCCAGAAGTGGGGGGGAAAAAGGTGGCCCAGCCATGTGGGGGAAGGCATTGCAAGCCAGCCTGATCTCGACCAGCTGTGTGGGGCTTGGAGTGTAGGAATTTAGCAGGGGGGAGGGTGACCATATTAAATAGGTATCTCTCCCCGACTACCAAATGTCCTGTCCCATGGGGAGCCCCACAGGCCAGATGCAATGGCTTTGCAGGCCACATTTAGTCTGTAAGCCAGAGGATGAGCACCCCTGATCTAAAATGCTTTGTATCTGTGATTTATTCCTTTCATTACTGACTGCTCCAGTAATTCTTAGATAGGCCTAGACTAACTGAGGATTAAGGTGGACCTATTTTTTTTACATGCAGGTAACTGTGAATCAAGGCATAAATGGCAACTATATGCCCCTCACTCTTTCTGAAAACAGGGATGGGAGTGTGGGGTTAAAGGTTCAGAATGAGAGCAACAAGGGGTGCACTGAGAAGAGCACACACTGACTAGCCTCCACTGGCCCCCAAACTAGTATAAGGTGCTAGCGGATTACATCCAGTGAAACTGCTTAGAAATGTGCATGAATGAAGGGCAGGAAGATTGCCCCACAGTCACTGGGGGTTCCTACCATACAGATTGTTATACATTTTCCTTTTGATAAAAGTCAGAATACTTTGTTAACTCATTGGAAATCTTTGCTTCAATTCTTTCCTTATGACATTATTCCATTTGTTTTGTATCACTGATGTAAAAGTTTTCCTAGTGTCATATTTATTCTTACTCTTTGTAATATGTTATGATTATGCCTCCTAGTTTTCAAGCAATTGTGAAATAGCATATTTATTTCAGTTAACTTTAGCAACCCTTTTCAAATATCCATTAAGATTTTCTTCATGTTGTACATAATTCCTGTTTACATTTATAAGATGCATAACCAAGTTTCTCAAAATACATGCAAAATACTTAGGAGTTAAAGAAATAAAATCTAATGCATGTTTTTATGTAAACTTAAGTTCTAAACATTCATTATATTCTGAACTAGGTACAAATTAATATTGTAGGCTCAGTGGGATACAGGCACATGGAATGCACAGAGCTTTCTGAAATTGTACCTTTTGCCCTTCAATCTGGAAATTTAGTAATGAGTTCCAGAGCTATTGAGAGACATGGAATTGTATATAAATGGCAAGGCTATGAAAGACATGGGGGAATAACTGATCATGTTTGATCCATAATAGTAATGCTATCTTGTGCTTTTAAAATTTCTTACTTGTTCTTGTCAGGCTCACCCCTTTCTTTTTGAATAGTCAAGAACATTGATAGATTTTTCCTGGATAAATAGATGTAAAATAAATTTAATATTTAACACAATTCTTTGAATCGACCTTTTTTTTTAAGTCTAACTCAGTATCTACTCTAGATCTACTAGAGTTTGAAAACATAAAGATTTTGTCAGTCCTGACCATGGATGGAAAAGACTTCTTATCCCCTTTCCTCTTCTGAAGGGTTAATTATTAAGCTGTTAAAAGCGTGACACTGTTTCCTGTTTAATTTTTTCCAATTTTAACATTTGGCCACCAATTTTTCATAAGGCTTGGTTTGCTAATGTCTTCTATCACCATATTGTTATAGGTTGAATGTCCAGTAGGCTAGATTCCTCTCAATTACTTTCTGCCTTATTGTTTTATTACATGACATATCTGTGGTTGCTTTAGCCAGTATTTTCATTAACACAAAATAGAATAACTCACCATATATTATAGTAGTAGAAAGCAGAGTAGAAAGACAGTACTATGTAACCAGTCTTACTTTTGCAGGCCAACAACTTTTCTATGAACCATATCCTAAAAAGCACCCATCCAGGAGTAAAAACCAGGCCCTCCTTCTTTGAACAGGACCAAAATGCCTTCTAGTCATAAGAATAGATCAGCTTACACAGGCCTTCTGCATCACTTCCCTAAACAACTTCCTGCTGGGCCTGTTTCTCAGTTTTCCTCATTGTCACTTACTTGGCCGACTTGCATACATGTGTTAGTTTGTCTACTTTTTCCTTTTGCCTCCAGCTGCTTTCCTGGGTGCATTGCTGACAGCTTAACTACACTTGTAAACACTACTTCTTGGTTTCTTTAAATAGCACCATCTCCTCTTTGCAATTCCCTCCCTTTAATAAGGTAAGAGAGATCCTCTGTAGCCAGGGCACCACATAAGGTATAAACAGTCACTTGAAGTTGCATTTGTATGGCCAAAAGCAAGTTGCATTTGTATGTCAAAAATTTTTGTGACAACACAAATGGTAAGCAAATAGATGCCTCTAACCTTTGTCATGCTACATCAATAGCTGCAACAAAGGGTAATGTAAAATAGAACCATTTTATTGCAGCAGAAGTCTGTTTACTTTGGGGCAGGAAAGGGCAGGCTGCCTGCAATTGCATGCATTTTCCATCTGCTCTTGGGGGCTTGAGGGATCCAGTCCTGTTCACCCCAACAATTCTGTACAGGATCAAGCTTCTCAAGCTCAGGGAGTGCCAACTCAACTTTCCCTGGTTAAAAATACATACCCTAGAGAATCTCAGAGCACATCTCTCTAAGTAGAAAAAGTTCAGGTTCTCAATTACAGTGATCTGCCCAAGGGCATGTCTCCATAAGTAGGGAAAGCCAATGCAGGTCCCAGCATGGAAGCATGGGACTCAGATAGTCCACAGTGCTCCATATCTCCATGATGGCACCTGCACTAATCTCTGCCTCCTCATGAAGCATGGGTTGGTGCAGGTCCTGGCAAGGAGGTTCAGAGTGGTGTGGGACCCAAGGGATCCCCAGAACCTTGTGCCTCCAGGCCAGGACCTGTGCTGACCCATGCTTCCATGTGAAGCTCAGGTTAGTCAGGGACCTCGTGCAGATGCCAGAATGGAGACACAGGATGCTGAGGATTTCCTGAGTCCTGTGCCACACTGTATTTCCACACCACTCTGCACCAGGATTCACACTAATGTGTGCTTCTACATTAGGTATGGGTCAGCATTGAACCTGGCCTTGGTCCCAGCAAGGAGGTGTTGGCAGAGAGGAATGTCCCTCCTGGGACATCTTCAGGCAAGGCTTACATGTTACCTATTGTCTCACATAGGCAATGTGTGCTTCTCTCAATAAAGTGGATCAAATATTGTAGGATATGTGGCCACAGCTAATCCACTTCATTTGGAGGTTGCTAGTAAAACATAGGTGGGTTTGACCCAACTTTCTAAAAGGCCAGATCATCCTGTTATACCTGTCTATTCTTGGATCAGGAAAGAGGAGGTGTAAAAGAGGAAGAACTTGAAAATGCAGCCATTTCTTTCAAAAGTCATTTTTTAGATTTTGGTAGTTGTGATGGTGGTGTTAAAATCAATTTTGATTGATATATATATATATAATCCAGTTTCCAGTCACTTATACTGGTACAAATGTAATGTTTGTACCTGCCTACAAAGCGTTCCAACAGAATCAGCATACGCCCTGAACTGTTGGGAGAAATGACACTGAATATATATTTCAGCACTTCTGATTGTACTACTCTAATGATACCTCTTAAACCTCAACCCCACGTGAGGCCCAATGACTAGAGAAGGTGAAGAACCAGTTGCCCATGGGATCCTGACACTCATTAGCCCGAGCAGAGCAGGGGGTAAACACCAGCACACACTGTGTTCAACAGCTTTATTGGAGTGGAGGCAACTTCAGGTGGGTCCCCACCAAACAGAGGAGCGGCCACCATGCACACGCTGCACAGAACACCACGAACACCATGCAGAACATCACTGCGCTCAGACATTTATACTTTCTAGTCCACACTCATTAGCATTAAACCACGCCAAGTTCCCTCCTGCTATGCCCATAGCCTATGCATTAGGAAACTTTCCACTTTGCGCCTACATGAGGTCGTCACCCCTACTTCACCCCTGTCTTTAGTCACAGTTCTCAAAAGCCTTCTCAAAATGCAAGAGACACAGGGTGGGAAAATGCAAGCATTCATTATCCTAACACTCCCTCACAGAATTAGAACAGGCAGCAAAAAAGAAACCCAGCCAAATCTCCAGGAGTCATCACTGTCTCCACAAAAAACACCCCTTGGGCCTGGCAAGGTGTGTGGTGCTTTTGTGTAACTCGGACAAAGGACTGACCCTTTTGCGTTACGGTGATTGATGAGTGAAGAAGCGTTGAGGTTGGGTGATCACCACCGAGTCTCGAGCCAAAAAATATGCTGATGGATTCATTGCTAAGGGAGCTATAGGACTATTCCCTGTCATTCTCTTAGTGTTGATTTGCAACTGAATCAGCTTGCTTATTTTGTAAACACGACATATACAAAAGCAAGTTACAACAACAATAAAACAAAGAAATGCAAAGACACTAATCATGGTCAGAGGGGACTAGCAGGCACTGGGGAAGTCCCCGTTCCCCCAAGCACTACCAGGAGTGACCAGGAACAACAGTCACAAGCTGGCAGAGGGTAGATTCAGGCTAGATATCAGGAGGCGCTACTTCACTGTCAGGGCGGCTAGTATCTGGAACCAACTTCCAAGAGAAGTGGTGCTGCCTCCTACCCTGGAGGTCTTTAAGAGGAGGCTAGAGGTAATCTTTCCTGCCATGTCAGGGGGTCGGACTCAATGATCTGCTCAGGTCCCTTCTGACCCTAGAAACTGTGAAACTATGGTCCAGGCACTACCACACATGTGAGGTGAACTTTGATTAATTAAGCAAATGACATCTCCTATTCTACAATTTTCTGTGACATCCATGGCCAATTTATATTTTCCCAAAGCCTCAGCTGCAGCAGCACTGAGTTGAGCACCCCATCTCCACTCCTTTTAAACTTCCTTTAACTGCTGTTCTAACTTGTTCCATCCCGCAAATTGATGAGTCCAAAGAGTGGCTATCCAGTCACAGGGAGGGTCTGAATGTGCTTGAAATTCTAAGCTCATAGCTTAAGGCCAATTAATTGTAGTGGATCCCTGTACAGTTTCAATTATAATTGATGCCCCTCTTTCATCTAGCGGCTAAATACATCCCTCCGTGTCATTGAACCATAAGGTGTTATTAGACGATAACAAATTGGCAAATCCTTCCCAACATACCTGATTCCCCACTGTAATTATGTCACCACCACTTAATGGCTTAACACAGCTAATTTGTGGTGGTTACTTAGGCCATTCCTGCCAAAGAGTTCCCATATCTACCCAAATGTTATGAATGCAAACTAAAGGATTATGAATCAAAAATCTGGATCCTTCAGGTGTGGCTCATCCCATACCTCTCAATGTACTACCCAGTCCCACTAAGAACCTCTTTATTTATGTATAAACAGCTGGCCCTAAGTCCAGAGTCTGTCTGCTGGTCCAGTGGCTGTGAAATAGCAAAGGTCTTGTTGACATCCTTCCCAATTCAACAACCAGTAGCGTTGAAACTGCCACATGGACTTCAAGGTGATAGTGAGGCTACTGCTGTCCAAATCTTTTTATGTCTTTAACAGCACCGACCAGCTGAGCACTCAGAGCCTCTTGTGCATTGTCACATGCTTCATCGCAGGTCATATCTTTGAATCCCATAAAGGCAACATTCAGCAACTCTCTTAAGACATGGGTTACACTTGCTCCTGCATGGGAGGTCCATTGAATAAGATTCATCAATACCCAGCTCTCTAGCCTCCCACCTTAATCTATATAAGCAATGTAATGTTCCAATTTATCTAAATGAGCAGCATTATCAGGTGCCTTATAAGAATTCCAGACTCCCATCACTGAGTTTGCTCCATCCCAAATAGTGTTAGCAACACCTCTCTTTTTCTTAGCTGACGAGGCTGGGAATAAGTCTGGTATGGCCCATTTAAGAAGGCTTATTTGAGTTTGAGATCCTATACTACAATTTTGGAAATAATGTTTAATGA
The DNA here is from genome assembly GCF_052110815.1 of Crocodylus siamensis. NCBI lineage: Eukaryota > Metazoa > Chordata > Crocodylia > Crocodylidae > Crocodylus > Crocodylus siamensis. The sequence goes on along the minus strand of NC_143395.1, from coordinate 39,211,486 downwards.
ACCAGTCATCTGGAGCAATTGTAATTCTCATATGAAGGATAGAGGCATTGAGCAATACTGGTCTTTCCATGGTACTATTCCACCAAGGTAAGTGACGTTCCCAATTTAGATGCCCATCAGGGTGAGGAATAGAGGACAATGGGGCAAGTACTGAACATGCAATATCACCAGTGAGGGTGATGGCATTGTTGTAAACCCAATAGGATCCACACTGTGTTTCTCTGTGGTTGGTGCTATGCAATACTGTGTGGCAACTTTGAATGTTAGAAGATTTGTTAACTGTGTAACAGAAACCTGGACTCACTAGAACCCATTTTTCATTAGCTAACCAACTAATATTCCATTTTAAGATTGGAGCCCTCCATTCTGATTGTACATCAGTGCCATTAGCATACCAAGTAATTTGTCACTCCCATCTTACTATATCTCTTTGCTGATAAAGGTATGTGACACACCAGCCTTGATTGTACATCAGTGCCATTAGCATACCAAGTAATTTGTCACTCCCATCTTACTATATCTCTTTGCTGATAAAGGTATGTGACACACCAGCCTTTCAAACATTCATTTTGAGGAGGAGGAACCATAGGTCTTTCAGTGGTTGATGTTTCAAGGAATGGCACTGTTGTTAATTTGGAAGGTATGGCTTTACTAACTGTGGGGCTTGGTTGGGGAGAATCCTCGGGTACCAATGGCAAAACTCTAGAGCACTCCTTTGCATCTCCATAAGGGGCATCACATGTATAGGGAATGAATCCCCAATATCCACCATTTCCATTACAAGTACCTCCCTGGCAGCAAGGGATAGTTCTCCTTTTCCACCAGGGCCAATTTGCAATTTGATCTGTGGTTACATAGTGCCTAGCAGAATCCGAGAATTTAGCATTAGAATCCATGAGGTGACATCGAAGTGGACTCGCCGGAGGGCAGGGAGCAGCTGCAAGCAGACCTGGACAGGTTAGATAAGTGGGCAGAAAACAACAGAATGCAGTTCAACAAGGAGAAATGCAAAGTGCTGCATCTAGGGAGGAAAAATGTCCAGCACACCTCCAGCCTAGGAAATGACCTGCTGGGTGGCACGGAGGTGGAAAGGGACTCCAAGATGAACATGAGTTGGCAGTGTGACGAAACCATCAGAAAAGCCAATGGCACTTTATCGTGCATCAGCAGATGCATGACAAATAGGTCCAAGGAGGTGATACTTCCCCTCTATCGGGCGCTGGTCAGACTGCAGCTGGAGTACTGCATGCAATTCTGGGCGCCGCACTTCACGAAGGATGCGGATAACCTCGAGAGGGTCCAGAGAAGGGCCACTCGTATGGTTAAGGGCCTGCAGGCCAAGCCCTATGAGGAGAGACTAGAGAAACTGGACCTTTTCAGCCTCCGCAAGGCTGCCTATAAGTTCATCAGGGGGGCACAGAAGGGAATTGGTGAGTATTTATTCACCAAGACCCCCCCGGGGGTTACAAGAAATAATGGCCACAAGCTAGAAGAGAGCAGATTTAGATTGGATATTAGGAGGAACTTCTTCACAGTTCGAGTGGCCAAGGTCTGGAACGGGCTCCCAAGGGAGGTGGTGCTCTCCCCTACCCTGGGGGTCTTCAAGCGAAGGCTAGATGTGTATCTAGCTGGGGTAATGTAGGCCCAGCACTCTTTCCTGCTTATGCAGGGGGTCAGACTCGATGATCTATTGAGGTCCCTTCCGACCCTAGTATCTATGAATCTATGAATCTTTGAATCCATAAGCCCCCCAAAAACATTTATAAGAGGGGGAATAAGCCTGAAAAGCCATGAACTTGTAATCACTCGAAAGGGAGGCTGCAGGCAACTCAGTTGGCAATTTACATTGCTTGATGGTGGGTTCAGGGCCATTGGGATAAAAGGACTCTTCAATATCATACTCTGTGCAATTGATGTCATCAACTGGAAAAAATGGATTTAGGAAAAATGCAAATTTAACATACCTTGTAATTGGTGGAAGGTTCCAACTGATGATCCAGCAGACATTTAAGCCCAATGTCATTGCTGTCCACTTCATCCTATATGCCTTCAAATTCTGCAAAACAAAATTGCCCTTTTCTTCAAATTGATTAGACTCATGCTTATACAACTTTGCCTATGACCAATGGGCCCACCAGGTCCCTTTTTGTGGACCCTCTAGCTGAACCAGGCTAGGGCCTAACTTAGCTGTCACAGGATAAGGACCTTCCCACTTTGCCTTGGGAAAAGCTGGAGACCCAGGTGCCCGATACATTACCTGGTTGCCAGCATCAATTAGCTGCTGAATGGGATGCTTAGGATCATACCATCATTTCATGGCCTCCTGGGCTTGTTGTTTCACTGTGGCTGCAACCTGATGGCTTTTGCTCACCATTTCTGCAAGGACTTTTACCCACTGGTCAGTGGCTTCTTGCATGATCACATCTTCAGGAATGATACTAAGGAGATTCTCCCAGCGTGGCATTTCCCTGCCTGTCATTAACTTGAACAGGGAGTATTTAAAACTTGCAGCTGGGCACGCCTGGAGCCTCATTAAAATAAAAGGGAGCATTTCATCCCAATTCTTTCCTGTGACTAACGCTCCTTTTCGCAATTCCTGCTCGAGAGTTTGGTTCATACGTTCCACCTGCCCTGATGCTTGGGGGTGACAAGGAATATGTCACTTCCACTCAATTCCCAGAATTCCACTTACTTGCTTGATGATGGTGGTGGTAAACGCTGGACCCTGATCACTATCTATAATTTTAGGGACACCTCATGTAGTGAAAACCCACTGAGCCCATATGCTAGCTGTTGTTTTGGCTGTTTCATAGATTTCATAGACTTTCATAGACATTAGGGCTGGAAGTGACCTCGGGAGATCATCGAGTCCAGCCCCCTGCCCAAAAGGCAGGAAGTCAGCTGGGGTCATAGCATCCCAGCAAGATAAGCATCCAATTTACTCCTGAAGGTGTTCAATGTAGGTGCTTGAACCACCTCCGCTGGCAGACTGTTCCAGACCTTGGGGGCTCGGACAGTAAAGAAATTCTTCCTTATGTCCAGCCTGAAACGGACTTGCAGGAGTTTGAGACCGTTCGACCTCGCCATCCCTTGGGGCGCTCTGGTGAACAAATGTTCCCCCAGATCCTGGTGGTCACCCCTGATAAACTTATAGGTGGCCATCAGATCACCCCTGAGCCTACGCTTTTCCAGGCTAAAGAGTCCCATGGCTCTCAGCCTGTCATCGTAAGATCTGTTTTCCTGACCTCTGACCATGCGCGTGGCTCTCCTCTGGACTCTCTCAAGCTTCTCCACATCCTTTTTGAATTGTGGAGCCCAAAACTGGATGCAGTACTCCAGCTGCGGCCTCACCAAGGCTGAGTACAAGGGGAGAATGACGTCCCGGGATTTGCTCGAGAAGCATCTATGGATGCACGCCAGCATTTTGGTCGCTTTACTAGCTGCAGCATCGCATTGGAGGCTCATGTTCATCTTGTGGTCAATGATGACCCCCAAGTCTTTTTCTTCTGTAGTGCTAACTAACGTAGCACTGCCGAGCCTATAAGGGTGCTACAGGTTTTTCCTCCCAAGGTGGAAAACCTTGCATTTTTCGGTGTTAAACACCATGAGGTTCTCGTCTGCCCATTTGCTGAGCTTGTCCAGGTCAGCCTGGATCACCCGCCTATCTTCTGGCATGGATGCTTTGCCCCAAAGTTTGGTGTCATCGGCGAACTTGGCCAGTCTGCTCCTAACTCCAATGTCCACATCACTAATGAAGATGTTGAACAGTATGGGTCCGAGGACAGAGCCTTGAGGGACCCCATTGGTTACAGGGCACCATGATGATTGACTGCCATCAATCACAACCCTCTGGGTCCGACCACGAAGCCAATTTCCCAGCCAGCGGATCGTGGTGGAGACAAGGCCACAACTGGCCAGTTTGGCCAAGAGGTGATCATGGGATACCAGATCAAAAGCTTTTTTGAAGTCAAGATATATGACATCAACCTCTTCTCCCTTGTCCAGGTGATAGGTCACCTGGTCATAGAAGGAAATGAGATTGGTCAAACAAGACCTACCCGCAACAAACCCATGCTGGCTGTCCCTTAGAATGTTAGCCTGGGCCAGTCCCTCAAGGATGGCCTCCTTAATAAACTTTTCTAGGATCTTCCCCAGGATAGAAGTCAGGCTAATGGGACTGTAGTTAGCTGGATCCACTCTCCTCCCTTTCTTGAAGATCGGCACCACATTGGCCTTCTTCCAGTCTTCGGGCACTACACCAGAGCGCCAGGAGTTTTCAAAGATCTGTGCCAGGGGCTGGGCTATGACGCTCGCCAGCTCCTTGAGTACCCTGGGGTGCAGATTATCAGGGCCGGCTGACTTGAAGGTATCCAGCTTCTCAAGGTGTTCCTTCACAAGGTCAGCATTGATGGAGGGTAGGGGATCCCCCGCACACAGATTTCCCTGTCCCATAGCAGGCATGGGCATCCCATGTGACTGATGAAAGACTGACGCAAAGTACCTATTTAATAGGTTGGCTTTTTCCTGGGCGTCAGTTGTCAGTTGCCCCATCTGGTTTAGCAGGAATCCAACATTGCCCTTGCTTTTCCTCCAGCTCCCCACATACCTGAAAAATGTTGTCCTTGATGCCTGAAGCTAGTTGGAGTTCAGTTGCAGCCTTGGCTTTCCTGGTTTGCTCCCTGCAGGACCAGACCAGCGTGGAGTAATCCTCCTTGGAGGTGAATCCCGTCCTCCATCCTTTGTAGGCTTTCCTTTTTAGCCACAGGAGGTCCGCTAGGTCTCTGGAGAGCCAGGGGGGCTGCTGTGCCTTCTTGCTGCCTTTCCTCCGTGTTGGAATAGATTTAGCTTGTGTACTGAGGATCGCTTTCTTGAGAAGCAACCACTCTTCTTGAACTCCCATCTCCCTGGGGTCATGGTCCCTGAGGGCCTGACCGACTAGCCTCTTGAGCTTGTCAAAGTCGGCTTTTCTGAAGTCAAGGACTTCTGTGTTGCTGACTGACTTGCCAGCTTTACGGCGGATGGTGAAGGTGATCAGCTCGTGTTCGCTGTCACCCAACTTCCCATCGATCACTAGGTCGCCGATTAGGTCACCCCCCGTAGCCAGTACCAGGTCAAGCAGCGCTTTGCCTCTCATTGGCCCATAGACCTCTTGAGTCAGGTAGAGGTCATCCACGCATGAGAGAAAGCTTTGCGCCCGCTCAGATTTAGCTGAGTGATCTTCCCACGAGATGTCCGGGTAATTGAAGTCACCCATGACAACCAAGGTCCTGGAGCAAGCGGCCTCAGTCAGTTCCCGGGCAAACTCCTGGTCAAGCTCGGGACTTTGAGTGGGAGGTCTGTAGTAGACTCCCACCATTGTGTCCCCTGTGCCGAATTCCCCACGAATTTTTACCCAGAGGGTCTCTAGCTGTCCATGCCGGTCGCCAACATCAGCTTGCAGGGACATGTAGCTTTCCTTCACATAGAGAGCTACACCCCCGCCCCTTTTGTCAACACGATCCCTCCTGTATAGGGTATAGCCCTCTATACCTGTGGTCCATTCATGGGTGGAGTCCCACCAGGTCTCCGTTATCCCAATGACATCATATTTCTTTGCACTGAGCAGGAGGACGAGCTCGTCCTGCTTGTTGCCCAGGCTCCTGGCATTAGTGTACAGGCAGGCAAGTGTGCCCTTGGGGGCTCTTGCCTTGCCCACAGATTGTGCCAGGGCTGGGGCAGGGGTGAGCTCCCTTAAGTGCCCCCTTAAGTGCCTTGGTCCGCTGGCTTTGCAAGGGCCGTTCAGCGGGCCAGCAAGGGCAGTAGTGAGTGGGAAAAGGTTCTACCCATTTAGTGAATGAGTCCACTATCACCAAAAGAAATCAAAGTTTCTTTACAGTGGTGGGCAGAGGGCTCACATAATCAATTTGAATTTTTTCCCATGGTCCTGCCAGGTCCTGATGCATCAGTTGGCCCCTCTTAGGAAGACAATTAGGTTGATGTTGGGCACAAATTAAGCATCATTGAGCCCAATCAGTTGCTGTTTGAAATTTGGCCACAACCCTAATGATCAAATTGTGTTTATAGTTTCCTGTATACCAGGGTGTCCTCCAGTCTTGGACCCATGGACCCATTCCAATAAAACTTTTCAGGATACTTGAGGAATATAGAGGACCACTGGTGACTCTTTGGTGACACATACCTCCTTCACCTGATTAACCTCTAGTGGGGAATCATCAGGCCAATCACATTGGTTGTCCCATCATTGAATTGCATGAATTTTATTAACTACAGCAGACTTAATTTGATTCCATAAAGGCCATACCTTAGTGGCAGATCGTGCTGCCTTATCTGCTTGATTGTTTTGTGCTGCCCTCCATCTAGCTTTCCAATGGCTCTTGACCTTTACCATTTTAAGTTTCTTTCCTTGCACTGCCTGGAAAATGTGCTCCCATATGGTGCGGTGCATTCTTATATTCATTAGCAACCCATCAGACCAGCATTTGTGTTGCTCCTTTATGCACATATTTGCTATCTGTGACTATGACGTGGGCCAGGCAAGGATTGTTAGACATTGCCTGCAGGGCAATTAAGAGACTTACAGCTTTGGCTTCTTGGCTGGTGGCTTCAGGCAGTAGCCAAGCTTCTGTCCTTTGAGGTCCCATGACGGCACATGCTGCTTGAGCATCATCCCCAACTCTGGCAAAACTTCCATCAATAAACCATAACATTTCTCCAGATTGTACCTGTTGTGAAGTTTAACCATGGCTATAAATCAGCCATGTGATCTGTCCTGGATAGCAAACATGTTCGTTACCGGGGTTACCCAACCCCAAATATTGACTTCTGCTGACGGGTGGGGCTGGAATCGAACCCTGGGGTTGTCCGGTGCCAATAGAAATTGACCTATGCGTGAAGTTGTTAATCCCCCCTTCAACAATTCCTCATTTTTAAGCAATTGGTGGGGATTATGTGGTGTTCGAATACACACGGTTTCTCCACCTATTAGATATTTGAACTTTTGCAAAGCCCAATACATGCTTAACAGGGCCTTTTCACAAGTCCCATACTTCTGTTTTGTTAATTGAAGCCTTTGGGAAGCAAATGCTAAGGGAATATCAGCTCCATTCTGATTTTGAGTGGCCACAGCTTGTAAATGCTGATCTGTCGTGCAACACCAGACTTCAACCTCCACATTAGGGATCCTGGAACTGAGAGCCGGGGCATTTCTCAATTGTTTTTTTAATTTCATGAAAGCTGCTCGACACTTTGGGAACCACTCCCATTTTACATCTCTAACTGCTTGATGGAGTGGCTCCATTATTTCACTGAAATCTGGAATGAATTCCCTACTAAAACCTACTAAGCCAATAAAAGATTGTAGCTACTTTTGGTCAGTCAGTGGCAGCAACTGACAAATTAAGGAGAGCCAATCAGTGAACATTTGTTTTCCCTGACTAGTAATGGTAAGGCCTAAATAATGCATGTCCTGTTTATTTAACTGGGCCTTATTGCTGTGTATCTTAAGATTGGCATCCTGCAGCAGTTGCAAAAGTATCTGAGTGCGCTGACAATATTGTTTCTCTGTGTCCCCCGAGATAAGGATATCATCCATATACTGCAAACAGAAATCTGAGGCTGGCAACAATACCCGTTTCAGTTCTTGATGGAATAGTGTGGGTGCATTGTGGTATCCCTGTGACAATCAGGTCCAGACAAACTGCAATCCTTACCAGGTGAAGGCCGTTTTCCATTGGTCCTCTGGATGAACAGAAATACTCTGAAAGCCATTACTGATATCCAAAACAGAAAACCCTTGTACAGAATTAGTTAGCTGGCTTACTATTTTGAGGAATAAAACTACTACTGGTATCATGAGGGTTCACACAGCATCTAATTTCTTATAATCAATGGTGAGTTGCCAAGTACCATTCGGTTTCCTTACTAGCCATACTGGAGAATTAGCAGGGGAAACCTGAGGTTGAATAATGTTGCGCTCCCATAAAATTTGAATTACCATTGAAATATCCTGGACTGCTTCTTGAGGAATTGGATATTAAAATGATCGGGGGGGATCTTGCCCTGAAATGCGAATTGGCTCCTGATCTTTTAACAATCCAGCAGCCCACACTTCCCCAAATTCTTCCTAACCAGCGGGGATGGTTGCAGGTTTTAAAGTTTTGACGGAGTGGCAAGCCAGTTCTATAGGTTGTTGAGAGCTGGTTTTTTATCCACCCAGTCACATTGATTAGCCAGGTCAATACTACAATGTTTTAAAAAGGGCATTCCAATAATACTTAGGGCACATCCAGTTCAATTGAAACTTTTGCACTCGTTGTTGCAAATTGTTCATCGATACTGAACGAGACACCTGCCAATCCTGACTAGTTCTCCCTGTAGCTCCCAAAAAAGAAACAAGGAACTTTATTTCCTGATCTTTGGGTGAAATAACCTTACTAAAATTTAGCATGGATCTGGCATCTAATAGAAAAACTTCAGGCACCCCTCCTTCCACCCAGCCCCAGATCCGTGGCTTTCCATCCTGATTAAACTGAAATGGGAAACAGTGGCTGAGACCATCAGAGGCACAGCTTCAGTCTAAAATGGACGGGGATGAGGGTGCAGGTTCAGAAGTGAAGGTAAGCACTCGAGGGGCAGGCCGGGGAGTACCACACTTGAAACAGATTTCTCAGCATTCAAAATTCAGACCCATGCACACACCTTGAGGACAATTCCAGTCTCCAGAGAGGTGTGGCCAAGGACCCCTTTTGATTTGATCCCCTCCCTGTGCATCATTTTGGCACTGGGAGTGATCAGAAGACCCCTTAGCTACAGAACCTGGAAATTTCCACCATCTGCTCTAAACATTTCAGCTGTTGCCTAGACTCAGCTGCTCTCTGAACCTGACTGCTTTGACTTGTCTACTGCAGTCGCCACCAAGCCTCTGCCTTTTCAAGACAGTAAAGCATATTATCTGCCCACAACACTCTTGACTGCGTTTCTAACATCAAGAGTAATTCAGGAGGGACCAGCTGCAGCCAAGCAGCAAAAAGGTGAGTTGCTCAGCTGGCTCCTGCACCAGGTGGTACAGACCATTGTGCTGGCAAAGGATCTTCTGAGACTTGGCCCCATGCTTGTACCCTTTCAATAACAGTGCAGGGATGTTCCCCTGGAAGCAGCTGCATTTGCCTAATGCCCTGATCTAGGGTATAAATACCAAAAAGTGTACGGGCGATCATTGACATTCAAACCTGCCACTCACCATCTCCCAACATAGCAGGGCTAACACCTTTAGTCAATACTAACAAAACATCGGTCAGTTCATGCTCGGACAACAAACTAAGACCTTTCTCTGCCACTGCCAACTTGCTGTTCCATTCCAAAGGCATGAGACCCAGTTGGTCAGTAGGGAGTCTCTCAGGGACCAGCAGTGCCTCCTTTCCAGGGGGAGGGGGAACAAAGGTTATGACTCCTTCAACAGGGAGCACTGCTGTTGAATAGTCAGGAGGTTCACCAGGAGGATAAGAAGGTGGGGTTTTAGGGATCAAAGCAGGATAAGAAAGGTGTGCAGAAGGAGTTACTGTCGGAGGCGCTTTGCCACTCAAAAGGGCGACATCCCAAGAATCAACTGCCTTCCCCAAGGTCTCACACTCCTGATATAGCTTATCAATAAGAGATTTGAGAAACTCGATTTCCCTCCTAGCACTATGCAAGTCCTCTGAATCCCTTTCTTTTAACTCAGCAGCAAGCACCGATGCATGGACGAGTTGTTGCTGCTGGGCAATTACATCCTTAAGCTGACAAATAATATCATCTTTCTCCTGACAAAAGAGTTTCCCTATCCTGGCACTCTTGCCATAAAGATTGAACACCCCAAGACAATGCCTGGAGGGAAGCAGCTTTACAGAAGGTCAGCTTCCGCCATTTCTCTTTTAAAATACCCTCAGCCCACATCCGGGCCAACATCCAAGACAGGTTAGATGGACACCCCAGAGGTCCCTGCAATGGACCCTCATTCCGACTCACCCAAGACTCCACAAACTCATGGAGGTCACCCTGACCCCATGCCAAAAGAGGAAAAGCCTCTGTACCCATTGCCATGCTACTGGGAAAAGGGAGATAGACTGGGGAACAATAGCTGAGGAAAGCTCAAGAGAATCTAGGAATTCCTCCTAGACTTTACCTTGGTAGGATGAGATGATCAGTCTCTCCAAATATGTGTCGATCCTGCTGACTACAACAAGATGTTAAACCTCAACCCTACGTGAGGCCCAATGACTAGGGAATATGATGAACCAGTTGTCCATGGAATCCTGATACTCATTAGCCAGAGCAGAGCAGGGGGCAAATACCAACATACACTGTGTTCAACAGCTTTGTTGGAGTGGAGGCAACTTCGGGCGGGTCCCCACCAAACCGAGTTTGCCCAGTTCCCTCCTGTTACGCCCATGGCTCTGCCCCTGCATTAACATGGAATTGCCTATGCATTCAGAAACTTTCCACTCTGCACCTACATGAGATCGTCACCCATACTTCACCCCTACTTCACTTCTACTGTCTTTAGTTACAGTTCTCAAAAGCCTTCTTTTATATTCTCATATACCCATTGGTTTCTCTTCCCTGTTTGGTTTAAGTTCCTCTTCTTTACAATTAACCAAACAGTTAAACAATTAGACAATTAACTATTTCAAGCCCTAAGTAAACAGTGCCTAGTTAAATCTCTAACTTAAACCAAGACCCTTCAGTGTTTAGGTTCAGCTCAACTCAACAAGGGAAAAGAGTGAGAGAAAGAGTAGATTGCAAAAAAGGTGGGAAAAAGCAAGCATTAGCAAGCATTGCACTAGCTGCAAGAAATCAGCAGGAAAAAGGCAGGAAAATGCAAGAGACACAGGGCAGGAAAATACAAGGGCTCACCATCCTAACAATACCATTCTATCCTCCTTCACCAGCCTTCTCATCTCTATTAATAATTATTTTTCTTTGTGAAGCAGTAAGGTTAACTGCATTCATAGATCTCATTGTGCAAAGTATTGTGCAAACACATAACAAAAAGACAGTGTTTGTCTCAAGCAGCCTTTAATAATACATGATACAGACTGTTTAGGTAGCTGAGAGAGTAAAATCCTAGTTTGTCAATGAATCAGGTGGGGAAAGACTGCTCTAATATTAACATCTGTAGCTGGCCAGTGACTGTGATCTTCCCGAGTTCCCTTCCAGGGAGGGATGTACATCCCCCTTCCCCCTATCTCTGAGCCTGTCTTTTGCCCCCTGATGCCTTAATTGACATTTTCACTGACTGGCTTTCTTGCCTGAAGCCCTGCCTAAGGCTTCTTTACTATTCATTCCATCCAGGAAGAGCACACACCAACTACAGATGCTTCCTCAGCCTGATGAAGGTTTTTTAAACCTGAAAGCTTGCTAAGAAATCTTTCTCCAACTCTTCAGTTGGTCTAATAAAACATATCAAATTGACCCAAAGAACCTTGTCTGCCTATGTCCTTACATGGCTACAACCTATACCCCTTAGCAAACACAAGTGATACAAATTTTGGTTTCAACAAGTTGAGGGACACTTTCACAGAAAGCCCTGCACCTATCTCCTTGAAACTTGGCAGGTTTCATGCCCTTAGAAAGGGCTACCACCTCTGCTATTTTCATCCAAGTATTCAAACAAATGACAAAATTATAGGCATTTTAGTGATTCCCCATTATAGTCTATGAATAAATTTATTCAGGCTCAAGATTTTTAAACGTCTGTCACTATCCCAGAGGACTGGTGAGCAGAGGCAGGACTAAGCAATATATCTATGAGTTCAGGGTTGGTGAGCCAGGACAGTCTTCTATCCCTGCTCTATGGGTGTGGGTGTGAGAGATCCTGATATACTAGAGGACTTTAGTTTGGGTGGCACATCTGTGGGAAATGGCCACACCGTAATGGAACAGGAGCTGGGTAGTGTAGATCAGAGCTAATCCTGCCTTGTAGTGGTGTAAATTTGAGTCACGTAAGTGTTTAAAACTGCTTTAAGGTGATAACATGTGGATAATTTAAGAGTTAAGAAATCCAGGAGACACCCAAAATTACTGTGTAACAAGGCCTTTAGATGCAACTCACACAAACACGCTAAAGGTAAGCGTGTGTTCTCTTCCAGGTTGGTGAACCTCCTTCGGCGGGCTTTAAACTAGGCTCGTCGGGGGAGGGGGAAGATGAGGGCGGAGGAGACGATGAACTACCAGGCCCAGCAACAGCCAGCGAGCCCAGACCAATGGTCAAAAGGGAGAAACAGGTAAGCGATGGGGGACGGGGCATTGCTGAGACTAGGGGGTCAGTGGGCACAACCGTTGAAGGCCTCAAATGCCTCTACACGAATGCTCGAAGTATGGGGAAGAAGCAGGAGGAACTCGCCCTCCTCCTAGCTGTCACCAGCCCTGACATAGTAGGGATCACAGAAACGTGGTGGGACTCATCGCATGACTGGGCGGTGAGTGTCAAGGGCTATAGGCTATACAGGAAGGACAGGATAGGAAGGAAAGGTGGAGGAGTAGCACTCTACATCAAGGAGGAATATACTTCCTCGTTAATTAGCAAGGGGGTAGAGGGGGGGCACTCTGAGGTGCTCTGGGTTAGAGTAAAAGGCAGTCCAGGGGAGAGAGACTTAACGGTGGGAGTCTACTATAGACCCCCCAACCAGGGAGAAGAGCTCGACCAGGAATTCTTAGGTCAGCTTACAGAGGCAGTGAGGGCTAAGGATGTGGTCATCATGGGGGACCTGAACTTCCCAGACATCTGCTGGGAGGAGCAGTCAGCCAAGTCTGATCGCTCACGTCGGTTGTTAGCCAGAGTGCAGGACCTCCATCTAACCCAGGAGGTGCACAGTCCCACCAGGGGAGACGCCTTGTTGGACCTGGTGCTGGCCACGGGTGATGACCTGGTGAGGGGGCTGCGGGTGATGGGCCAACTGGGAGACAGCGATCATCGCTTGCTGGAATTCACCATCCAGCGTAAGGTGGCAAAGGGCTGCAGCAAGGCAACAGCCCTAGACTTTAGGAGGGCTGACTTCACCAAGCTAAGGAGGATCGTTGAGGAAGCGCTGAGGACCCAGAGGGGAAGGGAATCGGATGTCGAAGGTGAGTGGTTGCTCCTTAAGGAGACGATCCTCCATGCCCAAAGGGAGGTAATCCCAACAAGGGTCAAAGGGAGCAGGAGGGCACATAAACCCCCATGGCTCACTAAGAGCATCCGGGAATGTCTCCTTGCTAAAAGGGAGGCATATACCCAATGGAGAGATGGGGTCATCGCCAAGAAGGACTATGTTACAGTCGCCCGAGGATGTAGGGGGGCAGTCAGGAGGGCCAAGGCAGAGTTGGAGATAGGACTAGCTTCCCGGATTAAGGACAATAAGAAGTCCTTCTTCAAATACATAGGGGGTAAAAAGAGGGTCCCGGGTAATGTGGGGCCCCTGCAGGACACGATGGGCAACTTAGTCATCACGCCAGATGACAAAGCTAACATATTTAACGATTTCTTTGCCTCTGTCTTCCTAAGTAGGGACCAGTTCAGCCACCTCCCTGCTGGGCCCCCCTCGGGCCCCGAGAGAGACACGCCTGGGCCAAGGGTTAGCGAGGAGTTAGTTAGGGTACTTCTGGAGAGGCTGGACGTGTTCAAGTCTGCTGGTCCGGACGATCTTCACCCTAGGGTTCTACAGGAACTGGCCGAGGTCATTGCGGGACCCCTGGCGCGGCTCTATGAGCACTCGTGGTGCTCTGGCGAGGTGCCGGAGGACTGGAAGAGGGCCAATGTGGTCCCTATCTTCAAAAAGGGAAAAAAGAGGACCCGGGAAATTACAGGCCAGTTAGTCTGACCTCAATCCCGAGTAAGCTCTTTGAAAAAATTATCCTGGCACACATCCAGGAGGGCCTTGCGGGGGAATGCATGCTCAGGGGCAACCAACATGGGTTCATCAGTGGCAGGTCTTGTCAGACCAACCTGGTGGCCTTTTACAATCAGGTCACCAAATCATTAGACACAGGGGTTGCTGTGGATGTAGTCTTTCTGGACTTCCGGAAGGCTTTCGACACTGTCTCTCACCCTGTCCTCATCAAAAAGCTGGGAGACTGTGGTGTCGATGCCCACACGGTCAAATGGGTCACCAACTGGTTGGAGGGCCGCACCCAGAGGGTGGTAGTGGATGGGTTCTTCTCGACCTGGAAGGATGTGGGCAGTGGGGTTCCGCAGGGCTCGGTCCTCGGGCCCGCACTGTTCAACATCTTCATCAGTGACTTGGATGACGGGGTAGAAAGCACCCTGTTCAAGTTTGCTGATGACACTAAGATGTGGGGGGATGTGGGCGCACTAGAAGGGTGCAATAGGCTACAAGCTGACCTTGACAGGTTGCAACGGTGGGCGGATGAGAATAGGATGGGGTTTAACACTGATAAGTGCAAGGTGTTGCACATGGGGAGGAAGAACCGGCACCACACTTACAGGTTGGGGAACTCCCCTCTTGCCAGCACGGAGACGGAAAAGGATCTTGGAGTCGTCATTGACTCCACGATGAACATGGGCCGGCAGTGTGGGGAGGCAGTCAAGAAGGCCAATCGTACCCTGTCATGCATCCACAGATGCATCTCGAGCAGGTCCAGGGAGGTGATCCTCCCCCTCTATGCGGCACTGGTCAGGCCGCAGCTGGAGTACTGCGTCCAGTTCTGGGCGCCACACTTCAAGAGGGACGTGGACAATATGGAAAGAGTTCAGAGGAGGGCCACTCGTATGATCAGGGGTCAGCAGGGCAGGCCTTATGAGGAGAGGCTACGGGACCTGAACCTGTTTAGCCTCCACAAGAGAAGGTTAAGGGGGGACCTTGTGGCCTGCTACAAACTGGTCAGGGGGGATCAGCAGGTATTGGGGGAGTCCCTGTTCCCCCGTGCGCTGCCAGGAGTGACCAGGAATAACGGTCACAAACTGGCGGAGGGTAAGTTTAGATTAGATATTAGGAGGCGCTACTTCACAGTCAGGGCGGCTAGGGCCTGGAACCAGCTTCCAGGGGAAGTGGTGCAGGCTCCTAGCCTGGGGATTTTTAAAAGGAAGTTAGATGAGCACCTTGCCGGGGTCATCTGACTCCGGTGCTCTTTCCTGCTAAGGCAGGGGGTCGGACTGGATGATCTACCTAGGTCCCTTCCGACTCTAGCTACTATGAAACTATGAAACTATGGGGGAAGGGAGGGAGTAGCACCTATGGGCACTTTTACACATGTTCTGGGGGTAAGGGGTGGTGGCTTAATTAGAGTGGTTTCTCGTATATCAGCATCCCCATGCTTAAACATAGTGGTGGGGGTGCTTGAACTAAAGCTCATTTGACAAACTTTAGTTCAAGCGTCCCCACCACCACTTTTAAGTGCAGGGATGCTGATACTCAAGATGTAGGAGGCTGCTGAAGCATAGTAATTGTCACACTTCATCAGACTTGATTAATCAATTCTGCTCTGATACACTGGAATTCTAGCACATCAGACAAACCTCTACACTCAGAGATAGGTACCCTATATGCCCAGGGTTATGTAGCAACCTTCATCTTCCATGTGAGAGGAAGGTATTGGAAAGCTGAGGATAGGAAATATATACAGAAGAAAGGAAAGAAAACTCTACAGTATCTCTTAAGAGTTGATCTTTAACTCTAACTATTAATTTTTATTATACCTAATGCAATATCATTGGACTACACAGGGGGTACGTGACCCAAAAATGTTTGGGAAACTTATGTGTAGTAGACTTAATAAGTAGGGAAACACTTGGAGATGGATCCATTCCAAAGCTGATTCTTCAAATCAGAGCAGAGAGGAAGTTAACTGCGGGTGCATCTACACATGCCCCTGATTGCACATTTGGTACTGTACAGTCATCTAGTACTTGGTTTAGAAAGTACTAAATGACTTTGCAGTATCCACCAGTATTGCACAGAGCCAATGGTGCACAGTTATTTTTAGACATATATCACTGTAGCAATGAGCTACATTGCTACAGTGATGTAGCATCTTGTGTAGGTGTGCCCAGTATTAGTCTGAAGTAGGCTGCTACCTACAAAACTTATGCCTCTCTCAATGACCTGGTCTCTAAAGTACCAAGCACTGCTATAACCTTAAGAGAAGAGAGGAAAGGATGCTTTGGTTTTTTTCTAAGAATTGTGGTAAACCCAATTACAAAGATAAAAACACAAAATATCCTTACAATCTCATAAAGAACTACTTCTGGTTTTATTTTTTTTCCCATTCTGGGCAAAATCCACTTCTTGAAGGATGGCTAGTGCAAATTTAAATGATCTTTAACATACAGACCTGGGAAATTCTGTAACATACAGAGGGTCTGCCTTTTACTGCTGCCATTTGAACAAAAATAAATAAAATACACTATTGTGTTTACATCCTTAAAGCTTATATTTATTTGAATTACTTATACTGGTATTTTCATTAATTAAAAATATAGAAAAACAATTGTGTATTAAGTATATATTTTTTTCAATGTACACTGAAAATGAGGCAAAATAGAAACTTGAATTCATTGGGCTGTTGGATATTCCCATCAGGTTTTCAATTACCATTGTGTTGTCTGAGTCACTTGTTTATTTTGTAATTTCTATGTCAGTTGCTAACACTGTAATCAGGTGACTATATTGAAATATTTTAGTATGTCAGAAGAAATAAATTGTAGCCAGGATGTAGAGTATTTATACTCAAGTGAGTAGTTACATTAATTTAATTTGTTTTAACAGTGTAAGCAACCATTCATCAATGCAAGAAGTTGATAATCTGCCCCAAAATAAATAATTACACATGTTTTTGTAAAATTAATTTATCTTTTTCCAGAAGATAAACAATTTTTTATTTACAAAATGTACAAAAAAGGAGTGTGTGATGGGGACAGCTTGAACAATGTTGAAATCAAACTTTATACAAGATTTAAGAAGAGAGATATGGTACAAAAGCTATACAGTTATAAAAGCTGGCATCTTTACAACATTATCACTAAACATTCTTAATACATGTTTTACTGAGTCAATAACTTTACACTAAATACTTGAATATTGATATTTCAACTCATCTCCAGTATGCAAAGCTGTTTCAACTTTCTAGTGCCTGGGAATTTTTTAAAATGAATGAACGCTACCTATTAGTTCTGCCTACTACCATCCAATACCTTACAGCAACAGCAGAGGGGTAAAAACAAGCAGAAGCTATGAAGAACGTATTATAAATTCAGGCAATTTCCATATAAATCATTCAAATAGTGGTAAATTTAACATCTATGCATTTCTAAAATATCTTCCAGGAATGTATTAAAAAAGCAACATAAATGTTATGAAATAGACATTTTCCAGATCTACAAATAATTTTAACCCTAAATAACCACAGCAAGCTGTAGTCCAGTACTGTAGCTGTGACGGGTACAGAACTCCCATTGAGTAACTGAGGAGTTTTGTCTGAACAGACAAGCATCAGCTATTGATTAGCAATGAACAAGGAAGGCTTTCTTGAAAGAGGGCCATGAGATGGTCAAGGACCATATCATCATGTGGTGGTTAATATATTCCTCAATTAAAGGAAGAAAGTACTGATCAAAAAGTAATCTAAAATAATATTTTGAACAGCATGAACAGGATTTTTAATCAAAAGGAAAGTGGGGCTAGAGGCAGCCTCTGACAGTTATCTTCTGTAACCTCTTGCTCAAGACAGGATCAGTCGGACGAAATCATCCTAGCTTAGTGCTTGTAAAAACTGCTCTTAAAAAATTCCAAGGATGGATAGTCCATTCCAATGCTTAACCACCTTCATAATGATAAATATCTTCCTAATATCCAATCTAAACTTCTGCTGCAGTAGGAGACTATTTTCCCTTGTCCTGCCCTCCGTGGCTACCTCCATCCTCTTATAACCATCCTTCAGGTACACTGCAATTTCAGCACATCAGAGCAGATTTGATTAATCAAGTCTGCTGGAGCATGCTAATTAGAATGCTCCACCCAGCCTCCGTATTTCATGTATCAGCTTCCCTATACTTCAAAATGGTGGCAGGAGCATTGAATGACCTTTAGTTAAAACACCCCCACTGGCATTTTGAAGTGTGGGAATGGTGATACTCAAGATGCTGCAAGTGCTTTAATTAGAGTGGCTCTCAGAGGTGCTCTAATTAGATCACCTCCCCAACCCATAGGGCACACAGGAAAATGCCCATAGAGTACATGCAGGAGCTGGAAGCCAGGGTGTATATCCTTGCTATTACACACTGCTGCGGTAGTATAGCCATTCTCTAATAACTCCTAGCAAAAGTCAATTTAATCTATGATCAATCAGCTTCAGAAGTGGCTGAAGCTGATTACCACACTAGCTGGCATTTGTATAGGTTAAAGGAGAAAATAATTATACACTACTTTATTTAGACAGACTAAAATAACAGGAGATATCACCAATGCCATTGAATCTCATGGGAAAGCCTGAGGAAGAAGTAAGGCCACTGAGAATGACAGGTTTGTTTGGGACTACTTGGTAAATGAGCAAAGCTCCGTATAGATTTAAAATGCTCAAAAATGGGCAATTGCATTATTATTGCATTAAGGTTCTAATCACACAAATCCCAGTGCATGAATAATTTGATATATGTGGGTGCATCTACACGTGCTCTTTACTGTGGAGTAGACTAATTAGGTCCTCAGTAAAGTGTCTACATGTGTGACAATATTAGGATGCAGTAGATTAATTAAGTTTGCCCTAAGACAGTACTGCTGGGGGCAGTACTATCTTATAACTGAGTAATTATGTGTGATCAACCACACATATAAACTGTGACAGGGGCTGACTGGGGCATGAGGTTACTACACTGCAGGGGCTGCCTAGCCTGGTACTGTAGCACCCTCGTGCCCCCAACCAGCCCCTCCACTACCCAACACCACAACCCAGAGCCAGGGCTGATCCCCAGGGCCCAGTGTTGGCTTGGGGCTACTCCACTCCAGCTTAAATTACTGCGGTCCTGGATACACATGTAAATGCTGTGCCTGGGAGCAGTTTTGTCTATCATCAACTGTGTTTGAGTTTATTACTCTGGCTTAACTGGATGTGTAGATGTACCCAGTTAGTAAAAAAAAAGGGGGGGTTTGCAAGACCAAGGCCTAAGACTGTAGTAGTTCCGACTGATTTTATCATGTGGGAATAATGAAAGCATTCTGTCTCTTCATCTTTTGCTATGTTTTCCAATACGAGTTCAATAAGAATAGGTTATATCATGTCTATAATAATTTATACTGCATGTGTATAGGGCTGTGCAAAACAGCATTGTGTCACTTTGACTTCCGTTTCGGCATTTCAACAGAATGGTGTTTCGTTTCAAGTTTTGTTTTGTTTCAAAAGCACTGCTCCATTTCATTTTGTTGAAACTATTTCGCTGTTTCAATGCTGTTTCAATGTTTCACCAGTAGACTATTCTGCAGTCAGTGCTGGGAAGATTGGTGCTGATGGCCCCAGCCGGCAGCACTAGCCTCCTGTGATCCAGCGGGTAGATCAGGGCCTATACCCCCGGGAGCAGTCCAGCACATCCTCTGCAGCCCTCACAGGGTGCAGGCGAGCCCCTGATCTGCCTGCTGGATCACAGGAGGCTGGTGCTGCTGGCTGGGACCAGCAGCAGCACCAGTCTTCCTGGCATGGGGTGTGGGCTCCCAGGCAGCAGTGTCAGCCTCCTGTCATTTGGCAGGCAGATCAGGGGCTCAGAAGGGCTGCAAGGGCTGTACCAGACTGCTCCTGAGGATGCAGGCTCCTGCTCTGCCTCCCGGATTACAGAAGGCTGGTGCTACCACCTGGGTACCTGCACCCAGCACCAGGAAGATCAGCGCTGCCACTGGCCTCAGCTGGCAGCACCAGCCTCCTTTCATTTGGCAGGCAGATTGGGAGCTCACCCACACTCATGGGAGGGCTACAGGGGCTGTGCCCTGGGGTGCAGTTCCCTGATCTGCCTCCTGTATCACAGAAGGCTGGTGCTGATGGCTGGGGCCAGAGGCAGTACCTGTCTTCTTGGTGCTGAGTGTGGGTTCTTGGGCGGTAGCGCCAGCCTTCTGTGATCCAGGAGGCAGATAGGGGACCCAAATCCCCAGGAGCAGTCTGGCACAGCCCTCGCAACCCCCTCAGGGGTGCAGGCGAGACCCTGATCTGCCTACTGGATGACAGGAGGCTGGCACTACTGGCTGGGACCAGCACTGAAGCCAACTAAGCTTAGCTTCAAAACTCAAAACATTTTGAGTGCCCTTGTTTCATTTCAAAACTGTTTCGAAGGCTTTTATTTAGTTTTGATTTCACTGTTTTGAGCTCGAATCACATTGAAACAGCCTCAAAATGAAACACCGGGTGAAATTTCGCACCGCCCTAGTGTATATATGTATATTCCAGCACTGATTTAGAAGTTAGCCAGATAGTCTCCTTCTCTAAGAAAAATTAAGAAATGTTCAGAATATTTAAGTAAATATATCTAACATGCACGTGGTGATCCCCATCTCCAAATTATAACAAAACCTTTCATTATTTTATAAACATGACAAACAGCAGCATGACCTATACTAAATTGTGCATCTCCAGAAAAGGGTATTGTGTTTTAATATATGCTTCTATTTGTAAATTAGGTCATTTCACTAATTACTATTCATTAATGTACATCCATTAATCATATTCAAACAAATGCAATACAGGATTTGAATCCTGTCTGTTGACAGATTCTAAGCAGACACAAAGTTCTCTTCTGAATTTACTTATTCAAAATATACTCACTTTTAATCCTGAAACGATAGGTTTCTAGAACTCATTTGTTGTATGTAGACAGAAAAGCTTTTGTTAATTGTCAAGGTATAACTTTCATCTGTCACATTTCAGAGGATGGCAAGACCAATAACATAATACAGTATGTAGACAACTTGAACATCCATATTTCTATTTCTATTTCTTTATATAATTTTGTAACAGTAGTTATTTTTATGATGTATTATTTATTTGTCACATTATGGTAACAGGAGAACTTTTGTTTATTATTAGTGTCATATTTTGTAAGGAAAAGTTTCCCTTTATCAACCAATTCCTTTTGCAAATAATAAAAAAATCACAGAAGAGAAATGCATGTGATTAATCTTAGTTTGACAACGTCTTGCTACATTATTTATATTTGCTCTTAGTAATGAGAGTTTTTTGTATGGATATACACTGCAATGGTGTAACCAAAATAACTTAGTTTGGATGCTAAAAGGATGCTGCTGGGGCTTCCTTTCAGTCCCTTTTCCCCTCATCCCCTTTTGACCTGGCAGGTCAAGGCCCATCCCCCCTAGCCTCAGTCATGGTCCTGACCTTATGAAGCCTGTAGCTCCCATCTGCATCATCATACCCGCCACAAGCCAGACAGTCACGACCCAGATTGTGCTTTCTGCACCATTTTGATTGAAGGGCACTCCATCCCTACAAGACCCCTCAAGGACCCAGAGATAGCTGGTTGCTCCCTGGCTCACTCTCATCTTTAGTAATGTCCTGGAAACCTTACAGTGACAAATTACAGGTGGACCAAAAGGACAAATTGCCAAACACCATGTTCAGAAAGAGATAGGTTATGTAAAATTGCATGTTTTGGGGATATATATGTAGCAATTGCTCATAAAGACCCCCTAATAGCAGGGGTGGTAAATCTCTTGCCCACTAGCCAGATCTGGCCCACACTGCCATGTCATCTCACCTGCAAGGCCCCCCATGGGTCCAACCTTGATGGCAGGGCACAGTGGCACTGTTCCCCTATCATGTATCTGGACCCATGGGGAATCCTGAGCCTTAGGTGGGGGATCAGGCACCCAATCCCAGTGTGCAGGGCTGAGTTGAGTGCCACTGGGCCCAAAACAGGTGGGTAGGGACAGCATGGAGGGGCCCGATCCCTTTGTGTAGGGTACAATTTGAGGCAGGCCTGAGCCTGGGGCAGTGTGCTCTATTCTGTTTGTGGACTTGTCCTGTGCTTCTTACCTGGCACGTGGACACAAAAGTTTGAATACTACTATCCTAACAGAATATGTAAGTGCATGAATTGTACTGAATAATTTATCAAAACTTAGCCATGAAGAGAAAGGAATATAAACACCGAGGTAGATATAAACTATGTTGAATGGCAACAATATGCCTCGGGTAGTTAAAAGAGTGCAAAGTATGCAGGAATTGCAGCAGGCAGGCTCATATTCAATGTCACTACCAATTTTATGACAAAAGCTACTTTTTGTGAATAGACCTGTACTACCATCTGCCCGCTTATTGCTCATTGCTCATTATTCATCCAAGTCATTCCAGTACTAACTACAAGAACCAAAGCAATTGTACTGGATTGTGCCCTCTTCTTTTCCAGAACTTCATAATCCATGAGTGGAGACAGAAGTGACATTTTTTGCCTGATCATGCCATAGAAAACAGTTTATACCTGTGACAAAACACAAATGCACAGCTGCAAACAGCTTTAAAAATGACCAATTTTGTCTAAATCTGACCCCTCATTGTATAAGGTATCAGATACAGATACTACAAAATGTACCATCTTTTGTAACTTGTGTCTGGAGAGCTCCCAGCCTGTCACTGTTTTAAGAATGGGAGGGGGGAAGGGGAGAAGGGGGAGTTCTGTCTGGGGGGTTTTCTCCCTTCCTTCCCAGAGCATGGGGCAGATGTATTGTAGCCCCCCTGAGGTGGGGGGGGGCTCCAATTCACCCCGACCTTCAGCACCAGCTCGGGAGGCTGAAGAATGAGCTCCCTCCACTGTCATTTCCCCCTCCTATTCTGAAAACAAGAAGCACTGGCAAACAGTCTAGCACTTGCTATGAGAACCTGGCGGCAGGCTCCCAGCTGCAGTTTGATTCCCTCTCCCCTGGAAGCAACAGTGAACTTCTGTTTGGTCTGGGGTAATATAACTCAGAATGCTTTGCAAATATCATTCTGAGTTACAGCTTGGAGCTGTACTTCTTGGGGCATAACACAGAAAGGACCTGATCCTAACTGAGGATAGTAGATACTTTTTCAATATAAAGGTTAAAAAAATCTTCTGAAGTGATAGGGGGGGCAGGCTTCTCAGTTCCAGTCTCTGATCCCAAGGCTATTTCTATTTTTTAACCAGTGATTCTAATGTTAAATGCAGAAACTATCCTGGGAATGGAGATTAGAGCCCAGAACTCTTTTAAAATTAGAACTTATATAGGACTTAGGGTGCAGACAGAAGTGATAATTTTTACCCAATCTGTATGTAGCCATGACCAAACACAAATGCATGGCTGCAGACTTCTTAAAAATGGCCAATTAGGCAAAAATCTAAACCCTCATATCCTGAGCAGTCAGATGAAGACGTTTCAAAACATAGCACCTTTGTTAACTTCTGTCTGTGCTGCCTCCCAACCTTAAGCTGTTTTCAGAATGGGATGGAAGAAAGGGTGTGGAGGGAGTCCAGTCTGGGGTTTTTCCAGCCCTCACTGGAGGATGGGTCAGTGTCTTGGAGCCCCCTGGAGCACTGGCTGGGAAATCCCTAGAAGGAGCTCCATCTCTTCAAATTCCCCCCTCCCATTCTGAAACAGGGACAGGCTGGGAGAGAGGAGGGGCCATTACTCAGGGAAACCAGATGCAGGCTTCTGTTTCGTCCACGGGATCACTGTAACTAAGAATGTTTCCTGCAAAGTGTTCTGAGTCACAACAGGGAGCTGCATTTCTGAATCCACCCTATAATATTCCTAAGCATGCAGAAAAGCCTAAGTGAAGATGCCCAGGGCACTGCTTCATCCAAAATAGAAGTACTGCCTGAGTTCAGGCACTTGCTTAACTTTGTGGTTTGCGGAACATACACAAACTGAATCATTATTTGGAATTCACATGCCTAAATCCCACTTAAGTTTCACTTGGGTATGTACTAGATCAAGTTAAATTTACATGTAGTGCTATAATGCTCAATGTAAACATATTGCATACCTAGAAGTTCTTTAATTATTGTGATGCTAGCTTTTAATCCTGGACATGTCTTAATCTTTCTAGTGGATAATAAGGAAAAGTTGGTAATGTTGTTCATTGTGTTTAGTAATACAGGTCTGGTTTTCATGGTGACTGTGGGCAATTTATTGAGTGAGATGGATTCTACTAGGATGGCGATTCCCTTTCAACTCAACTTAGGTAAATGAACCAGGAGATCTTGTAGAGACTGAAAATCTGGAAGTGACTCTAAGCTATTATTCTTATTTGTGGTTTTCTCCCATTTTATTATGTTTTACAGTTTTTTAAGACTGAGCAATGTTACAGACTAATAACTTATGGCAGTCAGCTAATGAGTTGAAGCTTCACTGGTATATAGGACACACACAAAGGAAGTGTGTGGAAAATTGAAATGACAAGGCTGTTAAGGTAGTTCTATCTTGGTTATGTTTTGAAGAATCTCATTATGATTAGGTGAAATGAAAACTTCATAAATGTATCCAGCCATTATGGGAAAAATAGATTTCTTATTTATTAATTGCAAAATACATGAATATGCTGTTGCTCTGTTGTCATGGAAATGAAATGAATGACAAACAACATCCAGCTACACAATATGATTATTTCTCTTCCATACAGAAAATTAAAAAGTCTTTTTTCATTTATTTTGGAAACCCTACTGACTTTGTAATGCATTAGCTATTTTGGATAGCCTTGCAATGAAAGTACAGACAAAAAGAACAACAAATACAGATAGTAACTTCTGAAAGATTTGAGCCTTTTAGTTAAAATACTGAGGGGTTCTATATAGATCAGTGAATGTATTTTATTTCTTCTTCCAACAGAATGCAGTTTTGGGAAGAGCATAGTAATTTAATTGATTGGTTTAAGTCAACAGTTCCCAACCACAGGTCACAACTCAAAGGAGGGTCAGAGGGGCAATGCTAGTGGTGCTTCACAGAAAAGGCAAGCCACACCACATGCTGGGAGCTCCCCTGCCCCCACTCCTGCCCCACCCCTGGGTTGCCACTGCTGCACTCCACTCCCAGCTGCAGGGAGTGGGGAAAAAAAGTTGGGAAATACTGGTTTAAGTGAAACCTAGAAACTTGGGCATTAAGTTTGCATGAGGTCTTAATATCAGCTTGTCCTTATGAGGCAAGGTATTTGGGACTCTGCCATAAGTTCATGAAGTTCTTTCAGAGCCAAGGTGATAGTTACCTAAAATACATGTTTTGAAGGTGAAATTGGTGGCAAGGGACTTAAAATGACTCAAAGGAGGCACTAATGCCTTCAGAAAAAACAGTACTAGAAGATGGAATGATGAGAGAAGCATTAGCTTCATGAATCTGAAGTGAGATGTTGTAGGGGGGGTAACACCTTAGGACACATCCCCATAGGTGTGCACACTTATGCACAGGCACTACAGACCCACCTGTGGCACTACAAATCGCAAGCACTGCACATGCAAGCATTCTCTGCACTGCTAATTTACAGAGATGTAGCAGCAGCATCACAGTTAGTGCCCATCAATGCTATATCGTCCAAGTCAGGGGCACATGTAGACATGCAGTCAGGAGCATGTGTAGACACATCCAGGATATGACAAAGCATTGGTGCCTATGAAAGCTCATACTTCTCTGAACCAGTTAGTATCTAAGGCACCACTAAGTCCTTTCTTACCTCTGGCTTCAAATTAACGTGGCTAACCGCCTCTCTCTTTCTCTTTCATATATGGTATATAACAATTTTAGCAAGTTTCTGGAGGATGGTATGTTCTTCTGGATCTAATAAAATGATAGTCCTTGAACATTTTACACATCAAATTGCAATAATTTTCTTCTAAAATATCTTTTCCAAACGTTGTTGATGCATTTTGCATTTCTAGCTGAATAACTTGTTTATATACTTGTATTTCAGTTTTTCCATGAGTTTTGCAACATTTTTCAAATAGAACATCTTATGAATAATATTCATAGACAACACATATGGTCAATGTGATAATAGTTTTCAGTTCAGGTTCTTCCATCGTTCATCCAGCCTGCAGAAACATATGAATAATTTGTGAAGATATTTACATACTCAATTAATTGTTCTTTTGCACAAAAGAGTCTTCAAATACATGTTCTACTGTTTTGTTTTGTTTCTGGGGCAGAGAATGCTCCAGAGCTATTGGATTCCAGAAGAATTTGTCCAGAGATTTCAGCTGGGATTTTTTGGGTCAGATAGAGCAGAAGTCTGCCATAGACACTGTTGCATAGCTCTTAAGTGTATAACTTCTTCCATTATCTGCTAGTCACACATATGGGGATCGAAATCATAATGGAGGATATATCTATAGAGGCAGCAGTGATTAAAAATGGACTTCATTTTTCATTGGAGTAATATAGGACTAGTAAAAGTAAATTATTGAACAAGTTTAAAATTTAAATTACAGTATTTGTTCAGAAGCAGTAATAAACCAAAGGCCTTGGCTATTGTCTCTCTCTTCAAGCCAAATGTAGAGAATGTGGTAGTAAAATAATGAAATGCATCCAAGGCCAACTGATGGTTAAAGATTTCATGATATGCAAGATTCATAACTGTTTGCTTTTTATAATGGTTTCTACAGAAGACTGAGGGGTTTGTGAGTCAGACTAACACCATTATTTTTTCTGCAAGGACTTGCAGGATTTTAACAACATAATTTTTGCTATTCAACAGTCAATATGCATTCACTCTTGTGTTCTCTGGACCTATTGTTTTGCTAAGTTTTACTTGTCAGGGTTATGCAGACTTACACATATTTTGTTATGTTAATGTAATGGGCATAAAATCACATACAATTAAAAAATATTTAGCAGAAAAATAGAAAAGACCAAATCAAACCTAGAAATATTTTTATACCAAAATTTCAAATTATTTCAAATTTAAAATGTTTTGTTGCAAAAAAGTCCAATACTACATATATGCAAATTAATTTCACAGCGTTAGCCAGTGCTCAAAGGTGCTGCATAAACAGCAGTAATGTAATTTGAACGCTGAACCTGCTTTGAGAAATTTTAATATCAGCTGTACAGCAACTAGAAAAATAGGAGTCTGTCAAGACTACTGTGCTGAAGTGGAGACTGAACAGGTTTTAAAGTGGTTCAGTAGGCATTTGCTCTTAGCTGTTGCAGTATCTAAGTCTCTGACCTGGAGTTGGAGGTGGAAGGCAGTCTGCCAGGCCCACACCAGGCTGTGGTAGAAGGGTAGGAGGGTTCTCCAGTCCAGGAGGGCAGGATCCAGGAGAAAGATCCACCTTCTCAATCTGGACCAGTCGGACTGGCTGTCAGCCAAGGCTCTGGCTGCCCGGTTAGGTATTCATTCAATCCACTGTGCCACCCATCTCTTGAGAAATGTGTGGACCACCCTCTTAGCAGAGGCTGCCATCAAGGATTAACTCCAAACATGGTGGCACATCCCTGCTGGAGATGTCTCTAGAGATCCCTATCCACCACTGCCTGTTGTCCTGGCCATGGATAGCAACCTGGGCGGTGGGCCTGGCACCTTATTGACTCTTTCCATGCCTCCTGACAGCGATGCCATGATTTGCTTTGACGTGCTTCCCTGGAAAGTCCTGTATGCATGGGTGATTTGTGTCTGCCACACTTGTGTCCTTGACACTTGACATGACGTGGAGGTGGCACCTAGTGAGACCACCACTTATACCAGCTCACTCTGCATGGTGCATGCTTTATAAACTATCCATTGCCAAACAGCCTGGTGACCTCCAGTGGTGGTTGCTGCATGTGATACTAGCCACTGGCACTCTTGTCTGCCACTTCAGCAGCCTGTCCTTTTTGCCCAGGGGAAGTAGAAGAGGATTTATTCCATGCCTTTCTTGAGTGCCCCTGGCTGCTGCCACTCTTTGCTGCCCTTGGCACCTTGTTTGAGGTGCTAGACTTGGACCTCTCAGAGACCATCTATTTGTTCTCTTTCCCACACCAGGTGGCAGATGGGGGTGTCATATGCCTGAGTAACTTTTTGCTTGGTCAGGCTAAGATGGACATCCTCAAGAGCCACAGGAACTGGCTCACTGGGGTCAGCTCTGATGATGCCCTGAGATTCTTTCAATTCTTGTTCTGGGCATGCCTGACACTGGAATTTGAACATAAAGTCCTCCAGCGGACAGTACTTGCCTTCCAGGCACATTGGTCTACAACATCAAAGACATCCATTAATCCTTGTGCTGTGATATTGCTTGCCCTTCCCCGGGGTACCGGCAGGGGTCTGAGCAGACTATTTTTGGTTTTTTAGACCGAGAGTGCCTAAATTCAGAAATCAGTAAGCAGTTATTCTTTAAAGTGAAACAAGGAAAGTACTAATGGACAGCATGAATTTGGATCCTAAGAAGGAACCTCTCAGAACTTTGAAGGCTACCTGAGTTGCTTTTTAGAGGCACTGATCATTTTTCATTCCCTGTATTGAACTCCTAAGTGTTTAAATTTGAATAGTTCTGAGGCATCTCTGAAATATCTCCAGTAACTGTGAGAAAATTGTAGGTACATAACTTTGCCAAATGGAATGGTTTTCGGGGCTGGAGAGCCAGGTAGCGAGTGTTGGTTAGCTGTTGTGGGCCAGGTCAGCACCCTCCTGTAGTGCCAGGCTAGATCAGATCAGCAATTCCTCCATCTCCCAACTTCACACACTGACCAAAGCTCACCAACATTCCTTAAATGTCTCTGCCCTAGGGCCCAGCCCCACACTGTCAGCACCCAGCAATCTCAATGGAGACCAGCCCAGGAACCGGCACATGTTAGGCATGCTTGAATGGGATGGGGCCATAGGTTGGCAGGGAGCACTGTCTTGGAGCATGATAGGCAAGCAGTGCCAGGAGCTTGGGGCCATGGCAGAGCTGTGATCCACTCCCAACTGCCTCTGTCCAGAGAACTGGCAACCATTACAGGGACATGCGGGCAGCAGATCATGGCAATAGTCTGCGCCCTGGCCCCATGCTGTTACCACCACAGGATCCTGGCTCTGGTCCCAGTTCCAGTCCCATCCCTGTTGGATTCCAGAAGAATCCCTGGTCCCAGCCTTGGCCTTGGCCCCTGCCCACCTGTCCTGCTCCTGGATGCTGTCCACCCACTCACAGCCCCATCTCATCTGGCTGAGCATACCCTGTCCATGCAAGTTCCAGGCTGGCCTCTATAGGGATCCTGCCAGCCCACTCCATCAGGTCACAAAGCAGGAACAGATCATATTAGATGCTCCTGTCTGGCATGCAGTAGCTCTGTTTGGAACCAATAACTGAGGCTATGACAGTACACAGTGAATGGGATAAGGCTTTTGCCAGAATCTTGTAGTCACCGCACAGAAAGGTACTGGCCGCCAGTTCTTAATGCAGCCAAGGTCCTACCCGGAAACAGCTGACAGGCAGGATTTTATCAGCAAGACTCTCATGAAACATGCGCAACAGGCAGGGGCCAAGGAGAGGCCAGAAGGTCTTATAAAACTCAGTGGGCAGCACATTGAGCTCTGGGGCTTTGCCTATAGTGAGGTTCCCCACTGCAATCGTGAGTTCCTCCAGGGGCAGCTGTAGCATGAACTGAACTAATGTAGCTGATGTTAACATAGAGTGTAGTAATAGTGAAATGTAACTATGTTAGTCTTGTCCTGTAAGCAACCTGAAAACCCCATTTTGTATCCTTCTGCTCGACAAAAATGAATGAACTCTGCATAGCCTTTATGTCTGACTATATGTAAAAGGGTAAATGGTGAGAGAATGCATAGAGACAGGAGAATGGTAAATGGTGAGAGAATGGCATAGAGATGGAAGAAGAAGATTCATCTGTTTATATAAGCAACAAGGCGCCAAATATAAGTTACCAACCACTAACTAACTAACAAACGGCTGAAGAATCCCTTTGAAGCTCGAAGGCACAAAGGAGATAACAGAAGAAGAAATTCTGTGAGATGGACAACAAAAACACTCCAAGGATAAGATAAGCTGAAGACAAAAGAAGAACAATCACAAAAACAGAAGCTGGGTATGGAGAAACCCCAAAGCACTGAAACAAAGGATGCTAATCCCTATAAATGAACACTTTGAAAATGCCAAGTTGGGTGAGTTTCTTTCTGTATTGCTGTTTCATCGGAGCACAGATGCATCTGTTCACCCCGCTCCAGCTGTTATCTTTAAATCTGCTATCTTCAAATAATCATCATCTACTGAATAAGCCCAGTTGGCCACCCTGGGCTGATATTGAGCAACTATTGCTGGTAGCTATATCTGGTGTGTGTGTGGATGGAATGGTTGTTTTGTGTATGTGTATGCTTGTGTGTAATGATGTGTAAGATGATTTGTGTGTGTGTATATGAACGGTGTGCCTGAACCTCTATGTCTAACTCATGTAATCAATAAATGTGGCACCTTGCCTTATCCCCGTTTATAAAGTCTCGCTCGTGATTTGAGCAATTAGCAATTTGTGTAACACAGCCCTTGCTCAAGTACTTTGGCTAGCACTAGGCACAGCTTGGGAAGGCCATCATGTAAGTGCTTAGTGGACTCTGGAAAAAGACGTTCAGCCTTATACAGGTCTTGATAGAAGGCTACAGTGTGATGGCATATTTCAACAGATTCCGTGAGTAGCCAGCTGTCTGGAGTTTTGAGATGGTCAAGAATTTTCAGCAGGGCCCATCATTTTTCCAAGTTGAAAAAGAACTGGATCAAGGCATCAGCCTCTGTCAGCTCTTGGCAGTGGGCGTGAATCCTCACTCCTCAGGCTCCACCCTCCACCAGCTCTCGCAGGTTCTTCTTCTGAAGCCTAAGGCTCTCAAGCAGTCCTGTGTCTCCATCAGCATCATGTAGGGCTTCCTCAAGCTTTGCTACATCCTCCTCCATTGCCTGGACATGGTGGTGGAGTTTTTTCATTGCCAGCTGTTTGTATTGCTGGAAAAAAAGCTCTGATCTGTGCCTTCCCCACATCCCACCATTGCTTCCAGGAGTGCTAGGAAGTTCTTGTAGTCTCCCATGTCTGCCAGAAATAGGTAAAGCATTCACAAAAGTGAGGATCTTGCAGCAAGCTGGTCTTAAAGCACAAAAATGTTGCCCAAGAATGCAAATGCACTCTGCCAAGGAGACTCATCTCACAGCAAATAAGACTGTGATCCAAGAGTCTGGATGAAATAAAGCAGTTGCCATGCAGGACTGGCAGGCAATGCCTGGTGACATAGAAGCAGTCAAGGCGTGACATGGCAATCCTGTCAGCAGTTGCCTTTTTCCAGGTATAGTGCTTGGTGTCAGATGTCCACAAGGTCCCCTGCCTCCAAAGCTGTATGCTGCTGCTGGGCTGAGGATGGATGGAGTTTTGGCCCATTCTGGTCATGCCATTCATTGACCGTGCAATTAAAGTCATCACCCATGAGGAGATGGTCATCATCGTCAGCTGCACTCCTGAAAAATTCAGCCAGGGTCTCAAAAAAGGCTGTTCATTCTTGCCCAACAGTGGGCACATAGATATTAATTAGGAGAAGGCAATGTTGTGCCAATGTGATATGAATGGTTAGCAGGTGGCCAGGGATGACCTCTTGGGTTACCGCTGAGTCAGGCATCAGCTGTGACAATAAGAGAATTGCAACTCCTGCTCTGAGAGAGGTGTCATGGCTCAGGAACATATGGCCTTTGCAGGTGGCATGTCAGTTGGCTTGATTAGCTGCATAAGTATGGGTTTCTTGCAGAAAGGTGACATGCAGCTTTTTTTGATGCAGGACTTCCTGCCCTTTGGGCGGGGGGCTGGACTCGATGATCTTCCGAGGTCCCTTCCAGCCCTAATGTCTATGAAATCCATGAAATCTATTAAATCAAACAGTGCCATCCATTTCACATGGTCTCTGTAGCCATTGGCATTGAGTGAACCAAGTTTGTGGCAGCCATGTGTGAAAGGTGTAAAAAAGGGGGGATAGGCAAAGCCAAGGGAACAAAGAGGAACAGCAGAGAGAAGCAAGCATGCAGGGCAGGAAAAGAAACCAGGCCTACAGCTTGCCAGCTAGCACTGCTCTCAACAAGTGCCCAACATCACCCACAAGCTTGCTTAAGCAAAAACTATATTGCTGCCTCCCTGCAGTGGAGTGCAGTGCCACTGCTGTGGCCTTAGCAGGTGCCACAAATGTCTCTGGTTCTGGGAACCATTTATGTATATGTTGTGCAACCCTCCAGTGGTTCTTTGACTGTCTAGGTGAGGGAAAACAAAACAAGAGAAGGAGAAAGGCTCACAAAATGGGAGAAGCTCTCAGAGCTCTGAACAGATACTGCTGTCGGTGGCCATTTTGAAAGAAAGAAAGACTTTGACTTTTTAACTACTTTATTCAGGGGTTTGGGGTACAAAAAGTTGGCCCCTCTGGGGTCCAGGTCCAATATACAAAGCAAAGACAAACAAAATACGATCAAACCAAGAGCACCATGTCATTACGTTCATAACATCACACCGTGACAGACACTTTTGCTGTATTACATATCGTGCCTAACATGGCATTATGCAGTTGGGACACCAGCCACATGGTTGTATAGACCAAAGCTCTCTATAAACAAATAATTCCTACCTTGCTCCATCCAATCATACACATGACAAACCCTTCAACTTTTCACACAAAGAAAAAATCAAAAAGCAGCATGAGCTGGGCGTCGCAGTCTGACACCAAGCCTGCCCAGTTGCCCAGACCAGTCATGGCATAGGAAGAAAGAAAAGAACAGTATGCAGATTGGGATGAAAAAGAGAAATAAATAAAGGAAGGAAGGAAAAAAAAACTTTTCTGGGTTTATCTTTTGCTCTTTGTTTATTTCACCTGAAGGTTTCAGTTTTAGGAAACTGTCCTAAATGGTCTCATATGTTTCTGAGGTTTGACCTTATTATAAAAATCCTTTCTTAGGCACTCAGGCCTGTCAGTCTATTAGACCGGCCTCCTGTGTTGGGTGAATTTACTTTTCCAATATACAACATTTAACATCTTGTAACCAGTAAAAACTCTGAGAAGGCCTTCCCTTTGGTACAGTTCTAGCCTCCATGTGTTGGGTATATAACTTTGTCCACAGCCATCTGCTTTAATTTCAAGTCAAGTTTCAAGGATCAGGTTAAGTCTCATTTTAATGCCATCACAGAATCTTGAAAGAACAGGGAATGATCAAAACATATGTGCAACTGTGCTTTGCTCTCAAACCTTCAACATCAATTACTTCTGTAAAATTTTACAGGGAAGGAGCAGTGTACTCTGGAGATAATTTTTTGTTGAATGGGATATATCCAGTTGGATGACCAATTTCATTCCTTTACAAGGTAATTTTGTGCAACCCCTGGAGCTCCTACTAGCTGGATTTTCCACAATTTGACACATAAAACTAGTTTTAAGTACTCATTAGGCAGCTCTAAGCTATACCATTCCAGGGCAGGATTATCTCTGATCTGTGTTAACCAGGTCTGGTTACACTACAATGTAGCCACTCTAGGCTGCACTTTAGTGAACATATCCCACTGACCCCCAGCTTAGATTGCACCCACTTTCCCCAGGGCCTCCTGTGACAGAGCACAGATTGTGCCTGTCACTCAGAACAGGTGTGGGCAGGCAGTAGAGCAGCCTGCAGGTGACTGCACTCTCAGTCAGGATTCACATGGCCAGCAGGAGGCTGCCTGATTGGGAAGAGGGTCCAACTGTAAGAGATAAGAGCAGGCCCTGTAGAGTAGAGACAGCAGTTGCTGCAAGCAGCCGGAGGAAGAACATCACCTGGCTGGAGCTGCTGCTCACAGAATATCTTGAAGTTACAGGGCAGAAACTATGGGGATGGTGGAGGTCCTGGGGCATGTTCTAAAACTACACTCTGATGGGGCTGGATGGTGTGGTGAGGTTGCTTGTGGCAGGGCAGTTTCCAGAAAATGCCACACCTGTGCCTCCCCAGTGAAGGGTGAGTATGGGACGCCAGAAAGCCTCAGCCCCTGCTGCCTTGTGTGTAACCCCATGCAGGAGAAAGCCTTAAGGGAACATACCCTGAAGATGAAGCACATGGCCCAGGCTCTTGGAGTGAGGCCTGAGGCAGGGTCCAAGCCAGAGAAGACGGCCTGAGACAGTACCCAGTTCCACAATGAGGCATGAGGCCCAAAAGGGGGTAGAATGTATGTGTGGGATGAGAGACCCAGTGTAAGTAGGCTGGGTGAGGCCGAGTGATGGTCCAGGTAAGGGACGGGGGTGTAAAGCCAGATATGGATGCCAGCTGCAAGGCATGGGAGACAGCATAAGGAAAGATCCAGAGTCATGTATACACCCTTGGCATCAGAGCAATTGAATGGGAAGTTTTCCACCTTGGAACAAAATAATTAGACATCAACAAAGGCATGGCAGGAAAGGCAGGCAGGAAGTTAGCCCTAGATAAGTGTGTGGGCCAGTGTCTAGACTAGCCCCGGGGAACCCACTTGTTACATCTCCCTAGCATCCCACTTGCCTGCTCACTGCCTGCCCACCCTCCCCACTCCTCACTTACTTTTGGCAGCCCATGCTGCCTGCCCTGGGAGAACAGCCAGAAAGCAGGGGTGAGGGTGGGCAGGGCAGAACCCTGAGGGGCAGGGGGGACTCCAGGAAGTCTCAGTTTCCCCTTTTCAAAGGTATGCTCTATCCTGTTTTTCTTTTCTTGAGTATTACAACATTGCATTCTCTTCCTCCCCCGCGTTCCAAAGAGTCCGTTCATCTTAATTTCCCTCATTTTTCACAGTCCCCAAGTCCCATTCTTCCATCTTATTTGTCTAGAAGACAAGTAATTAAGAATGTTAGAGTATCAACATGTTAAACAATAGAATGAGGATGAGTACCAATGAAATAGGCTTATAATTATTCTGAAAGACATTAAGGGGTACCATCAGTTCTCAGCTTGATTTATAGATGGTTGATAACATATATCTACCATTTGGTTTTCTGATTTCCCTCATGATCAGTTTTTTTAAGGATTGATTTTTAATGCCTGAGCTATTTGAAGCAAGTTAGCGTAATTAAAGTGAGAGACTCCTGAGCACATATGCTGATTTCATTCCTCTCTACATGCTGAGGGAGTAACTATCTATTTACTTATCATGTTAATGATCTGCCTGATTATTGAGTTCAAACTAGTTTTAATTATTTGATTTTCATTTCTTATATCCAGAAAATTGCCCAAACACTTCTGATGGGTGACAAAGTTTCGGTAATGGCCTTTGTGGTGACAAAGTGGAACAACAAAAAGATCCAATCACATAAAAATATAATCTGAACCATCTCTGACATAAAGATATAATTTGAGCCATCTCCATCAAAAACCTTTTCACTGCCTAACAACCAAAGTTACCTCAAGTGCTGTAACTTGACAATAGTATTGATGAGTTTTCTATCACATCTATAGATTTAATAAAATCTAAAGATTGGTTTCATAAAATTATAGAATAGAAGGACCAGCAGAGACCTGTAAGATCATCAAGCCTGGTCCCCTACAATGGGTAGGAGGTAATTAGACTCAAATGAGCTCAACGAGGTGATTGTCCAACCTCCTCTTGAACACCTCCAGGGATAGTGACTGCACCACCTCTGCTGGGAGTGTTTCAGATTTGAAATGCCCTTAAAGAAAATTAGTTTTTCCTTATGTCTAACCTAAATTTTCCTAAGTTAGCTTATACTCATTGGTCTTTGCCCTCCCAAGGGGGGCCTTTCTGAAGAGTTGCTCCCTGAGATCTTGGTGTTCACCTCTGACATATTTGTAGGTGGCTATCAAATCACCTCTGAGTCTTTTCTTACTCAGACTCAACAAACCCAGTTCCTGGAGTCTCTCCTCATAAGGCCTATCCTCCGGCCTATCCTCCAGGTCTCTAATCATACAGGTTGCCCTTCTCTGTACCCTTTTGAGCTTATCCTTCTTGAAGTGTGGTGCCCATAACTGGACACAGTACTTCAGCTGTGGCCTCCCCAATGCCAAATAGAGAGGGAGGAGCACTTCTCTGGATCTGTTCACAACACATTGGCCGCTGCACTCTAGAGTTCTATTTGCCCTGCTGGCAACTTCATCACACTGTTGGCTCATATTCATCCTCTGATTAATTTCACCTAGAGATCCCTTTTAGATGCAGTGCCAGTCAGTGGACCACCACCCATCACATAGTTGTGGTAAAGGTTCTTCCTACCCAGGTGAAGGATCCAGGACTTGTCCCTGTTGAACCTCATCTGATTGCATTCAGCCCATAGGACCAGTCTGTCAAGGTCATCCTGGATCCTTACCCTGTCCTCGGATGTGGTCACATTTCTCCACAGCTTGGTGTCATCCACACACTTAATCATTGCACTTTCCACTCCTTCATCTAAGTCATTGATAAAGATGTTAAAGAGCATAGGCCCAAGCACTGATTCCACTGGAGACATCCCTTCAGGATGAGGCTATCCCATCGATTACAACTCTCTGGGAATGGCTTCTGAGCCAGTTGCCATCCCACCTCATTGTAGACTGGTCTGGGCCAGTACCCTCCAACTTAACTGAGAGAATCTTATGGGAAACAGTATCAAAGGCCTTGCTGAAGTCTAGGTAGATGATGTCAACCTCATGTTCCAAGCCCAGCTGGTTAGTTATCTGGTCATAAAAGGATGCCAGGTTTATTAGACATGATTTCCCCTTGACAAAGCCATGCTAGTTGCTTCACAGTACCCCACCAGTTATGATCTTGTGATTGCCTCCTTGACAATTTTTTCAAAGATTTTTTTGAGGACCGAAGTCAGACCAATCTATAGTTTGCAGGGTTGTCCCTCTTCCCTTTCTTAAAGATGGTGTGCGCAGGTGGGGCCTAGGAGCGGCCGTGTACTCCCTAGCGCCCCCTACCGTCACTTCAGGTGGTCCAAGCACCCTCGAATCTCACCTGCCACGATTTTGCTGTTTAATATATGTTTATAGGAGGCTGCCTTTATCTGCCTGGTGACTGGTAAGTGTGTCCTGCCCCTACTCCGTATGGGGTGCTGCTGTGTGTCCCCGCCTTAGGGCTATGCGTGCCCTCTCTATTACCCCGGGCTCCTTACCCGCGGGAAGGCCTGACTCTCCGCCGCCGCCCTGTCACCGGCGCCCCTCGGGCCTGGCTCTCCGCCGCTGGCCTGCTCCGGGGCCTGTGCTGAACCTCTCATACCCGCTGTCCTGCTCCAGGGCCTGTGCCGCACCTCTCGCACCCGCTGCACCGCTCTTGAAGGCCTTGCCCTATCTAGGGCCCATGCCGCGCTTCCTGCGGCCGTTGCCCAGCCTCTGGGCCTGCGCCACACTCTCTGTGTGTGCTCTCTCTGCCCGCTCTGGGCCTTGCCCTCTCTAGGGCCCACGCTGCGTTCTCCATGGCGGTTGCCCTCCTCCCGGGCCTATACTGCGCTCTACGCTCTTGGGGCTCAGGTGGCTGCCGCTGTGCCTGGCCCCCTTGACCCTTCTCTGGGTCTTTTTGCCTTCTGGGCAAACACCGCGCCTCTCTCTGGCACACCCCGTGCCTCTCCGGTGCCGACTTTGGGGCTCAGGTGGCCGCCACCGTGCCTGGCCCCTTGACCCTTCTCTGGGTCTTTTGCCTTCTGGGCAAACACCGCACCTCTCTCTGCACAACCCGTGCCTCTCTGGTGAAACTGTAGTGCCCTGCTGGCACTGTGCCCTTACTGGGCACTGGGGACCCCCAAGCTGCTGGGGAGCTCCCCTGAGGCCTCCTCGCTCCCCTACAGCCTCACCCGGTCCTCCGGTGTAAACTATAACTGAGACTCAAGCCATCTGGCTGTAACATAAACACCGAGTCTCTGTACTCCAAACCACAAACTCCAAGCCCCCACCAGGGCTCTCAATCCTACCTCCTTTTAGGGTGTTCTTGTTCCCAGCATCATCGCAGCCAGCCAGCCAGCGCAAAAATGGCAGCATCCACCAGCTCAGGCTGCTCAGCTCTGCCACAGAGCTCCCACTCCTGCGGCAGACAGAAGGGAACCCTACCGGGCCCAGGCCTCAGTTGTTATAAAGGACCCGGCCCTGCCCCCTTCTGGCCACCTAACCAGCTGGTTGCCCTGGCAACCCACAGCTGTCCTGCCTTGATGATTGGCAGCTCTGACAACCCTAACCTGAGCTGCCCTGGTAACTGACAGCTCACCTTTTCTTCATCTCAGGCATGGAGCACCCCAGTGGCTCCGTGACAGACAGGTATCACATTGGCATTCCTCCAGTTTTTTGGAACCACTCCTGAGTTCCACGACTATTAGAACTGCCTCACCAGAGGCACCAGTATGAGCTCAGTCAGTTCTTTGAGAACTCTTGGATGCAGGTCATCTGATCCAGCAGACATGAAAATTTCCAAATGTTCTAAGAGTACCTTCATAGATTTTCATAGATTTTATAGACATTAGGGCTGGAAGGCACCTCGGGAGATCATCGAGTCCAGCCCCATGCCCAACGGGCAGGAACTCAGCTGGGGTCATAGGATCCCAGCAAGATAAGCATCCAATTTACTCTTGAACGTGTTCAATGTAGGTGCTTGAACCACCTCCGCTGGCAGACTGTTCCAGACCTTGGGGGCTCGGACAGTAAAGAAATTCTTCCTTATGTCCAGCCTGAAATGGTCTTGCAGGAGTTTGTGACCATTCGACCTCATCATCCCTTGGGGCACTCTGGTGAAAAAACGTTCCCCCAGATCCTGGTGGTCACCCCTGATAAACTTATAGGTGGCCATCAGATCACCCCTGAGCCTACGCTTTTCCAGGCTAAAGAGTCCCATGGCTCTCAGCCTGTCATCGTAAGATCTGTTTTCCTGACCTCTGATCATGCGCGTGGCTCTCCTCTGGACTCTCTCAAGCTTCTCCACATCCTTTTTGAATTGTGGAGCCCAAAACTGGACGCAGTACTCCAGCTGCAGCCTCACCAAGGCCGAGTACAAGGGGAGAATGACGTCCCAGGATTTGCTCGAGAAGCATCTATGGATGCAAGCCAGCATTTTGGTCACTTTATTAGCCGCAGCATCGCATTGCAGGCTCATGTTCATCTTGTGGTCAATGAGGACCCCCAAGTCTCTTTCTTCTGTAGTGCTAACCAACGTAGCACTGCCGAGCCTATAAGGAAGCTGCAGGTTTTTCCTCCCAAAGTGGAGAACCTTGCATTTTTCGGTGTTAAACACCATGAGGTTCTCGTCTGCCCATTTGCTGAGCTTGTCCAGGTCAGCCTGGATCACCTGCCTGTCCTCTGGCGTGAATGCTTTGCCCCAAAGTTTGGTGTCATCGGCGAACTTGGCCAGTCCACTCCTGACTCCAATGTCCACATCGTTAATGAAGATGTTGAACAGGATGGGTCCCAGGACAGAGCCTTGAGGGACCCCACTGGTCACAGGGCACCACGATGAGTGACTGCCATCAATCACAACCCTCTGGGTCCGACCACGAAGCCAATTTCCCAGCCAGCGGATCGTGGTGGAGCCAAGGCCACAACCGGCCAGTTTGGCCAAGAGGTGATCCTGGGATACCAGATCAAAAGCTTTTTTGAAGTCAAGATATATGACATCAACCTCTTCTCCCTTGTCCAGGTGATAGGTCACCTGGTCGTAGAAGGAAATGAGATTGGTCAAACAAGACCTACCCGCAACAAACCCATGCTGGCTATCCTTTAGAATGTTAGCCTGGGCCAGTCCCTCAAGGATGGCCTCCTTAATAAACTTTTCTAGGATCTTCCCCAGGATAGAAGTCAGGCTAATGGGCCTATAGTTAGCCGGATCCACTCTCCTCCCTTTTTTGAAGATTGGCACCACATTGGCCTTCTTCCAGTCTTCGGGCACTACACCAGAGTGCCAGGAGTTTTCAAAGATCCGTGCCAGGGGCTGGGCTATGAGGCTCGCCAGCTCCTTGAGTACCCTGGGGTGCAGATTGTCAGGGCCGGCTGACTTGAAGGTATCCAGCTTCTCAAGGTGTTCCTTCACAAGGTCAGCATTGATGGAGGGTAGGGGATCCCCCTCACCCAGATTTCCCTGTCCCATAGCAGGCATGGGCATCCCGTGTGATTGATGAAAGACTGGCACAAAGTACCTATTTAATAGGTTGGCTTTTTCCTGGGCGTCAGTTGTCAGTTGCCCCATCTGGTTTAGCAGGGGTCCAACATTGCCCTTGCTTTTCCTCCGGCTCCCCACATATCTGAAAAAGGACTTTTTGTTGTCCTTGATGCCTGAAGCTAGTTGGAGTTCACTTGCAGCCTTGGCTTTCCTGGTTTGCTCCCTGCAGGACCGGACCAGCGTGGAGTAATCCTCCTTGGAGGTGAATCCCGTCCTCCATCCTTTGTAGGCTTTCCTTTTTAGCCACAGGAGGTCCGCTAGGTCTCTGGAGAGCCAGAGGGGCTGCTGTGCCTTCTTGCTGCCTTTCCTCCGTGTTGGGATAGATTTAGCTTGTGTACTGAGGATCGCTTCCTTGAGAAGCAACCACTCTTCTTGAACTCCCATCTCCCTGGGGTCATGGTCCCTGAGGGCCTGACTGATTAGCCTCTTGAGCTTGTCAAAGTCGGCTTTTCTGAAGTCAAGGACTTCTGTGTTGCTGACTGACTTGCCAGCTTTACGGCGGATGGTGAAGGTGATCAGCTCGTGGTCGCTGTCACCCAGCTTCCCATCGATCACTAGGTAGCCGATTAGGTTGTCCCCCGTAGCCAGTACCAGGTTGAGCAGTGCTTTGCCTCTCATTGGCCCATAGACTTCTTGAGTCAGGTAGAGGTCATCCACGCACGAGAGAAAGCTTTGCGACTGCTCGGATTTTGCTGAGTGATCTTCCCAGGAGATGTCCGGGTAATTGAAGTCACCCATGACAACCAAGGTCCTGGAGCAAGCGGCCTCAGTTAGTTCCCGGGCGAACTCCTGGTCAAGCTCAGGACTTTGAGTGGGAGATCTGTAGTAGACTCCCACTGTTGTGTCCCCTGTGCCGTATTCCCCACGAATTTTTACCCAGAGGGTCTCTAGCTGTCCATGCCGGTCACCAACATCAGCTTGTAGGGACATGTAGCTTTCCTTCACATAGAGAGCTACACCCCCCGCCCCTTTTGTCAACACGATCCCTTCTGTATAGTGTATAGCCCTCTATACCCGTGGTCCAGTCATGGGTGGAGTCCCACCAGGTCTCCGTTATGCCAATGACATCATATTTCTTTGCACTGAGCAGGAGGACAAGCTCGTCCTGCTTGTTGCCCAGGCTTCTGGCATTAGTGTACAGGCAGGCAAGTGTGCCCTTGGCGACTCTTACCTTGCCCACAGATTGTGCCAGGGCTGGGGCAGGGGTGGTCTCCCTTAAGTGCCTTGGTCTGCTGGCTTTGCAAAGGTCGCTCTGCAGGCCAGCAGTGGCAGTAGTCCCCCCTTTCCCCCAGCCGGCTTAGTTTAAAGCCCGGTGGAGCAGGTCAGCCAGCCTGGCTGAGAAGATCCTCCTCCCCAGGGGAGAGAGGTGGAGGCCATCTCTTCCCAGCAGCTCGCTGCCTCTCTCGCCAAAGAGCGGGCTGTGGTCATGGAAGCCAAAGCCTCCCGATGACACCAGCGCCACAGTCTTTGGTTCACTGCGTGGATCCTCCTCTCCCTCCTCAGCCCATAGCCCGAGACTGGGAGGATGGATGAAAACACCACCTGAGCTCCCAGACCCCTAAACCCCGCTCCCAAATCCCTGTAGCGCCTCATGACCTGGCTGTGGGTGCTCCAAGCCGTGTCATTGGTGCCCACGTGAATAAGGAGTATGGGGTAGTGGTCTGTGGGCCGAAGGAGCTGCGGGATCCTCTCCGCAATGTCTCAGATGCGGGCCCCCGGGAAGCAGCAGACTTCCCGGGCTAAGGGGTTGCGGCGGCAGATTGCCTTCTCGGTCCCCCGCAGGATGGAGTCTCCCACAACAAACACCTTTTGCTTTGTCTTGGGGAGAGCGGGGGCAGTAGCTGTGGTCGAACCTTGGTTGCCTGCGGGAGCCGGCAACTGAGGAGGCTCTGCCGGGGCTGCAAGAGGTGTGAACCTGTTGCTAAGCTCTGGCGAGGGAGGGGCGTTAGTGCAGCGGGCCTTGGGGCCCTTGACTACCTTGGTCCATGCCCCTGACTGGGCAGAGCGGGAGGTCCGAGAGTCCTGCTTAGTTGTGGAGAGAGACGGAGCTCTCCCCTGCGGCTCCCCAGGGAGAAGGGCCTGGCAGTAGGAGTCTATCTCCTGCTCGCAGTCCCTGATGGCACGCAGTCTCTGGACTGTGGCCTGGAGCTTCTTCAGCTGGCGTGCCAGAGACCCCAGTAGGGAGCAGACCCTGCAAGGGGAGGTGGCCATGCTCCTGGGCCCCAGAGCCTGAAAAAGGGACAGGCAGCCCCCACAGCCAAGAGCCAGGGGCTCCGTCTGTGTGGAGCCCAGAACCATGGGCTCCATCTGGGTGGCCGTCTCTGAGGTGGCCAATGAAGGGGCCACAGAGCCGAGGGGACCCTCTAGGTGCGGCGCGCGCCCATCCGTGTCATGCCTCTGGTAGGCTGGCTACGGCTGGGGCTGGCTATGGCTGGGCGGGGTCGTAGGCAGGGTCTCGTGCCCTCCCGCGCCCTCCCCTGCGTGAACTTCACACTAACTCGGGCGCCTGTTTGCGCAGCCTGTTCGTTCGGCTCCCTGGGGGGCTGGGCCAAGTAGG
Organism: Crocodylus siamensis; assembly: GCF_052110815.1. Taxonomy (NCBI): domain Eukaryota; kingdom Metazoa; phylum Chordata; order Crocodylia; family Crocodylidae; genus Crocodylus; species Crocodylus siamensis. The sequence continues at coordinate 39,168,922 of NC_143395.1, read as the reverse complement.
GTCCTGGGCGGGGGCTTGACCCAGCCCGGCACCATGCAGCGGCCTCCTCCCAGCAAGCGAGGAGTTAACCCCTTCCCACCACGAGCCCGCTTACCTCTGGCTGTGCTGGGGGGTCGGCAGGGGGCTCAGCGGCTGCTGAGGGGGTGTCTGGGGGGCTTTGGGGGAGCGGAGGCGCAGCGGGCTTCACCCGTGCGTCTCTCACTGCTCCGGAGACTACCTGAGTGTTTTTTTTCATCTGTTTGGGAATGATTTCATGTGGACTGCTATCTTCCCTGTATTCTGTGGGCCTCTGAGCAGGTGATGAGTTGCCATCTGATTTCAAGAATACTGATGTGAAAGTATTTAAGAGCTCTGCCTTTTCATGGAGATCTACTGTGGGCTGCCCCCCTGTGTCTAGTAGGGGTCCCCAGTGGAGCTTGATTTTTTTATTGCTCCACAAGTACTTATAGAAGGACTTTTTGTTGTCTTTTATTTCTGTTGCCAGCTTGATCTCCATGCATGCCTTGGCTTTCCTCATCTCATATCTGCAGACCCTGGCTGTATGACTGTACTCCTCTCTGGATGCTGATCCATTTTTCCATTGCATGTACACTTTTTTCTTTTTTAGAAGTTCCCTTATTTCCCTATTGAGCCAAGAGGTTCTCTTGGCTCCTTTCGTTCTTTTTGACCATGTGGGGATGGCCTCTTTTTAAGCAGTGAGAATTGCTTTAAAAGGAAGCGCCAATGTTCCTGAATTCCAAGTTCATGCAGTTGCTGGTTGTGAAGGGCCTTACTAACTAGACTCCTCAGTACACCAGCATCTACTATTCTGAAGTCTAGGACTTCTGTTCTGCTGACAGGATTCCCAGCATTTCGGTGGATGGTGAATCTAATCAGATCATGATTACTGTCACCCAGAGTACATCCAATCTTCATGGTGCCTACCATGTCTTCCCCTTTGGTCAGGACCAAGTCCAAAGTGGCTTTACTCATAGTCAGTCCCTCCACAGTCTGTGTCAATCACAGGCCACCTATAGCTGCTGAGAAGTTGGTTGACCTGCTGAAGCTGGTTGAATGGTCTTCCCACCAGATGTCAAGATAGTTGAAGTCACCGATAACAATCAGGTCTTTAGTGCTGGCTGCCTCAGTTAGTTCCCTGGAGAATGCCTGGCCACTCTCCTCTTCTTGGTAGGGATGTCTATAGCAGACTCCCACCATCAGGTCCCCTTCTGCTAAGCCCCTTGTATCTTGACCCAGAGGGTCTAAAGGGACATCTCTGTGCAATCATACATGACCTGCATGTACTGCTCTTTCACAAAGAGGGCCACCCCGCCTTTCTTCTTTCTTTCTTTAATTGTATGATTTGAGTAATATATATATATTTAAATGTTGCCCAACAATATTTTGGCAAAACACTTTTGACACACAATTGAAAGTGAAATGACCCTGTGATTTCTTTAGTTGGCACCATCTTTCCCAGATGTGGGTTTAATGCATTTGTCTAATGCACCATGGGAGATAAGGTTCTATGCTTTTTGATCTCCCTTACTATGTCAAGGAAACTTGGAAGTGATCTGAATTTCTTTCTTTCTCCTCCTTTTTCTTCTTCTTCTTCTTCTTTTTTTTTAAATAAAACTCAGTTGGAAATTCATCACTGCCCAGGACCTTACCATGTTTCATCTCCTTCACAGCTATTTTCTCAAGAGTGAGCAGAGTCTTCAAGAACTCTTTCCACATCCTGAGATGCATCACAATGAATTGTTATAAAAAAACTTCAATCAAGGATACTAAAAAAGCTGACAAACTAGGGGTTGCTTTATATATAATAAGATACAATTCTGAATAAAATAGTTGAATTAGTTATTAGTATCCTTTTGCAACATGTACATTTCTTTTTGGAAATCATGTGTATTAGCTTTGTTGAAAGGGTTAAATTGGTAAAACTGCCAGAGCTGAGTCTACATGATGGGGAGCTTCTAGATCTAAATATGAGTGCCTGGAAGAATTAGGGAGGCAAGGAACACTGATAAGCCCTATATGACTGGTTTCTCAGTTTTGGACAGGATAAACAAGTTAAAATTATGGTTTACCAATATTTAGAACATAAAGATAACTTAGGTGTGAGAATCACATAATTACAAGAATGGGCTTGGCATATGATTAGCCTTCTGATTGGTTAGTAACCACCTGAACAGGGAATGCATCTATGTAACTAACAGTGTGTTAATGAATGATTGGGCTAATTCTGTATTTATGTGAGTGCTTCTACATGTGCATTTTAATATACATTAGCCTATTTTAATGCACATTAAAGCATCACAGAAAAATGAGCTCTTTAGCTGATGCACATTAAAGTCAGCTAATGTGCTTTTTTTTAGTACATTACAATGGAGGTACTAAATTCAATGCACATTACCTAAAGTGCATTAATAAATATGTAGCTGCACCTTGTATGTACATGTGCAATTAATGCAACTTAATAAACTCCACTGCAATTTAAGACAGAATAAACTAATCCAGACATTACCATGTACATGTGAATTTAAGTACAGTAATTTACTCTACCTTTGGCTAGTACTTGTATCTGTATCTGACAGGACCATACAGTAGTGCAGTAAATTAGTCTACACTGGCCTAATTGCTGCACAGATGTAGACAGTAATGCTTTACTATACATCACATTAGCCTACTGTGCAGTAAAGGGCACATGTAGATGTGCCTGCATAGGAACATTTTATATTAATGTACCATTGCATCTCTACCCTCCGTTGGCCAACCAGATCACCAGGCTGACACTGAATAAAGCTAATCTAGTTATACTCACTTTGTCTGCTTACTCAAACTATGTTGCAGTAGGAGCTGACAGCCTCCTGCAAGGAACAGCAATGTATTAAGGGCATTCTACTGCTAATAGACATCACCTGTATAGAAAGGAAAGCAAATTTGGCTAGACTCCCACATATGCTAGATGGGCAATGACTGAAGTCTGACATCATAGGAAAAATTTTTGTTTCAAATAGTTTAAATTTCTCCCCTGCTCCCCTTGACCCACCACCCCAAATATATTAAATGTGATCATTCTCAGATATACTGGGCAGTTTAAAAAATCCTGTTAATAAATTAAATGTGATATTCACACAGGCTTAGATTTGAGTGCTTGCTAACCAGGTGGTCTATCACTAAGCAATCTAATCTGTGGCTACACACCTGTTATGAGCTAGGAGTTTTCCTACTGTCTCCCCTGACTCCTTATTAACTCATTGAAAAGAAGAAGCAATTTTTTCATTTTATATATGGGGTATGATGTGTGCTTTATTGTAGAGTTGCATAATTAGCTCCTCAGTAAAGCATCACAGTCTAGGTTTTTTTGCGAGACTTTCTATTTGGTCCCTAAAGAATCATTATTTGATGATGTAGCAGGATTACCTTTCAGAGCTTGGGTTGAGTCCCAGGTTTGGGATTCTGCTGTTTTGAATGGTGGAGACCAACCACCAATCAGGAGGTAGCCAAAGGAGTGAAGCTGCACCCTTTTACTGAGGGGAGGGGAGAGGAGCTCCACAGACCTAATTGAGCCATGAAGAGTATATAAAGAGCAGTGTGCCCAGCATGAAAAGAGATGTAACGGGGGGAGCTGAAGATGAAAGATAGGAGTGAGAAAAGCTGGGGAGGGACCCCTGGTGCTTTCTGGACACCTGCCAAGGGACTCTATTGGAAGGAAGACTATCTCTTGCAATGGGTCATGAACTATATTAAGGAATAGATGTTATTAAGATTGTTTATGATTGTGCCTTATATTGATTGTGAATATATTGAAATGTTGTATCATGATGTTGTATTGTGTGATACTGCTGAAACTGTTTATTTATGATGGGTAAATTGTGCTATCATAGGGCAGAGTAATTTATGAAAAACACTCTGTTGGTTTATATATATGGTATGGTCCCCTAACTGGGTAGGGCCCATTTGATGCCTATCTTTCTGCATTAAAGAAAGAGTGAAATGCTCCTCTTTAGGGATACAATCACATTTCCACTATTATTTTTTGCATGACCCTTTAATTGAGTACAGGTTCCCCATTGTGGGGTGGGAAAGCTGTAGGTTCATTGTGGATATATATTGTTTTTCCTGCAGTTTGTGGTTGGGTGTGATTCTCCCACAGTGTTATTTAGGATTTGACCTTGCTTATTGGTTAATGTCCCCTGTGTAGATATAATATACATAAATATAAAACTAAATGTCATATACATATATGTTAATAAATACCATAAATAGTCTTGAGATCCTGTCTCAAGTCTAACCTTACAGAAGTAGGAGGGAACCACTAGTCAGTAGTGATGACCCCTTCCACAGCACCCTCACCTCTCACCACTCCCTTGTGATTGGGATCAAGGCACACCCTTGGGTGTACCCGGGGTACAATGAGTATGTTATAATTTTTGCCTCTGGAATAAACTTCCACTGTTTTACAGTATTATAGGACTATAGATGCATCTACACAAGATGTTACATCACTGTAACAGCAAGCTGTGGTGATGTAGCTCATCGCTATGTCAGCAGGCACGAACTGTGACTGCCAATGCTAATGCGGAATAGCAATGTGCTACTCCGCAAATAGCTGATTGCTACTGCTCAGTAGGGTCGGAAACGACCTGTGCATTGTTGGGACTGTGCAGTAACAGCAGTTACTGCACAGTCATTTAGTACTTGCTAAAAAGTACTAAAGTACTAAAGACAGTACTAAATGATTCTGCATTATCAACTGTGTAGTTGGGCACATATAGATGCACCCTATGAGATGATTATTTCTATAAGGGGCCTACAGCTGTGATGAAAACAATAAAGACAGTGCAATGAGGAGTGAAATATTAAGTCTCCAAGTCTATCTAGGAGAATGGCTCCTGAGAACTTCCCCATTGTGCTGTCATTTACACATTAATCTAGATTATGGAATATTTAAAAGTAATTTACTCTCAAGAATTTACAGTAAGGAATCAAACCCACAGTAATCAAAGAATATAGACTTGTTACTCTCAATATGTTGACTAAACACAAATCTGACAGCTAGGAAAGGTAGTGTTGGCCTGTTGCTCAAGGTCAGAAAAGTATTGGATGAGATTGATTTAAGGGAGTCAACAATTTCATACAGATCCCCCCCAAGGGAGTGACCAGGATTTTGATATTTCCTTCAGTTCTGTAAAAAATGAAAGCATGTTTTTCTTTGTTTGATCTGTTCACCTTAGCTCAGAATAACATGAAATCACTTTGATTTTTTTAAATAATTTGACGATTTTAAAAATGTATTTATTTATTTTTACATATCAGTATTGTAACTCCTCTAGGTCCAGCATTATAAGGACTAGAAATAGCTGCTTCTACCAATCCCAATGCAGTTTGAGTGGCTTTGGTTCAATTAAATAGGTCTCCTGTCAAATTGGTTATGCCAACCATTTTTTCTTGAAGTACTGAATACGCACTGTCCTTTTCCCTTGGGTTATTTAGCTTTTTAATGTTCCATGAGAGAAAGTATATATTATTGGACACAAAAACTAGAATTGAATGTATAAACTCTATGAAGAAAGATGGCCCCATAACTTGTGTTAGTGTGTATAGATGATATACTATATTTTATATTATATACAAAACCAATATTTTTCAGTTATTCATAAACTAGAAGCTGTCCAGATCCTGCAGCTGTCCACTAGAACTGGATTTTTTGCAATTTCACAGCTGCGAAGTTGACAAAAAATCAGCCTCCAAATAAGCTTAGGAGGTTTCCTGAGAACATATCTGTGGGGAGACCCACCAACCATTCAGGGAGTGATCTGCTGGAAACCTGTTTAGGTTTCCGCCCAGGTTCATCAAAGCTAATTTGTTTCTATTGAAATATTTTGTCCTCATAAAACTGGCATTTTATTTTGGAAACTACCTAAAACTTTCTGACCAATTCCATGCTTAAGAATTTGTCCTTGTATAGCTGTATTCAAAAGTTCCTGTTTAGGTTTATATAAGCCTGCTGGTTCTTAGCTTGAGAGCTGATATCACCAGGTTTCTCTTTCAAGATGCAGACTGAGTACATCTATGGTCATGATGCGACTGCAGCGTACAGAAAGATGTGAGCTGGCATTAAATCAGCTAGCTCAGACACTGCTAACAATACAGTCATGACAAAATGTAGCTCAGCATGGACTGCAATTTGAGATGGGGTAAAAAGCCCATGCTAAGCCCTGTGCTGCTGCAGCTACATTTCTATCTGTCCTTGGAGTTAGATAGCCAGCTCAGAGCCAACTTGGCATTATAGGCATTGCTATTGTCTGATTTTTTTTCTAGTTCCAATGGCTACTTGTCATCTGTAACTGGAAGACATTGACTTAATTAAGCTCCAGGTAATTTACAGAAGATGCAGAGAAATTGGGAACATCTATGCATACCTGTTCTTGTGTGTGTGTGAGAGAGAGAGAAAGAGACAGAGAGGTAATTAGTGTTGTCAGCTCTCTGAAAGGTATTAATTAAGGTGATTTTGACCCATGATACATGACCTCTCCTGAGCAGCTTGATTGTGTAGTGCTTCCAGCTTCTTTGGAAACTCCAAATTTCTAATTCACTCTGTGTGCCCAGACTTACACTTGTCTGTCCTCACCACTGTAATTATAATTCTGACTTAAACCCCAAATTAGTTCTGTATCCCAGCCTCCATATCCATTCTGCTTCCACATTTGTCTATCCCAGAACTCCTGCTTCTGCCCATCTGTTGGTTCACACATCACTGGTGTTCCTGCACTTGTTCTGCCTTCATCTCCTACATGAGCCCAATCTCCATATCTGGTCTCCACTGCCTTCCCACTTTCCTTCCCACATTTATCAGTTTTGTGGCCTTGAAACCCATCTATGCTATTCTAGGTGGTCCAGACAGTCTTTACTTCAGACTTCTTCAAGGCAGTTTTGGAAAGGATTGTCTTTTCTGTCTTCCCAGTCTGGAACAGATCCATTGTTTACAGGAAAGGCAACAAAAACAAAAACAAAAACAAACAAAAAAAACAAAACAAAAAAAGAAAAGAAAACTTGGCTCTCCCTTGGTAAGAATGCTCTAAGGCTTGGAGTGGAAGAAAACTGCCTGCAATAACCAGTTGCTTTACTCAGCTGTTTGTTATGTCATTACAGAGTTACAGACCCCAGACTTCATATTGTGTGAACCAGCAAATGTCTGCAACAACGGGAAGTACGTCTGTGGGAGTGACTGCTGCATTCTACTTTTTCTTTTTTCTTTTCAAATTGAAAGCTCTCAGTCTAGGAGAATGACCTAAGAACTTGTTCTTCAGTAATATCAGAAAGAATTGTGGGCTTGAAGTTTGCCTGTTTTCACAGCATATATATTAAATAATAAACAGAGAATATTAAAAAAGAGGCAGCCTTGGTCTCTTTTTATACAGGCCATTTTTTTTTTTAACTATCCCAGCTTTAGCTGCTATTCTTTTGAATCCAGGATACTGTCTAATTGTGTAGCAGGATTCACCTTGAATTAATGGACTTAGTACTGAGTGCATATTTTTTCAGGCAATGATTCTCAAATATGTATTTAGGACAAACATTTTGTTCCAGAGTTCTAGAGAAGGAGATTTCTTTTGCTATTTAATTTAAAGAATTAAAAAGAAGAGTGAAGATTAATCTCCAGTTTTATATATTTAGGCAATCAGGGAATTAGTAATGAATAATACTTCCAAAAAGACTCATCACTGATGTCATAAAAATTCATTTTATTTGTTTAAAGACAAATAACTCATTAAGACACCATTTCAGCCTACATACTGCTGTGTGGTTTTAAAAGTTGTGTAGCTAACTTTCAGAGGAAAGTAATTCTTAGTAGCAAAACTGTTTCATAAGCAGACACAAGTATTAGGAGTATTACAAAAACCCTTTAGAAAATATTGAAAATACTGAGGATTTATTTTGGTTTTTTTAAAATATGTCAAATCAAAAGAAAAAAACAAGCTATAATAATTCACTACAAAAGTTGAAATATTATTTTTGAAGGGCAAAAGGTCTATTGCATCTATTCTGTATTTATTACTCTGTAAAGATTTAGTAGTAATAGATTTCTGAATATTGGATTGCAATCATTAATTTTAATGTTTAAAAAAGATTAGATTTTTATAAGCAATGATTTTACAGCCAGTATCTTAATAACATAAACTTACCCATTTTTTTTACTGGATTACTCACTACCAAGGTCAAAGATTAGATTAAATTGAATTTCACTGTATTTGTAACCAAATTCATCCTCAACCCAGTGAATAGCTACAAGGGGTTTTTTGTTATTACAATCCTAGAAGACTTTTTCAATTGCTTGATGCAGTTTCTATTGTTTTAAAACAGTCAGGCATTAGAAACATGTTGTTTAATTACTTCAAAAGGAAGAATAATGGGGGAACTCAGCAGTACAAAAGAAGAAACTGTGTGAACGTAACAGATGTAAATGAAGGTAGGGAAAAGAAAAATGACAACCAGATGTAAATTGGCAAAGATATGAAGCTCATAAATTCACAATATGTATAAACGATAAACAAAGGACATCAAAATAGGGAAACAGAACAGAGAGATTAAAGAAACAGGTTTTAACTATCTAGTAGCTTAAGTGTTTCTCAGGCACTTCAGTTTTTAGCAGGGCTCAAAACACATTGACATCTTGCAATATGCAAAGCCATCAGACAATCAAGGATCAACATTTACATGAGCCTGAAGAAGGATTGGCTCTCAGAATTGTAGCTGCAGGAGGCATGTTTCATATGGAAAATACTGAAGGAAGTTGCATAAGGAATTAGCTTGGAAATGAAAAACATGAACACTAACAACCTTTCTGAAGCCACAAAATCTTTGGATCCTCTGAAGAAAAAGAAAATCAAATACAATCCTCCATCTGCCTGCTCACAAAGGTGCACAGAGTAAGAGCTAGCAATTCCTCCTATCTACATTTTCATTGTTCCATTTTGTAATTCATTATCTGACTAGTGTAAATGTATTTTGCCTAATTGTATTCTATGCCTTTGCTGCAATACTTTTATACCATTTGCAGAGTTTTAATAATCAGTTTTAGCACCTGCATCATACAATACACTTTCACTGTACTCTTAGTAATCATTTCTTCACACATTCTGTGAGGTGCATACAGATAAATAGCAGTCATTTTATAAAAGCAAATTTAGGCAAAGAGAGGTTAAGCAACTTGCCCCAAGCTACCCAGCAACTAGTGTTAGATCTAAAATTAGAATTAGTCCTTTCTGATATTTGGCATTTTAACATCAAATTCTTGAACAGTTCATTCAGTGACCCTTTCTCCCCTTTCACTGTCAGCATATGCATCATCACTTGTGCATCACTAGTTATGCCTAGCATATTGGCTACAAACAGATACCATTTTTGTCACGGGATCAGCTGTACCAAGATATGTCCCTGCACAGCTGATCCAGTTGATTGGCAAATACAGATATTGTTTAGAGCAGGGGTGGGCAATTATTTGAGCTGGAGGGCAGCTTAATGAATTTTGGTGAGCTGTCGAGGGCAGCAAGTGTAGCCCTACTCCTTGACAGGCTCCCCACCCCCTGGTCACCATCTTCCCTTGGAAGTACTTCTTTTGGTTGCCATCCGAATGAGGGAAAAAAAATCATACACTAAAATTCAAACACCTATTAAAACATGTTTTAATTTTATTACAAAAATATTTTTGTTATGATTTGTTTGTGTAGTGTGTATAGATGTGACTACATAATGGGTAAAAAATGTCTTAATCTTGTATGTTGTGTGGGGGAGCATATGGGGTGTGGCTGAGGGTGGGTGTATGTATGGTGAGGTGTAGAGATGTGTGTATGTGCATGCGTGTATGCATGGGGGGGTGACTGTGTGCAAGGAGGTGTAGGTTAGTTGTGGAGTGTGTACATATGCAGTGAGGTTGTGGGGGCAGGGTGTAGGTATGTGTGGTTTGTAGGGTGGGGGAGTGTACAGACCTCCCCACACTCCCCCATTGGTGCACAGCCCCTGTTGCTGGTGGCAGCAGCAGCAGCAGCAGCAGGTGGGGGTTGCCAGGGTGCTCGTGGCCTACACAGGTGCTGCTGCCTGGCAGTGCATGGATTCAGCCAGTGCTGCACATGGCAGCAAGGAGCACAGCCAGACCAACCCACTTCTATCACATGGCCCAGGTACAGCTTCAACCTTCACTCGCAGGATGGAGCCGGCTGCCTTCCCCACTCCCTGCCTCCCTGGAAGAAGGGGGCAGGGCTCCCTGCCACTTGTGGCAGAGTCTCAGCAGCTGCACAAGGTGGGAAAAGCAGTGGGCTCCATTGCACGGGGCTTTCCACCATGACATGTGAAAGTTGGAAGCTGCAGATGCACCGTGGTGAGCCCCACACACTAGTAGTCTGGCCTGATTGCACCCCTTGCCACCATATGTAGCTCTGGCTGGAGCCTCACACTGCTGGGTGGGAATGGCTGCATGGGCCCCAAGCACCTGCCACCTGCCGCTACTGCTGCTGCTGGTGGTGGGGGCTGTGCACCATGGGAGGGAGTGTATGGGTGGGGTCCCTACCCTTCACCCTCCCTCATACCCACACCCTGCCCACCTGAGCTCTGCACTCCTGCTGCCCCCCGAATGTGGAGTTTGCACTACCACCAGCTCCATGCTACATGCTCCCACCCCCGCCAAGCTGCAGCTCCCTCTCTCCCTGCCCCCACCGCTTTCCTATCTGCTGTTTGGAGTGAGCACTGCAGCAGGGAGACACTAAGGAGTCACTGGATACTGGGGAAGCCAAGAGGTCCCCTGGTGGCTGCAGCAGAGACAGCAGCAGCCCTGCCTGGAAACTGTTGCTGGCTGGTCTGGGTCCTTCTGCACACAAGGGTGGGAGCAAGGCGTGTAGGCTGGGTGAGGTACAGTTAGTTGGTGGGTGCCCACGGGCCACATGGAATTGCCTAGTGGACTGGATGTGGCTCAGGGGTTGTATTTTGCCTGCCCCTGGCCCAGGACCATCCCAGGCCTTCAGGGGCCCAATCCTGTAAAACAATGACCCCAGGAGCCTGAGGGGCATGTGTTTGCGAGTGCAGAGTGGGGAGCCCCATGGGTTTCCTTTGCTCTGCAGTGTTAAATGTGCATCCTGGAATTGTCTGCTCAGGGTGGCTGGAGAATGTGAGCTGCTCCGGGCTGTGGGGATAGTACTGTATGTAACCAAACAGACATCTGCCATGGCTTATTAAAAGGAATAATTTTGCTCGCATTTTTCCTAATTTAGGCTGATACAAGGGGTAGGCAAGGGCATCTGTTTGTTCATGTTTTGTGCCACCATAAACATTTTTCTAGTGTGACAAGGCTGATGTCTGTTTGCAGCCATATTGTCACTACTATGGCAGTTTGTCTGACTGGTGCTTTCAGTATTGCCAATACTGCCTCTTGCTAGGCATATCCCTGCATAGTACTACGAACTTCCTCTAGCTAAAATTCATGTCATGTTTTGTTACTTCTGTGACAAATGCAGCCTTTATTTGACCTTAGCTATGGATTACACAAATGCTGTCTGTCTGTGGATTTGAATAACAAAGTATTACAATCCATTGCTTGAACCGCTAAGTTAGTCAAATAAATGTCCCATTTGCAATAATCTAATTATTATGAGTTAAATGTAAGTTTTGAGTAGCTTGCAACAACAAAAATACATTTGCTTTCTACAGTTATTTTTTAAGAACAATCTTGTTTTAATTTACCATTATAATTTCATTCTATGCTTCAGCTAGTCTCTGAAATACTTGCTTACAATCTGTAAATAATAACTATAAAGAATATTGTTATTTAGGGTTCAGTCCTATGGAATCCTGAGCATGGTCTGAGAGATGATGAGTATTAGCATCCTCCATCAATTTCAGGAGAAAAGAAGAGCTCTCAACACACTCAAAAGACTTTTGGCAAGCCACAGGATTGAATCCTTAATACATAATGCAGCTATCATTTCAGTAAATGAGTTTTATAGTCCAAATATAGTGTCAGTGAAGTTTGACTAGTTTCTTCAGTGGTAACTGATGTTTAGTTTAGTAGGAGGGCAAAATTTAACACACAGCTTCTTTTCTCTTTGTCCAACTATTGCCAGTTTTACCCAGAGTTCCTTTATCTATCTGTCTCTGTCCCTAACTCTGATCTTCCCCAACTGTTCAACCAGTCTTAGTCTCCCCCTCTATTATTCTTCCTTCTTCTAAATTACCTGGCCCAAACAATCACAGTCTTTTCACCACGATGCTCAAATCTTAGTTTCTATATTCCTGATACCGTCCCAACTGCCAAGGTTCTTTTCCCCCGTTTAGCCCGCTGGTCCAAATCTCAGGTTGTCATCATATTTTTAATATGGACAGAAATCTACCAGTCTTCAGAAATGACTGGACTGTCTTGAACTGAAATGCCTCCTAAAAATTCAGCCTGGGCAGATACCTGTCAAAGACTATTTCAAGCCAAATAGCTAAAGTTTATTAAAAAAACTAAAATCAGGGTCTAATACTAGGAAGTATAATTCTACTGCAATGCTAACAACCTCACCTTGAATACATTATAAAGAATAATACCCAGTATAATTCTCTCTCACTGCTTAAAAGATACTATGAATGTGGCCAGATGATACCTTTACAGCAATATAACTAACCTTTTCACCAGATTAACAAGGCTTGATTAAATTGACCACTACACTGGGGTTACTAAAGACAATTCAGTATTATAGTAGATAAAATCAGGACTAAAACTCCACCATTGTATGGCATTTTTGCATAGGTGTCATCAGCCTATTGCAAGCAACTACCCTGAAACAGCTGCTTTGTCCATTCTGGATCCTAAAGTAATTTATATAGATTCACAAACCAGATATAATTACACTAGTAATTTACTAGTTAAGTGCCATCTTTTGAGGACTTACAACTATAAGATAATGTCTATATTGAGAAGAAATGTTTTCAAAGGCATGTGCACCCACACAATAACTGCAGGATCAAATGGAGTGCATGCACTCTCTTTTCAGTTGATCAGTGAGGCAGACTGGGGCAGGAGGCTCTGAGACCATAAGGATCTCCTTGAATTCACTTTCCTCTTGCAACTTAGACAGCTTAAAGACATTCCAACAGTAACTTTGGAGGCTAAGCAGTGTAATATTGCTTTTAAATGACAGTGCAGCTGACCACAAGAAGTTTGTTTCCTTTCCTCCTTGCTCCTGTATTTCATTATCAGAACTGCTGAACCAGGTAGTTCATGCTTCTGAACTACAAATTTGTTAAAGGTCTTCTCTTCTCCTTGTGAAATCTGTAACTGTGGTTCTGTAAAAAAACAGGTGGTCTGGTTTAAAAAGTATTCAAGCCATATTCTTATCCATTCTAAGGCTCCTTATGCAGCACTCTAGCATTGTAACAGGGCTTTAAAGCAGGCATATATTTAATGTACAGCACTTACCTATTTCTTTAAGCAGCCAGAGTAGAGCTCTTGAGAACTGGACCTTTAATGTGGTAGCAAGCAGGAAAACAGGTTGGTAACTATGTATCTTTTATTTTCATTATCAAAGTTGTGATGTCTGCCTAATGTTTTTGACCAACTAAATCATTTTTTAACCAAAACCAAGCTCACTGGAGACAGGATAAGTCCCTTTCCTTTACTATAACCCGGTGATATATAAACAAGAATGTAATGACTGGAAGAAATAGATATATATTTTTTCCAATGAAACAAAAAACAATTTAACATATTGCTTAAATTTTACAATTGCCAGAAATGTAGCTTGTAAGTGATAATGAAGTTTGTACAACACATTACTTTTATACAGCATGTCTAAGATGAGTAGAAGACAACCATTGTCTGGTCAGAAACTGTGAATCTGTGGAGAGGCGGGACAATTATACGTAGAACACTAAATTTCTATAAACCTCTTTCCTTTGTTTCTTTTTCTATTTGTCTGCTATAGAAATGAGTTTGGGCAGCTCCAATTTAGTCCTTGATTCACAGCTAACAGGAATATGAGGTATTTAATGCTTTGCCACTTTTTTTCTATTCATTTATGATATTCAAGATACATTGTTAAGAATAATAATATCATTTTGCTCTTTAGTGCTTGGTCTGCATCTAGGATAAAATGTGGTAATGGAATAATAAAAAGGAGGGACTAACATAAAAGCTGTGAAAACACCCAGCTTTGCAGCATAATAAATAAATACAAGTAAGGCAGCCAGCAACTAAACATTTGTTCCATTCTGAGGGATTACTAGTTCTACCTAGTTATTCACAGTAAGCAGGATTCTACAGAATATGGCAAACTTTTAGGTGCATCTAATATACATCTAAGCATGAATATATAACCATGCATATATATCTAAGCATGTATATCTAAGCATATATCTTAACTAGTCCAAATACAAAAATAACCTGGAAGACAGCAAAATGGCTACTTACCACTGGCTAATGTAACATCCAGTGGTAAGAGTGGACACATCTATACATGCCCCTGACTTTGCAATTGGTAGTTTAGCACCTACTAAATGACTGTTTACTACCCACCAGTACTGCACAGTCCCAGCAGCTCATGATTAATTTTTGACCCTACTGTACAGTAGCAGTGGCATCATGGTTAGTGCCACCCATGCTACATCATCATAGCTTGCCACTATGGTGACATAGTGCCTCATGTAGATGCCCCCCATGTGTGGTAAATCAGGCCACAGTTTTGCCAGCATCAGGGTGGATACAGCATAGTTCAAGAATGAGATTGCCACAACAATAGTGGACAGATGTGATGTGCATACAGTTACCATCTCCTGAGACCTGTTGTCTCAGTGACTGTGCCCATTCTTATTTCAAGATTTCCAAATGATCACATAGGAGCCTTTTAGCAAAGATCACATAGGGTAAACTTACATTTTCATTGCAACACAGAGTAGTTGAACTCTAATATGAGATTAGTCCCTATTTGTTGATGTAAGCCTGTAATCAAAACACCTCTAGGGAGGATAGGTAGGAAGGAAGGCCCTTAGAGATGATGCTCAGGAAAAAGAGGGTCCAGAAAAGCTTGAGAACTTTAGGTGGATAGGGCAGGGAGGAAGGTAGCTAAGGCTGGTGAGCCCAGAGGAAGTAAGTGAATGGTCCATGCATATTTGCATTTCTGTGGTGATAGGTTGTGGACATTTTCAAAATGTCTTTGTTTTAATTTTAGGAGCAATGGCTTGGGAAGGAGCCATTTGCTGAAGGGGCCACAGCAGCTGGAAGAAACACTGGAGTGTCCATCTAGCTGTAATAAGAAGAATAAAGAGCCTTTGCAGGAATCTTTTTCTGGTAGAAAAGAGAACTTTTGGATGGGGCCAAACTCAAAGTTTTACTGGAAGCACTGGAGAGCTACAGGCATTAGGCTATTACCCAAGTACCCTGTGAGATATGCCTGTTATTTAATACACGTGTACATTTACTACACATGTTCTCCGTGGTGGCATATGACAGAGCAAGGAGCAATAGTCTCAAGTTGCAGCAAGTGTAATTTATGTTACATAGTAGGAAAAACATTCTCATGAGGAGGGTAGTGAAACACTGGAACAGGTTACTCACAGATGCTTTGGAATCTCCATCCCCGGAGGTTTTTAGTTGGGGATGGTCCTGGTTCATGCAGGGGGTTAAAGTAGATGACCTGCTGAGGTCCCTTCCAACCCTAACTTTCTATTATTCTATGATTCTATATATTTTAATTGTTTAATATTATTACTGGCTTTCCAGGTCTATTTATGTATCCCTTTCTCTTGACCAAAATTTTCTTTGCTTGTCAAAGTCTTCAGGAACACAGACTCCGGGCGGGGGGGGGGGGGGGGGGGGGGGGTAGTTTTTCCATATTTCTGTGTTGTGGTTGAAAGACATTGTAATTTCCTACATTTTCAGAAAGGACTCCAATATAATTGAATGTTTTGTTTGCAACACCTGGAAACAGGCTTTATTCTATGGGGCAAAAAAACCCAAAAAGCATGGGAACACACAGGAAAGAGATTGCAACACACACACACACACACACACACACACACACCAAACTCTAATAATCAAGGATCTTTACAAAGTTTGAAAACTTCTTTGATGAACAGGTGAAAGATTAAATCTAAAATCTCTGTTTTCTTCTGAGGGAAAGGTCTAGTGGCCCTTTTCCTAGCTACTTGTATTCAACCTGATAATTACTCTTCCAAGTAGCCAATCTCTTTCTGATTCAAGCCACATAGAGGACTTTCTTCCATATCTACATATGATTAAATGTACATGTATGAAATCTATGAAATTCACACAGTACCTTCCTTTTCACCAAAACTGACACCTCATAGATTTCATAGATTTCATAGACATTAGGGCTGGAAGGGACCTCGGGAGATCATCGAGTCCAGCCCCATGCCCAAAGGGCAGGAAGTCAGCTGGGGTCATAGCATCCCAGCAAGATAAGCATCCAATTTACTCTTGAAGGTGTTCAATGTGGGTGCTTGAACCACCTCCGCTGGCAGACTGTTCCAGACCTTGGGGGCTCGGACAGTAAAGAAATTCTTCCTTATGTCCAGCCTGAAACGGTCTTGCAGGAGTTTGTGACCGTTCGATCTTGTCATCCCTTGGGGCACTCTGGTGAACAAACGTTCCCCCAGATCCTGGTGGTCACCCCTGATAAACTTATAGGTGGCCATCAGATCACCCCTAAGCCTGTGCTTTTCCAGGCTAAAGAGTCCCATGGCTCTCAGCCTGTCATCATAAGATCTGTTTTCCTGACCTCTGATCATGCGCGTGGCTCTCCTCTGGACTCTCTCTGGCTCTCCTCTGGACTCTCTCAAGCTTCTCTACATCCTTTTTGAATTGTGGAGCCCAAAACTGGATGCAGTACTCCAGCTGCGGCCTCACCAAGGCCGAGTACAAGGGGAGAATGACGTCCCGGGATTTGCTCGAGAAGCATCTATGGAAGCAAGGCAGCGTTTTGGTCGCTTTACAAGCCGCAGCATCGCATTGCAGGCTCATGTTCATCTTGTGGTCAATGATGACCCCCAAGTCTCTTCTGTAGTGCTAACCAACGTAGCACTGCCGAGCCTATAAGGAAGCTGCAGGTTTTTCCTCCCAAGGTGGAGAACCTTGCATTTATCAGTGTTAAACACCATGAGGTTCTCGTCTGCCCATTTGCTGAGCTTGTCCAGGTCAGCCTGGATCACCTGCCTATCTTCTGGCGTAGATGCTTTGCCCCAAAGTTTGGTGTCATCGGCGAACTTGGCCAGTCCACTCCTGACTCCAATGTCCACATTGTTAATGAAGATGTTGAACAGTATGGGTCCCAGGACAGAGCCTTGAGGGACCCCACTGGTCACAGGGCACCACAATGAGTGACTGCCATCAATTACAACCCTCTGGGTCCGACCACGAAGACAATTTCCCAGCCAGTGGATTGTGGTGGAGCCAAGGCCACAACTGGGCAGTTTGGCCAAGAGGTGATCATGGGATACCAGATCAAAAGCTTTTCTGAAGTCAAGATATATGACATCAACCTCTTCTCCCTTGTCCAGGTGATCGGTCAAACAAGACCTACCCGCAACCTACCAGTTGCCCCATCTGGTTTAGCAGGGGTCCAACATTGCCCTTGCTTTTCCTCCGGCTCCCCACATATCTGAAAAAGGACTTTTTGTTGTCCTTGATGCCTGAAGCTAGTTGGAGTTCAGTTGCAGCCTTGGCTTTCCTGGTTTGCTCCCTGCAGGACCGGACCAGCGTGGAGTAATACTCCTTGGAGGTGAATCCCTTCCTCCATCCTTTGTAGGCTTTCCTTTTTAGCCACAGGAGGTCCGCTAGGTCCCTGGAGAGCCAGGGGGGCTGCTGTGCCTTCTTGCTGCCTTTCCTCCGTGTTGGAATAGATTTAGCTTGTCCACTGAGGATCGCTTCTTGAGAAGCAACCACTCTTCTTGAACTCCCATCTCTCTGGGGTCACGGTCCCTGAGGGCCTGACGGACAAGCCTCTTGAGCTTGTCAAAGTCGGCTTTTCTGAAGTCAAGGACTTCTGTGTTGCTGACTGACTTGCCAGCTTTACGGCAGATGGTGAAGGTGATCAGCTCGTGGTCGCTGTCACCCAGCTTCCCATCGATCACTAGGTCGCCGATTAGGTCGTCCCCCATAGCCAGTACCAGGTCGAGCAGTGCTTTGCCTCTCATTGGCTCATAGACTTCTTGAGTCAGGTAGAGGTCATACACGCACGAGAGAAAGCTTTGCGACCGCTTGGATTTTGCTGAGTGATCATCCCACGAGATGTCCGGGTAATTGAAGTCACCCATGACAACCAAGGTCCTGGAGCAAGCGGCCTCAGTCAGTTCCCGGGCAAACTCCTGGTCAAGCTCAGGACTTTGAGTGGGAGGTCTGTAGTAGACTCCCACCGTTGTGTCCCCTGTGCCGTATTCCCCACGAATTTTTACCCAGAGGGTCTCTAGCTGTCCATGCCGGACACCAACATCAGCTTGCAGGGACATATAGCTTTCCTTGACATAGAGAGCTACACCCCCACCCCTTTTGTCAACACGTTCCCTCCTGTACAGGGTATAGCCCTCATTACTATGTTCTGTGCCTAATTTTAAGTCCTCTTGACTTGCATGGAAGTCAGTGCCTCACAGAAGGCATTCAAGATATTACCAACACACACAATCAAAATTCATATACTTGTTACCATAAATATTGATTTTTAAAGAGTTCTTTTTATTCATCTCCTGGGGGTTTTGAGCATTCACATCATGTTTTAAAATTTTTCTCTATACCCATGAGAATGAAAAAAACACTTTCTTTTTAAATAGAAACTGACATTTTCATGTCATCACTTATGTTCAGAAGCTACAGCAATAAATAAAAATATAAATAAATGAGATTTGAAATGTAATTGTGAGAATTGGCACTGGTATTACAATAGGATCTGTCTTCCTCCCACCTTATCTTGCTAGCACCCTTCTTTGAACCCATATAATAACCCAGTTTTGATGCCTTTTGTGAAGCTTGGAGGCCATCATTTCCTTTCTGTCTGTTTAAATTAGATTTGTCCCAAACCCAGAAATTTGATTGCAGATCTAAATTTTCCAGCATTCAGGGTGCAAAGTATATTGTTTTAATCTAGGGATTCAAACAAAACCCATTGGAATTTGAACTGACAGAAGGGATTTAAGAAAATCTGCAAGAGGTAGACAATATATACTGCACTGTCTTCTTAAAAAGGAAAGATGACTTACTTTTGATTTAGTGTCATTTTCTGTTACGTGTTAGAATTGTTACCATTGAACAAGAAATTGGTTTATTAAATCAGTAGAATGCACTGTGATCCAGTATTATATCATACCTTATGTCACAACATAACAATACCATATTGATTTATCTTGATGCAAATTTCAGTACTATGATATTGCTAGTATTCAAATGTGGAAGACGGCTTTTCTTACAATTTATTTCTATTCCAAACAAAACAGCATCACTGGAACTGTTAACAACAGGATACAAAAAAATATGAAAAATATTATAAAAAAAGCTTTTGATAGCATTGCTCATATTAACAAAGGTTAATAAAAGGTTGCTGCAGTGCCAACTCAGAAAGCAAATAAAAGGAAATTAAGTATATAGGTATATGTGTGTGTCCGTGTGTGTGTGTATATGTGCATGTGTGTCTTTGTGTGTGTACACCCATATTCTTTCTCTCACACACACACACAACAAATTTCAGAGTTTTATTATTTCTTGTAAAAATAAGAGTGTCAGAGTAAACTGACAGTGACTTTATCATCTTAGTTTTGCAGAGCATATAGGATTATTATTGGCCTTTTCATAAGTCTAGGCTTAAGTAAAATGAAAATAACAAAATAAAAGTCAATCATCGTCATTCTCATCATGGGATCATCATGCAAGGAAACCCTGTCCCAAAACACACATTTATATAGGAGATAAGATTAAAGAGTCTATTAATGAAGTATAATGAAAAATAAACATAAAAATAAATTATCAGTAGGTCTTTGTGATCAAAAAGAAGAAATAATAAACTTAACCTTTAAAAAGTGCATAATTAGAGCTTTTTGGGGAATTTGCTTTAACTTTTGTTTGAAGATGCTGAATCGTTGAAACTGGAACTTTTCATGGGAATGTGTGGATATTGCTATAAAACGTATTTTGAAGATTTCTCATGTCATGAACAGAATGTCTGGTTAAAATGAAAGAGATTTTCCCCATGATAGGGGGACTCAATCAGGATGGGAAAGGTATACATTCTTTCCAGTCCTTCAAACTGGGCAGCACAAGGGTTTGAACCTGTGTTTTCTATACCCTGGGGTATTTGTGTATCTTGCCCTCTTTCACTCTAAACTGCTTCAAAATGGTTAGTTTTTGTTACATTGAATAAATGTAAAATGCCTAACTCTGGATGCACCTTTGAGACATGCTCCTGGGGGCTTCCATACCTTTAAGGTACACCTCATCCCCAAATTCCTTTCTGCTGTTTCCTCCTGGACCACTGAGAACTGGATGTGCCACAGGCCAGCTCCTTGACTTGTGGTGCTTTGGCCCTACCTGTCTCATGCAAGCTTTGCCAGCCCTTAGCAGAGAGGATTATACCAGCTAGAAGTATCACATCCTTATTTGATCATGCATTCAGAAAAGATGGATTCCCCTTTCTGGGAAAAAAGTGAACCTGCATGGTCAAATACTGTGGAATCATTAGTATTGTCAACAAGTGGTTTATAAACAGATAACTAAAATAATTTATTATAAAAACAAGAACAAATCAAGATAGAGATGGCAAAAATATGGCCTGTAGGCTGAACATGGCCTGCAAGCTGAATCTAGCCCACAAACTGACTGGATCTGGCCTGCAGGTGGGCACATGACAATTGACTGGATCCAGCTTGTGGCTGCCTCCTGCATGGCCCTCACCCAACCAGGGCAGCCCACTCCATGTTTCCACCTGCACAAAGCTTCCCCATGGGGCTACTCTCTGTGCTCTTGCAGCTGCCTGGGTACTGCTCAGCTCCCCACAACTTTCAGCGGCTCCTCCTTCTCCTGCCCCTGCTGCATTACTCCAGGTAGCATGGAGAAGGGAGGTCACCATGGGGATGATGTGTGTCAGACATTACACACCCAGCTGGGGGGGGTGGGGAAGAGAAGGGAAATCTGAAACTGGGTGGCTTCTGCCCCAGCATGCAAGGCTTCAGCTCCTGGCCACCTTCCACCCACTTGCCTGCTCGCGCAGCTTGCTGCTTATCACATCAGGCAGGTGGAGTGGGTGGAAGGCAGCCATAGCTGGAGCTGAAGCCCCATGCACTGAGGCAGGAACTGCCTGGCTGCAGCTTTCCACCTCCCCCCACCCTCCCCGGCCTTCATGGGCAGTTACTAGCCCGGCATACATCCCCATGGTTTCCCTGAATAACCTGCTTCCTGGAGCAGTGCAGTAGGAGCAGAAGGAGGAGGAGGAGGAGGAGAAGGAGCCACTGCAGCTGAGTAGTACCAGGGTAGCTGCAGCAGCAGCCCTACCAGAAAGCTGCACATGTAGGCAGGGGCAGGGGCTGGAGTGAGGGCAGTGCAGTTGGGCAGGCCTGGGGTAGGTGTAGACAAGAGCATGACATAGGCTACCCCAGGCAGAAACAGGTATGATTTGGCCCCATGTGGAGCAACGCTGGGGAAACTGTGGGCCAGGTGGGGGTGGCACACTGCATATGCACTGCACCACCTACGTGAGATCTGATGTATGTAACCCCTGCCCTTCCCCCCTCACCCCAGCCAGCACAGGCATCCCCCCACACCTCACCAGATTCCTCCACCCTCTCACACACATGCCTCCCCCAAGCACATCTCACACCCACCCCCACACCCAGTCCCCATCTTCTTCCACACAATATACAAGAATAAGAATTTATTTGAAGCTATTATTCAATTGCATCTATATACACAACTAAAAAAAAAAAATGAAGACAAAAATATTTTTTATATAAAATGCATATCTGTTATTGTAGATGTTTGATTTTTAGTATATAATTTGGTTTTAATCTATAATTTGTTAAATGATATTTTCTGAAAGATTTTATTTGTGTGGTCCTTGACAGCTCACCAAAACTCATTAAGTGACCCTACAGGTATAATAATTTTCCACCCCGATATAAAAAAAATACCTTTTATATCAAATCCAACAATGTATATAAACATAAGGGTAATAAGGCTAAACATAGCTTGATGTGTTTATACATAAAAGCAACACAGGTCATAAAGCTAACACAGGTCATATTAGAAAAATAAACTTAAGAAATCATGCAAAACATTCAAAACACCCCAGAAACACTCAGTTCATGACAATAAACACCAGTATTTTCAAAAGAATTCCAGTTTGTGAAAACTGGAATGCTTATTTTCTCATGATATTTTGTTCAACGGCAATCCCTCAATTAAAATAAATTATAAATTATTTTCTTTAACTATTAAAACTCTAATCTCAGATTTCCATAGTCTCCATGCCAAAAGAGCATTACAGCATCTTAGGATATCTGTGGTAGAGTTAGGAAGTTACCTAGATCAGTCTAGTGTTTTACTGGAACACCGTTCTTCCTGTAAGTACAAATCAAGTTTGGGTTGTGACTAAAATGCGTGATGCAAAGGATTAAGGTGTATTTTCATTCAATAGTTCCTAAATCTCACAAGCTCATCCCACAAATGTATGGTTCAAAATAACACAACTTGTAGGAGATTTTTATACTCTTGAAAGGTGGAACTATCACAAGATCAGTGGTCATTCCAAGATGTTTCCCATATGTAAATTGGGGCCGGAAAACAGACTTATCCAAGTGTGGGAACTGATTTGGAGGTTAAAGCCTCCTTCACCATCTGTATCCTACCTTTTTTCCAGGATTCATTCTTAGGTATACATGCCCTGCCAGTGCCTAAAACATTATGAAAAAGGGAAATTCCACTCAAAATGTATTCCTGTCTATACTTTGATCCATAAATTCAATCAGATCTGGTATCCCATGATCACCTCTTGGCCAAACTGCCCAGTTGTGGCCTTGGCTCCACCACGATCCGCAGGCTGGGAAACTGGCTCCGTGGTCGGACCCAGAGGGTTGTAATTGATGGCAGTCACTCATTGTGGTGCCCTGTGACCAGTGGGGTCCCTCAAGGCTCTGTCCTGGGACCCATACTGTTCAACATCTTCATTAACAATGTGGACATTGGAGTCAGGAGTGGACTGGCCAAGTTCGCCGATGACACCAAACTTTGGGGCAAAGCATCTACGCCAGAAGATAGGCAGGTGATCCAGGCTGACCTGGACAAACTCAGCAAATGGGCAGACGAGAACCTCATGGTGTTTAACACCGATAAATGCAAGGTTCTCCACCTTGGGAGGAAAAACCTGCAGCTTCCTTATAGGCTCGGCAGTGCTACGTTGGTTAGCACTACAGAAGAGACTTGGGGGTCATCATTGACCACAAGATGAACATGAGCCTGCAATGCGATGCTGCGGCTTGTAAAGCGACCAAAACGCTGCCTTGCTTCCATAGATGCTTCTCGAGCAAATCCCGGGACGTCATTCTCCCCTTGTACTCGGCCTTGGTGAGGCCGCAGCTGGAGTACTGCATCCAGTTTTGGGCTCCACAATTCAAAAAGGATGTAGAGAAGCTTGAGAGAGTCCAGAGGAGAGCCACGCGCATGATCAGAGGTCAGGAAAACAGATCTTATGATGACAGGCTGAGAGCCATGGGACTCTTTAGCCTGGAAAAGCACAGGCTTAGGGGTGATCTGATGGCCACCTATAAGTTTATCAGGGGTGACCACCAGGATCTGGGGGAACGTTTGTTCACCAGAGTGCCCCAAGGGATGACAAGATCGAACGGTCACAAACTCCTGCAAGACCGTTTCAGGCTGGACATAAGGAAGAATTTCTTTACTGTCCGAGCCCCCAAGGTCTGGAACAGTCTGCCAGCGGAGGTGGTTCAAGCACCCACATTGAACACCTTCAAGAGTAAATTGGATGCTTATCTTGCTGGGATGCTATGACCCCAGCTGACTTCCTGCCCTTTGGGCATGGGGCTGGACTCGATGATCTCCCGAGGTCCCTTCCAGCCCTAATGTCTATGAAATCTATGAAATATATGAGGAAGAGACTCAGTCAATCAAAATAGCTTTGGCCAGTCTCAAAACCTGAAATCAGTCATTTTACTTCTACAAAAGATGTTAATGGACATTCAAAGACCCTTTTATTTGCATGAATACTTATAATAATTACCATACTCATAATAGTACAATTCTAATAGAGCAGTGGTTCCCAAACTTTTTTCCTGTGACCTGTTGCTGGGAGCAGAGTGTGGTGGTAGCAGCG
This sequence comes from Crocodylus siamensis, assembly GCF_052110815.1. Lineage (NCBI taxonomy): Eukaryota > Metazoa > Chordata > Crocodylia > Crocodylidae > Crocodylus > Crocodylus siamensis. The sequence goes on along the minus strand of NC_143395.1, from coordinate 39,144,587 downwards.
GCCCAGACACAGGTGTGGGGGATCTAGCATGGCTCGTCCTTTGTGCCACCAGCATTGACCTTGCAACCTTCATTTAGGTTAGTTTCAGTTAGTGATAACCGTTGTAATAAAGATTCTATGTGGAAGAAAATCAGCAAATGTAGCATCATGCAAGTAGGGTGATCAATCAAGCATAGCATAATATCCTAATTATAAACTCTCTTTATAAAAAGATAACTTCCATCCCAAGAAACAGTAACTAATAAAGATTTGTCTTTTTCTAGGATTATTTATAAAAAATAAAAAATAAAAAACAAAAATAAGAAGTAAACTGGCTACCTATACATGTAAGAGATGAAGAAAGAACTCACAACTTCACAATTATAAAATGTCAACATCACAAATTCAATGGAGGAACATTTTAGAGAGGTAGAGTAGATCTTGACATTCATATGTACTTGCAGGGCTGGATTATAACAGGGTGGGTTCCCAACCTTTCTATGCTGTAGCCTGGTAAACTGCCGACTACCGTGCGGAGCCCTACAGCTGGAAATTTCAGTGGAAATACAAATAAAGATACCTCCGCCCCTAAGTGGCGGGTGAGGAGGGGGGACCCAAACCTCAACTGCGGGCCCTGTGGGAGGAGTTGAGGCCTCTGTGCCAGGCTCTGCAAGGCCAGTTTGCTGGTCTGCGGCTACTTCTGGTCTGGCAGCTGAGGCTTAGAGGACCCTCATAATATGAGGCCCTCAGCTGAAACTTTCTTAGCTTGTGCCTAAATCTGGCACTGTGTACTTGACTTCATCCATCAAAGGTTATCAACCTAGGGGATCTCTAAAATGTCATATCTCTTGAGTTCTCCTTCCCCCATCCATACAATGTCTTGTATATTGGTGAAAGGGATGAAAAAATAATTTTGATTGGGAGATCAGTGCCAATTTGTCATTTCTTAGAATCCATCCTGTCTTGGCTTGTATAGAAACTCCTATTTTATTACTAAAGAAGTCAAAGCAAATATTTTTTCAGAAGTTGCTAGTAGTTTTTTGAGTTTCTTTGCCTCCAATTTCTTTGCCTCCGTCTTCCTAAGTAGGGACCAGAGCAGCCACCTCCCTGCTGGGCCCCCCTCGGGCCCCCAGGGGAGCCACACCTGGGCCACGGGTTAGCGAGGATTTAGTTAGGGAGCTTCTGGAGGGGTTGGACGTATTCAAGTCAGCCGGTCCAGATGATCTCCACCCTAGAGTTCTAAAGGAACTGGCCGAGGTCATTGCAAGTCCCCTGGCACGGCTTTACGAGCACTCGTGGTGCTCTGGTGAGGTACCGGAGCACTGGAAGAGGGCCAATGTGGTTTCCATCTTCAAAAAAGGCAGGAAGGAGGACCTGGGAAACTATAGGCTGGTTAGTCTTACTTCGATCCTAGGCAAGCTGTTTGAGAAAATTATTCTGGCACATATCCAGGAGGGGCCAGCAGGGGACTGTATGCTTAGGGGCAACCAACACGGGTTCATCAGTGGCAGGTCCTGTCAGACCAACCTGCTGGCCTTTTATGATCAGACCACCAGATCATTAGATGTAGGGGTAGCAGTGGATATAGTCTTCCTGGACTTCTGGAAGGCTTTTGACACTGTCTCTCACCCCGTTCTCATTAAGAAACTGGGGGGCTGTGGTGTAGACACCCACACAGTCAAATGGGTCGCCAACTGGCTGGAGGGCTGCACCCAGAGGGTGGACCCAGTGGATGGGTCCTTCTCAACCTGGAGGGACGTGGGCAGTTGGGTTCCACAGGGCTCAGTCCATGGGCCTGCACTGTTCAACATCTTCATCAGTGATTTGGATGAGGGGGTAAAAATCACCCTGTTCAAATTTGCTGATGACACTAAGATGTGGTGGGATGTGGGCACACTGGAAGGATGCAACAGGCTACAATCAGACCTAGACAGGTTACAAGGGTGGGTGGGAGAGAATAGGATGGGTTTCAACACAGATGCACCTCGGGAGGAACAACCGGCACCATACCTGCAGGTTAGGGAACTCCCCCCTTGTCAGCACGGAGGCAGAAAAGGATCTTGGAGTCATCATTGACTCCAAGATGAACATGGGCTGGCAGTGTGGGGAGGCAGTTAGGAAGGCCAACCGCACCTTGTCATGCATCCACAGATGCATCTCGAGCAGGTCCAAGGAGGTGATCCTCCCCCTCTATGTGGCACTAGTCAGGCTGCAGTTGGAGTACTGCGTCCAGTTCTGGGCGCCACACTTCAAGAGGGGTGTCGACAGCATGGAGAGGGTCCAGAGGAGGGCCACTCGTATGATCAGGGGACAACAGGGCAGGCCCTATGAGGAGATGCTACAGGACCTGAACCTGTCCAGCCTCCACAAGAGAAGGCTGAGGGGGGATCTAGTGGAAATTTACAAACTGGTCAGAGGGGACCAGCAGGCACTGGGGGAGTCCCTGTTCCCCCAAGCACTACGAGGAGTAACAAGAAATAATGGTCACAAGCTGGCAGAGGGTAGATTTAGGCTAGAAATCAGGAGGCGCTACTTCACTGTCAGGGTGGCTACAATCTGGAACCAACTTCCAAGAGAAGTGGTGCAGGCTCCTACCCTGGGGGTGTTTAAGAGGAGGTTAGATGAACATCTTGCTGGGGTCGTTTGACCCCAGTACTCTTTCCTGCCATGGCAGGGGGTCAGACTAGATGATCTGCTCAGGTCCTTTCTGACCCCAGAAACTATGAAACTATGAGTTTTTGAATGCTCAGTGTGAACTCTAAAAAGGCTTGTGTCCATTTCAGTAGCAGCATAGAAATCTGGGGTACGTTTCCCACCACAACAAATGAACACAATTCTGCCTAAGACAATGGCATTGTGCTTGTTTATGTAAGTTTTGCCCTCTAACTTGGCTGTTTAGGATTTCCTCCTCCGATAGAACCAAAATGTTTCTGCTAATATTTATTCAGAATGCGATATCTCACATTTGGCTGCAAGTAAAATACTTTACTTACTCCTTTAAGGTCCATTATGTTGGATGTTCCTAGACTTTTATAATTACCAAAAGTCTGTCCTATTTCTCCTGGTTCCAGAAGTAAAACCCCAGCTTTAAAGCTTATTTGATTTATTTGGTTGATTTCAGGAGTAGGCAGAATACTGCTTTTTATTGGCAACCCAGGTATAAAATTAACCATGGAGCAAGTACCATCACTCCTGCTGCGTACTGTTCATCTCTCTGTTTAAATGAGATGTTGAATAGTAATTACTATGTAAAAGCTCTGTGACAGAATTCTGAAATGTCCACTTAGTTTAAGTGTTTGTTCATATGTTTGTTTGTTTTAATAGAAATCAAACCCTTTATGGAAATCTGCTTCTTTAAAGCCAACATGTTCCTCATAACATGAAGATATAGAATTCTAATTAGCTTCTTAAGCTGTTTTGAATGATTTGATTAGAGTTTTCCTATTTCCCACTGCTAGTTACACTTTTTATTTTCTTTTTTTACAAAATAGCAACACTGACATCCAGTGTCTAGCTAAATTAATTGCAGTTGAGTAGTCCCTAAGGATATTACACATGGAAATCCTGTATTTTTATGTATTTCCATGTTTATTTCAAGATGCTAGTACAGCTGGAAAGACTTGTGGAAGAGCCATGTAAGACATCTTTACTACCAGGAAAAAAAGAAAATAAGCAGGTATAAACAATGCTGTGGAACTTTAATTCTTTATTCTCAAAGTACTAAAATGCACCCTTATCAAGGAAGGTTCATGGAAGCAATTTTGGGAAAATGTAACTAAATCAAAAGTATGGATTTTTTTACTTGATACAGGATATAGGGCCATCAGCAACAATCTATACCTAGTTACTCATGTTTAACCTGACTGCTGTGAGTAGTTAGAAATATTTGGAACTCATTAACACTTATAAAATTGGGACCTCATTGTGGCTGGACAATGTAAATCTATAAGAAGAACCTGATGGACAAAACCCGGCTACATTAAGAAAAACTGCAGCAATGTAACTACAAAGATATAATTATTTGTGGGGGAACCTCTGGGTTAGCCATGAAACACAGTTCATTTGGAGTAGTGGGAAATACAGCTTGTGTCAGCTTTAATAAATCTGTGGTGTTTAAGGTTACAGGTAACCATGAAATCATTCATCCTGATCCTTAGTATATTTTAGGCTATTTCATGTTGCCTTTGTAAACCTACATAGAGACAAATATCTTGTGTGCAATTTCTATATTATATGGAAAAGTATTCAACTTTGATCTGATGATAAAAGAGATGGAAGGGAGCTGGCCAGAGCTGGTCAAAACAGGTCTTCATTTAAAATTAATAATTAACAACAACAGCAACAACAATAATAATATTGGTTAAGAAGTTGACAGGTTTAATGACATTTTATTTTTCAGCATGAAAAAATGAAATAAATAAGTTCACAGAATTTTGCTTTTGAGAAAATTTCCAATTTTGCTCAGAATTATATATTTTTTCATTTTTATTATTTTACATCACATTTAAGCAGTGTAATTACGTATACTACTGATAATATCATAGAATGATAGAAATTAAGGGCTGGAAGGGAACTCAAAAGATTGAGTCCAACCCACCTGCTCTGGGCAGGAATACTTCTGAGATCAAATCATCCCAGCAAGGTATCTGTCTAGTCTGCTCTTGAAGATCTTCGAAGGCTGGGGACTACACCACCTCCGTGGGAAGGCTATTCCAGATTCTGGCCACCCTTACCATGAAGTTCTTCCTTACATCCAATCTGAAAACATCCTCTAACAGTTTATGCCATTGCTCCTTGTCTTCCCCTGCAGCACCCCAGTGAATTTTTCTCCCAGCTCCCGATATTCACCCCTTACATACTTATAGATAGCCACCAAGTCCCTCCTTAGTCTTTTCTTCCCCATATATAATTATATAATACTTAAAATATTTTATTTTTTATTTTGAAATAAAATTAAAGGCAGCTGCTACTTATTTAGTGTAGAGTAATAAATCTTCTGATTTCTAGATAACTGTCTTTTGTTTGTCTTATAATGAAGGAAACTGACATTTCAATTTTGTCAACCACTGTTCATTTAAAAACAAAGAAAGATGCTTCTATTAATACTATACAGCAGATGTCTTGGATATTAATATAATGTTATATTGTTAAAATAAAATCTAGCAATAATCTAATGGTATTATTTTATATATGTCAGTAATATTAGTATTGTACATCATTACTGTTGACATATCATGATAGAACATTAAAGAATAAAATAGTATAAAATGAAAAAAATAAAATAAACCTTTTTGAAGTGTGAAAATAAAATTATAATTGCCATCTTGGAATTTCTGTTTCATGGAAATTTTAAAAAAATGTTTTCATTCACAACAAAAGGGTTGAAGTGAGAAATTTAATGCAAAGTACAAAATCTGATTTTTGACTAGTTATATTTATTTTTTCCCCTTGGTTAGATCATTGGAATTAAACTGAAGAAGTTCACATTATCTACTTGGATATTCTGCCAGTTCCACTAGCAAAGGAAGCCAAGAGGCAGTAAATATCTCTGATAAACTGCTGTCTGTGTGACTGACATTTGGCTGAAGTTGGAGTTGTGGAACAGTGGATCACATTGCATTTGTAAAAATGAGACAGAATGAAATTTCCAGATAATAGTGGTAATGGGAGGTAATCTAGGAATGATAACTGGGATGCCCAAGAGTGTGTCAAAATGACAACCCATGACAGAAAACATAAGGAGGACAATGTAACAAACTAAAAAAAAAAAAAATCCTGTCCTGAACACATTGAATGAAACTGCCAAAAATGCAAAAAGAAAAATTTATTTTGCACTAGCAGTAGGACTACAGGTAATAAGCCAAAGGAACTGGAAATTCTGATTGATAAGAAAAATATGATATACTTAATATTAATATGTAAGCCAGATGGGATGATTTCCTTGACTGGAATGTTAAAATCATAAATTAACTGGAATTGGAATGTTAAAAAAGCAGGCCCTAACTTGTTTAGGAAGGAGGCTGTATGTTTCAGTTAGTGATAACTCAGAATCACAAGATTTTGAATGCATCTGAATCAGTGCAGTAGCTAAGGGAGTCCACAAAGGGATGCAGGTGGAATTCTGTGATAAGCTACTTCAAGCAAAAGGGGAACAGGGTAAGGTACCCCTTGAAGCACCTGTCTGTGATGTAGAGGGGGGAAATTGTAGTGTTACGGGGCACTCAATTTGGGACCCAAATGATGAAGGTCTCTTGTGGCTGCTCTTAAAATATCATATGCTAAAATGTGTAGATGATTTTCTAAAACAAAAAGATACTGTGCTCATGCTAACTAGTGCAGACTTCAGTATGATGGATAAGGATGATGTAATCACTAACTAGAATGTAGTGGTTGCCAAGGGACCAGAGATCATATGATGACCTGATGCATTCTGTATTGGCTAACACAGGAAAATATATATTTGCTGCTTCAAAAGAGCTAATATTCCATAGCTGAGGGAAAAAAGTAGATAAAGTTGGCTACGTAAAAAACAGGAAAAAAAGTGACTGAAAATTAAGTGCTTTCTAGGAATTTAGAGGATCCATTTTTTGGTAATAGAAACAAACAACAAAAGGGATCAAAAATGCGTAGTACCATTTACATTTTTAAGGTATGTGATTTAGTACTCAAAGGCATACTAGTGTGGAGAATCTTCATTGGTGGGGATGATTTCTATCATGGCTCTGCATGGATCAAGATGACACCAATATCAAAGGTCTGGAGGTGAATAGCAATAACTGCTGATAACAAGGGGAAATGAAATAAAGATCAGTAGTATGGAACATAATGATGGGCAGAAGTTTCATACAGATGATCAACACCGTTTGGTTAGGTGGGCTTATTCAATGCTTTTAAATAGCCCAATACAAAGTTACACATTTAGGAAGAAGACTTCCAGATATGTGCCTACAGAATTGGTGTTTATATCCTGGGCAACAGTGGGCATGCCTACACATGACACCACAGCTATGTCACCATAGCAACGTGCTCCCTCATTATACTGTGTTGCTACAGTGATGTAGCAGCTAAAAATAACCATGTGTGGCGCGCATGGCACAGTACAGGCTGTTATTGCACCATCATTTAGGACTTCCTTTTGGTACTTCCTTTTAGTGTTCCAAAAGCAAGCACTAAATGACAGTGCAGTAACAAAGGCACTGTAGGTGACTTTGTGCCTCTGAAAAGGTTTTAGGGGGGTGGGTTCTTATTTTAACACACCCTGAGCCTTGTTTAGGAAGGGCAGCATATACATTGATAATTTAAATAAATAAAAACATTTTTCTATTTCAACTTGAGAAAATTATGTTACCACCCCTCTTCAAGCAGTCCCAGAGAAAATGAGAGGAAAGGATTCGGTTCTTCTTTCTATCTAAGAAGATTTGGATGTTCATCTATTGAGTTCCATGTGCATCCTCTATGTAGGGTGTCCTCAGTCTCTCTTGTTGAAGTGATTCCATTGTATAAGGAATAATTAAATATTTTCTGGGACAGAGGGAGAGCATGAACATGACTCTAAATTCTAGAGGCTAAGACATTTTTCAGGAGACCTGGTTTCCAGTCCCTACTTGGATGAATATTTATTATAAATACAGGCAACACCTGCTTAGTGTGCTCAATTGGTTCTGGAAAAACTGAGCGCTAAGCAAAACTGCATTAAGCAAAACCCATTTCCCCATTGGATTTAATGTAAATAATGATAATTGGTTTTGCACTACCCACTTATCCAGACCTGTGCTTCTGCAGCCCCACCCTGGTCCCTCCCAGCCCGGGCCCTGCACTCCTGCTGGGCCTGGGGGATCCGCCTTTCCAGGGATTTATTGTGAGAAGGCATCAGGGCTCTGGCATGGCATAAGGATTGAGGCCACCCACCCACCAATGCCCTGCTTTGCCCAGTGGGAACTCCTTCCAGAGCACCTAGCACAGATCACTGCAGGGGATGGGGGTACAGGAGCTCTGTGGGCTCAGCTTGCACTGGCCCAGGCCCTGGACTCCTGCCAGCCCCAGCCTTGAGCCCTGTGCTCCTGCTGCCCTGCTGGCCTGGGCCCTGTGCTCCTTTCACACTGCTGCCCACCCATCCTTTTTTGCTGCCACACTGCTCCTCCTCACCTGCTAGGTACTCCAGCACCATGTGCCAGAGTGGACCCTGTGCTCCTGCCACCTCGTCCTGGGCCCTGCCAGCCTGAGCTCCAAGCTCACACTGCCCGGGCCCACCACCCGCCCCTTCTCGCTGCTACTGCTTCTCCCCGCCTGCTCTAGCACTATTTGCCGAAGCAGACCCCAGGTTCCTGCCACCCCTCCCTGGGCTCCTGCCACTTGCTACTCACCACTTCCCTCGATGCTGATGCCAACGCTGATGCCACAGCTTCTCCCCACCTTTGCACTGAGTGCTATAATGAAACATACTCAGTGCTAAGTGAAACCAGGTAGGTATTTTAAATTAGCACTATAACAAAACCATGCTAAGTGAAACTGCATTAAGCGGGGGTTGCCTGTACTTACATTTAAATTGAAACAAATGTACAACTCAGGTATGTCCTCTAACGTGAGTCTCTAGCCAAAGAATATTTAAGTCATTCATGCAGAGTGGTGTATGTTCAACAGGTAGAATTAAAAGCATCCTAAAGCCTGGTTTCAGTAGCGGTGCATCACAGAATTTCAGACTTAGGTCACAGAAGGTAAATAAAGGAGAACTGATTTCAGTTGCCTTTTAAAAAAATATATCAGTTTTGTATCTATGTATTCAGAGTTAAATTCTATAATGTCTTCTGAAATACTGAATAACTAGCATTTAATTGCAGTTCCTAGATGAAGGACCTCCAGAATCTAAAGCCCACTTAACATAATGGAAAGATTTCTTTCAATGGAGTGGGTGGGGGAAGAGAAGTAGGGTGCACTTTGGATTTCAATTGTCCTTAGATGAGCGGTATCTAAAACATTTAAAAATGTTCAGAGCAGTTTACTCATCTAAGTGGTTTACTTACTTGACATAGAGCTTTTTATTACATATAAAAGACATACCTTGTATGACACAGGTCAAGGTATCATAAACTGATTATCCTGGATAGTCTTTAATACTGTCTATATCAGTAGTACATTAATTTATAGTATTTATGCTGACCAAAGTGACTCTATCAGGAAGAAATAGTTTTTCAGATTTCAGATATTGTGTAACTCAATCTGCCATATGTGGCACAAAATATTTTGTAAAAGTACTCAGGTTAGTACATTGCATAGAAATAGTGTTTATTGCATTTAATTGGTATATCACCATTGCTAATAATTGATTACCTAATGAACACTTTATTTTCTTTAAGCTGACTCATCAATTTAGCTGTACTTTTAGCTCAAAATAGACATTTGAATTTTATTAGGTATAAGCATCTAAAAGAATCTTGAAATTGAAATGTTGGTGTAAAGCTTTGAGTGTCATGGGAGGCGGCCTCCTCTAAAACCGGGAGGTTCATACTTCTGTAATTATTTGCATATCTCACAGGTTTCCCCAAAAAGGTAGAACTTCAAAATTGGGGTGTCTGTTTTAAGGCAAAAGCTGATTTTCATATTGGAATGGAGGCACGGGGACATGGGAAAGGTTGCTGGAGGCTGAATCTCCCCAGCCAAATGGAGGAGGGGAAGAGTGTGCTGCTCAGACAAGAGCTAGAAGCATAACCCTTTCACATAACCCACAGTGCTGTTGTATTGGTAGCAGTTTTTGGCTGAGCAAGAATGGGAAGGCAAGTGATACTAGCAAGAAGCCTGTCCCTGTTTCATATAGCCAGAATGCAGCCATGGTTCTGGAGAAATCTTTTGTTTTCTTCTTTCGGCCTTCACTAAACAAAGCAAGTGTCTTAAGGGGGAGAGTGTCTTATGTGCGGGGTGCGGTATGTGCGAAACTATTGTATGTGGCATTTCAGACTCTGAGATGGAGTGATTTTTTTTGTTCAGTGGATAAATTCAACAACCATAAAATGGGGTTCCATAGCCATCTTATGTAAGATATTAGATATTCTATTATAAAACAGTGCGCTCATAAAAATAATATGAATAACTAATGGTATAGTAGGTTTGTGTACATTTTTCTAGGTTTATTTATAAGCATGGTTGATTCAATTATGCTTGATTTGATCATGAAATTAGCTTTAAATGTACAATTGGGATCAGGTGCCTCATTCTATCTCTATCCTTTCTCTGCAGCTACTCAATTCCCAATGCCATTTAATTTTTTTTCCTTCGTTTCCACCTTTCTTTTCTACTTATTTTTTGCAGTCTCTTCAGATCATAGGAAAACAGGCATGGAAAGGGCCTCCAGAGGTCATCTGGTTGATCTCCCTTTTCAGAGAAAAGTCAAATGTTTGTCTAATGTGCTCTTAAAAATTTCTAAGGATGGAGATTCCATAACCTTTCCAAGTAGCCTGTTCCAGTGTTTGCCTGTTTCAAACATACTTTCCAAGCCTGTTCAACTGGTTATGATCGTCAAAGTGTAAAACACTTTTCCTAATATCCAGCCTAAATTTATCCTGCTGCAGTTTGAAAGCATTACTTTTTGCCATATCCTCTGCAGTCACAAAGACTAGCCTATAATAATAACATATCCATCCTCTTCATAGCCACCTTTCAGGTAGTTGAACAACTGCTCTTAGTAGTATGTTCCAGTGCTTGACCACCCTTATAGTCAGGAAGTTCTTCTTAATCTCCAACAGCTTCTTCTCCACTTCAGTCCCCTGGCACTCCCAAAATCCTAAAACTGATTTAATGCAAGTTAAATACATCTACAGGAAAAAAAGAAGAAAGGCAGAACCCCCCCCCCCCCAAACACAACTAAAAAACTGCATTTTAGTGGTGTCTTACCCTGTCTAATTTGTTCATGTGTTTTCCATTTCATTCTCACTTGTTGTTTGCCTTATGAGGTAAAGAGATTGTCTTCCAACAGGTTTGGAAAGCATCGTACATCATGACCATATTTCAGCTTTAGGGACTAGCGTAGGATGCATTATATAAACAATATACATAGTGTATATATAGTAGGAATCACCTTTTAGTCTGTCAATACTCTGTTAAAAAGAAATAAAGTAATTAATATAATGATATGAGAAGTAGGTTTTATTCCTTGTTTGATTCTAGAAAAAGAGGAGCATGGCAGTCAAAGGAACTCAGACTGAGCTCATGTGAGAAGAACAGGGAATAATGAGATTGCATATGTGTGTGCATATGTAGGTGAGATAGGTCTGGGGAACTGTACCTTCATATCATAACTCATTAAATACTCCTTACCAAAACCCTACATGGACCCTTGGGGCCCCTCTACACATGCAGGTAAAGGCATAATGGAATCTAATATGCGATCTGAACAATTGTACTTCCAACCATGCCACATGTGCATGACAGAAAGCATGATTATGGGGTCATGCATTAGACCACATTATGCCTTTTTGCCAGGCAAGGGGGAGCGTGATACCAGGCTCCCCTTGCACCAGCAAGTACCCAGCTCCTGTGGCAGGGAGCCCCCTCAGCTGAGAGGGGTGCCCCACACATCTCTTAGGCTTTACATACCCCGAAGACTGGGAGATCATTGCAGATGCGATCTCCCAGTCCCAGGGTTTCATGCAACTAACTCTCTGGAAGACTGAGAGAGATGTCTCTTAGCCCTATGGGCTTCATACACCCCTGTGGCTGTGTGCTTCATGACTGATAGAAGCCAGTTGGGTCCTGGCACTGGGAGGCACATTGCTGAGACCCAGCATCTGTAACTGTGGGTCCCGGTAGCTACATGGTGCTGCTAGGACCCAGAGTCAGCAGCTCCCAGAGTCCCAAGTTGGGGGACTCACTGACCCTGCTGGGCATGGTGCATACCTGTGGCTGGGAGCTCTGGGAGCTGATGGGATTCCTTGCTGCAGGAAAAACCCTGCTACATATGCAAATTTAAGCTTGATAGCACCCAGTTAAAGAGTTAATATTGATGTTCGATGTCTAACTTGTATAGCTGGTAGGAGCTTTTTATAGCATGATAGCTATTTTGCATGGGCAGCTAGTCTCAGGTAATTGCACTCTTAACTAGTTAATTGTGAGATACTTGTAACTTGTAGGCAGGGCTTTTGGATAGAATCCTATTTCACTTCACGTGCCTAAAGGACAGTTTTCCAAACTCATAACTGCCATATTTGGCACTTATGAACTACCCTTACATGGCTACTAGGCATTCTCAGTATGCTGAGAATATGAAAAGAATAGTGTAGAACAGAAGACAAAGTCCCTTTTCTTTCAATGTGATTTAGTTTCCCAAGGGCCAGATACTACCTGCAGATAGGCAGGTAGTGCCATTTTCAAAATTGCCTAAGCAGTTAGACACCTAGCTATGCGTGACTAAATCTCCTAATCAAATTAAGTTTCAGTGCTTACTCTGTTTGGTAATTTTGAGAAATTCTACTAGCCACCTATATGAGTATTTTGGCATAAAAATAACTAAATGCTTAAAGGATTGGTATATGAGTATTTAGGCACCTAATACCCATTGAAATGAGTTAAGAGATAGGTGCTCAGACATTTTTTAAAAGTTACCCAATAATTTAATATTTATACTTATTAGGGAAATTACATTTTGGAATTATATTTATATGATTTAAAATGTGTACATTTTAGAAGATGGAAAAAATAAAGAAACTACACATGTACACATTTCTTGCTATCAATTCAATCTGATTTATGATATAGTAAAGTTTAGATTTTTAGAATAGAAAATATTTCTATTATGGCAGATATAGTATGACTTCTTTAATTTTCCCTGTAATGAAATCACGTTCCAATGAGAGATATTGTATAGACAAAAAGAAAGAAAAAAAATCTATTTAGTAATGCACTAAGCTTTGAAAATACTATAGATAATAAGTATGAAGAGAGAGTGATATGCCTGAAATTCTTATTGTGAGTTATCTTAATTATTTCTACCTACAAACTTTTTCTCAAGCCTCTGTTTGACTCCATAGGTTTAACCACATTGGCAGCAGCAGTGCCAGCTGTAGCTATTGAAGCAGTAATCAATGAATCTCTCAGGCTTTCTCATCATACGTATTTCTCAGATGGAATATTTGGGCACTGCTGAATACCATGCTTATCCAGTTAAGTCAAACAGATGTTGTACTACCTTTGTGTTACTGCAACTTTATTTTTATTAAAATCTAAGCACCTTTTTAAAGATATCAAACAAGGATTTTAAGTACGCACAATTGTTTTGAGGCAAATAAGGATTATGAGCTGAGGATCTGGCTCTCAAAAGTTATTTCAATGCTCAAATAAGTGCCCATTAAGCTGAGAGCTGACTTTACATATTCATGAGCATTGAAATAACTTTTGAGAGACTACAACTCAGCCTAGAAGTTGAACAGGTATGAATGAGATCTTAAATAAAGGCAAAAGCATTGATAAAATAATCAGACCTTATTACACATAATGGCATGTATTGCTGCTGTGAGACCTAAGTAGGCTGCATTTACAACAAACTACAACAGTTTATACATATTTCAGTATTGAAAAATCTGTATCACAAGTACTGCCTGAATTTCAGTGGGAACAGCATGGCTAAGCAAAGTCATAGTCATATTCTCTTTGAACGAATCCTATTCACACAGAAAGGAAGAAAAACAGAGATTCTTCAGTACAGTGATATTTAACTGCCAGCAAGACTTTTGTTTTGATACAGAAGCACTTCTTTAGGGCCAAGATTGAATTGCAGGCAGGAAGATAGATAGATAGACATACATACATACAGATAGATAAAATTATTCTTAATTAGTGTATTCTTGGTCTACTCTGTGTCTCGAGTAACTTGCCAAGAGGCTGCACGTATACTTTGAATAACAAAGGAAAGAATGAAGTTCTTTGATTGATTTCACATTTCAAATCCCTTAGTGAGATGGAAAGATTGTGTTTGTTGTTTATAAATTACAGAACAGTGGGTATTCACTGAAAAACACAAGATATTTGATGACAGCAGGGAAGAATTTCAGGGTACTGTGCTCACAGCCGTAACCATATCAACAGACAAAGACACTATTCAGCATACGGTACTAAGATTTATGGCCTGTAAATCTTATCCTTCACTTTTTAAAAATGTTATTTTTCACTTTACACTTTATATATAACTTGTAGAATACAGCAGAGTTTTGTACCATAGTGGAATCTTTTCTGTTCTTCCATTATCTCTCTGGAAATGTATCATCCTCATAAACAGATGGAAAGTGTTACCATGGGAATGAATTTGAAGAGTATCAAGAAATATGCTCTGCATTAGAGTTGCTCATTAATAGAAATATCTAATTTGCAAGATATACAATTGATATTTTGAATTTCTCATGGAATAAACATACTGAAAAAAATATTTCAGAATGTTGAAAAATGTCATTTTGGTTTTATTGTTTCAATACATTTGCTTTTACTTGCATATTATGTTAAAATACTAAATATAATATGCATATAATGTTTTGATTTTATATAAAATATTTTATATTATATTTAGCACAATATCAGTCTAAATGGCATTCATCAAAATAATAAGTAAAAATAAAATTGTCATCAGTTTTAGAATGAGACAAGAATGTCAATTCACTGTGTTTTGACTTTTCCCCGTGAATAATTTTGCAAACATTGGAAAGTTTTGAAACACATTTTGATTGTGATAAAACTGAATTTCTTAATGGAAACCGTTCTAATTTTTCAGTTTTCTTTTTTGTTCAGTTCTTCAGTATGACAGTAGCAAGATTGTTCTGGATTATATCTAGTTAGAATATTTTGGGAGGCTAAGGCATAGTGCCCCATTGGTTTTTGACATCAGTTAAGTCTTTTACAAAAAGTTGCACATTAGGGTACACATCCTATTCCTCCAATGTTGGTATCTAAGGGTGTAGACATATGACATGTTTATTACAAAGACTTTTACTTCGTCGTACCACACCAATACATGATATACCAGTGATATGGTTGTACATATTGTTTTACTAGTCAGTTTCACTGAGGTACAGAGAGGGGCAACCAA
This sequence comes from Crocodylus siamensis, assembly GCF_052110815.1. Lineage (NCBI taxonomy): Eukaryota > Metazoa > Chordata > Crocodylia > Crocodylidae > Crocodylus > Crocodylus siamensis. Next base: position 39,129,547 of record NC_143395.1, on the reverse strand, counting down.
AATAATCAGGGGCATAGAGCAGTTGCTGTAGCAAAAAAGGGGTTATTGGAGTGGGGTTGTTCAACCTACATCTCTCATTTTCTAGAAAAAAGTGACTTAACCACCAAACTATGCATTTGGAAGGGCTGAAGACATCTTCCAGTCATTCTGCTGAAGTTGGTTCACTGGGCAGAAAGGTATCTACGAGTTATGTAGCCAAGAGAAGACTATGAAAAGGAGCATCTGACTCTGAAGCTTACTGTGGAAGACACTTGGGAGAAAGGAGCCCCAGATTCTGCTTCCAGTATTCCTTATGCATTTTATCCAATGACTTTTTAATGTAAAAGCCATAAACAACATTAGGAACAAAAACTAGAGTACCTTCCTTCCTCACTGGGAAGGCTTCCTCACTGAGCCACAGAGTCTTGCATGTTCCCCTCCTTACCCTCTGACTTTTACATGTCTTTCTGTACAGTGGATCTGTTTCATTAGGAGGGAGGGAGACCTCTTGCCTAGCTCAAAGCGTGATGCACTTTCTGTGAAAGTGGAATCAGTGGATTCAAACCCGCTCTGACTGAGTCTTCAATATCCTGGGCAATTCCCTTAACCACTACAGTGTTAAGAAGAATATGGCTAGGGCTTTCTTCTCGTTACTGGATTTTACAGTCTACTGCTTGTCAATTGAATCCACTGACTCCTGGAGGTATGTGTCTGCACTAAATGGGATACCAACAGGATGGAAGTGTATTTGTTCATTGAAAGAATGGGAGATTTGAGGGCTAAATCCTATTTTAATTTACAGGCCAAGGTGGCATGTACTCAGTAATATAACTGGAATTTTTTGGCACTTGTGGATAATTTGGGATTCTGTTTTGCCCTGTGGTGAAAAAGAATCACCCTGTGTTCATACTAGCTAGAAATAAGATAACAGATAAAGAGAGTTCTCCTCCATTTCAGTCTTATATGTCTGTGTGAGTGAAATAGGAGAATTCTCCTATAACTTTAACGCTGCTCAACCCAGGAGCAAACATGATTTAGCTAACATGTATTGTCCCAGGATCATGAAATTGTAATAGCTGCTGTGTGCTCCTGAGTAACTATTCTCCCTACAACCACTCCCTGTGCACTGAAAATGCATATTTGTCCATACCCATACTCTTAGGGCTAATGGTGGAAAAGACTCATATGTCTGATCTAAGTCCAGCTTTCTTTTGAATGTAAAAATGATGAAAAGATGAAATTCAGAAGATTGCCATAGCTCTGCCATAGACCCTTGATCCAGCAAATCACTTAAGCCTATGCTTAACTTTGAATATGGAAGTACTGACCTTGACTTCAGTGAGAATATTTGCATGCTAAAAGCTGTGTATTTGCATAAATTTTGTGTGAAAATGGGGTCTAACTATTTAAGTCTTTTTCAAACCTTTGCTTTAACAAAAGCAGATAAACTACTATAGTCATGGTACCAATCTTATTCCATAGTCACAAGGATTTATGAATCATTGTAAATCAAAATTTGGTCACAGATATTTGCAAGGACATCATTATAATGATGTTATATTATAATGGAAGAGCAATTCAATCAGGTCAACTCTGTAATTAATTATAAATTAATTCATCCCCTATACACTGGCCTTTAAAATGTTCGAATCTACCTGGCTTCAGTCTTCCCTACTAGAAATATTATGCCTCCATTTTTACACATTTAATTTAATATGGTTCTTTAAATCTGTTCTATATCTAATTTTCTAAGATCAGAGTTACAGCTATGATGTGATTTAGACATTAAGATTAGTCACAGATGGAAGGGGCAGATTTAAAAAAAGATGTAGGTGCTTAAAACAGTAGTTAGGTAGACTTTAGGTGCCTGCCTACTTCAAAACTGATCCAACACCTCTCAGGCCACATCTACAGTCATTAATGCACAGTCATTTAGTATTTGTATAAACAAGTACTAAATAACTGTACATTACTGTGCAATAGCATTGCCAAACAACTTTTCTGTGATGCTGACTGGGCAGTATCCCATGACTACTGCACAGTAGCATTGTATTGCACTTCTTGTGTGGATGCAGCCCCTGTCTAGAAAGTTGTATATAATCCTAGAAGTACCTACTTTGTTCTACTTGAAAGTTCCCTAGGTGCCTTGACTTCTGCTTCTATGTATTCATAGATTTTGCCCCAGCCTGAGCAGGTAGGAGCCTCATTCCCACCTAAGCCTGATCAAAATACCAAATGAACTGCACCTAAGTTCCCTGAGGTTTTTGATCCAATAGGCTTGCTCTAAATATGCCTAAACAACCCTGCCACAATTCAGATGGAAAAAAAAATGCTTTATTTTTAAAACAGATGTAGCAAAACCCCCAGTTTTTCTTTCTTTTATTTATTTTAAAATGAATTCCCTCCACTTCCCCAACCATTTCTGACTTTGTCTCTCCCTTTCTATTCCCTATAGATAAGTATAAGTAACCTAAGATGTAGGATACATGTTAACATTTTATTTTAGATTGTAAGTTTTATTTCTCTCCCCTCTTTCCAAATAAGTTCCCTGCTATTTTGATATAGATATCCGCTGTTTTATAAGTGATAATTATTATGTTTGTATTGATTTTTTACTGCTTTTATATTGTGTGATTACTATTTTAGGCCTATATATATAAGTTAGCATAAGTCATGTCAAGTTTCCACCTTGTAATGTCAAGCCTCCATCTTATCCCCATGCCCAGTTGTGTAACCTATGACTCATACTACCTCTCCTATGTAACTTGGTTCCTGAATGAAGGGGAATGAATGAGGGTGCTTGAGAGACAATGGCAGTAGGTCTAAAAATAGCTCCCTATGAATGACCAAACCATCAACATCAATACCTGGACCAACGACCAGCCCTTGGAACCACCCTCAGCATTCAAGAAGCAAAAGATGAGGCAATCCACCATTGTGCCAAGCTGCACATGCTCAGTAAGAACATCTGGAACCCTCTGAAACAGGACTGACATTGCCTGGATAGGCCCTCCCATAGGAGATCAGAGGTAGTGTGCCTCATAAAAACGGGTAGTGAAGACTGACTCCTTGGGGCATGCCCTCTCCATCTGGACCAGCACATGCCACACACCACCTATCCACCCAGAGGCACTGCTGGTGACCCCCCTCTGGACAACACCTACTGGACAAAGACCCCTTTCCAGACTGGATAGGTAGCTATCACCCCCCACCCCCTCTTCAACCAAGGACTGGGACTCTGTTTCTCTTCCCTACCTGGACTCCAACCCTGCTGCCATTGTGAGTGCTTGTGTGTGTGTGTGCGTGCGCGCGTTTGTTCATTTGTGTGTGTGTGAACCAATAACTTCATTGGGCTGTGTAGTGTGTTGTCTGTTTAATAAACCTGTTATTTTGAACCCTGAGTTGGGTTTTTGTCTGTTTCCTGACTGTTTCCTCCTTCCCACCACTTATTTTCCCCCCTCCCCAGTCTCTAAGCTGTCAGCCTGTTTCCAGCCCCATGCTCCCAGGTTTCTGCCTCTCTCTCTCTCTCTTTCCTGGCTTTCTTCTCTTTGCCACCACTTATCTGCTCCCCTCCAATATCTCAGATGCCTGCCTCAGTTTCCAGCTCCAAGGTCCCAGGTTTCTGTCTCTCTCTCTTTCCTGGCTGTCTCCTCCTTGCCACCAGGCTCTTTTCCCCTTGCACCCATGACCTTGATTAACCCTGGGGCCCCTTGACCTAAGCATCAGTTCCTCAGCCAGTTTCTGTCTAGTCCACCAGTTCTAATCCCAGTTCTGGCATCTTTCACTCCCTGCACTTTAACTCTCTGTCTCTCACCTTAACCTTCCACCAAGTATCCTAGGCACCCCAAGCACACACATAAGTACTGTACCATCCAAGTTAGGAACTTATCTGTGTGTATGTGTAGGTGGGTTGTATGTGTGTGAACTGATGAGTTTGTGTGTATGTGTGTATATATATATGTCATTGTGTGCATGATATATGAATTAGTGATCTGTGTATGTGTTCTGAGTGTGCAGGTATAGACAATTGATTTTGTGCTTGAATTGGTGATAGGCATGCATGTGCCTAGGCTGGTTTGGATGTGTATGTGCCTGAGTTGGTAGTGCGCTCATGTATGTATGCACCCAATTGATTTTTGCGTTTGTATATGTGCAATTGTGTCACACCCTTCTATCTAACCACGCAATATTGAGATCCTGAGAGTTGGCCTGACCCCACAGGGCAACACAGAGATAGAAGGGCAGCTACCACCCACCATCAGCTTGCTGTTCAAAATAATTACTTAGCATGTGGGGTACCTAGCTTCAATACTTGGCTCACCCAAAGGGAGGAGTCAGACTCACATGTTCCAGTTTCCAGGAGAGGACACTAATTACCCAGGTACTGGAAGACTAGATGGAGACGGTGGGGTGGTAATGCTAAAGCTCTGTACCATTGCAAAAAAATAATGAAAGATTTATAAGCCAGAAGAGAAGACACAAGGAAGAACATGACTCTGTAACCTTGTGGTTAAGGAGGCATGGAGCTGCTCTGAAGGTTATTTCTGTTTCTTTATCCAATGACTGATTTATATAAAATCCTTCAACAGGGATGGGAGTCCTTCTGAGGCACCTAACCCTTTCAATTCACTATACAGAGATTGTAGGTATCTAAGGGCCTTGTTACATGTTACACTTTTAGATGCTCAAATATTAATCTGTGTTAGTGCTAGCTCAGATTTGGATCAGTCATAGCTTAAGGCTAAGAACCTTCTTTGATTGCCCCCCCATGTGCAAAGATGTGACTTGTGATTAGAGGGCCGGTGACCAAGGGCCTAACTAGGAGCTACAGCTTTAAGTTGTTGTTGTAGAGCTGGTTAGCCAGGACAGGGTTCCATACCTGCTCTAAATGGGAGGGGAGCGGGGGAGAGATGCATTGTGGGGGCTATGAATATAAAGCTGGGAGGCAGAGAGTTAATGGGATATGGGTGGGTAATGAAATGGGAATTGAAAAGGAAATTGAGGAAGGATGGTGAAATGGGAGAAGGAATGTAAAATGAAGGAAATCAGGCATTGAAGGATAAAATAAAAAGAAGTAAAAAAATAAAAAGAAATAAAAAGGAAGGAGTTCTTATGTTCTAAAAAAATGGGATTTGCATGTGTGTGTTGTGGGGTGCTGGTCATGCTTCCCAGGGTGACTGGAAGGAACAGTGACAGAACGTGTTTTTGCCCCTGCTCTAGAACCCACTCCTGAACCCATTCGTGTCCTGTGACCTGGCTAGTTGCATGTGCTCTGCAGCCTGTTTGTATGGGGCACCCCCTGGGGCTGGGAAGGTCACACCCCTGGGCAAGGAGGGGGAGTTTGTTTGGTCAGAGAACTGTTCCTTGGGCAGTACAGATCAGAGGAGGCAAAGATATTTTTCACACAGAAGATTTTTTCACACATCCGGGATACTGAACAACTGTAACTTGGGTAGCTCATCTTTGGGAAGTGGCCAACATTAATGGAACACAACCTGAATAATGTGGATGAGAGATAAATTTGTCTTGCGATGGTATAATTTTAAGCCACCTAAGGTGTGGTTTGAGGTGTTAATGTATAATAAATCCAGTGGTTACAAGCTCCAGGAGACACCTAAAATTAATGCGTAAAAAGGCCATAATGCTAGATTTTGGATTCCCCTTTGGAGGCCAGCCACCTAAGAGTAAGGAATTCTAGCTAATGTAGAAGTGCTTAAAACATTTATTCATTCTAGCCCTGGACCTTTATCTAAAAGGCCCATTTTATTTAACCATAACCATGGTAACTTTTCTTACTTTAATTTTCCACTGGGGATGACAAAGCAAAGGCTGTTAATTTACATTAACTTCTTTTAGATAACAAAAATGTTGGCAGCAGCATTTCTCTTGGGTCCCATGTAATTATGGCTGTAGGAAACTGAATATATAAAAGATCTTCATGTTCATAGGTTAGGATATTAAACTTTCTTTCAAAATTTCCCATATTACATTCTTCAGAGAATGAATTTGGGGGGCTACAATAATTACATTTTTCCCTCATATTGTTATCTGTTCTCTTGGTCAGTGTGTTCTCTGTGTATGGCTCTGTCTATGCTGCTGTAGGCAGTGTGTTCCCTGGGAGACCCCAATGCTAGACAAAAAATGACTATAGACTCAGCTTGGTGGCAGAAGCTTGGCCAGGTTTATTACCTACAAAGCAACAGTTCACTTACATGCTCATCCAAAAGGTTGCAAAATGTTAGCTCTGAACACTTCTGGTAAGACATGGGCACAATTCACATATGGTGTTCCCTAGGCCTGGTTCAAAATTACAAAAGTTTCCAATCTTTCTCTTATACATAGATCAACAGAACTCTACCTTAGACATTTACCTAGAAAGCATCCACTTCTGTACTGAAATACTTTGACCCTCAGACCTCCTATCATTACCATGTATGCTTTGGATTCTCTGGCATCAACCTTAACAATTAGCTTTAAAAGTCAACTTTATCAGCCAGCACTGGCATTCTGTAAAGCCTAATCTCACAAACACTTTACAGTCCAAAGCTGTAGCGGGTAGATAAATTTGCCTTCAGTGAGGCCTGCTTTGGTCATTGCTCCAGCAAAGCCTTTATATGAGTTGTATATGTACTGAACAATGCTTACATTAATCAATACCTCAGCAAGGCCTACAACTCATTTTGGCATTCATAATTATTTGAGATAATAAATGGGCTATAAAACACTTATTCCTGTAGGAAGTTAGGTGAAATAAGTTAACAACATGAAATTTGTGATTGAGGTGCTTGAATCAACACCTGGCTTTATGGTCCATGTGCTTCTAATCACAGTATGTAATAGAGAGGAAACAAATCAACTGAGAAAGCTGTACTGAACCTTTTTAGCGAAGAAAATAGTTATCAAAGATATTCCCTATTCCACTCTTTTCTTTTACACACACACAAAAAATGTTTCTGGGACAAAAAGAAAAGGCAAGAGGAAGAATATAGTAAGTGTCATACTGACTCCTTCCCCCCTGTCCTATAGTTTTCAAGAAACCTCCTAACAACTCAAAGTGAACAAAATATGGACAAGTAGCAGAACCATGAGTACATCTATATGATCTAACTGAAATTCTCACTACAGTTCCAATCAGGGCCTATGAGCCAATGGTGCAGGCAGTCTTATTCAAGCCCTAACTACTTGTCCTTCTGCAGTGTGCCTGTCTTGGGATACTTGCCATATCCTTTGCATAGAAGTGTGACCTACAGCTCTATGTTCTATGCAGCATGCAGCTTATATTCTTTTCCGAGTCTGGTAAAAGTAACACCACGAATTTGCTTTTTATTATCTTATTGATCATTAAAGTATATAACTAGTATTTATCTTTTAAACTAAGTTACATGCAGTGTTTATCTATTATTTCTGTGTGATTTATTGCTCCCACTGTTGTAACACTGGATTTGTGGTGTGTGTTCTTATGAACCATGCATCTTTATAAGCATCAGCATTACATTTCATCTGCCACAAGTTATCCTAAATGAAGTACATAACACCTCGCATTAATTATGAAGGCATACATTTTATTTCATTCTTATGCTTATTATTTCAGTATACCACGTTTATTGTATACTTCACACACCTTTCCCCCCAAAATTAGCGCTACAATATTGTGGTATGTGAGTTTTAAGAGAGAATGCTGATTTCCCCACCAAAATGAAGATGGAATTGCTGGAATGGCTGTTATGGACTGCCTCTATGCATGTCTTGCAGGAAGAGTGGAACCCACTCCTTAGTATCATTCATTCTCTCATTTAAAGCTGAAGTTTTAACACTCTCACAGCTGCTACCATCAAATTGGCAGCAGGTTTTGGCTGAGTAGATCCTGTTCCTGCTCCATGGCACCTGCATTTAGCCATGACTCTAGAAAAATATTTTTTCTTCATTCTCATTTCCCAAAACAAGATGTGTGTCTTTAAGCACAATTTGAGATTTACTTTGTTACATAACTCTCTACATACTTTATATTGCTAATTTATCTTTAGCCTTTTACAAAATATTCAGTTGTATTTTAAAAGGTTAGCAGGTAAAGGCAGGGGAAATTTCTAACTAATTAGTAACAGATATAGAATTTAACATGAGTGATGCTCTGATATATATCTTATCATAAAATTTACACATATCTGAAGAAGCATGACATACATTAAATAGCATTTATTCATTCATGATTGCTAGAATAGTATTATACCCAAATAAGTCAGGAATCAACAAAATTTTTAGCACCATTCACTGTCACTACATCCTGTATCAAAAATGTTTTTAAAAATGTCAGTAATAGGAAGCAAGTTAATTATCTGTCTGGCTTTTCTCACTCAGCCTAAGAAATGCAGCAACTATCCAAAATAATTTGCTACATTCACAGAAGGAAGGGTTTTCTTAGTGATATAACTGCACAGTTGTCTAGATGTTAAAAAAGCTTTTGATGAACAAGGCACCCTTCCTCAGGTCTGGGAAAGAAGCACGTACAGACTCAGTTAAATACCAGATGAAACAATGACTTGTGCTTAACTCCAGATGCAAAAGTAAACAGGCATCTAAAGGAGTGGAGAGGGTTGTTGACTGTGAGCACTGTAGAACAAAGGAGCAAGTAAAGTTGTAGATTTTTCCTCATTGCAGTTTTTTGAGAAGCGGTTGGATAAACATTTGTCTGAAATGGTTTAGGAAGTGTGCATCCTGAATTCATGCAGGAGGTTGGACTATATGACTCTTAAGGTTCTCTCAAGCTTATGGCCATGTGTACATGTGACTCTGACTGCACACTAGCCCATGACTACTGCGCAGTAGTGTCAAATGGCAGGAAGCGTGATGCGACGCTACTACTCTATAGTCTTGGGCTACTGTGCAGTGTTATGAAAAAGCCATTCCTTGGCATGATAGTGCAGTAACTCTGGTTACTGAGCAGCAATTTAGCACTTGTATAAACAAGTGTGTAGTACCAAATGCACAGTCAACATCTTGGGTAGACGTGGCCTATAAGTCTATGATCTAGGTATGTAGTGTTACTACCTGGCAGCACTGTAGTAAGAATGGCTACAGCTCCTCCAAGTTCATCATTTCCTAAATGAGATGGAGAATAACTAGTTTAGCAAGGCACTGAACATGAGCCAATAAACTCTCTTGACAAGCAGATTCTATTGCTACATTAGCAATACTAAAATGACTACAGACTACTTACGTTTTGGGCTGGTTCCTGAACAGTTATACTAAGCCAACCATGCTCTATTCCTGAGCACGGATAAAGACATATCTCCCAAAGGGACCAAAGACAGGCACAAAAGGGACTCTGATCCACCAACAGTTAGTGCTGACTTAGCAAAGGGGCATTTGGAGGGGCTGGATGTGTTTAAGCCAGCAGGCCCTGATGATCTTCATCCAAGGGTGCTAAAGGAAGTGGTCACTGTCATAGCAGAGACACTGGCATAGTTGTTTGAGCACTCGTGATGTTCAGGATGGGTCCCAGAGGACGGGAAAAGGGCCAAGGTGGTCTGTATTTTCAAGAAGGCGAGAAAGTATGATTCGGGTAACTATAGGCCAGTTAGCCTTACCTTGATCCTTGGGATAACCGTTGAAAAAAATATTAAGGATCACATCTGTAGGAGTCCAGTAGGAAAAATAATACTGAAGGACAACCAGCATGGCCAGAAGGGAGATCCTGCCGGACTAACCTTGTTTCTTTTTAGGATCAGATCACAAATTACTTAGATGCAGGAGATGAGGTAGATGTCATCTACTTGGATTTAAAAAAGGCCTTTGAGACAGTGTCACATCTCATTCTTACAAATAAATTAAATGGTTGTGACATAGATTATTACATGGTCAAGTGGGTAGAGAATTGGCTTATGGGACACGTAGAGGGTGGTAGTGAATGGGTCATTTTTGACCTGGAAAAATGTGGCCAGTGGAGTTCCCTAAGGTTCAGTCCTTGGACGAGTGCTGTTCAGTATCTTCATCAGTGACTTGGATGAGGGCATGGAAAGCACTCTGTTCAAACGTGCAGACAACATCAAATTATGGGGCAAAGTAAACACACTTTGGGCAGGGGGCAGATTCAGGTGGATTTGGACAGATTGGGAAAGTGGGCAGATCAGAATAGGATGCAGTTTAACATAGATAAGTGCAAAGTGCTACATCTAGGGAGAAAGAATCACCAACACACCTACAGACTGGGAGGTGACTTTCTAAGCAGCACAGCAGGAGAAAAGGATCTTTGAGCCATAGTCAACTCCAAAATGAACATGAGTCATGAATGTAACAAAGCGATAAGTAAAGCCAACGTACTCTTTCATGCATTTGAAGATGCATCATGAACAGACCTAAGGAGGTGACACTTCCCCTCTATATGGCATTGGTAAGACTGCAGCTGGAGTATCGTGTCCAGTTCTGGGCACCACACTTCAAGAGGGATGTGGATAACCTTGAGAGGGTCCAGAGGAGGGCTACTCATATGTTTAAGGACCTGCAGGTAAGATCCTATGAGGAAAGATTGAGGGACATGAATCTCTTCAACTTCAGCAAAAGGAGGCTGAGAGGGGATCTTATGGTCATCTATAAATTCATCACGGATGGCAGCAAGGAATAGGGGACACTCAGTTTACCAGGGCACCCCTTGGGGTTATGAGGAACAATGACCATAAACTGAAGGAGAGCAGATATAGATTAGACATTAGGAAATAATTCTTTACAATGAGGTGGTCAAAATCTGGAATGGGCTTCTGAAGTGGTGTTCTCCCCTACCTTGCAGGTCTTTAAGAGGAGATGACACAAGCACCTAGCTGGGGTCATCTGACCTCAGCTCTCTTTTCTGCCCAAGGTAAGGGGTCAGACTTGATGATCTACTAAGGTCCCTTCTGGCCCTACAGATCTATGACATCTAATAAATCTATGCTTCTTCTAGCTTGTATGGGCTCCATAATCAGTAGTAGTGCCATCCCAGTAGTAATCATAGACTCATAGCATCATAGGACTGGAAGGGACCTGCAAGATCATCATGTCTGGTCCTCTGCCATGGATAGGAAGTTATTGGGCTCAGACAAGCTCAACAAAGTGCTTGTCCAGTCTCATCTTGAACACCTCCAAGGATGATGACTAGAGGTGATAATCCCTGTAGTCCCTGAAGGACCATGAATACTAGCATTGCATTGTCCCAGTTTGGGCTGTTATAATTTTTGTAGGCTTAAGTATAGGTACTGCTATGAACTACATATAGATACACATGTTCATTCCAGTTTCAGAACATGTTTGTGTGCATGCCTGTACACAATCGAGGGTGCTCACTGCATATAACCCCTCAACATTTACTATTTGTATATAATCCTAGCAGTACTCAAATAGATCATGTGATTGTCAGATTCAAGCTGTGATATCTTTCATTTAATGTTTTTATTTCCCCATGCAACTGCCCAGGTGTTTCATGAATATAAACATATATTTCTATATGGCAGTTAATAGGGCTGCGTGAAATTTCACTGGGCATTTCATTTAAAAGCTGTTTCAACTTGTTTTGAGCTCGAAACACCAAAATCAAAATGAAACAAAAGGCTTTGCAACAGCTTTCAAACGAAATGAGGCCACTTGAAATATTTCAAAACATTTCATATTTTGAAGCCGGGCTTACTTGGCTTCAGCACCAGGCTGTGCCAAACTCCTGGGGGTGCAAGCCCCCGGATCTCTGTGCTGGATGAGGGGAGGCTGCCAGCAGCAGTTTTCTCTTATACTGAATGCAGCCTGTGCCCAGTGCTGGTCCCAGGCGACAGGGCATCTTCCTCTCATCGAGGGCACAGATCCAGGGGCTTGCACCCCTGGGAGGGCTTCTGGGCTGTGCCAGACTCCTCCAGGGGGTGTGGGCCCCTGGATCTGTGTGTCAGATGAGAGGAGGCTGTCGTTGCCAGCAAGTGTCAGGATTTCTGTTTTGAAGAGTTTCAGGTGCAGCTTCCCAGCGATCTCTCCACCTATCTCCTTGAAACTTGGCAGGCTTCATTCCCTCAGAAAGGGCTATCCTCCCTGTAATTTTCATTCAAATCAGGCAAGAAGGGACTATGTTCTAGGCATTTTCATAATTCCCCATTATAGCCTATGGGTGAAATGTTGAAACCCATCAAAACAGCGAAACAGTTTTGATGAAACAAAAGGGGACAGTGCTTCGAATCAAAGTGAAATGATGAAACGAAATACTGTGCCTTTGAAATGGGGAAACGGATGTTGAAATGAAATGATGCTGTTTCGCACAGCCCTACCTGTTAACATTCTGCAATTAAGTATTTTTACTACACTATCTGTTTTTTCCACTTATTATTCCACTTGTGATAAATTAATACTAACTGAATTCAATGAAAAAAGGCATTTAATTCTTTTAAAACTTATTTGTGTTATTCCATCATTTATATCTATTTAAACTTGAATCCTCAGAACCTGTTTATGCTAATTGATATCATATTACAGATTAATATATCATCACAGTAATGGCATTTTGATGATATATTACATTAATTCATCATTGGAGCAACAGCACTTTGGTGATATATTATTGGATCTGGGCAATGGCACAATGATGATGCATTACTCACTGATAATGCTGACCAGTATAAAGACGCTGTACGTCTCTCAAAATTTTAATAAAATATATCTTTTTAAATTGGATGCATGAAAAGTGTTGTCCATTAAAAAAATAGAATAGATTTGTTCTCTGAAAGTATGACTTTCTGTATTCTTCTAACTTCCTTCTAAATTTACAGTTTGAGATGAAACCTTTTGGATACGTTGCTAGAAACGCAGACCATTCAATTTGGAACAATGTTGCTTTGGGATTTTGAGGTGTTCCCATTTCAATTGCTCTGAAGTATAATCTATTAAGGTTGGAAGAGACTGACAGCAGGCCAGATTGAGGATCTCTATTCGTACACATAGCAAATACATTAGGAACCGTAGCTGTGCAAGCATCCCACAAAACACATTTCCATTATGCATCAATCCTGGCCTGGAGAGAACACCTTATAATGCATGTTCAACCCTCAGCCTCTCTGTTGAAACTATAACCAGTATACAATAGCATTAAACATAAGGATACTTTCTTGTTTCTTTTTTTTTATTTGTTTGGTTTTTATTATAGACCCAGCTCCATCAGGAATCAGATTATAACCATCCAACTAATTTAACATAAGGCACTAAGCAGTCATCAAACAATAATGACTGGATATAAATGAAGAATGTATAATTCAGAACATTGTTACTTTGGGAATGTGTAGCTTTCCCCATTCAAATTATGGAAGTGTTAAAAAAAGAATAAAAATCATTTTTTTGATATTTTCACCAGAACAAAAAAAAAAAGATTAAAAGATTTGCGTATTCAGTATAGTGTAATGTGTTCCATTAGGATTCATTGAGATGTAAATCCCACTTCCCTAAAGAAAGGAATAGATATTTAAGAATCTAATTATTAATTTTACATTTGCAAAATATCAAAGCATAAATGTAAATCTAACAAGATTGTGAAATCTCAGCCATATTTCAAATGATGGTTCATATTTGCTTGTGCTTGAACAGAAAACAGTTTCCCTAGAACACAGTGTAAGCCTTGACAAAAATCACAAAGGAGATGGTTTAACAAGTTTGCAGATAGGTGTGATTAGCTTATAATTATGACCTTAGAAGTAATGAGTTTTATGCTCTATTCCATTAGGGTGCAGGCAGACATAACATTTTAAGCATTTCAAACAGCATTTCATACAGCTTTGAAATGCTCCCAGCACATGCTCTTGAAATTCAGTGGTCAGGATGTTGGGTCTTCTGGCACTCTGAATACTCAGGAGCACCCTTCCCAGTACTCTGGGTGAAGTTCAGAAGCTGGGTTCACAGGGAATCAGGAGTCAAAACCAGGGTTTATGGTAAACTGGGAGTCACGGAGCCCAAAGTCATGCTTACAGTTCAAGGTAAGCTGAAAATTGAAGCCAAAGTTCAGAGTAAACAAGGAGTCAATGCTGGAATTTTAGGTAAGCAAGTAATTAAGGAACTGTGAAGGGGTGAGGAATAAACACTGGAATCACTGGGCAGATAGCCTGCTGCAGTCTGGGGTATGCTTTTAAAAGCTGGAGCAGTTGGGGGATGTTTCCTGAATCCTAAAGTGTTGGGGGTGGGAGGTGCACTGGTGCACTTGAACACCTTTTTTATTCCTGGTCCACTCAAAGTTTAAAACCAACTGTGTGGTGGGCAGTGGCAGCAAGATTTCAAGTCAGGCAGTACTGAGGGAGTCAATTTACTTCATGGCTCATATAATCTACTTGATCCATTCTAAAGTCTTCATTCCACAGAGATCATTGATACTTTCTCCTTTTCAATGGTCTTGATGTTCCACCAATCAAGCTACTCTTTGTTCGAAAATTTTGCTGTCTGTTTGCTGCTCCTGGTAAGGAAGCTCCTATTTTGCTTTAGCTCATTCCAGTAACTTACTTATGGATGCTATTCAAGCAACATATTTGAATCATTAGATTCCTGAAAGTTCATATATTGACTCTTATGGTTCACATATACACATAGCAAACACATATTAAATACAATATGGCATGACACAGATAACAAGGCTAGGTAGCATTGCCTATGCAGCCACTTAGGTAAAAAAATATGAGTCTTGCCTCAGAAGAATGATCCTCTTTCACAAAGGCAGGTACATAACTCTCCTCAACATGCAGCTAGTGAATCTCTGGAACACATGAGGAGTCACCTGGGCCCCTAACAGATATTATTTCCATTGCAATGCTTGAGAAGAAAATTGGCACACCATGTGCTTCATGTTCACAGGACAAACAATGCATGGGGTAAAAAATGCCTGCGAACTTGATTTGACAGAGCTCTTAACCATGGCAGGAGATGTCACTGCCCCCACCCATACCTTCCACTGTATTGTTAGTTAGAAGTGAGCTCTGAATTCCCCCTGGGTGAAGATGATCATCAGGCTGCCACCACCTGCGTGCAGATTCATGGCTAGAGACTCCTGGACTCACTACACCTGTTTCTGTCACCACTCATCCATTGCCACAGGGCTTTTGGATGTTGAAACAGGAGACTGTGTCATTTTCTGTGATAAAGGCCTGCACATGACTTTAATGTCAGGAAGCTGGTCTTCAGCAACAGGTCTTGACAAAGTGGAGATATGATCCCAGTGGCTATGGAGAACCCTAAATGACAAGAGACCTCTATCTTGCTGCAACCTTCTTCCATCTTTACAGCCATTGAGATCCTGGCATCATTTTCCTCCTGATCCACCACTGAGAACTTGAGGTTTGGTCTGTAGTTTGTCTGGAACTGCCCCTCAGTCCTGCTTGTCATGGGTGACCCTGCCAGGAGTGTGAGACTCTGGGTGACATAGCTCTGAGAAACACTGGGACACATAAGTCTCTCAACCTCTATGAGGTCTCTGTCTGTGGAGAGGGAGTGAAGCTGCTGCTTCCCTAACCTTTGCACAGAGGAGGGGATATCTGTGAAAAGGGACAGGGGTATGGGAAAGGAATTGGGGTAGGGGAAAGGAGTTGATTTTTCCTCAGATAACTTATGTCATGCTTTTGTGTATGTGCTTTTCTTCTTTCCCCCTATTCCAAACCCCCCCCCCACCCCTCACTCTTTTTAATTACCCATATGCCTAAGGAAAGTATGTCATGCTGACTTTCTGCTTACACTTTGCCTTTCACGGAGAAAAGGTGCTTATTGATCTTTAAAGAAGCATCTTTGGAGGCTGCCTGGGAAGGGAGGAAGAACAGTGAGTCATGGCATCTCTTGCTGCGGTATCCTGGGACACCAGATTTCAGAATGAGGAACAGAGATCCTTCTTGCAGGTAGGTGAGGGAAAGAACAAAGTCTAATTTAGGGATACTGGAAGCCTGGCCAAACACTAGCATTCTGTGTGACATGCCATACCTTCAAATTAAAGCATGATAGAAACCAGCTTCAAAAATATTCTACATTTTTCAAGGAATAGTCTTTGTGGCTGATGGTTACTTTTGTTCTGGTTGGGTATTTTCATTGTGTGATAATTACTTTGCATGGGTAGCATGTCTAAATTTACTATGCAATTAACCAGTTAATTGCACAGTAAATGTAATGTGTGTCAAGGGTTCTACAAACAACCAATAGGGGAAAAAAAAAAACTAAAATGGGGTGGGGGTGACTCAGGTTGCATACTCTACATTTCCACCATCTCATAATCTTATTTTCATAATGGGTAGAAGAAGGAAGAGGACCCATCCACCTTATACCTAAAAAGTAGTGGCCAGGGAAATAGATGAGGAAGTCAGAGATGTGAGCTCTAGGTCCCACATAGCCAGAGAATATTTTATCCAGATTCCCACTTCCCAGAAAAATGGTCTGCCAGCAGACTAGATGCTGGCAACTCTGCTTGAACTCCTTTCTATCCATTTGCCTAGCTACAGTAAGGCTGTATTTTGCTTGCTCTCTTTCTGGCTCCAAGGCTCTTGTAACTGATGACTTACCTGCACCCAGTTGCCCAGGTTACACCGGAGGGATAAGGAATGCCTGTAGTTCTGCCTACTCTTTAGCCTGTTGGTTGAGGCTATTTCTGGAGAAGTAGGAGATTTATGTTCAAATATCTTCTGGTTGAGTGGGACTTAGAAAATAAGTCTTCAACTTGCTAGGCTAGTGCCCAAATAATTAGAAAATGGGCAAGAAGTGGGTGGGTCCTCTCCCATAAAATAGGAACCCAAATGACATAGGTGTTAAATGCAAGGTCAGTCTGAAGCCTTCAGGTGCCTGAGGGATGGGATTCCCGAGGGATGGGAAGGCAAGGTTCTTTGGGTAGATGCAATATCTATTATTAGACCAACTAAATAGTTGGAAAAAATGTTCTTTGCAAGCTTTCGGGCACAAACTCCCTTCAGGCATAGGGAGACTCTGTTGGTGATATGTGTTATCCAGGGTAGAAAAGAAGTTGGGAATTATGGGAATTCATATGAAACCCAGCGCCAAGCATTTCCTTTTTGCTTCCTATAGGAGGCTACCTGCTCCCTGATTATGTGCTCTTGAGGCATATAAAGCTGCTGATTGAGAGAATGGCAAAGCTATATGCCTGACTGGGCACAACAGGATTGCTCTCCTGGATCAGATACATTTTTGACTAAATTGTCACTTAGTCATCTATCTACCAGGCAGAATAGGTATTGGCCATAGGATTTTCATGTGCATAGCACTAATCATGGTAGCAGGCTCTTCCAGATCTCAAGGAATCTGCAAATTCTAGCAACCTGATAGAGAAATACAGATCCCAGTTTTGATAGATTAATTAGTCAAATCTCCATAAAATGAGCCTCCAAAAGTGTCTTCCTTTTGACAGATCCCAGGAGATGGGAGATGTGGTACAGCATAATCAACAGGCATACATCAAATTATACTTGGCAAATATATTTTTATTCAATATTTCACCTTTTTATTCTACAAGATATAACTTTTGCCTTGGCATTCTTAATTTACCTAAATTGTGGCCTTTGCTAGCACATTTATGTCAGCCCACATTGTATTTCATTGAATCAATTTTAATTTACATCTGCCCATTTATGTCCATAATTTATCTTTGACAGTCATGGCTTGTGTGATCATTAATCATGCCAAAATATCAAACTTTCAAATTGACTATAGGCAGCTTAGTAGATAATGAAATAGATTTTAATGTTGAGGTTTCCCCCACTGTGTATTTCAAATTTTGCAGAAATGTGGTTTATTTCCATTCACTGAGTTACTGACCTCTTTGCACTATTAGAAACAGAAATTTCTTGCATATTTACACATAAGAGATTCTCAAGCAAATAGTTAGAACTTTTATTTATTTATTTATGCCTATGAGGCAAAAATGCCTATTATTTAAAGGACAGGTTCGTGTCCTATTTCTCACTTCATCATTCATCACTAGCTGACCCAAACAAATTATGTTTTTGTACTTTAGTTATCTTCCCAGTAAAATGGAGGAATGTTATTTGTGAAATATTCAGTAATATGATTATGAATGACATAGAAGAATCTATACTGAAATGAATGAATGAATAAATAAATACTTCCTCTCCAGGCCAGGGGGTGGGGTCATAACAGCAAATATTGAATAGATATCAAATTGACTCAGTTGTTCATCCTTACATACTTAATGAAGGCAGGGCTCTACAGAAATGCATGAGAAATAGGCAACAAATTCTCAGTATTTCATAGTACAAACTGAAAGTTCTTTTACTGTAATATTTTGTGTATTGTTTGTTTTTCCAAGTCTGAAACTTCAATGAACATAACAAAAAGTGGGGGGAAAATCATATTTGTGTCCATCATGGAATAGATGCAAAGAAATGGAAAGCAACTCTTTTCTTTCATCTGCACATTTTCATTAAAGACACAGGACTTAATCAGCATCTTGCCTCACTTACTACACCAAAGATCTTGAACTATGCCCTGTCTTCTTCCATAAATATTTCCGCATATTTTAAGAAGAGAGACAAGTCTTATTAAATTCTACAAATTCTTACATATTGAAATCTCAAGTTTATTCAAACCTCTCATTTACAGGACTATTAATTTTATATTCATTATACGTGTTGAGGCACATGCAATGGCATTGCTGGTGGAATTCTGGAACATTATGGGCATATCTACACATCACTGTAAGGTGACATTGCTGCAGCACTGTGCTTTACTACTTCCTTTTGGAAGTACTAATGCATGGTGCAATACAGGCTGTTACTGTGCCATGAGTGCCGCACATGGATAAATTTCCCAGATACGTCACCATAGCGGTGTGCTATACTCGGGGACCGCCCCATTCTGGCAACATAACTGGTGATCATGTGTAGACCCATGTGATTGCTGTGTTGCCATAGTACATCATATGGAAACATAGCACATCTTAGTTAATTTTAAATACATTTTCACTTGGTCAAATTACCTGCTATTTTTAACAGGCTACTATAAGGCAAGTATTAGACTTGGACAAGTGGTTAAACCAGTTCAGAGATACTGAAGGAATATAATTCCCAGTTTAAGGATGCCCACATGCTTAAGTTACTTTTGAAAAGAGGTCACAAATGTCCAAGTCATGTAGCTGTTTCTGAAAATGTTATTGTATATGCCTGATGCATTTTAAGATTCTGGCAATTCCTACTGAGGCAATAGAGTAGTGGTTTTCAAAACTGATTTGATTCCCTTTAGTCCCTTTGGAAGTTTCTTATTTTGATGTTTACCCTTACAATTCCTATAGACAATAAGTAACACTATATGAAACTGTCACTGGAACCAGAATGTAACCTCTCCGGTGATCTTAAAAATCCCACAGAGTTAGTCATCATTTGTTTTTCTTTTTTTCTTTTTCTTCTTTTTGCTGTCTGTCTCTTCAAGACATTAAAATAATAACACCTTGTACCATATGTGATGTAAGAAATGTAATGAAAACACCATAAAAGTCTCTCAATTTTCAGCTTTCAGTTACTATATTTTCACAGTGTAACATGTCTTCTCATTCCTTGTAGAAAGCACATTGTATATTGCATTGTATAATGAATGATAAATCAGATGTAATGTTACACATGTAAAAACATTGGTGCTTGACTTTTTAAACTGTCTGATGTAAGTATTTCATTGGCAGAGAATGCAAAGTTTAGAATTAAAATATCTTTGCTTTTAAAGGGTAGTTCTATCCACCCATCAATCCTCAGCTCAACAGCATCATTTATGTATTCTAACAATCTAAGGGCCTTATTACATGGTAATTTGGGCAGCTCCTCAAACTCTTAATCCTGGATTGTCTGCACATTAACATCTAAAACTGGTTTTAAGCACTTCTTATGTGGCTCAAAGTTATGCTGCCTTAGGGCAGGAATATCTCTGATCTGTCTACCCAGGTCATGTTACACTAATGTAATGTAGCTACAGCTTAGTGCAAACACCTCAGCCAGCCCCCCTCTCATTGGCCTGGATCGGTTCCACTGCACCCTACCCTTCCCAGCACCCCAGATCCCTGTTTACTGCCTCCCCTTCCCTGCTTATTTGTGGTTACCTGTACTGTCTGTTCCAGGGGAGCAGGTAGGGAAGGGCTAAAATGCCTACCTGGCAACTACTACCACTGCTGCTGCTCTCTGGGCCATAAGTGGAGCAGCCCAGAGACAGTAGTAGGCAGGCTGGAAGTTTACTGCTTCCCTGCCTGCTTCCTGGAACATCTGGTACAGGCAGCCACAAGTAAGTAATGCCCCGGGGGAGGCAGAAGACAGGGGGGAACCCCATGGGGCTGGGAAGACTGGAGGAGATAGGGGTCAGGGAGGCAGCCTGGAATTAAGGGGGGGGTTCTTACCTGTCAGCCCTCCAGGCCCCTGTTGCCCAGAAGTGTGACTGCTGCAGAACTGAGCTAACATTGACACTGATCAACAGGGATGCAGGTTTTCTGTTTCCTACGTTAAAAAAATAAAAAAGGAAAACCATGGATTTTACTTTTTACCAGAGGCAAACATGAATTTATCATTTTACTATAGAAACCTGTGGATTTTGCAGTTTTGCAATGAGCACTTGGCAGGCTGGCAGAGTTCCAGCCTGCAGGGGGCATGGAGGGAGAGGAAGGAGGGCAGTCAGGCAGTGGGTGCCACGTGCATGTATACGGACATGGCTGCCAGGCAGCCTGGAAAGCAGCTCCCACAAGCAAGTCGGGGGGATTGAGGCCTCCATGGGGATGGAGGGAGGGAACTGAGCAGGACTGAAGCTGGGGCTGCTGCCCAACTGGGCAGTCCTGGGGCTTAAGGCCCAGGGCTGCAATGCATGGCTCCAGGGCTCCAGTGGGGAGTGAGATGGGGCTGCAGGTCACTCATCCACTGCAGGGGGTGGCTCCCTGATGCTGTGTGCACTTCCAGGGAGGAGGGTATCACCCCCCAAATCCATGCACGGGGCAAGGTCTGCTCACTGCTCACTTTAGACTCGTGCTCCACACTGTGCTGTCTTCCCCTGTGGTCTCAACCCAGCATGTATGACCCAGCACTGCAGGGAACAACAGAGCCACACGGGAAGCACTTCCCACAACCCCTGCAGGGAACCCCACACTCTTGCCATGCTGCAGCCATACAGACAAGGGGTACCTCACCAGGGCAGTGCTGAGTTCACAGTGGCAGGCAGCTTCCTGCATGTATCTGCTGTTCCTTCCAGCACTGGGTTGCACAGAACAGACTGCAGAGGCACTGGGTGAAGGCAGCAGGGTGGGAGCCCACAGCGGGCAGTGCGCATCCTCCACCTGGCGCACAGATGTGGGGGCCATGGGTCCCTCTGCTCCCCAGGAGTGTGTGCCATGGCAGGGATCAATCTCTTCCCTCAAGCCAAGCCTGCAGCAGGCATTGGGGGTGGGGGGGAGGGGGGCCAGACTCTGCTTCGCAGCCCAGCAGCTGCCAGGGCCAGGGGACTTTGGACCTAGCTTCGACAGCTGCTCTAGTTAAAGTGCCACAGTGTCTTGTGTATCAGCATCTCCACACTTAAAAATGGCAGTAGGGTGCTTGAACTAAATTTCTTTTGATACACTTTAGTTCAAGTGCCCCTGCCACCATGTTTAAGTATGGGGGGCTCTGGTACATGAGATGCGGGAGACTGCTGGAGCACACTAATTGCCACACACCAGAAGACTCAATTAATTGAGTCTGCTCCGATGCACCAAATTTCAAATTGAGTCTGCTTCAATGCACCAAATTCCCTTTTGGTCCTGGTGAAAAGGGATGACCTGGTGACTAACTTAAACATAGAGGTCAGCCTAGGCAATGGTGACCATGAAATCATTTTACCTCAGAGCCAAATTTAACTTTTGTCATTCCTGGAAGATGCAAGATAGAAAGCCAAACTATGGTCTGAGTTTATGTAAATCTGGAGTAAAATACACTGGATTATCAGTGTAACAAGCCTCCACTCCTCCAAAAATTTCTGCCCAAGCATATATATTGAAGGTCTGTGTGGCCTTCATGTATACACTGTGATCCAAGAGGATCAACAGTTGTCACATCAGTGTATCAAAGGAGATTCCACTTAGACAGATACGTGATTCCTGTATGAAATACAAAGGCAAAATTCACTGTATTGCCATCACATTTGTTAACTATCTAAATGGTCACAACTGGCTAGTATTGTAAAAGCACCAATACAGATTTCTTGAAGAATAGAAATCCAAGTACCAGAGCCTCTGCTGGAGAATGTCGCTGCAGGAATTGTGTAAGGTGGCAACTCTTGTGGCAACAAGATGGATACATAAAAGCAAACTAAAAAGACAATCTGAGGCAGTATTTTTAACAAGTTTATAGGTAAACAAAATGGACTTCACAATCTGAATGAAATGTCACTAGTAATCAATCCTCAGTCTTGGAATAAGATCATGAAATTACTTGTATCTACCCAAAAATGTGATAACAAAACTTAGTATCAGCTATAATTTCATAATAGCATAAGATGAGAAATATTGAATTATTCTAATTAATTCATAAAATAATAAACACTTTTTAAATACATCTACATCCTCCTATTGATCAGTGAACTCAGCCTAGTGATGTTAGGAGGATAATATAAAGAAACCTTGTTGACAAGTCAAATGCTTATCAAACATAATTAAAAAATAATGTACCATGATGTCCAAGGTGTTTACATTCAGGGAGTGTACTATTATGTTATTTATCAAAGTCAATTACCAGAGAAGAAGCAATACCTAATAAGCTTCTAGAACCAGTTAATAACATGTCAATCTTATTGGGATTCATCTTCATAAAAAAATCTCAATATTCAAATATTAATATCATCAAAATAATCAGTCAAGACTGAGAAAGCTCTAGTATAATTCGATGGAAGTACTGGTTAAATATGTGTTATCTACATACCAATGGAATACTAAATCATACTGATAGATACATTGCAGTGGCACCCTATATGAGATAAGTAATACCTGAAGTGAACCCCCTTGAGAAATGATCTTTAAACATAAAGGTGCTGGCTCCTACCTTGGAGGTCTTTAAGACAAGTCTAGAAAAAACACCTTGCTGGGGCCGTTTGACCCCAGTACTCTTTCCTGCCATGGCAGGGGGTCAGACTTGATGATCTGCTCAGGTCCCTTCCAACCCTACTAACTATGAAACTATAAGAGATTTAATATAAAAATACAGTGATGATACATATGTGATCCTCTTAATAAAAAGAGAAGCTAATTGTTAATATGAAAAATAACGTCCTGGAATTTGGGTAGGGTAAACTTTTCAACAAAAGATACATGGTAAATGTAGAAGGCTAATAGCATACTGGGCTGCATTAGTAGGAGCATTGCCAGCAGATTGAGGGAAGTAATTATGCACTAGTGTTGCCACATCTGGAGTACTGTGTGTTGGGCCCCCCACTATAGAAAGAATGTGGACATGTTGGAGAGAGTCCAGCGGAGAGCAATGAAAAAAGTTAGGGAGCTAAGGCATGTATCTTATGAGGAGAAGCTAAAGGAACTCAGGGCAATAGTGGAGGAAACACTGAGGGACCAGGGACTGAATGTGAAAGGAGTGCATGAAGAGTGGTCATTCCTCAAAGACAAGATCCCCAAAGCCCAAAAGAGGAAAGGTAGCATAGGGGCTGGTAAGCCCTCTTGCCTTAATAGGGATATCATGGTCCTCTTAAAAAAGAAGAAAAAGGCACACACCAATGGAAGCTTGGGACAGTCCCCAAGGAGGACTATACAACAACAGTCCACACTTGTAGAAAGCAGATTAGAAAGGTTATGGTGAAGACTGGATTTAAACTAGCTACAAAAATCAAGGACAATAAGAAGTCCTTCTTTAGATATGTAGGGAACAGGAGGAAAACAAATGGAAGCATGGGGCCATTGCTTAACAACTCAGGGCAGCTGGTTAAGCAGGACAAAACTGAACTTGTGAATGACTACTTTGCTTCAGTATTTCACCAGATTAAGGGGAAAATCATACTAGATAAGGTTCAGAATGGGCATGACTGCCTTCCTACTGTTGATGTTAAGCTGGTGCATGATCAGTTAAGAAATTTAGACATTTATAAGTCAGCAGGACTGGATGAACTTCAACCAAGAGTGATGAAGGAGCTGACAGAAGTCATTGCGAGATCTCTCATGAAACTCTTCCAAAGCTTGTGGGGCTCAGGGGAGGTCATTGAAGACTGGAAGAGGGCCAATGTTGTGCCTATCTTCAAGACGGGGACTAATGAGGACCTAGACAACTATAGGCGGAGACTGAACTGGGACTAGCTACCCAGATCAATGACAAAAAGAAGTCCTTTTTTAAATACACAGCAAGAAAAAAGAACATACCGGGTAACAGGGGGACTCTGCAGGACATACTAGGAAATCTGGTCATTACACCAGATAGCAAAGCTAACCCATTTAACATTTTTTTTGCCTCCATTTTTCTGAGCAGGGAATGGGTCACCCTCCCCCCCGGGACCCTCATAGGTCACAGGGGAGGCGCACCCAGGCCTAGGGTCAGTGAGGACCTAGTCAGGGAACTTCTGGAGGGACTGGATGCATTTAAATCAGCAGGTTCTGATGATCTCCACCCCAGAGTGCTGAGGAAATTGGCAGAGGTCATACCAGGACCCCTGGCACAGCTTTACGAGCACTCATGGTGCTCTGGCATGGTGTCAGAGGACTGGAAAAGGGCCAATGTGGTTCCCATTTTCAAAAAAGGGAGGAAGGGAGACCCAGGAAACTATAGGCCAGTCAATCTTACCTTGGTCCTGGGTAAGCTTTTTGAGAATTATCCAGGCAGATGTCCATGAGGGGTCAGCAGGGGAGATTATGCTTAGGGGCAACCAACACAGGTTCATTAGAGACAGGTCCTGTCAGACCAACCTGGTGGCCTTCTATGGCCAAGTTACAAAATTCTTAGACGCAGGTGTAGCAGAGGAGGTAGTCTTTCTGGACTTTAGGAAGGCCTTTGACACTGTCTCTCACCCCATTCTCATTAAAAACTAGGGGACTGTGGTGTCAACTTCAACACAGTCAAATGGATCACTAGTTGGCTGGGGGGCCACACCCAGAGAGTGGTGGTGGATGGGTCATTTTCAACCTGGAGGGATGTGGGCAGTAGGGTTCTGCAGGGCTCGGTCCTCAGGCCCGTACTGTTCAACATCTTCATCAGCGACTTCGACGAGGGTGTCAAAAGCACCCTGTTCAAATTTGCAGATGACACTAAGATGTGGGGAGAAGTAGGCATGCTAGAACGGAGGAACAGACTGCAATTGGACCTGGACAGGTTGCAGGGGTGGGCGGATGAGAACAGGATGGGTTGCAACACTGATAAGTGCAAGATACTGCACCTGGGGAGAAAAAACCCAGCACCATACTTACAGGCTGGGGAATTCCCTTCTCATCAATGCAAAGGCAGAAGAGGATCTTGGAGTCATTACTGATGCCAAAATGAACATGGGCTGACAGTGTGGGGAAGAGGTCAGGAAGGCTATCTGTACCTTGTCATGCATCCACAGATGCATCTCAAGTAGGTCCAGGGAGGTGATCCTCCCCCTCTATGCGGCACTGGTCAGGCTGCAGCTGGAGTACTGCATCCAGTTCTGAGGGCTGCACTTCAAGAGGGATGTGGACAACATGGAGAGGGTCCAGAGGAGGGCCACACGCATGATCAGGGAGCAACAGGGCAGGCCCTACGAGGGGAGGCTAAGGGACCTGAACCTGTTCAGCCTCCACAAGAGGCTAAGGGGGGATCTAGTGGCCATTTACAAACTGGTCGGGGGGATCGGCATGCATTGGCGGAGTCCATGTTCCCCCGAGCACTACCAGGAGTGACAAGAAATAATGGTCACAAGCTGGCAGAGGGTAGATTTAAGCTAGATATCAGGAGGTGCTACTTCACTGTCAGGGTGGCTACAATCTGGAACCAACTTCCAAGACAAGTGGGAGTCTTTAAGAGGAGGCTGGATGAACTCCTTGCCAGAGTCGTTTGATGATCTGCTGAGGTCCCTTCCGACCCTACCAACTATGAAACTAGGTCAATTAACCTAACTTCTATCCCAGGGAAAATCCTGAAAAAATTAATCCAGGAGTCTATGTGTGATACATTTGCAGAAGGTAGGATTTTGAATGACAGCCAGCCTGGCTTCATCACGGTCAGGTCTTGTCTTAGCAATCTGTTCTGTTTTTGTGACCAGGTAACTTGCCACCTGGACAAGAGAGAGGAGGTCAACATTGTAACATAGCCTTCCAAAAGGCCTTTGGTATGGTATCCCATGATATTTTCATGGGAAAATTGGAAGATTGAGGGCTTAACTGCTCGACACTCAGGTGGGTAGGAAGTTGGTTGCAGGGTAGGACCCAGGGAGTTCTAATAAATAGACATGTGTCATCCTGGTGAGAAATGGATGGTGGTGTCCAGTGCTTTTCAATATTTTTATTAATGTCAAAGTTTACAGATGACATCAAGTTTTGGGGCAGCATGGTCACCCTCAAACATAGGCTGCAGATACAGGCAGACCTAAACAGGCTGGCAAGTTGGGCGGATTGGAACCAGATGGAGTTCAACATTGATAAGTGTGAAGTGCTCCATGTGGGGATGAACAACAGTTTGGCTCAGTGGTGCCAAACTGACTAACACCACAACTGAGAAGGACCTAGGGATAATAATAGACCATAGTAAGAAAATGAGCCATCAGGACAATGCTGTAGCCATCAGGGCAAACAATACTCTGGCATGCATCAACCGATGCCTCTTGAGCAAAACCAAGAAAGTGATTCTTCCACTTTACTCAGCATTGGTGGGACTGCAGCTAGAGTACTGCATCCAGTTATGGGTGCCACACTTCAACAAGGATGTGGAAAAGCTTGAAAGAGTCCAGAGAAGAGCCACACGCATGATCAGAGACTTGCAAGGGAAGCCATATGAGGAAAGGCTGAGGGACTTGGGCCTCCTCAGCCTAAAAAAGAGAAGGCTGAGAGGGGACTTGGTAGCAGGTTACCACTACATCAGGGGAATACATCAAGGGCTTAGTGAACAACTGTTCACCAGGGCACCCTTGGGGAAAACCAGGAGTAATGGCCACAAACTCCTGGAAGACCATTTCAGTCTTAACCCTAGGAAAAGCTTCTTCCCTGTTAGGGTGTCCAGACTGTGAAATAAACTCTCTCCAGAGGTGGTGCAATCACATACCCTGGAAATCTTCATGAGCAGACTGGACGGTCACCTTGCTGGGGTCACCTGACCCTAGTTGTCTTTCCTACCTGGTGCAGAGCAGCTGGACCCGATGATCTTGCAAGGTCCCTTCCAGCACCTTACAATCTATGAAATTGAGTTTATTTAGTCTGCAGAAGAGAAGACTAAGAGGGGAATTGATATCAGCCTTTAACTACCGGAAGGGTGGTTCCAAAGAAGGAAAAGGTCCTTGGGCCGGTGCTGTTCAACATCTTCATTAGCGACCTGGACAAGAGTGTGGAGAGCACCCTGTTCAAGTTCGCTGATGACACCCAGCTGTGGGGTAAAATGAGTACACTGGCAGGCAGGGATCGCATCCAGGCAGACCTGGATAGGTTAGAGAAGTGGGCGGATGTGAACAGGATGAGGTTCAACAAGGACAAATGCAGGATGCTGCACCTGGGGAAAGGGAACCAGCATTATGGTTATAGGTTAGGGGCTGACCCTCTCAGCAGCACAGAGGCAGAGAGGGATCTTGGAGTCATGATTGACTCCAGGATGAATATGGGGCACCAATGCGATGAAGCAATAGGCAGAGCCAACCACACCCTGTCATGCATCAACTAACAGGACCAGCAGGTCCAGAGAGGTCTTGTTCCCCCTCTATGCAGCACTGGTCAGGCCGCAGCTAGAGTACTGTGTCCAGTTCTGGGCACCGCACTTCAAGAAGGATGTGGAGAACCTGGAGAGGGTCCAGAGGAGGCCACTCGTATGGTTGGGGGCCTCTGTGGCCAGCCCTATGAGAAGAGGCTGAGGGACCTGAATCTCTTCAGTCTCCGCAAGAGAAGACTGGGGGGTGGATCTTGTAGCTTACAACCTTATCAGGGGCCACCAGCAGGGACTCGGGGAAAGTCTGTTCACCAGGGCCCCCCTTGGAGTCACCAGGAACAATGGCCACAAGCTGAGGGAGGATAGGTTTAGGTTAGATATTAGGAAGAACTACTTCACTGTAAGGGTGGCCAGATCCTGGAATAGGCTTGCCAGAGAGGTGGTGTTCTCATCTTCCCTGGAAATCTTCAAAAGGAGACTGGACAGGCACCTGGCTGGGGTCTTATGACCATGGCAGGGGGTCGGACTGGATGATCTGTCTAGGTCCCTCCCGACTCATTGATTCTATGATTCGAAGGTGCAGCTAGACTGTTCTCAGTGGTGATACAGAACAAGGAGCAATGGTCTCAAGTTGCGGCATGGGGAATTTAACTTGGATATTAGGAAAAGCTTTCTCACTGGGAGGGTGGTGAAGCCATGGAACAGGTTACCTAGAGAGGTGGTGGAATCTTCATCCTTGGAGGTTTTTAAGGCCCAGATCAACAAAATCCTGGCTGGGATGATCTAGTTGGGGATGGTCCTGCTTTGAGTGGGGGTTGGATTAGATGACCTCCTGAGGTCCCTTTGAACCATAAGATTTTATGATTCTATGAAAGGGAGATGGCAAGGAGAGGATCATGTTCCCTTCTACAGAGGAAGGCAAAAGCCTTCATAATCCATGTCAATCTGACTGTGAAGATTGCTTAATTCTTTCATGATCCCAAATATGGCAATCAGTTTGACCCTGAATGCAGGAGTAGGATGCATTAACCAGGAACCATTTTGGGTTTAGTCCCAGCTGGAGTATTGGCAGACCCCAGTCAAAATCTTCAGCCTTGGCTTCAGACAACACCTAAAGCTTCTCAGAAATACAAGAAATGCCTCCTCAAAACCTTGATATATCACAGCAAGAGGGAAAAAAGGGTCCTTTCTGGCCCCATGTGGGAACCAGGAAAGCCCAGGAGCGTATAATAATTATAAAAACTACCTGAAACAGTCTAGATGTACATTTTTTGCCTCTTAAAATAATTTGTTTGCCTTAAAGACTGTATAGTCTAGATTAAACCAGAACAGAAGGAAGTACAAGAGGAGACAATGGAGTGGCTCAACAAAAAACTGTGGCACATAATAGAATAATATAGAATAGGCAGTGTTGTGTGCCAAAATATTAACTCAAGAAACTGACAATTGGTGAATTGTGGAGTCTCCCATATCACTATTTGTGGAAGCATGGTAATTTGGTTGTATCAATCCAGAAATATCAGAATTTTAAAAAAAGTTATCCCAGATATGGGTTAGCAGAATTTTGATGACACTAAATGATCTACTCAAATAAAATCACTTTTAATTATAAGATCTCAGGGAAAGTTTCTGAAGTAGTTTTTTGTACCTTTTGAGTGCTGAGCCTGTATAATCTTAGCACTCAAAGATGAACAGACAGAATTAACTCTCACAGGCCATGTCTACAAGAGACCCTACTGTATGGTAGCAAGAAGCTACTACACAGTAGGTCATTGCTACTCCGCAGTAGCATTGAGGGGCACTAACCATGATGTGACACACTACTGCACAGTAGAATCAAAACCGTGTGGGGATGCTACTAAATCTACTAAGTACTAAATGACTATGTAGTAAGAACTGTGTAGTTCACCACTCATGTAGATGTGGACACAGAGGTGTAACAAGCCAGGTTTGTATAGTGGACAAACCATGCAGAAGAGTGTGGGGAATGGGGGAGTGGAGTACTGAGAGCAGGGGGACAGGGTGCAGAAATCTTACTCATGCCTTGAACTCCAAATCAGTCCCCAGTTTCAGTGCTTCTGCTGCTGCCACTACTACATTCTCTGCCTACCCTGCCTTTTGATCTGAAAGCAGCATTAGGAGCATATCCATGCACAAGCTGCTGTTGCAGCAAAAGCAATGCCATGCAGTAGTATAACTAGGAGTGGGTAAGAGGGATTCCAGTCCTGGTTGCTAACTTAGGTGATATGCCCCATTTCTGTGGAGTCAATACCCCAGCAGCAACAGCATCTCTCTTGCACCAGCAGCAGCTGGTTCATGGATACCCCACTACTGTAGCTTTAACAGCAAGAGCCAGTGCAGGAGAGTATGCACCAAGGGTAGCAACAGCACAGCCAGAGACTCTTTTGGAGTTCCCTGCATGGGGAAGAGTCCTGTCTCCCTTCTCCCATCACTCATGTGTGCCTCCACTCAACTCCTGGACCTGCTCCACCAGCCATCTTGCAGGGTTTGCCCAGGTATCAAACCTTACTTGTTATGCCTTTGATGCTTTGGGGCTACTCTTGCTGGAGCACAGACTCCATGAAGGTTGAGAATGATTCTGGTACCCCTGGTAAGTTGGCATTGAGGGCTCTCATTTACCCCCACTTATGCTAATGCTAATTAACTATTAGATTAATCTTAATACAAATGAAGGATTACAGAAAGTTTTTCAGAAGTTTAAACTTTGGACAGAGGTTGAAATAGAATTAATCAAGCAACAAAAATCAGAAACTCAACATTCATGTTTTTGTCACATGGATATTCATTGTTTTAGAATAT
Source organism: Crocodylus siamensis (assembly GCF_052110815.1). Lineage (NCBI taxonomy): Eukaryota > Metazoa > Chordata > Crocodylia > Crocodylidae > Crocodylus > Crocodylus siamensis. The sequence continues at coordinate 39,098,975 of NC_143395.1, read as the reverse complement.
TGTTAATAATACCGCAGGGTGTATTTATATGTGCATCTGGGAGCAATTTAGTCATGGAAGAAATACTCATGAGTAAATGCACCCAGACAGGGGTCTACAGGTGTAGGGTAGTGGGAGTTAATTTACTGCTAATTGCAGCAAACTTCTCTTGCTTCCTGGGGTCCTGCAATGGGCCCCTACCACTATCAGGGAGACCACTAGGCTGGCAGGGAGCACCATTCCAGGAAACAGCTGTCTCCTGACCAGGGCTGGGACCAACTCCCTACACCTTAGGGCTGCCTACTGCCAGGGTGGGAACAATGTCCCCCTTCCCTGGTAGCAGGGAGCTCCCAGCCTCAGCTCCCTGATCAGGGAAAGGCTACTTGGAAATAGCTGCAGGGGAGGGTGGGGGCAGGGTTTCCCTGCTCAGTCATGGGCTCACTACTAGCTGCCCCACTGGTGGATCAGGGCCGGAAGCTTAGACCTCCCCCCCACCAGCAGCTCTTTTCAAGCCCTGCAACTCGATTGCCTGATTGGGGTATGGGGTTGGGATCTGCCCCTGGCTGGGGCAGTTCCCAGCCCCCACTACACAATCTCAAGGCAGGAACTGAAGAGCCTGTTCCCTGCTCAGCTCCATGGTTGTGGAACTGAGTGAGGAACAGGCTGGGAAGCTAGTTCCCTGCTCAGCTCTATGAGCATGGAGCTGGGTGGGGAACAGGCTCCTCAGCTATTTGTTAAGACTAGAACCACTTGACACTTCTTGTATACAATCATAATTATAATCTATCTGGCTGCAGAACAATTAAAATAGTCTTCAGGAGTAAAGAGCTGAATATGAAAAAAAGTTTCACATTCATTTTTTCACAGTTGAAAAATATTTTAATTGTCACCAGTTGAGCTTCAACGCTAAGGATGTCACATGTGTGTCAGCACATATGCATTCTTGGCTCCCCCTGACCACACCAAGTGGAGCAGTGAGCAAGGAGCCAACAGCTGAACCAATGTAAGCTGGGCAGGGCAGGGCAGGGCAGGGCAGAAGAGGGAGGAGGAGCTGGCCAGCTTGGCCAGCTGTAGGGAATCAGGAAGAGGTTTTCCTCTCCTCCCACTCCTATCTAGCCATGCTGGGCAGAAACTGTGTGAACAGGCCCCGCAAACAGGAACACTCTTTAGGGACATGCAGAAGTTTGTGTGGGATTTTGTGCGGTGGGGAAAGCAGGAGAGGCCTGTGACTCCATGCATCAGAGTTGGTGGCTTTGGACAGAGTCTCCAGAGTCTTTAGGTGACTGCGTGGGAGAGAGTGTTAATGGCGGTGGTGATTCTACTCTGTCCTGATGCTACCGCCCACCCAAGGCTCCTCTAAGGGCTGCACCTTGATGGAGCCTTTGGGTGGGTTGGCGGTATCTGGGCCCCCTGCCCTGGGGGGTGCTTAGTGGGTCCTCAGGAGCCCAGGAGCAGTGGGTTTGCTGGGAGTCCCCTCACCTGTCCCACATGTGCCTGGATCGAGGCCCTGGAGGGGTAGATGAGGGAACTCCAGGCAGAGGTTAGCAGGCTGCGTGGGATCAGAGCCATTGAGGATGAGATTGACAGGTACTTTCACTCTTTGCAGGATCACTCAAATGGTGGGATGGCAACATGAGAGGGACCTGACATGGGCAGATGGAAGACAGTCACCTCTAGTTCTAGATGACACCGAATTCAAGCCTGCATTGCTGGAACAATTCCAGTGCAGCTGGGGAACTGATTTGGGGCCCTGGCATCACTGGGAGTGAGTGCAGCAATGGAGAGAGCAGCAACAGAGGCTTCACCCACAACTACCACCAGGAACGCTGTGAGGCAACAGCAACCTGAGGAGAAGACATCGGGTAATCGTAGTAGGTGACTCCCTGCTAAGAGGAATGGAGGGAGACATCTGCCCCCTGGATCCCACAGCATGGGAGGTCTGCTGTCTCCCTGGGGCACAAATCCATGATGTCATAGAGAGGATCCTCAGGCTTGTCCAGCACACAGATTACTACCCCATGCTCATTATCCATGTGGGAACAAATGACATGGCCAGAAGCAATCCAGACTGCATCTTGAGTGACTACAAGGCTCTGAGAGCTGAGCTTAAAGGATCAGGGGCTTAGGTAATTTTTCCCTCTGTGCCCCCTGTTTCAGGCCACAGTCCAAGGAGGCAAGAATGCATAGATGAGATGACCTCATCGGAGATGAGGTCTCCGATGGTGGTGCCACCAAGAAGTCTTTGGCTTCTATGACCATAGCACCCACTTTTAGGACAGAGGACTCCTGGGGAGAGATGGCATCCACCTCATGCAGAAAGGTAAGTCACTTTTCTTGGCCAGGATGGCTGATCTCTTAGATAGGACTTTAAACTAAGATTGCAGGGGGATGGGGAAACACTAACTGGCCGCATCCACATGAGTGTGTACATGCCTCTTGCCCCTCCTCAAACCCCTTTGAGGTGGGGCAACAGGCACATGCAGGAACAAAAAAATGTCCAGGGATCTAAAAAAGAGAAGTATAAAAAAGGCAACTGGAGGGTGGGCCCTCCAAAGAGATGTTCTGGCTGCCAAAGCATCTCTATGGTTGCCCCTCGCCCTGTTGCTGAAACATGCGGCCGGCCAGCCAGGCCATGTGTTTCAGCACCAGTGCTCTGATGCCAGTGAGTAAGAGGTTGGAGGGGTTGGAGGAGGCAGGAAAGGACTCTGGGGGGGGACCTCCGATGGCCCTGCCAGCCCCTCAACTTCTGCCAGGGCCAGGCCCTCCCCCTGCCAGCCCCCCTGATGCTCTAACCTCTGCCCCCCACCCCATACTTAAAAAAATCCCAACAAACTACAGGCCAATTAGCTTAACTTCTATTGCAGGGAAAATCCTAGAAACCTTAATCAAAGAGGTTATATGTGACAAACTTGCAGAAGGCAAGTTTTAAAGACAAACACATATGCTTTACTGAGGAGTTGACTAATAAGCTATGCAGGAAAGTTTCATCATCTGCACATGCGTTGGTATTAGGGCAGAGTAAATTAATTCACTCTGCCATATACTATCTTATGATAGAATCATTATGTATGCTGAAAAGGGGGGCACAAGGGTGCTAGAGTGCAAAGGCTGCCTGCCACCTACCTACAGCTCCACAATATTGGCATCCTCATGCCCCAGTGAGCACCTACATCACCTGAAGCCTAGGACTAACACCCTGTGGACTCTTCCAGCCTGAGGCTGCTTTACCCTGATTTACTCAAAGTGCTGCTGATCCAGGCACACATGCAGACTCTGTGCCTAGGAGCAGTTTTATCTAGCTCAAACTGCTCCAGAATTTATCACATTGCATTAATTGCACATGTAGACTCACCCAGTGCAGTGCCCTCTGAAGTCAATGGAAATATTTTTACTGACTTTTAACATTTTGGAACAAATTATCTGAAAAGGTTGTGATCAGTTAAGTTTTTAAGTGCAGGTTAGACAAACATTTTCTTGGAGAGTTTAAACAAGGTTGATCTTGTCTGGATCAGGGTGGTTGAGTAGATTATGAGTAACAAACTCTCCCTGTGCCCCTGGATAAATCCAAAGAATACCAGTGGTAGGACCGGCAGGATTAGCATCAGGACCATCAGTATCAGTGGCAGCTGCAGCCAGATTGGTTGGGGTACTTGGGTTGTTTGTGGTTTTGGCAGTCCTGGCAAGGCTGGCAGTAGCTATGGCAGGGCTGGTAGGGCTAGCAGCAGAAGGGCAAGTGGTTGCACAGCAAGAAAGGCTCTAAGGGAACAGCCTATGCTCACTTCCCTGCTACTTAGGGTCATGTTGACCAGGACCCAGGGGCTCTGGATTCTGTGGCAGGCCTTAATCCTTCCTGGTTATGCTCCCCAGCTGCCAGTAGCTTGAAAAACTTGATGAAATGGCTCCATATGCTGGATCTGGCCCACTCAACTTATTTCTGACATGCATGAAATAGACAGCATCAGGGTAATTTTTTTCTATTATTTTAATTGTATTTTCACCCTTCTAACACTTAAATGAGACAAGTTGAAGACAAGTCACAAAAATTTCCTCTAGATCACAGACAGCATTGCCGTTTAGAAGCATAATAGGGAAACTCTGGGCAGATGCAGTACATAGGGCATTGGAAGCTCCTGGTGCCAGCGGCAGTGACTTATTATTGCACTCCCTCACCCAAATCAATTCCACAAATCTGTTCCCAGTTGTCCCTCCCCTTCCCACCCTTCCACCCCCCAGTTATACTGATGCCAATCAACTTGATCACCAAGATCCTTCCAGGTAGGAATAGGGAGAAAAATTGCAGTTGAAGAAGAAATCTCATAGTTATGAGCATTTACCTCACACCTTATCCAGAAAAGCTCAGTGTGGCTACAATGGCTGCCTGTTCTATTCCCCCACTTACTCCTACCCACACCATTTGCATGCAATAGGATCTGATCATCCAATCCCACACTACTCCCAATACAAAATCATCAAAGTGTAATTAGAGCCCAGGCCCATGTATAGCATATTACACTAGTTTCTCACACTGAAGGTGAGTCTACACAAAACACTTTACTGTGCAGTAGCATAGTTTACTATGCGATAATCATGTATGTCTACACATGCACAGTGTTACTGAGTAGTAAACCTCACTAATTGTAAGTTTGTTGCCTGCAAATGCAAGTAGCAGATTTGTGCTTTGTGATTACTTACTGTGCAGTAGCGCTCATGCTGATGCCTGACTGGGGAAAAAATATGCTCCTGGTCAGCAAGCCACATGGGGAAGGGAGATTGCTCCCTGTCCCTGGAAGCTTCCTGCTGCAGGGTGGGTTCTGCCACCCAAGGCCAGGCAGGGAGTATGCCCCCTAGCCCTGGCAGCAATGATCTCCAAGTCCCCTGCTCCAAGATTGCAATCAGGGAGCAGGGGCTGGGAGATCCTTATTTCCCAGCACCAGTGCCAGCATTTACTCATGAGTAGTAAACTGCTCCCAGATTGGAGAAAAGGTATATGAAATACTGTTTTAGCTACTGCCAGCTGAGATCTCTTCTCCCTGCTCTGAAATAAGTGTCTTTGTTGTACCCTGCCCACAAATTCCTATTTCAGGTAGAATGGTTGTAATTTAAGTATAAATTAGTAAGTGCAAGCACAACAGGTTACTGGTTTCAAAGAGACATAAGATTCCATTAAAGAAATTATTCAGAAAGTACTATTTGTGCCTTTAATCAACTTTATACATATTTCTGTTTAAGAGAAAAAGATTCCTGTACTAGATTTAGATCATTTATTGAAAACTAAGTAAATGTGTTAAAGGATTTTTACCTTTGTAGAGAGGGGAGAATAGGCTGGAAGGTATAGCTGAACAAATCTGGTGTTGCTCACTAGTACCTGAAGCAGCTATTGATATGTGGATGTGGATCTAAAAGAAAATAAAGAAGGAAAACTGCTTTTAAAGCAGAACAATGAACATGACAATTTAATGTCTTTTGTATCATACTATATCCCAGTGACCTTTGAAAAGTTTATGGAGCGGACACTGCATAGCATGCCTCTTTCAGCTTGTCTTTTGTATGTGAGTGGTATTCTGGTATAAGCTAAATCTTTTGAGTCAAAGATGATGCCTTTAACAGATGGGCTCTAATCCACTTTAAAATGTCAGTTGCAAATGGAACCCAAAGTAATGTGAACTATTTCAGAAAGAGAAAACATACCTCAATTGGACAATCAGTAAGACAGGAATTTCATATGACAAAGAAAACTGAGGTAGTAGAGAACTAGCTGCTTTCAAAACACTTATTGATATAGAAAAGGTTAATTTCTGGGACCACCAGCACAGCACATTCTACAAAGGCACAGAAAATTTGTGAGAGGTTTTTCAGTGGGTGCCAGAATATGATGCATTATTTGCTGAATTGAAGATACTTTTTTCTGTTTCTGCAAACTTATTCCTGTTTCTGCTTTAGTATATCTGCATTTTAAAACACTTTTTATTTTATATACAGAGCAAGTGGAATTTTGGTCCACAAACCAATGATAAATAATACTGAAAAGGTTTTATACTTACCTAGTACTATTCTTTATTAACTGATCCCAAAAGGTCCTTGTAAATGTGACAAGGGTTTAATTTGGTTTAGTTCTCTCTAAATTGAAATTGTGGGTTTTTAAAAACACTCTGTTTCCACTGTTTCAATTTAGGGAGAACTAAACCAAACTAAACCCCTGTGGTGTGTACACAAGGGTGGGGGCCCAATTCTTAGAGCTTACCTGCCTCTCCTGTGGTGGGTGGGGGGTGAGCTGCTAGCAGGCCAAATGGTCCCTGAGCTGTGGGGGGTCTGGTGCTTCCCTCTGCGGTAGCAGTGCTTTCCCAGTTGGCATCCACCTGCTGGCAGGTTCTGGGGGACACCACAGCCATGGAGGGAAGCACCAGCTCCCCCGCAGCTGCAGAGGGGAGTGCAGCTCAGGGGCCCCTGTGCAGCTCAGGCAGGTTCTGAAAAGAAAAAAAAAAACACCCAAAAAGATCAGGTTCCTCTTGAGTTAGTGTGGGTGAAGCATTATTATGTCTTCTCTACTGATAGCATAACCAAGGCACAGAGAGAGAAAGTTACTTGCCAAGATGAGAAAGCAAGTGTAGGCTAGTATGAAGATCAGTTCTATGCTGTACAGATGTGGCCATAAAGCTTCATTTATGCTGGGGAACTATAATTGCTTTAGAATTTGACCCTAAGGATTCATGGTCATTAACAAAATTGTAAATGCATTTTCCCGGAAATAAAATAATTTATATTTATTTATAACGAGCTCAAGATGTGAATCTCATGGTAGGCTGTGCCTGCCAGTTCTACCATTGTTGTCATGTAATTACAGGTGCCCAGGCATGGTGAACATCATGCAAGTTGCATGAACTCATTAAGTTTGTGTTGTAACACAATGCAATGCTTTAGTGTAAATAAGCTCTTCTTGAGTCTACTGTGGTAGAGTAGGTCTCAGACTTGCCCTTTAAGGCAGAATTGAATTTCATCCCCAGTGAAGAAGGAAAGCGCACTAGAATCCTAACCTGTCTTGAATGTTAATGTCTATGTTATATTCTCCTGCATCATTTTGTAGCACACAGAGCTCCATCATCCTAAATCCCAGATCAATAGAAAGTGAAGTAAGATAGTTACCTGAGAGCTCTTAGATCTGCAGCCCTGCTATTAACACTAATGCAAAAAACATTAACATATTGCATTGGGAAATCACAACTCCCACTGCCAAGGATTAAAATACTGCAGGTACAAATAAACAGTACCTTCTCAAATCCCTGGCAGCTATGTACCCTGGCCATGATGACCTGTATTGGAACCAGGCTTTTTATGTATCTGACACTCTCAATGAACCACTTGTACTTCACTACTAAACAATATCAAATTTTGACTGTTACATGAATTTACTCTACATATTAAAAATGTATAGGACACTAAATAAAGAATGATGATAAAAAATAATGCTTTTATATATATACACAGTAAGGAAGTTACTCTAACAAATTACATCCAACTGTACCATAAGCTTTATTATATCCAGAAGAAAATCTCAAAAACTCAGAATCCTAGAATATTGCAATGTCTCTTTTAGATGACCAGTTTGATAAAAATGCTACTATACCCCTAACAACTTTCCAACAGCCTCTAGTAAATGAGCTGGGTGAGCCAAAGTGTAATTTTCATTTTGGAACCAGCCTTCTTATGGAGCTCATTATTTCCAAGAAGTTTAGTGAATCACCTAGATATTTTGAACTTTTGCAGATTGTCTCATTTTTCTAACCGGCATATCTGCAAAAAATTGTATTTCAAAGCAAAGCAAATAGCGTAAACTTTGTGGGCAACATTCGCTTAATGGTTAACATAAGGATGATTCTTTTATTTTTGGGACTAAATAAACTCCCTCTAAGAAGCCAATTCATACCATTAGTGAATAAAAACCTTGTGAGACTTCCCCTATGAATTTACATTTAATTGAATTGAAAGGACTATTACTAACAAGAATATATTGTAATGTGTGTAACAGGAGGAAGAAGCAAGGGATAGTCTGCAGAGTTGTGCTGACTGTTAATATGGCAGAAACCCCAGGAGTGGAGTGTGGTGGGAGAAGGGAAAAAGGCAGAGGAAGCTGAAGACTAGAGAAAGGGGAAGAGAGAGCAGTGTGCATGTGAAACCTGGTCAACCCTACACAGAGGAGTACACAGTAGAGCTGGAGATCTCACTGGCTTGGTGAGCCAGGACTGTGGACTGAAGGAGATGGACTCAGAGTTGGGAGCAGCTGTTGATGGATAGAGAATGATATTTAGAATTTTGCTTTTAGAAATTGACTTGTAGGAAGACTAAATAAGGCATTATATTAGAACAATGGTCCAGGGGAATGACAAGGGTTAATTGGTTTCTAAAGTTCATTTGTGGCAACAGTCCAGGGGAAACGGCAAAAAGACTCACTTTCTCAGCATTTTATCATCCAAGGATCCAAGATTACGATACAAACAGGTACATACATGCGAAATTGTAAATACGCAACAGTAAAACAACCACAACATTCCCTTAAGACCCAAAACAAGATAAGAACATGCAGAATCACCATGAGGTCACAATGACCAGCTCTAATCTGGTGAAAAGCCCCTGATATCCTCAGTCTTGCTCCCTCCTCTGTCTCCTGTGCCTGCAGGGCGGGTGGATGAGGACCTGTGTGTTTTGCTAGTCTGGCCTTGCACCAGAGCAGGTCACAGGGCTCTGGGAGGTGTGGGTTCTGAGCGCACCTCCTGAAGCCGTGCGACCCACCCTTGTGCAAACCTGGACTAGTGAGCCTCAGGGATCTGGGTCTGCAGAGGGGCCCCAGGACCCAGCTGGGCCTGGCATGCAGTCCCCGCATGCCACACTGGGTCCTGTCACCATGGGTTCAGCCCAGCTGGGCTACAGAGTGGGCGCAGGACCCGGCTGGGCCTGGCACATGGTTCCCGCATGCTGCACCGGGTCCTGCTGCCACAATACTAGCCCAGCTGGGTGGCGAGAGCAGTCCCAGGGTTGGCAGAACCAGGCTGCCAAGCCAGAACCAGGCTGGGCTTGGAGCATGGTCCCCTCACTTCTGCTGTTAAAGGTTAGTTATGGGCCCTGGGGACAGGGGCTGGGGCCCTGTAGAATCATAGAATCATAGAAGTAAGGTCAGAAGGGACCTTGTAGAGCTTCAAGTCCGACCCCCCGCCGGGGCGGGAGAAAAAATTGGACTCAAATGAGTCCAGCCAGGTAGGCATCAAGCCTCTTCTTAAAGAACTTCCCTTGGAAGTTGGTTCCAGCTCCTAGCCGCCCTAACTGTGAAGTAGTTCTTGCAGATGTCTAATCTAAACCTATTCTCCAATAATTTGTGTCCATTGTTCCTTGTCATGCCAGGGGGCGCTAGGGGAAACAGTGTCTCCCCCAAACCCTTCTGGTCCCCCCTAGTGAGTTTATAGACAGCCACCAAGTCCCCCCTCAGCCTTCTCTTGTGAAGGCTGAACAGGTTTAGGTCCCACAGTCTTTCAACGTAGGGTCTGCCCTGTTGTCCCGGATCATGCGGGTGGCCCTCCTCTGGACCCTTTCAATGTTGTCCACATCCCTCCTCAAATGGGGCGCACAGAACTGGACACAATACTCCAGCTGTGGCCTGACCAGTGTTGCATAGAGGGGGAGGATCACCTCCCTGGCTCTACTTGAGATGTACCTGTGGATGCACGACAAGGTCCGGTTAGCCCTGCCAACCGTGACCTCGCATTGTCGGCCCATGTTCATCTTGGAGTCAATAATGACTTCAAGATCCCTTTCTGCCTTCATGCTCTCTAGAAGGGAGTTTCCCATTCTATAAGAGTGCTGCTGGTTTCTACCACCCAAGTGCAGCACCCTGCACTTGTCAGTGTTGAAATGCATCCTGTTTATGTTAGCCCACTCCTGTAACCTATCCAGATCTTGCTGCAATCTTTCCCTCCCTACTAGCATGCTCACCTCACCCCAAATTTTGGTATCATCAGCGAAATTAAACAGGTTGCATTTCACCCCATCGTCCAAAATGCTGATGAAGAAATTGAACAGCGCAGGCCCAAGGACTGAGCCCTGGGGGACTCCACTGCCCACTTCCCCCCAGGTTGAATATGACCCATCCACCACCACCCTCTGAGTACGACCCTTAAGCCAATCTGCAATCCATCTGACTGTGTCGGCATCAATGCCACAGTCACCTAGTTTTTTAATGAGGATGGGGTGGGAGACAGTGCCAAAGGCCTTGCTGACGTCTAGAAAGACTACGTCCACGGTGACACCTGCGTCCATTGCCTTTGTAACCTGATCATGAAAGGCAATCATGTTGGTCTGACATGACCTGCCCCTAATGAAACTGTGTGGGTTGCCCTTGAGCATCATCCCTGAAGCCGGCCCATCACAGATGTGCTCCTTGAGGATCTTCTCAAAGAGTTTCCCAAGGACAGAGGTAAGACTGACGGGCCTATAGTTGCCCGGGTCCTCTCTCTTCCCTTTTTTGAAGATGGGGACCACGTTGGCTATCTTCCAGTCATCTGACACCTGGCCCGAGCACCATGAGCACTTGTAAAGCCATGCCAAGGGCCCTGCAATAACCCCAGCTAGCTCCCTCAACACCCTGGGGTGGAGAGCATCTGGACCCGCTGACTTGAACACGTCCAGCCCCTCCAGAAGCTCTCTAACCCGGTCCTCCCCAACCTGAGTTCTGAAGGCGTCCCCCTTGAGTCCGTCTGGCATCACAGCGGCGAAGTCCTGGTCCCTGCACAAGAAAACAGAGGTGAAGAATTGGTTAAAGAGTTCAGCTTTCTCCTCTGGCACAACCACCAGATTGCCCAGCGTACTTTGCAGGGGCCCCACATTACCCGGTGCCTTCTTCATCCTCCCTATATATTTGAAAAAGGACTTTTTATTATCCTTGATCTTGGACACTAGTCCTAGCTCTATGTCCGCCTTAGCTTTCCTGACAGCCCCTCTACAGGCCTGAGCAGAGGAGGTATACTCCACTTTGGAGATAGCACCCCCCTTCCACTGGGTGTACGCCACCTTTTTGGTAAGCAGGCATTCCCGGATGCCCTTGCTGAGCCAGAGGGGCTTTCGGGCACTCTTTCCCCCCCTTGCTTTTTGTTGGGATGGACTCCCCTTGGGCCCTGAGTATCGTTTCCTTAAGGAACGACCACTCATCCTGGACACTGAGTTCCCCTGCCCTCAAGGACCCCAGTGCCTCACCCACTAGTCTTCTCAACTTGTTGAAGTTGGCCTTCCTAAAGTCTAGGGCTACCGTCTTGCTGCAGGCCCTTGACACCCTGTTCTGGATGGTGAATTCCAGCAAGCGATGATCGCTATTGCTCCAGGTGGTCAAGAACCTGGAGGCCCCTTACTAGGTCATCGCCTGTGGCCAGGACCAGGTCCAACAGGGCGTTTCATCTGGTGGGACTGTGCATCTCCTGGATTAAGTGGAGGTCCTGTATCTCAGCCAGGAACATCCTGGAACAGTCCATCCTGGCTGACTGTTCCTCCCAGCAAATGTCTGGGTAATTAAAATCACCCATGACAACTACATCCCTTGTGGGGGATAGGGTCTATGGCCCTCCAGGGGGAAGCTGGGACCCTGGGTGGGGGGGGCCTCCAGGATGCCTGGGACCCTGGGCAGAGGGGCTGGGACCCTGTGGGGGATGCACCCACTGTGGATGCATGCACTGTGTATCACTAAACTTCTCCTGTTATTGAATGGAGGTGTTGTGGTCGATCTCACTCAGAAAGGTTGTGCTCATCTGCATCAAGGTATCAGAGCTTGTTTGTAAAGACAATGCCAACAGCTGCAGACTGCTATCTGAGAGCTGTAGGAACTAAAGGCTTGTTTGGGGTGCTAGGTGTATTCTACCACAGTGCTGATATTTCTTTATCTTTTACCTGTTCCCTTCCTTTGGCCTGATGGCTTGTGACCCTAACCCCTTTGTTTTTCTATAGAAAAATGGAAAATTTCCCTGTTTCTTATGCCAGTTTCTGGGGCTGTAGGCACAATACCATAATTATTAATTGATCCTTTGTGATTCAATGTGTTTTGTGAAAAGAATTTCCTGAATTCTGAATATTTTTTATAACTTATAAATGAAATCAGTAGGACTTTTTGGGCATGTCTATACATGACGCTACGTTGCCGTAGCAATGCACTATAGCGATGTACCAATGTCTGTCACAAACCATGATGCTGCATTGCTATCACACTTCCTTGTTATAGTGTGTTGCTATGGTGATGCAGCTGCTAAAAATAACTGTGTGTGGCCAGCATGGTTCCAAAAGGAAGTACTAAACAAAGGCACTGTATGGCCATGTGTAGATGCACCCTTTGTTAAAGAAATATCATGCTGTATGGCTTGATCAACATGATTCTGCATCCTATACAAACAGTTCAGAGAACGTAAATTGTCTGTGGGGTCAATAGACTTATGCCAAATCCAAGGAGGTGTAAATGTATGCCTATTATAGCCAAAATGTTACTAGGTGTTTTTATTCAAGGCACAGAGACCCAAAATGGTCTATGAATTTCAGTTATGCCCGTGGATATACATGGGCTACATTTTTGGCATGACAATGTGTAGTTTTGCCACAATTAGGAGTTTTAGTAACTCAGGCCTAGTTTCTTATAATTAGGGCCTGTTTTAAATTGCAGGCCCAGCTGATGGTATGACAGAGATCCCCCCATGCACCCACCTGCCATTAACAGGCAGAGGGGCCCTGCTGCTTGACACTTGCTCCTCATGGTCAGGAGCCGAAAACCAGAGTTTTAAATATGCCTTGTTTTTTGTGTCCATCTGCTCAGTAAGTGGTGGGATGCAAAAACCACGGCACATTTAAAACCAGTCAGTTGCACAAGGACCCATGTCACGAGTTTTGTGTTGGCAGCTAGGGGTGCACAGCCCCAGAAACCAGAACCCCTGCACCAGTCTCCCAGACAGCTGGCAAGCTTTGTGGCCGCATCAGGAGCTACCATCCCTGCAGCTTTCATCCTGCTGTGCCTTAACACACACAGCGTCACCCATGTCACGAGCTTTGCTTGTCCGCAGCTTGAGGTGCATTTCCCTCCAAACCCCTATACCTATCTCCTTGAAACTTGGCAGGCTTTGTGGCCTCACTAGGAGCCACTACCCCCGTAGTTTTCACTCCCCTGTGATGTAACACATGTACGTGACATCAGTTTTGCTTTCAAGAATTTGGGGTGCAAGTCCCCCAAACCCCGACACCTATCTTCTTGAATCTTGGCAGGCTTCATGCTCTCAGCAGAGGCTACCACCCCTGCAAGTTTCATCCAAATCAGACAAAAAAACAACAAAATAATAGGTATTTCATTGATTTCCCCATGATACCCTATGGCTGGATCTCTAAGGTGGCTCCAAAGCTTTTCCAACCCCCTGCACCAATCTTCTTGAAACTTGGCAGGATTCATGCTCTTAGCAGAGACTACAATACCTGCATACCCTATGGCCAGATCTCTGAATTGTCTCCAAAGCTTTTCTGAAGCACTTTGGAAGATCTGAACTGCTTCAGAAAGCCTAACAAAGCCAGCACTTTGATCCAGACATGCTGCTTCGGGTGCTTCTCCAGATCCAAAACTTTGTCCAAAGCCTTGCACAGCCCTAATGTGCATGAGTTTTGCTGTTCCAGTTCCTTTTATGTGCATTTTCTTCTTCCAGCTAAGAAGAGTTGTATCTAGAGGGGAATAGGGTTTATCGTACATTATTGCTGCACTCAAAACCAAAATCCATCTCTTTCTGTGACAGTCTAACTACTAGTAAATATAACAACATGAATCTACAGTGACATTTGCAGTAGAAACTTACCCATTGTTTCCTATCAGGGTTGCAGCACTGGCAGAATAGATTGGTTTCTAAGTATTGGAACAGTTGTCACAAAGTAAGTTTTGTTTACTTGCTTTGAGGCGAGTACTGAATTTCAAATTCTATGGCAAAGCTACTGGATGATTTGAGCAGCAGCTTGTCCTGACTGTGGTCTTTTGATGTAATTAGTGTTAGTCAATGATGGTTAGGCCCCTTTGGAACTGAGCACTACTTTAACGTGAGTTAGCCATGTGTTACACTTCCTATAAAGTCCACTATGACCCAAGACTTGTGTCATACTCTCCTGAGAAGTCTCCACTTTAAAACCATAATAGAACATATGTTCATGCCACTTAAAGCACTTTTAAATGGCAGATCCCACTTTAAGTTAACCCTCGGTGGATTGTGGTATTAAATTTAAGCACTTTAGGTTACAGCAATTTTTTGAATGTCTGTACCACATCCATCCTGCTTCAATGCAGTTCTCATTTTGCTGCCATCCTGCAGGCCCCTTGCTGGGTGTCTTGCTAGCCTTGGCCAGTGCTTATCTGCTCTGTGCAAGCAGTAGCTCAGCCCTGTCCCTGGGCTGTCACAGAGAGGAGACAGAAAAGGTTCTGTTTCTTCCCTGCATAGTCAGGTGGGGGAATGGGGAAATGGAGCCTCTTTGCCATGTGGACCACCCCCAAGCTTGCGGGATGGGGTATTGGCAGGAGCTGGCATGGGACCATATGGTAGAGAGGCTCCATTTCCCACCCCCTAGGTCTCAGCGCAGTTCCCAGAGTGAGTAGCTCTGTGCTGCACTTTCTTGGTGCCATTGTCAGGAGGCTCAGTTGCTGGGGGGTAGGGAGCCCACCAGATATGAGGAACCCCAATTCCCTAATTGGGGTCTTGGGGAGGCTGGGCTGGGTCCGTATGGCAGGGGTCTCCTTTCCTGCCCACCCAGCCTTTTGATAGCTGCAGCCAGGAACTGCAACGCAGAGCTGCCTGGCCTAGCTTTAGTCATGCCAAGAACTGGGGCAGGGGCGGGGGGGAAACTCCCTTTGCTATGAAGGACTCTTCTACAGCTTGTTGGCTGGGGTCTAGGGGTGGGGATGGGGGGTTGGGCTCAGTCTGCATAGCAGGAGGTTTCCCTTCCTTGCCCCTGGTAGGGAAAAGTCAGGCTGGGCAGCTCCATGCTACAGTTTCCAAGACCCCAACCAGCAAGCTGTGGGAGTCCCTTGCAGAAGGGGGTTCTGTTCTCTCCCTCACCCCCCAGGTGCTGCTGATGTGTAAGTGGCAGTGTGCAGGCAAGCACTGAGTCCCCTCCATTAAATAGTAAATGACTGTTTGGTTCATTCCTAGCTCTAACATATAGGACTTTAAGTATCATAGTAACTAGGGTCAGAATGGACCTAAACAGTTGATCAAGTCTAAACCCCTGCCTTGGGCAGGAATGGATGCTGGGGTAATATGACCCCAGTCAGGTGTCTATCCAGCCTCCTCTGAAAGACCCCCAAGGTAAGAGTGAGCACCACTTCCCTTGGAAGTTGGTTCCAGGTCGTAGCTGCCCTAACCGTAAAGTAATGGCTCCTGTTGCCTAGCCAGAACCTGCTCTCTATCAACTTGTGGATGTTATTCCTAGTTACCCCATGTGGTTCCTGGGGGAACAGGACATCTCCTATTCCCTGATGATCCTTTCCTGGTGAATTTGTAGACAGCTACCAGATCTCCCCTCAGCCTTCTCTTGTGGAGGCTGAATAGGTTCAGGCCCTCTAGTCTCTCCTCATATGGCCTGTCTTACTGCCCCCTAATCATGTGAGTGGCTCTTCTCTTGACCCTCCCAATGCTAGCCACATCTCTCTTGAAGTTTCATAGTTTTGTAGATGGTAGGGTCAGAAGGGTCCTGAGCAGATCATCGATTTTGACCCCCTGACATGGCAGGAAAGAGTACTGGGGTAAATGACCCTAGCAAGGTGTTCATCCAGCCTCCTTTTAAAGACCTCCAGGGTAGAAGCCAGCACCACTTCTCTTGGAAGTTGGTTCCAGATTGTAGCCACCCTGACAGTGAAGTAGCGCCTCCTGATATCTAGCCTAAATCTACCCTCTGCCAGCTTGTGACCATTATTTCTTGTCACTCCTGGTAGTGCTTGGGGGAACAGGGACTCCCCCAATGCCTGCTGGTCCTCTCTGACCAGTTTGTAAATTTCCACTAGATCCCCCATCAGCCTTCTCTTTGGGAGGCTGGACAGGTTCAGGTCCCTTAACCTGTCCTCGTAGGGCCTGCCCTGCTGACCCCGATTATGTGAGTGGCCCTCCTCTGGACCCTCTCCATGCTGTCCACATCCCTCCTGAAGTGCAGCACCCAGAACTGGACACAGTAACCCAACTGCAGCCTGATCAGTGTCGAATAGAGGGGGATTATCACCTCCTAGACCTGCTTAAGATGCATCTGTGGAAGAATGACAGGGTATGGTTAGCCTTCCTGACCGCTTCCCCACACTGTCAGCCCATGTTCATTTTGGCATCAATAATGACTCCAAGATCCTTTTCTTCCTGTGCACTGATGGGAAGGGAGTTCCCCAGCCTGTAGGTATGCTGCTGGTTCTTCCTCCCCAGGTGCAGTACCTTGCACTTGTCAGTGTTAAAACCCATCCTGTTCTCATCCACCCACCCCTGTAACCTGTCTAGGTCCAATTGCAGCCTATTCCTCCCTTATGGTGTCCCCACTTCTCCCCACATCTTAGTGTCATCTGCGAATTTGAACAGGGTGCTTTTTACACCCTTGTCCAAGTTGCTGATTAAGATGTTGAACAGTGCAGGCCCAAGGACCAAGCCCTGAGGAACCCCACTGCCCACATCCTTCCAGGTTAAAAATGACCCATCCACTACCACACTCTCTGGGTGTGGCCCTTCAGCCAACTAGTGATCCATTTGACTGTGTAGGTGTTGATGCCACAGTCCCCTAGTTGTTAATGAGAATGGGGTGAGAGACAGTGTTGAAGGCCTTCCTAAAGTCCAGAAAGACTACGTCCACTGCTATACCTGCGTCTAAGGATTTTGTGACTTGGTCATAGAAGGCCACCAGGTTGGTCTGACAGGATTTGCCTCTAATAAACCTGTGTTGGTTACCCCTAAGCATAATCTCCCCAGCTGGCCCCTAGTGGACATGAATCAGGATAACGCTCTCAAAAAGCTTACTTAGGACTGAGGTAAGACGGGCTGGCCTATAGTTTTCTGGGTGTTCCTTCCTCCCTTTTTTGAAAATGGGAACCACATTGGTCCTTTTCCAGTCCTTTGGCACCACACCAGAGCACCATGGTGCTTGTAAAGCCGTGCCAGGGGTCCCACTATGACCACTGCTAATTCCCTCAGCACTCTGGGGTGGAGATCATCAGGACCTGCTGATTTAAATACATCCAGTCCCTCCAGATGTTCCCTGACTAGGTCCTCACTGACCCTAGGCCTGGGTGTGCCTTCCTGGGGACCTACTGGGGTCCCTGCTCAGAAAAATTCAGGCAAAGAAAATATTAAATAAGTTATTTTTGCTGTCTGGTGTGACAACCAGATTTCCTAGTGTGTCCTGCAGAGGCCACATGTTACCCAGTATGTTGTTTTTACTCCTTATGTATTTAAAAAAGGACTTCTTTTTGTTATTGATCTGGGTAGCTAGTCCGAGTTCCATCTCCTCCTTGGCCTTCCTGACTGCCCCCTTATAGCCCCAAGCAACTGAAGTATAGTCCTCCCTGGTGATGGTCCCACCCTTCCATTGGGTGTACGGCTCGTTTTTAGCTAGAAGACATTCCCATATGCTTTTGGTGAGGCATGGGGACTTTTGTGCCCTCTTTCCCTCTTTGATCCGTGTTTGGATTACCTCCCTTTGGGGTTGGAGGATTGTCTCCTTAAGGAACAATCATTCTTTCTGGACACCCAACTCCCCTCCCCTCCCCTCCAGGACCTGACTATTCTCCTTACCTCATTGAAATCTGCCGTCTTGAAGTCCAGGGCTGCTGCCTTGCTGCAGGCCTTTGCCATCTGGCATTGGATGGTGAATTCCAGCAAGTGATGATCACTCTCACCCAGGTGGTCAGGCACCCACAGACTCCTCACCAGATTGTCACCCATGGCCAGGACCAGATCCAAAAAGACGTCTCCCCTGGTGGGGCTGTGCACCTCTTAGGTTAGATGGAGGTCCTGCATCTCAGCTAGAAACCTACATGAGCAATCAGACCTGGCTGACTGTTCTTCCCAGCAGTTGTCTGGAAAGTTCAGGTCACCCATGATGACCACATCCTTTGACCTAACTACCTCTGTGAGCTGACTTAAGAATTCATGGTCTAACCCTTCCCCTTGGTTGGGTGGTCTGTAGTAGACCCCCAACCTTAAGTCCCTTTCCCCTCTACTTCCTTGTATTCTAACACAGAGCACTTCAGTGTGCCCCTTGTTCACCTAGTGCCACTTGTTGAGTATGTGTATTTATTTTTGACGTAGAGCACCACACTTTTCCTCCCAGTCCTATCCCTCCTGTACAGCCTGTAGCCCTTGATATTCACTGCCCAGTCATATGTTGGGTCCCAACATGTTTTGATGAGCTCCACTATGTTTGGGTTGGTGTTAGCTAGCAGGAGGGCAAGTTCCTCCTGCTTGTTCCCCATACTGCAGTGCCCAAAACTGGACACAGTACTCCAACTGTGGCCTGACCAATGCTGCATAGAGGGGGAGGATCACCTCCCCTGACCTGGTTATGATTCATCTGTGGATGCATGACAAGATATGGTTAGCCTTACTGACAGCTTCTTCGCATTGGCAGCTCATGTTGAACCTGGAGTCAACAATGACTCCAGGAGTCCAAATAAAGTGGGATGTAGTGCTTCAGCCAGGGGCTTTTTGAACATCTGTACTTCGCCATATTTCCCAGAAAATAGTTGCTGTCATTTGTCTGCTTTGTATAAAGAATTATTGCAGTACTCAGAAATGGGTTGCCCACAATGACTATATTCCAAATCTTCCACTTCACTGCCTTTCTTCACCATACAGCTGTGAAAAAAGTGAGACTCACTTATTTATGATTGCTGTGAGTCTCACTAGACAGAATTTTTTTTCTTCCACGTGCAATTAACCAGTGTCCATGATGGTGTGCACTGACCTTCTTTACTTGTTTCCACAATATGCAGTTAAATGAAGGATCAAGCCTTTAGAAAAGGACTAAAGTATCATTTTCCGACTCAGGTCGGGGCATAAGTTACACACCCTAGAAGTATAGGCACCCTGACCTCTTGGCCATAGGCCATTATATTTAGTTAACCAGCCTAGTTTTTGGCTTTTTAATACTTTGTTCTGTGCTAATAATAAGTTTTCTCATAACTAGAATGAAGTGCAATGATTCTGCAAAGGTCATGTTTATAAACTAAGGTGTCAATTAGGGCTGTCAAACAATTAAAATATTTGATCGTGATTACTTTTGTGATTAAAAAATAGTCACAATTATTTGTGATTTTAATCGCATCTAAAAACTCAAAATTATGTAAAATTATGGAGGTTTTCTGTATGGTTGGGGGGTGGTGTGGGGTGTGTGGTGGGGATTTGTGAAGGTGTGGAGGGCTGTGGGTGTGTGGGATTTAGTGGGAGGCAGGGATCTTGCACATCCTAGCAGGATTCAGGATATTGTGGGTCAAGAGTGAGGGACAGTAGCAGGGCTGAGGAGGGGGTGGGTTGTGGTTTGGGAGCAAGGTCTAGACACACACACACAGCACCCTGCTTGTAAGTCTGTAGAGGGGGATGGGTGGGGGCTATGGAAGGGTGGGGGAAAGGTTAAGGCTCCCACAGTAAAGGAGGGTGTGAGTCAGGGGAAGGTACTGGGGTGAAGCAGGCCCTGAGGCTGTGGTGGGTCGTGGGATGGAGCTGCAGGTGGTTCGGCCAAGTGGGGTGAAGGGGTGTGGCTCCCTGCCACTGTGTGCACCCCTGAGGGAGGCATGAATGGGATGTGCCCTCCTGGATTTGTGCATGGGATGGAGGCAGTTTTCCTGATGTTGGTTGGGGCTTTATGCCCTTCTGTCTTTCACCTGGGAGCCATACACTAGCTGCCTGTCCTCTGCCTGTCCCACTGTAGGAGGCACAACATGGCATTGCATGGCTCCTGGGCAAAGACATCAGGGCTCAGAGCCCCAGCTCACAGCAGGCAGCCCACTTCCACCCTGTGCACAAATCGGGGGTATGTGCCCCCCATGCCTCTCCAATGGGTGTGCATAGTGGCAGGGAGCCATGCTGGCCCCCCACATCCCTGGATGAGCTTTCTACCCCTCCATCCCACAAGCCACCCCTGCCCTGGGTCCCATTAACCCCAGTGCCTGCCCCTGCCCCACTCTCTCCTTCACCATGGGGGTCTCCCTCACTGTGGGTCCCCCTTGCCCCTTCCCTCTCTCCCACACAGACTTACTGGCATGGCACTACTCTACACACAGCCAAGCTGCATTTCTGGTCATATGTAGGCTGCAGCTGCTCATGTGTGTCTGTATTTGTGTGTCTGTGGGCGCCCCCCCCCCTCCACTGCAGCCACTCTCAGCCCACACCTGGGCTTTCCTACAGTCCTCTGTGCTGCCCCTGCTGCCCTGCTGTGTGGCCCAGAGGTGGTGGAGCAGAGCCCCTGCACAGGATCCAAAACCATGTGTGTGGTTAGCGCATTAAAAAAATTAACACTGGAACCAATTAATGTGTTAATTGTGTATGTTAACTGTGAATATTTGACAGCCCTGGTTTCAATCTATTAGTTCTTGCTCAAACAAAGTTCTCAGTGCAAATGACAACAATTTATTGAAACTGGTGGGGAATCTTTTTATTTTTACATCTATATCCACAATAGCTTTCTAAAGCAATTTCCCCCCAGAGACCTGTGGGATCTTTAATAATTATAAATAATCAGTTTCTATAATTATTTATTATTATTTCAGCTCTTCTGACACCAAGACATTTGCTAATTTAAAATCACTGAAGTTAATTATAAAGTATAAATTATCAGTTCTATTGCAAGTTTGGGAGTTATATGTGACTATGTTGGAACAGACTGAGGAATTGGGCCCTAACTGGGAAAAAGTTTGGATTTTGACACATCATAGAAAATATTGCTGTAGGTGAAGTGCATAGAGTATGATGAAAGTTGTTAGTTTACCTCTAAAGACACCTAAAAATCTTAATCTTAAAACTTATGTTGTAATCCCTCTGTCCATGAAAGCGCTTTAGTTCACATTAAGGGGGAAAAAAATCTAAATTAATGTAGATTTAACATGTACAAATAATGTAATGCTTTTATGAATATTCAGTTAATGTGGTTAAGTTGCACAGAAAGAGAAAAGAAACAAGGAAAAGCAAATATTCTATAAAATATTGAAAGCTTTCAAGTTTAACTTTTACCCACTGCTGTTGATTAAAATTCTAGACGTCATATAAAAATTCTAATTACAGAAACATTATGCATGACAGAGATTAACAAAACTTAATAATAGCAAATCTAAGGAAATGCTTTTTTGTTAGAATAAGGAAAGACTGTTTCATTAAGTACTCAAATAACTGTCACAGTTTTAATTACTAGAGTAGTCCAAGGAGCAACAGTTCAGTTGCTAATGATGGCTGAGTACTAATCTCTTTGGATCTGTAATCCTTAAAATTCCTTTTCCATTTCTAAAATTCTTGCACTGGCAAAAATTGTATTTTAGTTGAGTCCAAATATTAAAATGCCTTATGGCAGTCTCATAGCCAAAAAAGATCAACATAATAGCATGCATACGTGCACACATACTCTCTCTCTCTTTCTCTCTCTCAGATCTGGATTACCTTGGCAGGGACATCCTCCCACCTTCCTACTACAGCCTCACCTGAGCCTGGTAGGTCTCCTTCTACCTGAGACCCCAGGCCATGCACTTATGATTTCCAGAGCTTCTGGAAGAGCCCTTGATATACAACCTGGCCTTGAAGTGGAGGGCCCTAAGACAAGCCTCTGGAAGCCTCTTTTTTCCTTGGTCTAATTCCATACCAAACTGATCTACTTCCTTGAGCTAGCCAGGTCAACTTGGTTCCAAACCAAAGGCTTGGTGAAGCCTCTACAAGCTATCCATTTCCAAGAGGACCAGTGACCTGCAGTGGTGACTGCTGCACAGGGCCTTGCCCACCTGCATCTTTGTCTCTCCTTATACCCAAAGGCAGTGTCTTTATTCTGTAATGAAGAGTTGGAGGAGATATTCTTCTATGCCTTCCTGGGCTGCCCCTACTATTGTTCCCCTCAGCACCCTCTTTGTTCATTGGATGTGGATTTCTCTGAAATGGTGTATCTTCTGTCTGCCTCTTACCAAGTTTCCTGTGGAAGTGTAATCTGCCTAGCTAATTTCCTAAGTGGCAAGCAAAGGTTCCAATGGCCACAGCCACAGCCAGCAGCCACCACTGGAGGTTGATCTCCAGTTCTCTTGGTGATGGACAGCTTGTACAGGGTACATCAGGCCGATTTGGCTAATTTTGGTGTTGTTACTGCTGGACACTGCCTCCAGGTCATGTTGGGCTGGGCCCTGAGGATACAGGATGACACTTTGAATGTCCATATGTATAGTTCCTTCCTAGACAGGATCTTAAAGCAGAATCCACTGTTATTCTCTTAGGGCATGGCAAGGGGCAGCAAAAGAGAAAGAAAGACTATTGAAATTTTTAAGTCAAAAGAGCCCACCAGGACTGGGACAGTATCTCAGCTCAGGCAAGCAGGATCAGAGAGGGAAAGTTCATAGTCAAGATCCTTGACCCAATGCAGAAAAGCAAAGGTCAGACTTCACCAGTGAAAGACTTTACCTCCAAGTTGTCAAAGATCAGGTGCATAAGTGCTTGCAGGCTGATCTCATTGGTAGGCAGGTAGAGAATAGGCCACTGGAACCCATGGTGCCCATCCCGTAAGAGCTTCTGAAGCTTCTCAAGCAGGGTTATTGGTAGATCAAGCATGATACATTCGTGTCACAGTAGCAGCTTCCAGGTTGTTGATGAATGAGATTGTGTGCTACAGGAAGAGAGGTTAGGCAGATGCCAGAACCACCACCGTAGCCACACCTCAGAGTCATTACTGAGACCTTCCCAGTTACTGGGTATATAGGCCATAGGTTTAGAAAAATGCAGAAGTCTTAAGCCATTGAGGCATGAGGACAGGGCTCCAGGCAGGTCTGAGTGTAGATGTGTTGGGTTGATATCTTCCCCTTTAGTCCAGTTGATATGGACTAAGAAGGCTTGCTCATAGGCCCACTGACACTTGATTAGGGACCAGACTTCACCCTCGCTTCTCATATTTAAAGTATATTCTGTTGGGTTAGCTGGGGAAGTGGGGGAGGTAGTGTCTGGGGCTTCAGCTGATGAGAGGGCCTGACAGGTCAGGCAATGCTACAGGAACCAGGGGGTTGATGGGAAGTGGGTCCCAAAGCCAAAAGCCCCCAGAGACTGGAATAAGAAGTCATGGTCTACCTAATCAGAGGTTTTCCTCTTGATCCAGGGAGACGAGGCTGATATTGAAGCTGAAGTGCTCTTCAGCTTCCAGCATGTTATGCAGCAGAAATAGGTTGTCCTGGGTGGTTCTGCCAGTAAGCAGTAGCTCTATTCAGGTCCATAGTCATTTTGAGATGGATGGCTAGGGCCTTGTAATTGATAAAGTCAAGGATTTTGTAATTGGTATGCAGAAGTGACAATGGTTGCCAGTTCTTAAATGTCACCAAGATCCCCCTCCATGGACAGCAGCATAAGGATCACTTGTTTGCAGTTGACCAGTAGGATCCCATCCTCAAGGTTCTTCTGGAAAATGCACAAGAGATCTGAGCCAAGGAGAGAGAGAGAGAGAAGAGGAATGACCATAACAACACAGATGGAGCTATGTGAGTTTAAAACCACTAAGTAAAACTTTGTGAGATAAAGGAATCCATGCCTTTCATAGATGGATAAAACTGGCCATCTGGCGAATAGAATAAATGTTCTGTGAAGTTCATTTTGAACACTGTATAGGGAAAATATACTGAGAGCCTTTTAACACTGTGCAATAAAAGGAAATTAAGGATTATAGTGAAGTACCACACTGTAGTTAAAGGAGGAAGGAAGAACATGTAGTTTTGAAGATGCCACATTGTCAACAGCATTGCATTTCAATATGGAAGAAAGAACAAGGAAATTAATAGGGGATTTTTCAAACTGTCTGATGTGCTGGATCATCAATAATCTAGAATATGGTTGTTGATTATATCTTTAAAAGTCTGAAATAAATGTCTTTATTTAAATCTTAAAAGGAAAGTTTAGTTAATGCTGTCATATTCTCTACCTGATGTATGAACACCATCTCCCAACTATTGCTAAGCAATAAATAGGTTTTGGTTATGTGAGTTTTGTGTGGGGTGCTGCACAAGTTCCTCAACATAATTTTTGTTTGAATCAACTTATATCTCTCATCACAAGTACATAACATCTTATGGCTCATCCTTATTTTAAAGGCTTTCTGTAGCTTAGAAGAAAAAAAGAAGCTGAACACACTACTCTGCTCAGCTTCTTTTCACGTAGAGGGGAAATTCAGGCTAGACATAAGAAAAAACTTTTTCTCCATTAGGGTGACCAAAATCTGGAACACACTCCCAGCAGAGGTGGTGCACTCACCATCCTTGGAGGTGCTCAAGATGAGGCTGGACTGGCACCTCGTCGAGCTTGTCTGACCCCAATAACTTCCTGCCCACAGCGGGGAACTGGACTTGATGATCTTACAGGTCCCTTCTGGTTCTATGATTCTCTGTTTCCTTTTCCCGTCTTCCCAGTTGAATCCATGTGCCTAACAACTGTCTGTATATAATTTTCTGTTCCTCATTCTATATTTCTGCCTGTCCCTTTCTTGTACCTTGCTTCCATAGTCTGTTATGCCTCCTTAAATCACACTTTATTAAGGAGTCATTAAGGATTTAGATCACTGGAAAAGATCCAGGAAAAGATCTCTTTGTGGTCTCATGAAGCAATAGATTTTAATAGGCTAACTTTCTGACAAGTATAATTGTACTGATACACCAAATCCATGCTATGTGTTCAGATAATGGATTTCCATAGGCAAATGGCTAAGGGCATATACAGTTAAATATCGAGAATATAAATTAAAGATTTGAGACTATATTGAGAATATTAATTAAACATGTTTATAAGGACAGGTTTAGAAACTATTTTTTATAGGAAGTAACTGTCATGGTTTTACAAAGAGATATAATTGTGAAGAGAATGCAAGATTAAAATTGCCTAGGCTTCTGGCTGGTGGTTATACTTCTGAAATATTTACCGTATACTCTTTAGGTGAACTTCAGCATTAAAGTCAAATTCAATCCTTGTTTTAATTAAAGTTAACAGGAAAAAAAATAGGGCTTAATTCTTTTCAACTGTTTTTGGAGAATACAGATAAATTTGCCTTACAAACATTAGATACGGTAGTTAGTTTTCAAAAAAAACCCCAAAAACTTCAAATCATATAATATGTATTTTGCTTATAATCTTTATACTGCTCCATTATACTGCTTCATATATGAAGATTTGGGAATATCAAAGGATTACTAGATAACAGGGCTGTGCAAAGTTTTGGTTATTGATTCAATTTGGTGGAGATTCAGTAGCCAGCTGGTAAAATTTGCCTAATTGGTAAAATGTATTTGGATTAAATTTTTATTTATACAATGAGGGTAATTTTTTACAAAGTATCTTTTTTTTTTTTTTTATAACTAGCTTTCTTTTCTGTATGTAATATATACTGTATTTTCTATAGGACATGGTAGGAAGTATAAAAATTTCTGCAGTTGGTAAAGAAAATAAAATTAAAAGAGAAATATAAGACACTAAAATGTCAAGTTTTTAGCATCATCGCTGGCTTGTGTACTGGGTAATTATACCAAACGATAACATTTAGAATTGCTAAGAAATGTTAGACAAAGAAAACCAATTATTGTCTCAAAGAATTCATACTCTTTAGAAAGAATGGGTTATAACAGGAAGAATGGATTACAATACAACCATTGTATTGTGGTTTGGGGAGCATTATTAATATTGGTCTGTACAGAGTTATTATTTGTAGAAGTTAAAAATAACAAGAGACCTTCTTCAAGTTTTCATTTTCTTTTAATGTTTAGGATGCAATAAAGTAGAAGGTAGAAGCATGACTATAAAGTAACAGATTTAGTAACAGGGTAAACCAGAAAAGTAGAAAAAAGGTGGGAATGGGCCATGGAGAGATCAACAAGAAAGTGGAGCAAGTGAGATTCAAAAACAGTAAGGAGATAAAGTCAGAGATGTAGGCAAAAATGGAGCTCTGGAAAACATCAGTATTTTGAAACTGAGTCTTCTTCTAAGGATGTCATTGGGAGTTTTGTTATTGACTTCAGCATAGTGTGACAGAGCCCTCTTTGTACTAATCATAACCTTGAACATTTTATGTGTAGTTCATAACATCTGCTTCAATGAACAGCAGCTGGCTAATATCTTGCCAAAATATCAACTGAATTAGAAAGCTGTGAATCATTGAACTCTACCAATTACATGCTCAAAAGACTCCACGAAAATCAAAGCACTATATATACAAACACAACGTAATATGTATCTATAGTATCATTGTCCTACAAAAATGAAATGTTCTTAGTGCATTCTGCAGTCAATGGCATTATTTTCATTGGTAATAATGCCAAACAGATAATTGTGGCCCTGTGCTTATGATTAATATTTGGTAGGCAAGTTTGGGCAGCCTCTTAGAATATATTTATTGTCTATATTTGATAGAGTGATATTGTGAGGTGTGATATGTTGTAAAGATGCCCACAGTTTTGGATGGGTGCCTATTAGTAATTCAATAAAATGAATAAATAAATAAATAATAATTCTTTACATTAATGTGACCTTCTGGGATATTGTCAGGTCCTTATGCTGCAAGGCATTGTAGTACTCTTGTAGGATGCTAAACTTTCTTTACATCTGACTTCATTAAAAGTTGAGAGTAATTAGTCTTTGTTAGTAGGGGACTAGTAATTGCAAGATTTCACTTCCAATAGGCAGAATAAACGTTATACATATGATGTTCATTTCTGAGGGATAAATCCAAAAAGTGACTTGGTTGTGGCAATATCTAATAATTTGGTATCAAAGTCCTAAGTCTTTCCTCTCAAAGATAACTATTGCCATTCATAGGTAACAGCAACTTGGAGTGAGGCACCTCTCTTTGGTTCAGGTTCTTAGCCATGAACCGTCTCTTGGGGAGAGATGTCTGAACCAGGTAAGTCATAGAATCATAAAGTAGGGCTGGAAGGGACCTCCAGAGGTTATCTAGTCCCACCTCTTGCCTGAGGCAGGATCATCCCTATCGAAACCATACCATTCAAACCATAACCTAAATTCTACATAAGTCTACTGTCAACCCTGTCACAAAACTGCCTAATTGCCACAGGTAAAACAAGGGAAGCACGGTAACCAATATCTCGCTTCTATGAAATATCAATATATCAGCGTTGGGCAATTATTTTTTTCTGGAGGCCACTTAATGAGTTTTGCTCATTTGTAGAGGGACACTGCTGCTGTCACCTCCTCTCTTCCTCCTTCAAAACCCAGATGAAACTGTTGTTTGCCATGAGCCCTGGCACTCAACTATGGACACAGGCAGGAGCTGCTGGTGCCCCAGGCAGACTTCAGTGTTAGAACCAGCAGAGTCACTGGTATACATTTTTTAGGCTTCAACTTGTACAAATAAGTTCATAAGGACTTTAGAGACCAGGGCTCAGAGACAGCTAAGGAAAGCCAACCAACAGCCAACTAATAATGGTGGGAAATGTTTATAGGTAGGAGAGAGTATAAATAAGTACTTGAAGAGTGCTATCAAATCCCCCCTCAGTCTTCTTTTCTCTGCTGAAGTCCAGTTCCCTCAGCTTCTCCTCAGAAGTTATGTTGCCCAGCCACCTAACCCTTTTTGCTGCCCTCCACTGGACTCTCCAATTTGTCCATATTTTTTTCTGTAATGGGGGGGCCCAAAACTGGACACAGTACTCAAGATGTGGTCTCACCAGTGCTGAATAGAGGGGAATAATCACTCCTCTCAATCTGCTGGTGATGTTCCTACTAATGCAGCCCCATATGCCGTTAGCATTCTTTGCAACAACGGCACACTGTTGAATCATATTCAGCTTATTGTCCACTGTAACTCCCACATCCTTTTTTGTAGAGCCACTGCTTAGCCAGAATTGCTTATGACTGACATTAATCATAAAAAAATGAGATGTGGTAAATCTGATATGTACTTGAGAGAAATGAAACACTGGTGTGGGAACCAGGGAATGACTAACATTGAATGGGGCAATTAATGATAGGGCTAAATATACAAACAGACTTAAGTGATGAAATCTAACTTTTAGCATTGAATGAAATACTAAAACCCACCAATAAGTGACTGAATAGACCCCTGCAGACTGACAGACCCAATTATGCAGGTTACTGCTAAAAAGAAAGGCTCTTTCATGCCTAAGTTTCTGTAAAGGACTTGTGAAAAAATACCTGAGTTCTGCCAAGGTGTGCAAGAGTCCTAGTTCATACTGCTGCCCCATCAGGATTTTCAGACTAACTTCTTCCTCTTTCTTGCTTGTAGGTGAAATCTAGTAGTTGTCCTCAGATTATGACTATCTGAATGTCACTCAGAATGAAAGAGGTACAAGAGATGTTGGCAATTGTACCAAACAGTAGATATCTGTGTCTCCCTTATTTTGCAAAACATTATCACTCTTCTAGTCATCTAGAATTTCACCAATATTCCAAGATAGTAGATCGGTAAGCCAGAAATTGTTGCCCTGAGGGGTCAGGCCAATGCTCAGGATCTCAATATTGCACTGTTAGGAGGGTGTGGTGTACAGTTGCACATACACACATAAAAATCAATTGAGAACACACTCACTAGGTGTATATACCCCTATTAGGCATACACACTCACACAACCAGCTCAGGCACATACACTGTACACCTCAAAAGTTAGACACAGATCACTAATTCGTATATCATGCACACAATGCCATACACACACACACACACACACGCTAGCAACTTAGATACACACATTCAAAATAACTAGTCTGGGTTCACACATACTACACACACCAAATTTAGATAGAATTAGTTACTAGTTACCAAAACCTGCACTTTCAATACACATATGTGGATTACTGATTCATATACCACACACACACATACACAATATTTACATGTGTGTGTGTATTCACTAATTTGCACAATACCACTCACCTACACATACACAGAAGTGAGTTCCTAAGTTGGGTATTGTGATAAGTTTGTATGTATGTGTTTGGTGTCCTTAGGATACTTGGAGAAAGGTTAAGGTAAGAAAGTAGAAGTGTAGGGGGTTAAAGTTACCAGGACCGGGATTAGAACTGGTATACTACAGGAGTGCAGGCTGAAGAACTGAGGCTCAGGGGTAACTTTAGGTTAATTTATCTTAATTGATTAAAAGACAATGCCCAAAGCCTGCAGAACAGGGAAGCATGCTGGCACAGCATCTGGAACTGGAGCCAGAGCTATGGGGGAACTGGAAAGGTAGATGGGGAGAGGAGGGAAAATGGGACTAAAGGAAAGTGTGGATGTTAAAGAGGGGCTCTGGGTGTGGAGAGCCATAGGATGACTCTGGGGCAGCTAGAGAAGTTGCAGAGAGCAGCAGTAGGTCCTGGAGAAAACTGCAGAACAGCTAATAGGAGCTGGGAAGCTGCAGGGGTGGGGGCAGAGATTACAGAAGGTGTGGGGGGGAAAAGCCTGAAAACAGAGAGATGAGTAGTAGAAAAATCACAGAAAAAGCAGCAGGGACAGCAGAAAAGCAAGGAGAGGCTGGGAGTGGCAGAAAAGGGGAGATGAATTTCAGAAAACATAGGGAAACTAGCAGAGAGGGTGGGAACTGGAGCTACGAGAGAGAATGAGGCTGGAATTTAAGATAGGGAAGGGACTAGGATTCAGTAAAACATGACCCAACTTGGGGTTGCAAATGACAGTGGTTTTATTGAACAGGAGAGATGGTGACCCAATGCCAAATTCGTTCCCATGCACCCACACCCACACATGCACACAGTGGCAGCAGGGGTAAAAAAGGCTTGGTGCAGGGGTTGAAGTCCACTGAAGTCCAGGAGGAGAGACAGAGAGTGCAAATTGTAGGAGGAGGTATGCAGGTAATATCTACCTATCCCAGGCTCGAAGTTGATCCTCGATGGCCAGTTGGGGTCTCCTTCAGCTCGGTGTTGTCCAGAGGCGATCACTGGTAGGCCCTCTGAGGTGGATAGGTGATGTGAAGCTGGTCTGGTCTGGATGGAAATGGCATTCCCACTGGGTCTGTCTTCACTGGTCCTTTTTATAGGGGCTGACCGTGTGTGACCCTAGTGACAGGAGGCATGCCCAGGCAAGGGTCAGCCCCTGGCGTACTGAGCATGTGTGCTCTATGCAGGGATTGTCACAGGCCATCTGGGCTCTGTGAGTATATCAATTTAGTTGCAGACTGACTGAGCACTGCAACTTTATTAGCCACTGGGCTTTTTGGTTCAGGATTGAGAAGGTGATGTTGGATAGGAAAGAAATGACAAGTTTTACTTACAAAAAGGAATGAATTTTACTTATGACAACAAAAGATATAGTTTGCATATATAATAGTTAATAAAAAGGTTAAGCTAATAAACAGACAACATAACAATACAGAATAAAATTGACAGAGATAATAAAACAGATAAAGAAATTAACCAAGTGTTCCCACTTCGTTAGTAACTTATCGGTAGTCCCTCGGTTAGAAGATGCATGTCAAGTTGAATCAGTGAAATCAGACATCTCTGAACTGGGCTGCCTAAAGGAGAATCGGTGGAAGCCCCTCAGTCAGGATCTGGTCCTTGCTGTCACAGGGAGTAAGAGAGATCCGTGGGGGTACAGGACAGCAATGACTTCTGTTCTGTCCTTCCCAAGGGTTACTATGATGTGTGTGTTCTTTTATATTCTAATTATACTAATTTTTAGTTATGTAGCCATTCGTAATATTGCTTTATAGCTGTTATCCTATGGGGTTAAAAGGTGTTAGAAATTATTATAATAAGTTACTGCCCAGCTTGGGTTTATCCAATAAGCAAATTGCAACACAGCATCTTTAGGTTTGAAATTAACATTACCCTGCCTAAATCCAGCCACTTCAAAACTCTCTGATTGCTTTTTTGAGATATCCAGTACATTTTAAGAAAGGACAAACTATGCAGTTGAATCCAGTTTTTATCATCATCAAAGCTAAATTCTGAGAGAGAAAGAACTATTAGGTCAGCTAATTTCACAGCTATAGCTTTGTCTTTGAGGCCTACTCAGTTAAACAAACAGTTACAAGTTACATTTGCATGTTACAAAAATACAAGATTCATATTAGACAAAAGTTCCAAATGCCTCCAAGAAGCACATATTTATTGCTTATTAATTTCTTTGGTTCTGGCCATCGCAAGGGAAGTGCAGTTTCTGGTGTCTGGGTACAATGATAGAGTTGCTGGTTCTCCAGGGTCTTTTGTTTTTCAAATGCTGGTCTTGTCTCTTTTTCCAGGTGAGGTCCATGGTTCCTGGATGAATCAATGCGAGGTGATGGCCCAGTCATAACAGGCCATTCAGTAGAGGCCTGCTACCATTGTATTTCAGTCATGCCCAATCAATCTCATTCATCTGGGAACCAATTTACATGAATCATATTGATGCAGTGAATCATATTGATGCAGCATGGGATGCCCAAGCAGAGGACAGAAGATGGAGGCTTGACATAAAATGGAAACTTGACATGACTTTGGTTCACTTACAAACACAGGCCTAAACCATACAATAACCAAATAAAACAATAAAAATCAATACAAAAATGATACAATATACAACACTAAAATTAATACAAACCTAATAATTATAAAACAATGGATATCCAAAACCAAAAACTTGCTACCAAAATAAAAATGTTTAAAGTTTATCCTAAGTTTGAACTCACTTATACTTATCTATAGGGACTGGAGAGGGAGAGAAAAGTCAGAAATGGTTGGGGAAGGGGAGGGAATGCATTTTAAGATAAAGAAAAAAAAAGGGAAAGCTTGGGGTTTTGCTACAAATCTCATAATTCAAATCATTGGGACTGTCAGGAGCATCTTTTCTAGGCCTGCTTAATAGATGGTGTTTAATAAGGCTGTGCAACATTTCACTAGCTGTTTCATTTCAGTACTGTTTGACTTGTTTTCAACTTGAAACCGCAAAATCAAAATTAAACAAAAGGCTTTGAAACATCCTCAAAACAAAACGAAGGCAGTGAAAAGTTTTGAATATTTCATAATGTTTCAGGTTTCAAAGCTGGGCTTGCTTGCAAGGAAATTAAACTGAAAGAGGGAGGGGGAAAGGTGGGGAAGAGGAGGAAGGACTGCTCTGATATTGATATGTGTAGCTGGCCGGTGACTGTGATCTGTCCCTGAGGTCCCTTCCAATCCCAGTGCTCTGGGGGAGGGACGAAAAACAGCATAAAGAGCATTGTTTGAACTGAGCTTTCTCTGTGCCTTCATACTTACAAGTGACACGAGTTTTGCTCTGAACAGTTTGAGGTGCAGTTTCTCAGAAACCCCTGCACCTATCTCCTTGAAACAGTGAAACAGTTTTAATGAAAGAAAACAGAATAGTACTTCCAAAATGAAATGAAGCTCAGAATGAAACACTGTTCTTTTGATACAGCAAAAAGGAAGTTGAAATGAAACAGTGCTGTTTCACACAGCCTTAGTGTTTAATATGTTGAAATAGATAGAAGTCATCATCTTGCTTTTTTTTCAAACATAACAAAAATGCTAATTCAACTCTTCTATATCTCTTGCCTCGTGTTTTTCAGTTTTCCCATTCAACCTAACAATGAGTTTATCCCAACTCATCATCTGATTGCTAGGGTTACTATTATTTCCTGTATACTTAAACAAATCCTGCTTACTGTCCATAGTCCTGCTAGCCACAGATATTTTTGTTTCTTTCCTCCCAGTGAGGTAGGACCTTTTCATAAGCAGCATCAGGAGATTTTTCTCAGATCTAATGCTACATTAGGTACAGATACCATGATCTCTCTGTTGTCCCCTCATGCAATAGCTGACAGGATGCTGAAAGACTGGAGGCAATCTTGTGACAAAGGATCCCTAAAAGGCGTAAGTGCCTTTAGGGTTGCCTTTTGTGTCTCAGTCTTCACAGGTAAGGTCAGCTCTTAGACTATTGCACTGGGCAGCACAGTTTGAGGAGGAGGGGAGCAGCCCTTAGTGCTGGAAGAAGAGTTTAGGAACTGCTTAGAAAAGCTGGACATGTACAAGTCCATGGGGCTGGATGGGATGCACCCAAGGGTGCTGAGGGAGTTGGCTGATGCGATTGCAGAGCCACTGGCCATCACCTTTGAAAACTCATAGCAATCAGGAGAGGTCCCAGATGATTGGAAAAGGGCAAACGAAGTGCCCATTTTTAATGAAAGGGGAAAAGGAGGATCCAGGGAAATACAGACCGGTCAGCCTCACTTCAATCCCTGGAAAAATCATGGAGCAGATCCTCAAGGAATCCATTTCTAAGCACTTGGAGGAGAAGGTGATTAGGAATGGTCATCATGGATTCACCAGGGGCAAGTAATGCCTGACCAACCTGATTGCCTTCTATGATGAGATAACTGGTTCTGTGGATGCAGGGAGACCAATGGATGTAGTATACCTTGATTTTAGCAAGGCTTTTGATATGGTCTCCCACAACATTCTTTCAGGTAAGCTAAGGAAGCATGGGCTGGAAGAATGGACTGTAAGGTGGATAGAAAACTGGCTGGACCATCAGGCTCAGAGAATAGTAATCAATGACTTGA
Source organism: Crocodylus siamensis (assembly GCF_052110815.1). Classification (NCBI taxonomy): domain Eukaryota; kingdom Metazoa; phylum Chordata; order Crocodylia; family Crocodylidae; genus Crocodylus; species Crocodylus siamensis. The sequence continues at coordinate 39,065,270 of NC_143395.1, read as the reverse complement.
TGTGTAGTTGGCAGCCAGTGTCAAATGGAGTGCCCCAGGGTTTGGGTCCTGGGGCTGTTTTATTTCAATATCTTCATCAATGACCTGGAAAATGGCATAAATTGCACCCTCAGCAAGTTTGAAAATGACAACAAGCTGGGGGAATTGTAGATATGCTGGAGGTCAGGGTTAGGATTTAGAGTGACCTAGACAAAGTGGAGGATTGGGCCAAAATAAATGCTTGAGGTTGAGCAAAGACAAGTGCAAAGTCCTGCAATTAGGATGGAACAATTACATGAACTGGACCAGGCTGGGGTCTGACTCGCTGGGCAGCAGTTCTGCAGAAAAGGACCTGGTTACAGTGGACAATAAGCTGAATATGAGCCAGCAGTGTGCCCTTGTTGCCAAGAATGCTAATGGCACACTGGAATGTATTGGTATGAGCACTGCCAATAGCTGAAGGGAAGTGATTATTCTCTTCTATTCAGCACTGGTGAGGCCACATCTGGAGTACGGTGTTCAGTTTTGGGCCCTGCACTACAGAAAGGATGTGGACAAAAAGGGCAAGGGAGGTTGGGGGACATACTTATGAGGATAGCTTGAGGGAACTGGCCTTATTTAGTCCACAGAAAAGGAGACCGAGAGATGACTTAATAGCAGCCTTCAACTACCTGAAGAAGGGTTTGAAAGAGGATGGACCTAGGCTGTTTTCAGTGATGGCAAATGACAGTGCACACAGCAATGGTCTCAAGTTTCAGCACGGGAAATTTAGCTTAGATATTAGGAAGTATTTTCTTACTGTGAGGGTAATAAAACACGAGAACAGGTTACCCAGAGAGGTAGTGAAAGCTCAATCCTTAGAGGTTTTCAAAACCGAGCTAGGCAAAGTTTTGCCTGGGGTGATCTAGTTGGAGATGGTCCTGGTTTGAGCTGTGGGTTAGACTAGATGACCTCCTGAGGTCCCTTCCAACCCTAACTTTCTTCTGATTCTATGATTCCTTCTCTTTTAGTGTTACTGCTTTGTGTCTAATAGGGGTAAGGAAGAAGATTGGTATGCTAACATTCAGCTCTGCCCTATCAGCTCCCAACACTGTCATCTTTCATTATATATAACTGCACTTCTTTGAAGCTGTAATAGAGATTAAAATTATTGATAGTAAGACGTTTTATGTATGAGTGTCTGTGCAAAAGACATATAGACCTAATATGCAAGCTGTACTGTATTCTATCTTTGCATTAATGATCACACATAGTAAATTAAAATAACTATATTTCTAACCTGTTCCCATATTTAAAATCAGTGCTTCAGGCATGGGGCAATCACAGGAAGTATTTCATACTTTATTAAAGTTAAAACCCACCGATTTGAAATATATTGCATTTAACAAATTGAAAAATGTCTTAAGGCTGATAGAAAGGTTACATTTAAAGCAAGTATCTACCATTACCAATACAGCAAAACACATTCCTAGAATTTAAGCGTGACCTTCCTGATTGAGCAACTTCCTGTAGAAATTCTTCTGCCAGTGGAAAGAGAAATACTTTATGAGAAGCTGCTGTTGAACTTCATAGAGTACTAATATATACTGAACCATTTTATATGCTGAAAATTTCCTGAATATAGTTCTTCTTTTTGTTGTCATTATATATATATATAAAATTAAACTATAAATAACAATATATGTAGTTATTTATGAATAAATAAACTGGCTGTGCTAGGAAGCTACCCTCTTAACAGCTTTGGAAAAATGAATCTTCTGTCATGGAATAGCTAGCAGTATGCAAGATTCATCATCCACTATAACAATATACCTACAGGCTGACTTGAGAAGGGACAGTTTTAAAAAATTCTATACATTTTTATTCCTTGGCTTTTCTGTTAATGCTATTTACCATTTGCAAATTGTGATAAGTATGTGTAGGAAATGAATTAGAAATACCAGTGATTTTTCAAATAGCAAACATGTATGAAGACAAGTTTCAGTGATGAGAACTATTACAATAAAGGTGAAAAGTTCCCAACCTACTCATAATTTTGTGAACTATTCATTATCCTAGATTAAGGTCCCAGTAACTTCCTCTGATAGATACATTCAGAAAAGGATATAGGTCCATGAAGTAGGATTTCTGCTAAACTGAGGCACACAGGACTACAAATGCAAGCCAAAAGAACCCTGCTATGCTACTGCCTAACCTTAAAGGCTCCCAAACTCACTGGCACATTCCTGATTGACTGAGACATTCTCTAGGATTTCAGGCTTCTCTTTCTGTACATGAGCACATTTGCACCAGTCTAAGTAGCTCAGATTCAGAAATCCATACAAAGGCTGGGCCTCTGAAGGGTCCAGTTCAATAGTCATTCTCAAAGCACATCTGATATACCAACAAATTTTGGGCTTCCTGTAGAAATAAGTTGTGACTAGTTTTCAGTGGTGGTTCCTCTGTCTCATGCAGATTCAGTTCTTAATTCTCCCTTAGCAGGAGTGCAGGGGTAGGGGAGAAAAGTGGGGAGGGTGGGGGGGAAGAGGTGGACAGGTATCAAATCCATGGGTGTCCCCTCCCCATAGAGTTCCCAAACTACTAGACTAGAGACTATTCTGTGTGTAAACACCTTCTATCTGGGGAATCTCTGCCACTACATGCAAAAAACTTGAGATTCACGGGACAAAAACAGAGGGAGCAAAGTCCTTCTCCTGGTTGTTAGCCTACTTGCTCAGAAGGAGGGAATCCCTGGATAAAATACACAAACAGTCCTGAGAGCAGGGTCTCCAAAATAGATCTTCCCTCTACCATGCAAGTTTTTTAGAATGCTTACAGTCATGTTAATGCCTTGCTCCATGTTGATTATGTCCCACTACCCAAGAGAGTGACCTGCAGGGGCAAATAGCTTAGGCCAGTAGCACAAATGAGTCCTACACACTTCAAGTGCCACTTGGATCTCCTTCCCCTACCCATTTTGCTGTTATGCTTTTTGCTCCCTGTCCTGTGCTCCCTGTCTGATCTGCTGCTTTACTTTCTGCTTCCTGTCCTACCTACCAATGTCCACTCTCTGATATACTATGGGCTGCACACAGAGGCTGCCCAGGCCACTTATAGCACATATACTGCAGGTTAGCCACCCCTGCCTTGGGCAGAGGAGGCAGGATGAAAGGCTTTGAAAACAAGCCATACAAGTAGAGATTGAGAGAAGCAAGCATATTAGCTTGCAGAAAAGGTGACTAAGAGGGGGCATGATGGCAGCCTTCAAATGTTGGTTCTGGATTTAGGATCCAGATACCTTGTTTGGGGTGGGGGACCCATCCTCAGACTGGCCACGACCTTTCCATTCAGTAATAGGCAAATTTATTGATACACAGTGAGAACAACAACAACAACAACAACAAAAATACAAGCAATCAAACAATTTTATATATTTACTAAATCCTAGGGCTGTCATCAAATTCAAAGTACACCTGGCCAGGACATAGGTTTCACTCTGAGGCTGTCTTTTTTAGGTGTCAGATGTCAGCAGTCAGGGGGTGGGATGCCAAGGCCCACAGCACCCCTCCAGTGGGGTACATGAGATGGGCTGCTGGTATGCCCTCAGTCCATGGATGGCCTCAGGACCCTTCCCAGGGGACAGGGATGGAGATAGAGAAGGAGGAGGAATGGGGAGGGACAGAAAGGAAGAGAAGGAGGGACTCTTTGTTACTCTCAGGCCTCTGCTTTTGTATTCTCCTTCCCTCCTGATGACTCCTGATGACTCTTCATCTATGGCTATCTTTGGTTGGTTGTCTCTTTGTGATCACGCATCCACGGAGCCTTCTGGGCCTTCTCTTAATTTGGTCTGTTCCCAAAAATCGAGACTTAGCCCCCCCTGCTCTTGGGACTTGTAGCTGGTGTCATTTATCTCATGTTATGGAAGAGTATGATACTTACTTCTTTGGTTCCCAGGCTTTGTGTCCTTGTTGTGTTAGGCAGCCTGTCTGCCTTGAAGGCTATGACCTCGTGTTACGGGATGCCCCCTCAATCTTAAGTTATGTGCGTATCCATTGGCTTTGTTGTGTTAGACAGCCTGTCTGCCTCCAGAGCCGTAAGACACTTCGTGTGTCAGACCCAAGTTCTTAGAAACCAATTAACCCCCACTGCCCATCTTGAACTACGCTAATGCATATATATATATGCTACGCATATTAGAAATGGTATTTACAGGTCTGTTTTTTTGAGAATTGACTTATAGGCATATATAAGCTCCCAGCAACTTCTTTAAATGCACATTTGAAAGGTCATTTTCAACCAGAACAATAATCCCACTTTTACCCAAAAAGAAATCTAATCCAAGCAACCACAGTAAACACCTCACTTCAATACTAACCAAAAACAGGAAGTCCTCCAGATTTAAATCTTTTCAGCACTACAAACCTTTCAGGCCCCAGGGATCAAGGTAGCAGATCCAGATTTAATGGATATTGTTTCATGACCTCTCAGCCTCTTGGCTGTGAAGCTTTCATTATCAAATGACAGGAAGTGACCTAGTTTCAGAGATTTTATCTACATACACGTACTCTTCAAATTGTACCTAGAGAAAGGTCTGGCTTTCTAAAACAAATAAACAAAAAACTCCTCCCATTATAACCTGGGAAAAATATCCACCAAGTGTTATTCCACTTCCTAACACTAAGTGAATAACCTGAAGTTTTCTACCCAGGGAAAGCAGAAATTGAGTGAGATCTTTTAGAGCAGTGGTGCTCAGCTTTTTCCCCCAGCAGGCCATATGGGCAGTATCTAGTCTAACTGTGGGCTGGATGGTTGTTCCAATCCAGCATTGGGAACAGCATGGCAGACATGATCTGACCTGCCAGGAAGGGGGCAGCCTGGCATGAGTCCAACCCTACATGGTAGTTATAAAACTTCACATAGCCCAGAGGAAGAAGGAGAAGGAGAGATGTGACATGACTGCTTTAAACTAGCTTTGCCAGGGCATGGGGCCAAAGGAGAACATGAGGACACCTCTCAGCCAAGACAGGTGATGAGCATAAGAAGTACCCAGGTAAGTGACAAGGGTCTAGATGTCCTAGGAATCATGGAGGGGGGTGATGCATGCACTGACAGGAGGCCTTAAATGCCTTTATACTAATGCTCAAAGTATAGGGAATAAGCAGGAGGAACTCACCCTCTGGATAGCTAATACAAACCCAGACATAGGGGTCACTGAAATCTGGTGGGATTCAACCCTGTTACCAGATTTGCCCACTACTTTGGGGTGTGCTCATTTATTAGGGGTAGGGTCTTGGTAATTCTATTAATGTGCTGCTTGTGTTACTTGTGTTTCTATATGGAGCTGTATCTCTCCCTTCTGCAAGCCCTCACCCCCAGTGGAGCTATCTTGCAGGACTCAGTTCAGTGGGGCTGGGTTCCTCCAGTCCCCAAATCGGTCATACACACAAACACACACACATTAACCTGACACGCCTGACCTGGCCGGGTTGAACAACATGGACAGGCTGACACCCTCATATGCCAAGAATCAGTTCATCAGAGCAACAAAAACTACAGTCAGACACAAGCACACAGTTAAACAGAATACCTCTGAATCTGGCTGGGTGTCTAGATGACACCCTCATGGGCCAGCATTCAGTTCATTAGGACACGTCTGAGCCAAACTGGGTCAATCAGCCTGTACAAGCTGATCCCCTTACGTGTTTCAAATTCAGCAAGTCCCAATCTTTTAGCCTGTTGATGAGCAGACCCCACAGTACTTTTGGGCTTCACAGGGATCTTTAGCTTAGGTGAAAGGAGCGTTGCTGCAGAGCAAGTGGGGAAAGAGAAGTAAAGAAGGAAAAATATACCCAGTTACCACCAGTTTGACTATAAAAGTTATTTATTACTAAGTAAATGAAATATATAATGACACTAGTAGAAATAGACATGCAAAGGAAAAACAAACACAAACAGTTACAGTATTACCCTGGTTTCACTAAGTATTTGGGGAAACTTAGCTCAAGCTTAACTAATACAGTTCAGGTTCAGAAATCTATGCTTAGAGAGAAGACAGAGAGAGCTGGGATCTCACCAGTCCAAGGCACTCAGGTTGCAAAGCTGACAGGCTAAAGTTCTCAAGTTCTTAGCATGATCCTTGAAGAGAGATGATCTTCCTCCTGCAGCCCCTCGAGAAGAAAGCGGATGGTGTCAGCACACACACTGCTGCTTCTTTTACAGATTTTTATACCCTCAGTTCAGCTTCTTTCAAGCATTCTCAATAGTGTAAATCAAATTGTCTTTTCTATTGACAAGGGGTTATCTGATTGGAACATCTCAGGAAACTGATTGATACTCAGGAAACACATACTTAGGAGCCAGCTTGACATTCCTATGGATAGCAGATATGCTGATGGGACATCGCCTGGTGTCTTCAGAAAAAATAGATAGCTTGCAGCATCAGGGTCAAGTGCTCTGGGTCAGAATACAAAGTGCTCTGGGTCAGAATACAAAGGGAAAGGGACTTAATGGTGGGTGTCTACAACAGACCACCTAACCAGGGAGAAAAGCCAGACTGGGAATTCTTGGGTCAACCTGTGGAGGCAGTTAAGTCAAGGGATGTGGTCATCATGGGTGATCTAAACTATCCGGACATTTGCTGGGAGGAGCAGTCAGCCAGGTATGACCACTCACATAGGTTCCTTTCTGAGATACACGACCTCCAGGTAACCCAGAAGGTGCACAGTCCCATAAGGGGGAATGCCCTGTTGGACCTGGCTACAGGAGACAGCCTGGTGAGGGGAGTCCAGGTTCTCGACCACCTGGGCAATAGCGATCATTGCCTACTGGAATTCACCATCTAGTGGAGGGTGTCAAGGGCCTGCAGCAAGGCAGTAGCCTTTAACTTCAGTAGGGCCAACTTCAATGAGTTGAGGAGATTGGTAGGAGAGGGACTGTGGTCCCAGAGAGTAGGGGAACTATGTGTCCAAGATGAATGGTTGTTCCTTAAGGAGACAATCCTCTGAGCGTAAGGGGTGACAGTCCCAATGCAAGTGAAAAGGGGAAAGAGTGCTCAAAAGCCCTCTTGGCTCACAAAAGGCACTCAGGAACACCTGAAAGCCAAAATGGAGGCATACATCCAGTGTGGGGGGTGTGGCTATCACCAAAGAGGATTATACCTCCATAGTGTGAGTCTGTAGGGAAGATGTTAGGAACTCCTAACGTGGAGATGGAACTAGGGATATCAACAAAGATAAAGGACAACGAAAAGTCCTTTTTTAAAAATACATAGGGAGTAAAAAGAAGGCACCAGGCAATGTGGGGCCCATGCAGGATATGTTTGGCAATCTGGTGGTTGCACCAGATAAAAAAGGAGACCTTTTAAACAAATTCTTTGCCTCCATTTTTCTGAGCAAGGACCAGGACTTCTCCCCCACTGGGATTCAGGACGGACTCTGGAGCAACTCCACCAGGCTTAGAGTCAGGGAGGACCGAGTCAGAAAACTTCTGGAGGGGCCTGACATGTTCAAATCAGCAGGGCGAGATGCTCTCTACCTTAGGGTGTTGAGGAAATTGGCAGGGGTCATTGCAGGGCTCCTGGCCCGGCTTTATGAGCACTTGTTGTGCTCCATCCAGGTGCCAGAACACTGGAAGAAGGACAATGTGGTCCCCATTTTCAAAAGAGGGAGGACCCAGGCAACTGTAGGCCCATTAGTCTTACTTCGGTCCTGGGAAAGTTCTTTGAGAAAATTATCCAGGAGCACATCTGTTAAGGACCAGCAGGGGGGAGGATGCTCAAGGGCAACCAGCATGGGTTCATTAAGGGCAGGTCTTGTCAGACAAACCTGATAGCCTTCTACAATCAGGTCACAAAATCATTGAATTCAGGTGTCACAGTGAACGTAGTCTTTCTGGACTTCAGGAAGGCCTTTGATACTGTCTCCCACCTCATTCTCATTAAAAAGCTAGGTGACTGTGGCATTGATGCCTACACAGTCAGATGGGTCACAAATTAGCTAGAAGGCCGCACCCAGAGAGTGGTGGTGGCTGGGTCATTTTCTACCTGGAGGGAGGTGGGCAGTGGAGTGCCCCAGGGTTCAGTCGTTGGGCCCATACTGTTCAATTTCTTTATTATCGACTTGGATGAGGGGGTGAAAAGCACCCTGTTCAAATTCACTGATGACACAAAGATTTGGGGTGAGATGAGAATGCTAGAAGGGAGGGATAGGATACACCTGGACCTGGACAGGTTACAGGGGTGGGAAAATGTGAGTAGGATGGGATTCAATACTGACAAGTGAAGGGTACTGCATTTGTGCAGTAAGAACAAGCAGGATACCTACAGACTGGGGAACTCCCTTCTAGAAAGCACTGTGGCAGAAAGAGATCTTGGAGTCATTATTGATTCTAAAATGAACATGGGCCGCCAATGTGAGGACACAGTCAGCAAGGCTAACTGCACCTTGTCATGTATCCACAGATGCATCACAAGCAGGTCCAAGGAGGTGATCCTCCCCCTCTGTGACACTGGTCAGGCCACAGTTGGAGTACTGCATCCAGTTCTGTGCTCCGCACTTCAGGAGAGATGAGGCCAGCATTGAGAGGGTACAGACGAGGGCCATTTGCATGATCAGGGGGCAGCAGGGCAGACCCTATGGGGAGAAGCTACAGGACCTTAACCTGTTCAGCCTTCACAAGAGAAGGCTGAAGGGGGACCTGGTGACCATCTATAAACTTACTAGGGGGGACCAGCAGTGTTTGGGAGAGACCTTATTCCCCTGCGCACCTCCCAGCGTAACGAGGAATAATAGCCACAAGTTGACTGAGAGTAGGTTCAGGCTAGACATCAGGAGGCACTACTTCATAGTCAGGGTGGCTAGGATCTGCAATCAGCTTCCAAGGGAAGTGGTGCTGGCTTCTACCTTAGGGGTCTTTAAAAGGAGGCTTGATAACTACCTAGCTGGGGTCATATGAGCTTAAACTTATTAGGGGTCATATACGCCCAGTATTAATTCCTTCCCAAGTCAGGAGGTCAGACTTGATGGTCTGCTCAGGTCCCCTCTGGCCCTACTTGTATGAATCTATGAATCTATGACTGAGGGGGGTGAATGGATCATAGTTTGGGCCCATGGAGGAGAAAGGGGCATGATGGCATGACCTAGTATTAGTTTGGCCCTTCAGGGAAAAAGGTTATGTGGCCCAGGACTTCAGGGGGCAAAGGGGTATGGCTCAGCTCCAACCTGGCATAGGGGCTTCAGGGGGCAAAGGGGCTTCATGCAGTGTTGCAGGGAAAGGGAACATGACTTGGTCCCAATCTGGGTCCACATGGGAGAAGGGGGTCAACCCAACCCTAGCATAGCCCTGTTGTGGAAAACGGGGTGTGGCCTAGCCCTGATCAGGGAAGAGTTCATGGCCTGGCCCCAATCCAGTCCAATGGTGGGAAAGGGGCATGGCCTGGCTACAACTGGCATGCACGTCTTGGGGTTTAGGAATTTGGGAAGGATACGACTCTTCCTCTACCACCAAATTTTCTAATCCATGGGGAGCCCTGTGGGCCAGATACAATGGCTATGCAGGCTGCATTTGGCTCCTGGGTCAGAGTTTGAGCACCCCTGCATTAGAACACAAAATAGTCATATTGGACACAAACAAAGGGTCCTAAATTTCTATTGCACTTCCCTTCTAAGTATAACCACAACAACAATAATATAACAATTTATCTTACCAGTTACTCACCCAAGGAGAATAAACCATGGAACTTAGAGCATGAATTCAAGAAGGAACCTGCTGTCTGCACAGTGCTCGCTAATTTTGTGGCAATATTTTCTCCTGTTTATTACCCACAGTAAAACTGCATTAACAAACAGCTAAAAATGCATTCAGTGTTCATCTCAATTTACTTTCCAGCTAAGCAAAAGTCGCAGTTATAACAAGGATATTATTAGATTAAGTAGGAAACCAGAGGATTTAGGCAAGACTGAATGGGAGAAGAGATGGCCCATTAGAAAAATCACAGACTTAAAATGTGGCCAGCACTATGGAAAAAGTTTGTGCAAACTTGTTCTAGAAACTTAATTTTGCTAACATTTATTCTAAGGCAAATTTCCCCAAAAGCAATATGCTCAGAGTACCAGTTATAAATATATTCTAAAGCAGATTTTATTACTGCCTATCACATCATAAAATACACCTACCATAAAAACACTATGTTTTAATGCTCTGAATCCATTGCTAAACAACCAGGTTTTTTCTAAATAGTTCCTCTTTCATTATGCTTGTAGTACACCAGTGCATCTTTAAGAATTCAGAACTAAATACATCTGAAAAGTTAAGTATGTGTAGTTTATCATAGCACTGAGAATTACAGCTGACATGCAGTAAGAGGATCAGGCTTCCTACAGAATTTGGTGATGACTACTGTTTTCCTTTATAAGGTGTCAGTGAGAACCATCTTTTTGTGTAATTTTCTAATGATTAAAACAAACCTCACTCAGAAGATCTGTTTTCCAGTCCCTCTAAGGATTTTTTATGGAATTGTGTTCAATGACTATTGAATAAAAAAATACATATAGGAGTAGGGACCAGAAGTCAGAAGTCCCTTTCCCAAATAAATGACCTATTTGCTAGGCTACAGCATCATGCTCTGCTTCCTTTTCTCTAGCCCAATGAATATTGAATTCTTTGCTGCACTGTGGCACAGCTTCATGAGAAGGGAATGAGAGTGTTGTAATAAGGGGAATGTTAGCCTGTTGGTCAAGGTACTCTCCAGAGAGGTAGGAGATCTAGATTTCAACGATCCATTTAATAACTTTCTTCCTTAGTAGAATAAATTATGAATTACCTCTATTCCTCTTACACTTGGATCATCTGCAATGGCAAAATTTACTTAATTTCTCAAGTGGGGTTACTTTTAATAGCTTTGCCAAGTTGCTTTTCCCAAAAAGGTAATCCCTTTACAATTAGTTTTAATCTTACTACCTTTGCAAGTACATTACTGATCTTAGGCTCTGAATTTTGGTTAAGTGAACTTGTGAGAAATGGAATTGAGATTGAAGAAGAGAAAAAAGAACTTCACCAATTCACAGAAGTTTATGGCTGGAAGGGACCTTGTGAGATCATTGGGTCGAGCCCCCCTGTTCTGGGCAGGAAAGACTGCTGGAGTCAAATAACCCCAGCAAGGTGTGCAGCCAGTCTCCTTTTGAGGATCTCCAGGGTAGATGCCTACGCCAGAGTCTTAGTGAATAAATACAATACAAATTTCCTTAGCAAGACCTCCTCAGAATTCCATTCTTATTTCCTCCCATATTTAGTTATGGACATGTTCCCAAGTATATCCCAACACCGTGGGTAGCAAGTTTTTTATCCACAATACAGTAAATATAAATCATAATTGAGGACACAAGGGACCAATATGATCATATATAACCTGACCTCATTCTTAGGATTGGTTGTGAGATTTCTCTAGTGTATTCTTTCATCAAGTCTATACCTTCTGATTGAGAACATCCCTTAGAAAGATATTAGAAAATGTTTAGCAAACTTTTTGGTCATTGTCCAGGAAGTGATAGAGGTAGACAGCATAGCCAGGTTCAAAGGACTAATCAAATTGATGAATGATAGATCTATTAAAATTTTTTAAACAGAACAGCAGGAGATGTTTTCTCTATCAATTGGTAATGGTGAATGCCTGCGAGGTTAATCAATAGGCTACTGGATCTCAACCATTTTTGATTCAAGGCAGTCCTCTGTAGCTTTTGAGCATTGAATGGCACCCAATTTCAAAAACTAATTTATATATTATCATGCTTACCTGTTTGCAGATGGGCTTGGCAGCAAGAGTCAAAATCATCCAGGCAGGGACATGCCTGAATCTGTGTTTATCTACTTTTGTTTATCTGTTTCCTTACACCTTACTTATCTGTTCACACCTCTCAGCACCCTTCAAAGAATCTGGCATCACTCTGAGAATTACTGGAATAGAAGATACATCACTCTAGATATATCCAGTTCAATGCCTTTCCTCAAAATCATCCACTCCCGTCACTGTTGGAGATAGAATACTGGGCTAGATGGACCCAATATAGCACTTATCTTCATATTTTTGTTTAAGGAATTCATGTGAAAAATTCCTTACATACTGAGCTAAGTTTTTCCTACGTTTGATTAAGGTTAAGCTACCAGCCTTATAATTTTGATTTTAAAATGTATTTATAACTCATTTACACACACACACACACACACACTTCCCCCACTACTTCTACAATAAAAAAATGTCAATGCCCTTGATGATAATAAGCTATTGGACTAATAAAACAATTATAAAACAATATCCCTCTATTGATATAAAGAAGTAATCGTGTTTTTATCCTGCAAAAAAGTTACAACATATTCAGATATATACAGGCACTATTGCATGAGTATTCAGCTTTTCTCAGGTCTTAGACTTGCCAGCTTTACGGTGGATGGTGAAGGTGATCAGCTCATGGTCGCTGTCACCCAACTTCCCATCAATCACTACGTCAACCTAATCGACGACCTAGTGATTGATGGGAAGTTTGGTGACAGCGACCACTAGCTGATCACCTTCACCATCCGCCGTAAAGCTGGCAAGTCAGTCAGCAACACAGAAGTCCTTGACTTCAGAAAAGCCGACTTTGACAAGCTCAAGAGGCTAGTCAGTCAGGCCCTCAGGGACCATGACCCCAGGGAGATGGGAGTTCAAGAAGAGTGGTTGCTTCTCAAGGAAGCGATCATCAGTACACAAGCTAAATCTATTCCAACACGGAGGAAAGGCAGCAAGAAGGCACAGCAGCCCCCCTGGCTCTCCAGAGACCTAGTGGACCTACTGTGGCTAAAAAGGAAAGCCTACAAAGGATGGAGGACGGGATTCACCTCCAAGGAGGATTACTCCACGCTGGTCCGGTCCTGCAGGGAGCAAACCAGGAAAGCCAAGGCTGCAACTGAACTCCAACTAGCTTCAAGCATCAAGGACAACAAAAAGTCCTTTTTCAGATATGTGGGGAGCCGGAGGAAAAGCAAGGGCAATGTTGGACCCCTGCTAAACCAGATGGGGCAACTGACAACTGACGCCCAGGAAAAAGCCAACCTATTAAATAGGTACTTTGCGTCAGTCTTTCATCAGTCACATGGGATGCCCATGCCTGCTATGGGACAGGGAAATCTGTGTGCGGGGGATCCCCTACCCTCCATCAATGCTGACCTTGTGAAGGAACACCTTGAGAAGCTGGATACCTTCAAGTCAGCCGGCCCTGACAATCTGCACCCCAGGGTACTCAAGGAGCTGGCGAGCGTCATAGCCCAGCCCCTGGCACAGATCTTTGAAAACTCCTGGCGCTCTGGTGTAGTGCCCGAAGACTGGAAGAAGGCCAATGTGGTGCCGATCTTCAAGAAAGGGAGGAGAGTGGATCCAGCTAACTACAGTCCCATTAGCCTGACTTCTATCCTGGGGAAGATCCTAGAAAAGTTTATTAAGGAGGCCATCCTTGAGGGACTGGCCCAGGCAAACATCCTAAGGGATAGCCAGCACGGGTTTGTTGCGGGTAGGTCTTGTTTGACCAATCTCATTTCCTTCTATGACCAGGTGACCTATCACCTGGACAAGGGAGAAGAGATTGATGTCGTATATCTTGACTTCAGAAAAGCTTTTGATCTGGTATCCCATGATCACCTCTTGGCCAAACTGGCCAGTTGTGGCCTTGGCTCCACCACGATCCACTGGCTGGGAAATTGTCTTCGTGGTCGGACCCAGAGGGTTGTAATTGATGGCAGTCACTCATTGTGGTGCCCTGTGACCAGTGGGGTCCCTCAAGGCTCTGTCCTGGGACCCATCCTGTTCAACATCTTCATTAACGATGTGGACATTGGAGTCAGGAGTGGACTGGCCAAGTTCGCCGATGACACCAAACTTTGGGGCAAAGCATCTTGCCAGAAGATAGGCAGGTGATCCAGGCTGACCTGGACAAGCTCAGCAAATGGGCAGAGAAGAACCTCATGGTGTTTAACACCAATAAATGCAAAGTTCTCCACCTTGGGAGGAAAAACCTGCAGCACCCTTATAGGCTCGGCAGTGCTACGTTGGTTAGCACTACAGAAGAAAAAGACTTGGGGGTCATCATTGACCACAAGATGGACATGAGCCTCCAATGCGATGCTGCGGCTAGTAAAGCGACCAAAATGCTGGCGTGCATCCATAGATGCTTCTTGAGCAAATCCCGGGATGTCATTCTCCCCTTGTACTCGGCCTTGGTGAGGCCGCAGCTGGAGTACTGCGTCCAGTTTTGGGCTCCACAATTCAAAAAGGATGTGGAGAAGCTTGAGAGAGTCCAGAGGAGAGCCATGCGCATGATCAGAGGTCAGGAAAACAGATCTTACGATGACAGGCTGAGAGCCATGGGACTCTTTAGCCTGGAAAAGCACAGGCTCAGGGGTGATCTGATGGCCACCTATAAGTTTATCAGGGGTGACCACCAGGATCTGGGGGAACGTCTGTTCACCAGAGCGCCCCAAGGGATGACGAGGTCGAACGGTCACAAACTCCTGCAAGACCATTTCAGGCTGGACATAAGGAAGAATTTCTTTACTGTCCGAGCCCCCAAGGTCTGGAACAGTCTGCCAGCGGAGGTGGTTCAAGCACCTACATTGAACACCTTCAAGAGTAAATTGGATGCTTATCTTGCTGGGATCCTATGACCCCAGCTGACTTCCCGCCCTTTGGGCAGGGGGCTGGACTCAATGATCTCCCGAGGTCCCTTCCAGCCCTAATGTCTATGAAATCTATGAAATCTTAATGCCTTGTTCTCTCTTTCAAAGTTATCACATGCATCCACTAGCATCTTCTGTGTCAGAATGCCCTGTTTCATGGCCACTATATGTTTTCATATTTTCTTCTTATATATGAAAGCTTGTTGCCTATACCTTCATAATATTAAGTCAGCACATATTTAAACGAACAACTAATCTTCAGTGTTTAATTATATACTCTTTCTAGTACTGCTTAGCCATCAAATGCGTTACCTTTGGCTCTGGACAAATCCATACCCCAATGTAACTCGCATCAGTGGATTCTAATCCTGTAAATTACACCAGAATTGACAGGTGTGCATGTAGCCCAGGGTAGCTGTATGCATTAGACAACTATGTTCCTCACTGTAAGGTGTAGGGGAACAAATAATTGCTTCTTTGTCTTTATCACATTGTAATGAATGCCATGTGCCCCCAGCAGCTGGGTGGGTACGGTAAGCAGTGCTGGCAGTGGCAGGAGCATGGCAGCAGAGCTCCTGCAGGCAGCTGCAGTGCTGTCGGCGGGTGTGGAGGAGGAGGGGGTAAGTGGCAACTGCCCGCAGGCACCATTGGAAATGTCATTGGTGCCTTTTCATAGGGAGTGCACCGCCATGCTCAGGGGGTGCATGTGCATGTATCCCTTACGCATTGCTAATGCACATTGTTAAAGAACATTTAGATTGCTGGGGAGGTGATAGCTGAACTGTTGAAACTTACTGTAGTAGAGTTTTACTCTTCAATACCTTGAAGGGTAATTGCTCATCAGATTGAATGAAGTTACTTTAGTTGTGAAACCTGCTTATTTGCTTTTTTTTTTACATTGGTGCAATGCTGATTTTACCAGTGTAAGCATTTCATTTATCCAGAGGCTGAGTCAACTATGCCATTAAAAAAAGTTATATAACACTATGAATGCCCTGGCTAGTTCCCATAGCATATAAGACATACTTCCTAATAAATTAATATTATGCTTCTATATAATTACAGCTCAGAAGTGAGCCTAAAATATAATTCTTCTCTCCCCCATGGAATGTACTTAGGCCTTAGCAAGAGTCCCCATATCTTGAAACCAATACAATTTATCTGAAGGGAAAAGATATAATATTTTCTTTATAATAAATATAAAAGCTTTATTCTCACCTCCAGGTTTTAGATAATAAAGGTTGTTAGATTCAGTTTATAATACAATTGCTGAGAACACATTAAAAGAGCTTTATGTTCCAGTTATGTATTTAATGTTAAAAAGTGAGTATTATAATTTTCCTTGACTTGCATAATTTTTATAACTTTGTATTTTGTCATCTTGTCTAAATATGGTATTTCTAACCTCTAAACTTTAAGCACTTCAATGATGGTCAAATATGTCTGACAAAAATGTTTTCTCTATATTTCAGAACTTTTTCTGATTGTCCCCTAAAGTAACAAAAACATAATTTACATTTTATAGCGACTTCCATATAAGAATATCACAACAAATAGGTTTAATGTTGTTATTCACATTCTTTAAAGCACATCATGGAAATACAATAAAAATACTGTGGCCCAAAGAGTGGTCTGGGAGGAGAAGAGAGCAGCAAGGCAAAGGCCTGACTCATTCCTCAGACAAGGGTCATCAGTTTGAGAAGCAGACAGGGGACTTTGCCATGTTGTTACCTCTTTTTGGATCCTGGCCTCTGGGAGATGAGCAGAGGAATAGCAGCTCCCTACCCACTTCTCAGACAAGGGCATTGCTTCACTGCTCCAACCTCTTCCTGGACTAGTCTCTTCCTGGAGGAGAGGGGAGTGCTACTTTTCCCTTCTTCATCTTCAAATTGGGCATTGCCCAGCATGAGAAACAGGCAGGGGCCTTTCCCACACAGCTCTCTCTGCTTCCAGAGACCACTTACTACCCAATCCCCAAATCCTGATCTGGGGAAGGTGTAGGGAGTCTTTCTTCACTGCTTCACGCTCACAGGAGTGGGAGAAATGGGGCAGCCAATCCTTTTCTCACCTTCCTCAGGCCTGTATCAACCCTGTCTAGTGAAGGTTTGTAAACCAGGGGTGAGGGAGGAGCTGAAGGATGAACACCTGTACCTTCTCTCTCCTGGAAAGATTGATAGTACCTTTTCTCTCCTGGAAATTTCTTAGAAATGTCCACCACTAGAAATGAATGCCTCTTGTGGCCTAGAACAAACACCAAACAAACAAAAAACTTCCTGTGGAAGTCCAGCCAATTCATATATTGCTTTATCTATTTCTTGCTTTAATCAACAGGATTGTATCTCTTAGCTTTATGTTGCCTGACCAAAAAGCCCATAAATCTTGATTATATATATATATATTTTCTGTATATAGTTGTTTGTAATAAAGAAACCCATTTGTTTAATGGGCTTGAAGTAGATTCTTAGGTGGTGGGGGTGAGGGGCTCACCCCTCCACAGGACAACTCAGTTAGCAGATCTGCCTGAGAGAGATCCCAGAGCTATTGGTACCTTGAGGATCCAGAATCTGGCATATCACCCAGCCTAGTGGGCTGGCAAGGGGTACATTACTTTGTACTTTAATTTATGAGATGATAGATAAATCACAACCACTTTTGAGGCCAATACCAAAAAAATGGGGAAGGATACCCCATTTTAGACTGTTAGCAGATCATTGATAGCATGATCATGAAACACTATTATCTTTAAGAGCTCTCATGAAGTCCTGTTTACATGACCTTCCAAAGACAGACCATCAGAACAACTCCCCTTACTGGAGGACAACATAAGAGTCTGAACTGTAAATGTCATGCCACCACCAACAAGCTTAGGCAAAGACACCAAAGGTCATTGCTTTGGACTTCAACTCCTGGTATCATGTGATTATATCAGAATTTCAAATTACATTTAAAAATAAAAAGTAATTTTCTAGCTTTCATGGTTGTGAAGAAAAGTTTGAGATTGATTGATTGACTGAGAATGAGCTGAACGTAAATGATGCAGTACTGCCAGTCTCAGCAGAAAGTCTGAAACAAGATCCATCAGAAATGAACTATACAATCCATTTTAATGAAGCTTTAACTCTGAGATCCATTGCTATATAGATCTTATTGATACAACCCCACCAGCTGACTATGGGTGTTAGGAGAAAAAAACTACAAAAGTACTTTTCTGCTCTTTCATTAGCCTAAACAAATACAGTGTCTTCTGACTTCTGCAGGAAATATTAGAAGTCCTTTGTGCTTTTTCTATGGGAAGGAGGGTTCATGTACTTGTTTCTGCTTCTCCGGAGAGCAGAATCTACCCTACAACTCCCCCCTCTTCTGTAATTCCAAGGAAGGGTCTGAGCTATAGCAGAGGGGCAGGATGCTGAGAATCCCCATATCAATTGTTCTAAGTCAGTCCTGGGTGCTACATAACCTATCAGCAGAGCTCTCTGTGCTCTAGTACTCCAAGCGCATAATTCACTCTTTGCTGAAGAACTGTACTGCCAAACTCTCTTTTTACAGTGAATTAGGAAGTCATAATTGTGACTAATAACCCAAATGAGTGAAAGATCTCGCAAGCCATGTGGTTAGAAGTCAGTGTGGAGCTCATGAGGATATCTCCAAGTGAAAATGCAGGCCATGTAATAAGATTGTGTGCTTAAGGTGTTGGAATGAGTACAAAAGGAGCAGGGGAAAAAGAACGTACAAAGACACATACAGGTACTGAATAAGGAGCTGGAATATCTAGCTTTAGTTTTCAGCTAAAACCATTTGCTATATACCCTTACTAAATAAATAAATAAATGAAGAATTACAGATTTACAAGGATCCTAGTTTTTCATGATAAAAATTTGCAAATTCTTTGATAAAAAAATGGCAAATTTTCTAATAAAAACACCAAAATCTCTTACTAAAATTAAAGGCAACCCATAGCCCTGCTAGTGCCCCTCACTTCCTCCAACAGCCTCCTCAGCCCTGCTGGTGCCCCTCTTTGCCCCCACAACATCCCCCCAGCCCCTGCTGGAGGGTGCCCCCAGCTGCCAGGGCAATGGGGCCAGGGACCCAGGTCCACAGCTCCCTGCCCTCAGCAGAAGGCAGTGGCAGCAAGAACATAGAGCCAGCTCCCCCACTGCTGCTTGCCAGCTGCTGACTTGGGCAGGGGTGGGGCTGGCTCCCGGCAGCCGCATGCACTCCAGTGGGGAAAAGGAGACCCGCATCCCAAAAACTGTGTGGGGGGAAGGCTGAAGGCTTGAGCTCCTGCCCTGCTTCCCTCCCACAGGCCCCCTGTAGCCCTGTAGGCATGACCTGGCACAGCTGGAAACAGAGGGGCTGTGTCAGGATCTTCTCACCCCACCTCCCACTGCCCTGGTGATGCATCTCCTGCACCACTGCCACTTTGAGTTGTGAAGCCCCGTGCTGCTTCCCTCAGTGTAGTCCTGGGTGCAGGAGTCACATCACCAGGACAGTGCAAAGCAAGCAGCCACTAGGAGATCCCCATGTGGCTCCTCTGTCCCTAGCTATTCAAGGGTCACAGGGAGGGGAGCAGAGCAGTAATCTGCCACCAGCAGGACTGTAGGGGGACTTTTATGGCAATCTGCCATGCTGCTCCTCTCCCCATGACCCAGCATGGCTAGGGCAGTGTGGGGGTGAGGAGATCCTGGTGCAGCCTCACTGTTCCCAGCCATGCCAAATCATGCTTGTGGGGCTACAGAGGCCCTGCAGGATGAAAGCAGGGGGGAGCTTGAGCCCGCAACCTGTACCCTGCATAGATCTGTAGGTGCAGGTCCCCCTTGCCCCCAGGAGTGAACAACATGGAGTGCCCAATTGGCTCCAGATCTCCCCACTCCCAGCCAGCACCTCCCTGAGCAGCTTCCCTTAAGGGCTGCTAGAGCTGTTTCAGTTTCATGTGTCCCAGCTGGCACTCTGGCTGCAAGCAGGGAGATGTGGAGCTAGCCGCGCATTCTGTGTATTTTCCCAACACCCCTCTGCTCATGGTCAGAGTGCTTGGCTGGTGGCACATGAAGTCAAAGCAGCTCTAGCAGCCATTAAGGAAAGCCACATGTGGAGGCACTGGGTGGACACTCCCTGTATTTCCCCAACACCTCCCTATTCTCTCAGCTCCCAGCCAGCTTCTATCCCAGCCCTGCCCTGCAAATCCCAGCCCCCTGCAAGCCCCACTTACCACTTCACAGGCTCCAGGAGGAAAGTGAGACTTATCTAGGCCTTGTGACTGACTCTACCAGTCTGCAGAGCTCTTTGCAAAAGTGGGAAATCTGTGGGTTTCTCTGCTAAAAGAAAATCTGCAGGTTTTTTTTTATAAAATCAGGAAATCCATAATTTTCTCCATTTTTTCCATGGGAAATGGAAAACCTGGATCCCTCATGATTTATCAAGAATAAAGAATCAATAACTGGGTTTCATCATTCAAAAATAAACCACCCCTAAATGCTCTGGTTTTTAGCTTTCTATTCAGCCAGAAGGGCAGCATAACACTAAAAATGAGGGTACAGGATCTCATCCAGTTCTGTCAGGGAATTGATAATATGAGCAGCGTAGGACTTGCTGGGGCATTGATCAATGTATGCTGCTCATACAAAAGCTTTGGTAAAGCACTGACATAGATTTCATAGATTTCATATTCATTACGGCTGGAAAGGACCTTGTGATATCATTGTGTTCAGCCCCTTGCCCAAAGAGCAGGAATCAGCTGGGGTCACATGTCCCCAGCCAGATAATCATCCAAACACTTCTTGAACACATTCAGAGTAGGTGTTTGCACCACTTCTTGGGGGAGCCTATACCAGACTCTTGAGACTTGGATGGTAACAAAGTTTTTCCTTATGTCCAGTCTAAAATGGTCTTCCAGCAGTTTGTGATCATTGGACCTTGTCTTCCCTTATGGTGCCCTGGTGAACAGACGTTCTCCCAAGTCTCTAATATACTTATAGGCTGCCACCAAGCCCTGCCCACCTCCAAGCCTACACTTTTGCAAGCTGAAGAGTCCCATGCCTCTCAATCTCTCCTCATAAGGCCTGCTCTCTTGATCTCTGATCATGTGTGTGGCCCTCCTCTGGACTCTCTCAAGCTTCTCCAAGTCCTTTCTAAAGTGTGGAGCCCAAAACTGGATGCAGTACTCCAGCTGTGGCCTCACCAAGGCCAAATAAAGTGGGAGGATGACATCTTGGGTCTTACTCAAAATGCATCGGTAGATGCAAGCCAACTTTTTATTTGCTTTTCTGGCTGAGGCATCACATTGGTGGCTCATATTCATCTTGTGGTCAATCATGATCCCAAAGTCTCTTTCAATTGTAGTGCTAATGAGTGCAGCCTATAGGTATGATGTGGGTACTTTCTCCCACGGTGGAGCACTTTGCATTTCTCTACGTTAAAAGTCAGCAGGTTTTGATCCACCCACTTTGACTGTCCAAGTCAGCCTGAATCTGCAGCCTATCTTCTAGTGAGACCTCACTTCCCCATAATTTGGTGTCATCTGCAAACTTATGTAGTCTGCTTCTGATACCCAAATTCAGGTCACTTATGAATATGTTAAAGAGTACTCGTCCAAGTACTGAACCCTGAGAGACAACACTGGTCACCATGTGCCATGTTGACTTAGTTCCATTGATTTTCACTCTTTGGGTCCAACCACAGAGCCAGTTCCGCAGCCATTGGAATGTAAGGTTGTTGAGGCCACAGTTCCCCAATTTTGTCATGAGAACATCACGCCATCCTCCCACCAAACTCGGCCTTGGTGACACCACAGCTGGAGTACTGCATCCAATTCTGGGCTCCACAATTCCAGAAGAATGTTGAGAAGCTTGAAAGAGTCCTGAGGAGAGCCACATGCATGATCAGAGGGCAAGAGAATAGGCCTTTTGAGGAGAGGCTGAGAGCCATGGGACTCTTCAGCTTGGAAAAGTTCAGGATCAGGGGTGACCTGGTGGCTGCCTGTAAGTACCTAAGAGGTGTGCATCAGGATCTGGGGGAACGTATGTTTGCCTAAGTGCCCCAAGGGATAACAAGGACTGACTGTCCTAAACTCATCCATGACTGTTTTAAGCTGGTCATAGGGAAAAACTTCTTTGCTGTCTGAGCCCCCAAGGCCTGGAATAGACTCCCCCCAGAAGTGGTTCAGGCACCTACTCTGGACTCATTCAAGAAATTTTTAGATGGTTTTCTTGCTGAGATCCTTTGACCCTAGCTGATTTCCTGCCCCTGGGGAAGGGGGGTGGACTTGATGATCTTCAAGGTCCCTTCCAGCCCTAATGTCTATGAATCTATAGGAGACCAAATCAAAGGCTTTTTTGAAATCCAAGTAAATGACATCAGCCTCTCTTCCCCTGTTCAGGTGATGTGTCACTTGGTCATAGAAGGAGATAAGGTTGGTCAGGCACAACCTACCTGTAATGAAGCCGTGTTGGCTGTCTCTCAGAATGATGCCTTCTGTTAACCTGTTGTTGATGGATTCTGTAATAATTTTTTCCATGATCTTTCCAGAGATTGAGGTCAAACTGATTGGCCTATAGTTCCCCAGTGTTCAATGGTGGGCTTTCACCCCAAAAGTCCCACCTCTGTCTGTGGTAGAAGGTGTTGTCAATCTCTGGAGCTCATCACTTGTCTGAGCAGCTTTTTTCCCCCTTTTCTTCCTCTCTACACCAAGACAACTTTAGCACCTTGGCTAACAAGCTGAAGTCCACCATGACATCTTGATGACCCCTCCCACACCTCTGTGATCTCTCCTGCCATGACTTGTTGTTATGGGAGAAAATAGAATGCTGGGGCATGTGGGTCTTGGTGTTTTAGCTCTTGCAATTTGTCTTAGTGTAGTGAGGACTCCATCAACCCCTACACCCTCGCCCATTCCACCAGGTGGTAATTCAGTTGTCTCCGCAATCTGCCTTTGAGTACTAAAACAAAATGCTCCTTGGGTCTCTAGGTCTGGCCACTCAGTATCTCTGATAGGCCCAGTTGTATCTCACCCGGCTGGCACCTGGCACAGACCTGCTAGTAATCCTAGCCAGTCTTTTTCCTGGGTTATTTTCCTGATAGTTGTAAATGCACTATCCGGGGTGACTTTCCTCTCACCCTAATTAAAAGGAGAACAAAAAAAACCAAAAAACAAACTAGCACTTCTTCTGCCCTTATAGTCCCAACTTTGCGGTACCCTTTTCCTTCAGCCCTGCTATTAAGGTCTTTATGGTACCTTCTAACTGCTTGGGGCAGTTTCTGTTTCTCTCTGGGCATTTCCTTCAGGGTTCTCTCCCCTGGCAGCTCCCTCCACCGAGTTGCTTCCCTTAAGCCTGGTCTCCCTTGCTTCCTCAGTGCCTCTGGTTCTCCCTGCCATCTTGCTTCCTGAGTCAGTCTCTTCTGGTTTTCTTTGTCTCCCTTTTTCCTACCTCATGTCTCCTTTTATCCTGGAGTTCCAGTTGACTCCCTGCCCTCTCCTGAAACACTGGGTGAAGAAGGATCCCTGTGGAGTTCTTTGCAATACAGGTGGGGCCATTTTACTTCTCTGGGGCTCTTCTCTCTCCTCACACCCATATCTTCCTTTCTTGAAAATAGTCACCACATGGGCCCTCTTCCAATCTTTGGGAACCTCTCTCAGGTGCCACAAGTTCTTAAATATCTTTGACATTGGTCACACTATGATGTTAAGCAACTCTTTTAGCACTCTTGGGTGAATTTCTAGCCTCTCAAGGTGTTCCCTCACAAGGTCTTTACCAAATGCAGGTGCATGGTCACCTGTAACCTTGGAATCCATATCCTGTCAGGCAGGGTTGGTCAAAAAACACCTTTGGGCTGCTGAAAAACTGATGTAAAGTAATTATTAAGGAGATCATCTTTTTCCTGAGTGTCAGATGTCAGGTGCCCCATTGGATTCAGCAGGGGCCCAATGTTTCCTTTATTTCTCTTTTGACTTCCCACTGTAGGGGAAAGAATACAGATAATTAATAACAAATGCTGAGTTAGCAATGCAAGATTACAACCAGAGCCACAAGACAAAATGTCCAAATACCGCAAATGCCAGCACAACTAGCTCAAGATTGATACAGGCAAGTAAGATAGGTATCCTGGCACTTAAAGATTCCCTATTTTATTGGGGAACATTACACAGATAGGAACTCTGGAACACAGGATAATCTATAAGTAACCCTCCAGCTGGGAGAGTGCTTGTGCAACAGTGGAACAAAGTCTATATGCATGCATAATGATATGATGATGATTCTTACTACTAAGTATAATAGGCAAAACAACAACCAAGGTGGAACAATGATATGCAACAAAGGAAATAGTGATTTGCCATGGCATGGGCATGACAAAGGGAAGAAATTATGATGTGGGTCAGGCTATAATGTTTATATCATACTTCCCACTAAGCTGTGTGTATGCACCCCTCCTGTCCAGGTCAAGACAGCTGTCCTGGTTATTGAAGGTGGGTATCCTATATTCTCATTAAAGAGACCATTTCTATACATAAATCTGCTTCTGTGTTCTGTGCGGTCTTCATTGAAGGTGTGGTCAGCATCCCCAACATCCATGCATCTGAAGAAGGACTTTTTACTGTCCTTGATTCCCATAACTAGTTTGAGCTTGGTTTCAGCCTTGGCTTTTCTGGTCCACTCCCTACAGGTGCAGGCCAGTGATGCATAATCCTCTTTAGAGGTAGTTTCCATCTTCCAACTCTTGTAGGATTCCCTTTTAAGATTCAAGAGGTCCATTAGCTCCCTGTTGAGCCATGGGGGTCTCCCAGACCTTTTATTACCTTCCTATAGGCTGGAATGGGCTTCCCTTGGGCTTTAAGGATTTTTTCCTTAAGGAGTGACCACTCATCTTGGACTCCCTTCCCTGTCCAATCATGATCTTTCAGGGCCTCAACAACAAACTTCCTGAACTTAGGAAAGTCAGCTTTCCTAAAGTAAAGGATTTCTGCATTGCTGACTGATTTGCCAGCTTAGTGATAGATACAGAAAGTGACCAACTCATGATCACTGTCACCAAGCTGCCCTCTAGTCCTCAGGTCACTGACTAGATCATCCCCTTTGGCCAGTACCTGATCTAGCAGCGCCTCACCCCTTGTTGGCCTGTGGGCTTCCTGAGTCAAATAGAGCTCATCAATGCAGGTGAGGAAACTTCACCACCAATCAGATTTAGTTGAATGCTCTTCCCATGAGAGGACCTAACTACATGAGTAGGACATTACTACATAGTAGGCACATCTACATGAGATGCTATGTTGCCATAGTGATGTAGCTTATAACTCTAGAGACATAATGTTGGTGGGCACAAACCATGACTTTGACACTCCTGGGCACTAAGGTAAAAAATTATCTTTGTGCTGCCAGGACTGCGCAGTAAATGGTTACTGTGCAGTCATTTAACAATCACACAGTTGGGAGCGAGTGTAGATGTCTCTGATGATTCACGAACTTGTTACAAAAACAAAACTTGTCATATGGGCCAGATGTGCATTCCCGCTAAAATATGGGAATGAGAGATGATAGTAAAAGGTAGTATAGTAAAAGGTACCAGGATGATAAAGCTGGAACAGAAACACCTAGGTCAGAATGTGAAACAAGCACACAGCATGAGATGTCTTGAGACATTCAAGATACAGATGGAATGCAATACATACTTTATTTTGATCATTATATACATAGAGAATTGGAAACCATGGGAATTTTGCAGTGGCCTGAGGAACTCTGTGAGGTGTTGTGCTGACTACATCATCACAGGTAAAAAAAACTTAATATCCTAGTCTGATGCACTTGTTAGACCAAAACATGTTAGGTCTGTGCTTGTAGACAATATACCTGGCCATATCTTTGCCACCAACCCAAACCTATGGTTTATACCTTGCATGACTGGAGCACTGTCATGGATGTGTATAAATTGTTCAGGAAGGACAGGTGGGGGAGAAGAAGAGGATGATTTGTGCTTTATGTAAAGGAATCATATGATTGCCATATGAAACTGGAGGTAGGCCTGTTGAAAGTCTCTCGGTTAGGGGCAGAGGTGAGAACAACAAGGGTGATATCCAGGGATCATGGGTATCTCTGATTTAAAAAGAAAAAATGCCCAATTTTCAGGTTAAAAAAAGTAACCCAAAGTCCACATTTTTCTGTGATTAAAATAAAACACCAGTAATATGTATATATTATACATATATAAAACATATAATAACACATAGTTATTATAACAGTAATACACATACATACATACATACGTTCATTCTTAAGTGTGTGTGTGTGTGTGTGTGTATAGTGGTATTTCACTTTGATGATGGAAAAATGTGGATTTCAGCTTACTTTTTTAACCCCAAAATTGTGTGTGTGGGGGGGGGGAGGGAGTTATCAGAGAAAAATAGGTTCTCTGGTGATATATGGTGGGGTTCTGTCATGGAGGGGCTCTGATATCAGGAGGAAGTGGTAGATGAGGCTTTCTTCAAAAAGATACCTGAAGTTTCTCATGGGAGATTTCAGTCACCCTGACATATGCTTGGAAGGCAATGCAGCAGTGCTCAGGCAATCCAGAAAGTTTTTGGAGAGTGTTGGGGACAACTTCCTGGTGAGCATGCTGAAGCAGCCAACTAGGGGCCATGCTCTTTACCTGCTGCTCACAAATAGGGAAGAATTGGTGGGGAATGAACGTAGTAGTGGATGGCAACTTGGGCAGCAGTGACCACAAGATGACTGAGTTCAGGAACCTGAGAAAAGGAAAGATGGAGAGCAGCAAAGTAAGGATCTTAGACTTCAGACAAGCAGACTTCAACATACTCAAGGAACTGATGAGAAGGATCCCCTGGGAGGCCAGTCTGAAGGGCAGAGGAATCTAGGAGAGCTGGCTGTATGTTAAAGAAACCTTACTGAGGGTTCAGGGTTCCTGATGTGCAGGTAAACTAGCAAATATGGCAGAAGACCAGCTTGACTTATCAGGATACTCTTCAGTAAAATAAATCACAAAAAGGAAGCTTATAAGAAGTGGAAACTGCACAAACAACTAGGAAGGAGAGTAAGAGTATACTCGGGCAGGCAGGGATAAAATCAGAAAGGCCAAAGTACAACTGCAGTTGCAGCTAGTGAGGGACATGAAGGGCAACAAGAAGGGTTTCTACAAGTATGTTAGCAACAGGAGGAGAATCAGGGAAAGTGTGGTCCTTTTCTAAATGAGGGAGGCAACCTAGTGCGAGCTGATCCAGAAAAGGGTGAAGTACTCAATGGCTTTTTCACCTCAGTCCTTACATGCAACGTAAGCTCCTAGACTAATGCACCTGGCAGCACAGATTGGTGAGCAGGTGAGCAGCTAAAAGTGGCAGAAGAATATGTTAGGGACCATTTAGAAAACCTGGACATATAAACATCCATGGGGCTGGAAAGGGTGCTGAGGGAGTTGGCTGATGTGATTCTGGAGCCTCTGGCCATCATTTTTGAAATCTCATGGTTACCAGGAGAGGTCCTGGATAACTGGAACAGGGAAAATATAGTGCTCAACTTTAAGGAAGGAAATAAGAAGGATCCAGGGAACTATAGACCAGTCAACCTCACCTCAGTCCCTAGAAAAATCATGGAGATGGCCCTCAAGGGATCCATTTCTAAGCACTTGGAGGAAAAGAAGGTGACTAATAATAGTCTGCATGGATTCACCAAGGACAAGTCATGCCTGATCAATTTGATTGCCTTCTATGATAATATAACTGGCTCTGTGGATATGGGGAGACCAATGGATATGATATTCCTTGGTTTTAACAATACTTTTGAGATGGTCTCCAACAACATTCTTGCAAGCAAGCTAAGTACAGGTTGTATGCATGGTCTCTAAGGTGAATAGAAAACTGGTTGGATCATCAGGCTGACAAGGTAGTAGTCAATGGCTCTCTGTCTAGTGGACAGCCGGTGTCAACATCCTGGAAGATTGGATGGAGTGCATCCTCAACAAGTTTGCAGATGACACCAAGGGTATAGGGCTAGGATTCAGAAAGACCTCAACAAATTTCATGATTGGATCAAAACAAATCTCATGAGGTTCAAAAAGGAAAAATGCAATGTCCTGCATTTAGGACAGAACAATTTTATGTATTACTACAGGCTGGGGACTGACTGGCTAAGCAGTGGGTCTGCAGAAAAGGATATGGGGGTTACAGTGAACAGTAGGCTGGATATGAGCAAACAGTGTGCCCTTGTTGCCAAAAAGAGCAACAACATGCTGACCTGTATTAGTACGAGCGCCATCAGCAGATAAAGGGAAGTGATTCTTCCCCTCAACTCAGCACTCCTGAGGCCACATCTGGAGTACTGTGTCTTGTTTTGCTCCCCTCCCTCCCTTCCTCCTTTTGCTCCCCTCCCCACCACTACATACAGGATGTGGACAAATAGGAGAATCCAAGGAAGGGCAACAAAAAGGTTAGGGGGCTGGGGCACATCATTTCTGTGAAGACAATGAGAGAACTGGGCTTCTTTAGTCCAGAGAAGAGAAGACAAAGAGGAGATTTAATACAAGACTTCAACTACCTGAAGGGTGATTCTAACCTGTGATGATCTAGTTGTGGATGGTCCTGCTTTGAGCAGAGGAGTGGACTAGATGACCTCCAAAGTCCTGTCTAACCCTAATTTTCCATGAATCTTTAAGACAAGATTGGTAGGCCTGTGTGAAGTAGCAAGTATTTGTTTTGGATTCAGATTCAGCTGATTTAGAGGGACAGTGATTCAAGTTGGAGATTTGAGTCACTGTCCTGATTTGATTCAGCTGAATCAGATCCAAAGGTTTGGTGCCATTTTGGAGATTTGGCTACAGACTAAACAGGCAGCAGTCCTCACTACGCTGGACACAGATGCCTCCAGACGTTAGTCGGTTGTTGTGGGCAGAGGGGGATGGAAAAGGGTGTGGGGGAGGGAGGGACTGGGGCTGGGGCTGGGGCTGGGGCTGGGACAAGCTTCCCAGCTGGGGCAGAGAGCACAGAACTGAGGGAGGGGGGTGGGGGTTGCAGGATGCAGGTGTAGCAGCTGGGAGCAGGGGCTATGCCTTGCTGCCACTTCCCCAGCTCAGGCAGAGGGGTGGGATTTGGGCATGGCTCACACCGGGAAGAACGGGGCAAGCAGCAGCAGGGCATAGCCCCCACTCCAAGAGCTGATGTGGGCATGGCAGTGCTGGGAGTGAGGGTTTTCCCTCCTGCTGCTTGCCTTCTTTAGCCTGGAGCAAGCCTCACCTCCATAGTATCCCCCAACACCCCAGCTGGGCAAGAGGCAGCAGGACATAGACTCCACTCCCAGTACTGCCATGCCTGCTTTGGTGCTGGCAGCAGGGGCACTGCCCTGCTGTTGCTTGCCCAGCAGGCGTGGGGGAGGAGGGAGGAGCGGCTGGGCAGGCACTGCCACCACTTGCAGCCAGGATGGTGGGGGGCAGGCACTGCCTCTGCTTGCCCAGCCAGCATGGCGGGGGGAGCACGGGATTTGTGCACAGCACTGCTAGGAGTGCAGGCTATGCCCTGCTGCTGCTTCCCCCTTCCCCCAAGAGCCAACATCACCCATATCCTGCCTCCCGCTCTGCCCTGGCCTTGCAAGCAGCAACAAGGCATAACCCCCATTCCAAGCACTGCTGTACCTGCATCCCATGCACCCCCCACTCACCTCCCCATGTCTTTTCTGAATTGTTTTAGAGGCTTCCAATTCAATTTAGAGCTTTTAATTGGTCTCCTGGTTTAATTCAGATTCAGAGGTTCAGTCACTGAATCAGGCCAAATCTCTGAATTGAATTGGTTACTGAAGCTTTGCACAGCCCTAAAGACTGGTGTTGAAATCTCCTGGCTGCAACTTGTTGACACCACAGTTCCTGAAATTTCAGTACTGACAACACATCAGTAACACTGGATGAGAACAACAGCAACCATGAAATTGATAATTCCATATGTTAAGCAGCCACACAAATTCTGTGTTTAGTTGAATAAGTAATCCAAAAATGGTGACTGTTATAAGAAAAATGAAAATTACAAGGAGTATTACATTTTACAATTATAAGCTTACAGCTTTTCTTTAGATCTTCAGTAGATCACAACATTTCTTTATAAAATGAAACTGTCTCTGTCTTTTAAACTTAGAGCAGTTAAATATGATATTTAATCTTTGCAAATGGTGATATGGGATTAAAACATGTATGAAGTAATGCACTCAATACATGGTGTGTAGGGCTAATATGGAAAGTTTTTTTAATGATCCTTTTTTTGTTTTAAGACCTAATAATCTCTTTATACATGTTTTCCTCTCTTTCAAGAAAATACTCTATAATTAATAGCTAATTTCATCCTAGGTCCACATTTTGATACATGACTAATTCCTTCTCTTGACCCTGTTCCTCTCCTTGTAGTTTGCAATGGCAATATATCAACTGAAGCTTATCAAGATTCAGAGCAATACCTTCATGTATCATGTTGCCATAGATGTTAGTATTTAATAATGTCAAATACTGTGTTACAATGCAACTTGCTACTAAGATATGATGCAACTGCACTTTAAAAAAAGGAAAAAAGAAAGTTATGCTTTTTAATTCCAGTAAACTCCACGCAGACCAGCACAAAACATACTTGAAGTGTTCTAGTTAATTAAATTGGCAAGATGGTGCTTGCATAGGTGTTATTATTACGGAAAATCATATATTTGTTATACAGGTCAGCATTTTTGTTATCACAAAAGGTTACTGTGCAACAATGTGAAATAAGACAAATAGGAAACTGTTCAGATGCTCTTGTTTTTCATTTTTCATAAGCATGTGAACATTCTTAATATTACATAATTAAATCTGCAGAAGGTAGGAAATGACTAATCACCTGTGTAGGTACACCTTTACCCAGTAGAGGGAGAATTTTATTTTTCCTACTGGACAATCAAAGTGGAACTTGAAACTAACTCTGAGTTTCCTAACTATTGTATATGGATGTGAATGCCCTTCTTATAAAAATAGGTAAACAGGTGTGTGTGTCAGGGGGCGTGATCCTATAATGGGAACACTTACACACCCAGAACAGGTAATAGAGGCTAAAAACAGACATTGGATTTCTCCCAGGACAAAGGCTTTTATCCTATTATCCAGACTTACACACCTTTTGTCCTACTTTAAGTACCATTAAAGTATCAGAGAGAACACTTTTTCCCCAGGACAATCAGGGCAATTCCACTTAAGTTCTATTCAAGCTGTGTGTTTAAATGACTGTCCCACACCTCTTTTCAAGGCAAGTCACAGCCCAGGACAGTCAGACCCTGGATAAACCCAACCTCCATTTTTACCCTGATTACCCCTACTCATGTAACATAGAATTAGTATCAAGCTTTGGTCATACACTGGGTGAAATAAAATTCTGCCATGGGAGTTTTCTTTATGATAGAAATATAAATAATGACTCCAAATATTATATTGTGCACATTTTTTTAAACCTTAGAAGCAAAAAATTAAAAACAGAACCCCATAATGTTAAGATATGTTTACATTACTGATGTCAGAACACATTTTATCTTTGGCATATTTCTTGGATTGTCTTGTATTCTCCACACATTAACACCTGCAACTAGTTTTAAGCACTCTTTAGCCATCTGAAAATGATGCCACTCCAGCCTAAGTTTATCTTTGATCTATATTACCCAGTTCATGTTATATTAATGTGTACCCACTCTAGTGTATATTTTAATGTGAACATGCCACCCATTCCCACTCTCCCACTCCACCAGTTCACTTTTAGCTACTGGCATAAACAGAGGGAGAAAAAAAATTACTGGGGGGCTTCCCCACATCATGTAAATCTTCAGGGGAAGAGGCAGGAGGTGGGGAAAGGTCAATGGGAGGGGGGGCAGATCAAGGCCCCAGCAGTAAAGGAGGGAGCGGGGCACAGGCAGGACTCTCACCCCAGCCCCTTATCCTGCCTGTGCCTCACTCCATCTCTCACCACTGAGGCCTCAATCTGCACACACCCCGCACAGCAGTGAGGGAGGGAGTGGGGCTGGGGCAGGGGCAGGGGCAAGCCCTGCACTGCTGGGTCATGGCACAGGATGGAGCTGTGAGCAGCTTATCTGGGGGGCTCCTGGCACAGGGAGGGTGTGGAGGCCCCACCACTGCATGCATCCCAAGAGGGCATGGGGTTGTGTGCCTGGTGTCACACATGGGGCGAGGGTGGGCTGCAGGCTAAGGATAAGCTCTTCGTGGTGGGAGGGCTGGGCTGGGCTGGGCTGGGCTGTGCTTGGAGTGGGTGGGGGTCGCACTGGGAGCAGGGGTTGGAGGGCTACGGCTAATTTTGTGGTGGCTGCAGTCCACCCCCATACCCCCTCTCCCAGTACCACCTCTGTCGGCCCTGTGTGCAGCCCTGCCCATGCCCACTCCCACCAGGAAGAGCCTGGTGCAGCCCCAGCCCCAGGCCAAAGCAGCAGCAGTCCAACCCCCACACCAGATATCCAGGGAACAAAAAAAAAAAGAGGTGAAAAAATGGAACAGTACATGCTTGGGCAGCATGCACTGCTAGAAAGTGGAGCCAGGCCACTCAGAGCTGCTCTGCAGCTACCAGCCAGGCTCTGCCCAGCAGGATCGTGGTGGCTGTAGGTCCAGGAGACCCCCATAACCTCAGGTAAGGCTGCTGAGGTCAGCACCATGCTGGTCCCAGCCGTCCCTATACCACCCAGGGCAACTTGTAGTGCACCAAAGCACACGTGACATGGGTGTTCCCCGGGGACAAGAAGCAATGGCGCATGGTATGCCACCACTACTTGTCCCTAGGAAACCAAATTGTCTATGCATGTCTAGACACGCCGTTAAGGACTAACCAGTGGAAGTGCTATCACTGTGGAGGTACTTAGCTGATAGACCCAGCTGGAAAAAGTAGAGTTTAGGGACTAAATTCTATTTCACCTTTAAACTTAGAAAAGCCACTTGAATAATTATACAAGGGCAGTTTCTGACACTTAGACAATTTGGATTCTGTTCACACTTGCATCTTGCATAGCTGTGTTGTCCTGCACATCCCATCTGAGCATGTTCCCATCTTTGAATGTTCCACTGTGGCTGTACAGGTTCCACAGTGGAATATCTGTATACATATGTAAGTATTTGTATATGTAAGTATTTGTATTTTATGCCAAAGGAGGAGTATTGGTTCTCTCAGCTTTTAGTTCAATGATCTACTAGTTAATATACTTACCTGAGAAGAGGGAAGGCCAGATCCTAGGGCCTCCTCATTCAGAGAAGTTTAAATCTACATTTCTTACTTTCTAGCAAAGGGGTCTGACAACTTGTCCAGGTGATGATCTGGGGAATGGTGCAGTGGTACAGTTATAATTCCTGTTCCACTCAAACTTTACAATCAACTGCTCCGGAGAGGCAGTGGCATTTCTATTCAAACAACACTTGCCTAATTCAAGCAGACTTCATAGGTCATTATAATATACCTTATTCCTGATAATCTGTCTTCATAACATAGGTATTAATGACCCTGTCTTTTTCAATTATCTTGATGTTCCACTATTAAAAATATGTTGCTATTGCAATGTTGCTATCTGTTACCCATTTCTGGCAGTGTTTCATTTCTGTTTCACAGGCCTGAAGACTGCTTTTTGTTTTAGCTAAAAACCTTAATTCAAGTGTAGTAATATTAACTCAGGTGTAAAAATGATTGACAGCAAAGTATTGGAGGTCCTGTCAAGATGCTCAAGATTAGATTTTGTTTTACAAATATAAGAGATGTACATTTCACACTACAGGACTAATGAAACAATCTCGTTTGACTATTTTGACCATTTTTGCCTAGTTCTTGTGTTTTTTAAAACTTAATGTGTAAGCTAACAAATTAATGAACAGCCCAATAAATTTATATTTTTTTTTTGATATTAAATCTAATAATATATTGCTAGGTCCCCACCATATTGGTAAAGTTTCTAGTTTCTTCTTAACTAGAAAAAAATCTGTTTTATGGAATCATAGAAAATTAGTGTTGGAAGGGATCTCAGGACATCCTCTAGTCCAAACCCCTCCTTAAAGCAGGACCATCCCCAAATATATCATCCTTGGCAAGACTTCATCTAGCTGAGTCTTTAAAACCTCCATGCATGGAGATACCACCACTTCCATGCGTAACTGTTTCAGTGTTTTACTACCTTCATAGTGAGAAAGTTTTTCCTAGTAATTAACCTAAACTTCTCTTGCTGCAACTTGAGACCATAGCTTCTTGTTGTCATCTGTCAGCACTGAGAACAGTCTAGATCCACTCTTCAGGTGGTTAAAAGCTGCTATTAAATCTCCTCTCAGTCTTCTCTTCTTCACACTAAATAAGCCCAGTTCCTGCAGCCTTTCCTCAGAAGACATGTTCCATAGCCCCTTAACCAATTTTGTTGCTCTCCACTGGATTCTCTCCAATTTGTCCACATCATTTCTGTAGTGAGGGCCCCAAAACCAGGCACACTACTCCAGATGTGGCCTCACCAGTGCTGAATAGAGGGGAAGAATCACTTCCCTTGATCTGCTGACAATGTTCCCATTAATACAGCCCAGTATGCTGTTAACCTTCTTAACACAAAGGGTACACTGTTGGTTTATATTCAGCTTATTTACCTAAAAGTATTTATAATGAAGGTAGTTAATCAGTGGAACAGATTATCTAGAGAGGTTGTGGAATCTCCATCCTTGGACGTTTTTAAGATTATGTTAGACAAAATGCTTGTCTCGAATGGTTACATAAGGATGATGCTGCCTTGGGCAGGTAGCTGGAAAGGACCACCTAAGGTTCCTTCCAGTCCTAATTTTTGTATGATTATACTAATTGTAGACTATGGGTACTTAGAAATGTTAGTCACGTATGTTCTATGATCACATGACTTACTTTAAGTTGCATGATTGTAGACTGGCTGCAGCAAGTACAGCTATTTACCTGTGTCAGGAGCCTTGTGGGGAACCCAGTATAAATAATTTGGGAAGAGGGAGGGGTGGGTGGGATTGGGGGTCGTAATGAGTCTGCAGTGCTGGAGCTTGTGGTCCAAGGTTGGTCAGGGGGTGACAGAACCAAGGAGCCTGCTGGGTCTGGTAGGGTGTGGGGGGTGCAGGGAGCTAAAAAATATCCTAGTCATGGAAAGAGTAGTACAAAGAGCACAGCCCTGAAGTTGGGGTGAGCAGGTGGGCTTTCCCAGCCCTGGAACTGTGCTATGGATGCATATAGGTATTCAGTAGATACAATTAAGCCATTCCCTAGCTAAGTTAGTTCATGTACTCAGATGAATTAACTTAGATCAATCACAACCTAGGCAGATTGATCTAAATGTAATATCTGTACATGCCCTAGGTATTTTCAGTAGGCAACACTAGCCTAGAAACATGTTCTGCAGCTTGTGCTTAGAAACTGGTTTATATGTCTTTTCCATGATGTATTCCATAACACTTCTCTCAGAGCACTGTACATGATCACTCCATGGATTATACTGGTAAGTCTAAAAAGCTCAAGGTGAAATTAAAGAAACAGCTGTTCTTGAATTTAGCTCCATTTTAAGTTTCATTATTTTCACTTGTAAGAAAAGTCAAATGCTTTCTTTTTTGTCTGCTGAAGTAAACAGATGTAGAGACACTACAGTATTCTCAGTTGCTTTCAGTCTTGATCTTCAAACTGATGAATCTGAATATCTCCTAACATTGCCCTCAGTAGGCAGTGGCTTTTGCAATGACTTGCACATTTTCTGTTTGTGCCCCATATTGTCGCAGTTTCCATAGGGGTTGTCCCTGGACCAATCAGTATTTTTACTGTGAGGTCTGTTCCCTCAACAAAAGCACACAACTTTTGAATTTAATCCATGTAGTGCTTTGTCAACTCCTGTACTGATTTGTTGCACAGATTATATGATACTGATGCATCTCCCTGGTATCATTAGCGGCTGTCTTCGATACAGTAATTTCTGGGGCATGTTGTAGGGTCAAATTAACCTCTTTAGGGTTGCACACATTAAGAGGTCCCTTAATGCATCATTTAAGCTTTTTGAACTGGCCATGCTCTGGTAATTTCCTTAATTCAGCCAGTTTTATTTCATTTATAAAAGTGGAAACTCTTTGGGATCAACATTGACTTTGGGGACATGTGATTTTGTAGAATTTCCAGTCTCTGCAAAAATTCTGCCTCCTGGTTTACAGAAACTCTTTGATTATGTAACATATAAATTTCAATGAACATTACTCTCAGATAAACCACCAGCTTTTATTTCATTATCACTTACGCCATTATTCATTATTTCTTTCTATATAGGTGGGTCAGTCCTCTACTGAGTCATTTAACAATTCCATTTTCCCCAAACCAGACATTAACCTTTTTTTCTTTTCTAAATGAGCAATTTACTCACAGTCCCACTGGCTGCTGGTTGCATTTTCTTTCAAACTTTCAGTAGTCTGCAGTCACTCTCTATTTCACAGTAGTCATTATGATGCCAATCTCCTCACCAATTCCTGTTGAGTAAACGAAAAAGACACAAAAATATTATGAAGAAACCCTGTAGGTATAACAGGTTCCCAAATAACCATATCTACCAAGTATATTCCATGTAAATATCCTAGTTACATGTAACCACTACTGCACTGAAAGAGTTCTGAGCTACAGAATACAGTACCACTAGGGAACTTCCAAACTATTTAAAAGAATACTCCCAACTTCCTACATACTAGACCTAACACAAAGAATTTTCCATTTCAGTAGCTTCCCATTATTATAGACTCCCTCAAGAAGTTCTCCCACATGCATCTGCCTGGATTTCAGGCTTCAAAGCCCTACTGGCTTCTTCAGTTCATTTTTCTTATGAGAATACAGTCCATTTGCTTTATACCGCAGCATTTAACTTTGACCCAAAGAAAATCAGAGAGCAGTTAAGAGAAACATGGCTTTTTGTAAGAAATATACCTCTGAATATGAACACTGGACAGGACAAAGCAGGATAACTCAGCTTTGAGAGCCCAAAAACATTCAAGAAGAGAATAGAACAGTTTGGTCATCTTTTGGAACTGTGTAGGAAAATAGCGCTGTGAATAGTCGCCTGAAGGTTCTCACCCAATCACTTTCTGGGATCTGGGTAGGGGAGTGGGTAAATATTTAAACTGAAAGAAGACTTGTGGACTCAAACTGATCAACAGAAAGACATGCCTGATGTGTGATCCTGGTCCCAATACATGTACCACTTCAAATACTAGCTACAGCTTTGTGTTTTTACCAACAACTGAGGACAAGTCAACTATTAGTCCAAAACCTGGAATAACTGTTAGCTGAGGAGTCCTGGAATATGTGTGGACATTGTTTGAATTATTGGGCAAATGAACTTTGCCAATCATCTCAGTCTCTAGAGTCTAACATATTCTATTCTAACACACTGTAATGACTGAGAAAAAACTCTCACAGAAGATCATAAGGGGGGTCAGATCCTTGTGTTTGTATAGAGGCTTAAGTATGTTGATACTTTCTTTGAATAGTAGTGTCCCCTGGCAAGAATTATACTTAAGGTGTGATACACCATTCAGATGCAGCCTAATGGTTAGACAATTAATGGTATGAAAAATAACTCAATATCAACCACAAAATTATTACACAAAAATGTATAATATTTTTGGCTGGGTTCCATCATACCTTAAAATGGATGTACTGCATTCCAACTGGCCCCAGAGCAGTCCGCACCAGGCAATAATCAGCTGATTTTTGGTTGGCTTCAGGTATACACCAAGGCTTGAACCCCCATGCAATCCCAATGCTGATGACATTTGGCTGATCATTGGCAGCATTGGGACTGCACTGGGGATTGAATCCTAGTGCAGTCCCTTCCAGTCAACAATCAACTGATTGTTTGACATTGTTGCCAGTGATGATGGTCATAATTCTGAACTCCCCCTATACTGGCAAGTAGGCCATGATTGGCTGCCATTTATTTGTGGCATGGTAGAAGGCACACCTATTTAGATCGGGGGTCAGATTTCATGCCCTTTTAATCTGAAATCTATCAGCAGCCGATGTAACAAAGGGGAAGAGTTTGTATAAGAGGAATACAAATAAATTTTAAAACTAATATTTGTTGAAAAGTTCTTAATAGTATTCTAAGTCTTATTTACAAAGTGTCCTAAACTTCTTAAAATTCTGTGTGTAATGCATGTTTGTTTTACTAAAAGTATAATGTATTTTCTCTTTAAAAGATGACAGGGATTTAACAGCATTCAACCACCATCATGTTAAAATTCAATTGCTCATAGTGGGCACATCTACATGAGATACTTAACTGTTCAGTAGCATAGTTTACTATTCAGTAAGAATGTGCATCTACACATGTACATGCTTACTGTGCAGTAAACCTCAGTAATCAAGAGTAACTTTGCTACCTGAAAATGCAAGTAGCAAATTTACATTTAATCAGTAATGGTGCAGTAGTGCTCATGTGGACTCAAGACCAGGAACAAATCTGCTTCCAGTCAGCTGTCCACCAGGGGGCACAAGGCTGCATCCTGCCCCTGTGAACTACCTGCTGCAAAGACTATGTCCCCCTGCCATGGCCCCAGCTCTAAAACTGTGATCAAGGAGCAAGGCCTGGGAGATCCTTATCACCCAGTCCCTGCTTCACCATTGTTATCAGGGTGTGTGGGTCTGGAAGACCCTTATCTCCCAGTGCCAGCCCTGAGACCAGAGCTGAGCAGGGAACAAACTCCCCAGGTGGCTGGGAACTGTTCCTGGTCGG
Source organism: Crocodylus siamensis (assembly GCF_052110815.1). Taxonomy (NCBI): domain Eukaryota; kingdom Metazoa; phylum Chordata; order Crocodylia; family Crocodylidae; genus Crocodylus; species Crocodylus siamensis. The sequence goes on along the minus strand of NC_143395.1, from coordinate 39,026,889 downwards.
GGCACATCCCAGCCCCGTGCCCTAATTGGAGACACTGGGCTTGGAAAGAGCTACAGGAGTGGGGTAGGTCCCTGCCCCCTGCCCCAATCTGATGGTGAGGCAGCTAGCAGCAAGCTAGTTGCTGGCTGCCCCACTAGTGGATTGGAGCAGGAGACTGGACCTTCCCGTCCCCTGCAGCTTTTTTCAAGTCCTTTGCCCATGATTAGGGAGCAAGAGCCAGGAGCTCCCTGCTGCCAGAGCAGGGGGACATTGCCTCCACCCTGGCAGCAGGCAGTCCCTGGGTCCAGGGTGTAATGTCCTAGCCTGGGACAGAAGACTGCTGTCTCCTGGCCTGATGCTCCCTGCCAGCCTCTGAGCTAGCACTCACGGGGAGCTTAGAGCTCACCTGGTGGTGGCAGGGCTCATGGCAGAGATCCAGGAAGTGGGAGTGTTTTCTGCCATTGGCAGCAAATCTGCTCCCACTTTCCTGAAAGTTTTGACACCTGCCCTGAACCATTTACTTGAGAATAATTTACTCATGAGTAAAATGGTCCTGCTTCAAATGCACATGTAGAGACACCCAGTGTTAAGCAATATTTTCTGAATAATCCTATAAAAATAGAACTCTGGACAGTGTTTCAGGAAAAGTTAAGCTGGGTTATGAAAAGAAAGGGAGGACAATTATTCTGTGTGATATTGCATCAACATTCCTTTCCTGCCATTATGTGACCTTTGAAAGATTAACAGGAGAACAGCCTACCTCTCAGCCCCTTACAAGCGGTACAAAATTTTGTTATCTGCCCTACTGTTTCCCCTTCCAAAACATAGCTAACTTAGTTTACATGATCACTGTAATATTCCTTAACTAATCACAGTCTAATCTATAATGTACATTCAAGAAATAATAGTTTCATAGATTCATAGATTTCATAGACATAGGGCTGGAAGGGACCTTGGAAGATCATTGAGTCCAGCCCCCTGCCCCAGGGGCAGGAAGTCATAGTATCACAGCAAGAAAAACATGCAGGTTTCTCTTGAAGGTGTTCAATGTAAGTGCTTGAACCATCCCAACGGCAAGCTATTCCAGACCTTGGGGGTTCGGACAGTAAAGAAGTTCAGCTTTATGTCCAGCCTGAAACAGTCTTGCAGGAGTTTATAACCATTTGACCTTCTCATCCCTTGGGGGGCTCTGGTGAACAAACATTCCCCCAGATCCTAGCGAACACCCCATATAAACTTATAGGTGGCCATCATATTGCCCCTGAGCCTGCACTTCTCCAGGCTGAAGAGTCCCGTAGCTCTCAGCTTCTCATCATAAGGTCTGTTTTCCTGAACTCTGATCACGTTTGTGGCTCTCTTCTGCACTCTCTCAAGCTTCTCCACATCCTTTTTGAAGTATGGAGCCCAAAACTGGATGCAGTACTCCAGCTGCAGCCTCACCAAACCTGAGTACAATGGGAGAATGATGTCCTGGGATTTGGATGAGAAGCATCTATGGATGCAAGCCAGGGTTTTGCTTACTTTACTAGCTGCAGCATCACATTGAAGGCTCGTGTTCATCTTGTGGTCAATCCTGACCCCTAAGTCTATCTCGTTCATAGTGCTAGTCAACATAACACTGCTAAGCCTATAAACATGCTGCACGTTTTTCCTCCCAAGGTAGAGAATCTTGCATTTTTTGGTGTTAAACACAATCAAGTTCTCATCCGCCCATTTGCTGAGCCTGTCAAGGTCAGCCTGGATTAACCCCCTGTCCTCAGGTGTAGATGCTTTACCCCAAAGTTTGATATCATTGGCAAACTTGACCAGTATGTTTCTGACTCCAATGTCCACATCATTAATGAAGAGGTTGAACAATATAGGTTCAAGGACAGAGCTTTAGGGCACCATGATGATTGACTTCCATCAATCACCACCCTCTGGGTCTGACCAGGGAGCCAATTTCCCAGACAGTGGATCATGGTGGACCCAAGGCCGCAGTTGGTCAGTTTTGCCAAGAGGTGATCATGCGATACCAGATCAAAGACTTTTTAAAGTCAAGATATATGACATCAATCTCTTCCCCCTTGTCCATGTGATAGGTCAACTGGTTGTAAAAGGAAATGAGAATGGTCAAGCATGACCTACTTGCAACAAATCAGTGTTAGCTATCCCTCAGGGTGTTGCCATCAGCCAGTCCATTAGGAATGGCTTCTTTAATAATCTTTTCTAAGACCTGCCCCAAGATAGAGGTCAGGCTGATGGGCCTGTAGTTTGCCGGATCCACTTTCCTCCCTTTCTTGAAGATAGACACTGCATTGGCCTTCTTCCTTTATTGGGCACTTCACTAGAGTGCTAGGAGCTCTCAAAGATCCATGCCAGGGGCTGAGCTATGATGCAGGCCAGCTCCTGAGTACCCTGTGGTGTAAATTGTCAGGGCCGGCTGACTTGAAGGTTTCCAGCCTCTCAAGGTGTTCCTTCATGACATCAGCATAGATGGAGGGCAAGGAACCACCCTCACTCAGGTCTCCCTATCCCGTAATGGGGTGGGGCATCCCATGGGAAGTGTCAAAGACCGACACAAAGTACCCATTTACTAAGTCGGCTTTTTCCTGGGCATCTGTCGGCAGTTCTCCCATCTGGTTTAGCAGCAGTCCAATGTTGCCCTTACTTTTCCTCTGGCTCCCCACATATCTAAAAAAGGACTTTTTATTATCCTTGATACTTGTAGCCAGTTGAAGTTCCATCACAGACTTGGCTTTCCTGGTTCGCTTCCTGTAGGTCTGGATCAGTGCAGTATATTCCTCCTTGGAGGTGGATCCCATTCTCCATCATTTGTAGATCTGTATTTATAGATGCAAGAGGTCTGCTAGTTCCTTAATGAGCCAAGGGGGCTGCTGTGCCCTCTTGATGCCTTTTCTCTGAGATGGAATAGCTTTAGCTTGTGCAGCCCTTGAGGAGCAACCACTCTTCCTATACTGCCCTCCCCTTGGGGTTGTGGTCCCTTAGGGCCTCACTGACAAGTCTCCTGAGCTTGTCAAAGTCAACTTTCAAGGACCTCTGTACTTCTGACTGACTTGACAGCTTTTTGGCATATGGTGAAGGTGATCAGCTCATAGTCACTGTCACCCAGCTTCTCTTCAATCGTTAGGTCTCTGATTAGGTCGTCCCTGTTTGCTAGTACCAGGTTGAGCAGTGCTTTGCCTTTCATTGGCCTGTAGACTTCTTGCATCAGATAGAGCTCATCCACACACTTGAGGAAGCTTTACAACTGTTCAGATTTGGATAAGCACTCTTCCCACGAGATGTCCGGGTAGTTGAAGTCTCCCATGACAACTATGGACCAGGAATGTGTGGCCTCAGCCAATTCCCTGGTGAACTCCTGGTTAATCTCTTGATTCTGGGAGGGATGTCTGTAGTAGACTCCCACCATTGTATCTCCTGTTCTCTGTTCCCCGTGGATTTTAACCCAGAGGGTCTCTAGTCATCCATCCTGGGTGCTGATGTTGGGTTGTAGGGACACATAGCTCTCCTTGACATAGAAAGCTAAACCACCACCCCTTTTGTCCACTCAATCCCTCCTGCAAAGGGTATAACCATCTATACCCATGGTCCAGTCATGGGTGGAGTCCCATCTGGTCTCTGTGATCCCTATGACATGATAATTGATTGTCTTGAGCAGGAGGACAAGTTTCTCCTGTTTACTCTGCAAGATCCTGGCATTGGTGTACAGGCATGCAAGTGTCCCTTGGGACACTCTAGGGCTGGTTCAGGGCTGGGCTCCCTTAAGTACCTTGGTCTGCTGGCTTTGCAAGGGTTGTTCAGCAGGCCAGTGGTGGCAGTAGTCCCCCTGTCCTCCAGCGGGCTTAGTTTAAAGCCTGGTGGAGCAGGTCAGCCAGTCTGGCTGAGAAGAGTCTCCTCCCCAGCGGAGAGAGGTAGAGGCTGTCCCTTCCCAGCAGCTCACTGCTTCTCTCACCAAAGAGTGGGCTGTGGTCGTGGAAGCTGAGCTGAAGCTTACATGTGGTTCATGTAGGTCACCCAAACTTCACAACTGTAGAGAAGGGTTGGAATTACCACAGCCTTATATAGAAGGAGCTTTGTTTGAGTCCTGATGTCATGATCTTTGAACACATGATGATTCATTCTTCTCAAGGCAGAGCTAGCACATCATATGTACTGAGTCTCCTCATCAATACTGGCCTTCTTTGAGAGATAAATTCTGAGGTATGCTAAGTGTTCAACATTCTCCAGCTCCTATCCAACAATAAGGATTTTTGCCAGGAGAGTTAATTGTAGGCTGGTGAAGTACCTTTGTTTTTTCTAATGTTAAGGGTCAGTCCTAGTAACCAGTATGCTTAAGAAAAGCATTTAAGGTTGTTAATGTAGGTCCTCCTTCATATATGCAATGTCAGAACAATCATTGGTTTATTGAAGTTCCACGATCAAAATCAAAGTGACTTGGGTTTTGGCATGGTGGTGGGAGAGATTGAAAAGGTTCCCATCCATCCCATAGTCAATGCCTATGCTATGTGTCAGACATCATGGATAAAGCATCTTGATGACCTCAAGAAAGATGGAAAACAGAATTGTTGCAATCACTCATCCCAGCTTGACACCAGTTTGAATGTCAAAGGACTCCATAGTGGAGCCACTGGATAGGATCATGGCAGACATTTAGTCATGGAGGAGTCTTGGGAAGGTGATAAATTTCTCTGGGAAGCCAAACTTTCAATGGAGAGGAAAGCTATATAATTTGTTTATAGCTATATAGATTGTTTATCTACATAGTATATAAATACTTTCAACAATCAGACTTGTCTCTCTTTTTAAAAACGGTGACAATGTTGGCATTCCTTAGTTCACCAGGAATTTCCTCAGGGTTCCAGATCTTGAAAAACTGTGTGGAGCTTGTTGGTCATAGTTTCCCCACCAGCCTTGAAGACCTCAGTTGGTATGCCATCAGGGCCAGATGCTTTGTTTTTGTTCATGTCTTATTGCATGGTAGACTTAATCAGATATTGGTAGACTGGCAAGTGCTTCTCTTACTGGATGCAGATGCTGCAGGATAGATTCGATGGTTTCATCAGTTACTGTCAATTGCCAGTTCAGGACCTTTTGGTAGTGCTCCTTCCAGTGGTTTTTGATGGACTTGTCTTTGAGAAGTGTACTTCTTTCTACATATCTAAGCCACGAGAGTCCACAAGAGCTTCATCTATACATCACAGCCTTGATGACACTGAAGAAGTTCCACATGTCATGACTGTCAACAAAATTGTTGGATTTCTTTTACTTTCCCCATGATTTGTTATTGATTTTTTTAATCCTCCTGTGGGCTTCAGCTTTAAGCCATTAAAAAGTTCCCTGCTTCTGACTAGATGTAGGCTGGGTTTTCCTGTATATCTACCTTATCCAGTATATCTGAATGGAAAGGAAGTCTGACTTTGGTACTCTTGGCCAAAATTTCATGAAGGGACTGGCTTTTAATATCTCCCTAGGCAAGTTCAAAATGTCCTGCGTATGTTAAACAAGTCATTCTTGAAGATAGCCACCCCCCACCCCTCCACACACACACACAAACTCATTAAAACCTACTGGAAATATCTCGCTTAGAGGATATATTAATAACAAAGCATACTACTTGGCAAGAAAAAAGCTGCTACACTGAGAAATCTTTTGATACATATGAGCAAAGATTGGTTGCTGTACTACCTTTGTCAAATTACAGCTGACGTGTGTGTCTGCTCTGAATGTTAGTGACTTACTTCCAGTTAGCCAATCTGATAACTAAAATAAATTTTCACATCAGTAGAAAAGCAGATAGAGATAATCCATTATTTTCCACATTCACTCTATTGTGGTGAGTGCACTCACATTTCCATTAAAGAACTTGTTAGTGGAGGGGGCATATTCATGTCTTTGCTCTCTCAAGATAAAATAAAGTAAATAAAATGGCGAGAAATGCAAACACATGAAATCTAGTCCAGTTTTTTCAATGGTACATAACAACTTCTAAAAGAAAAAGCATCATCACTGCATTTCTACTATACATTTGAGTTTTGTTCTCACAATATCATTATAATCTTAATAGGAAGAAAATAAAAACAGTTACTAATCATCAAATCATCCTTATTATTTACATACAGATGTAACTAGGAGTGAGAGAGACAACCACTCCAGCCACTGGCAGGGCAAATCCCCAGCTTTGCTGCATGTACATAATTATGATCATAGTAATAGGGACAACTAGAAGTCCCTGCTGCCCCTATGCATAGCAGCCATCCTAGATGCTCAGCTTTAGTCTTACACTGATGTTTATGCATTAACAGATTCCTGTGGAAATAGAGAGAGTCACTGTATAGTCCTATTACATAGTGCTACAGTGCCTTTTTTTTCTGATTAGCTGAGCTGAGGTATAGTCTGAAAGGCTAGGGACAGACATTATACATAAACTGGTTTAAGTGATCAGAAACTGGTTTAAACCTGTAACAGAATAGATGTTCAATGCACATAAACCAGTTTGAAAATGCCTGAAACTGGTTTGAGATAGACCTGGTTCAATGTAGTATCAGACTTAACTGATTTGGCTCAAACTGGTTTATGCAATGTCTGTACCAGACCCCTTCCTGGTTTAAATTAAATCAGACTCCGCCAGCATCGAGGCATGCTCTCTGAGCTGGGCATAGCTCTCTGCTAAACAGCAGAGCTGGCCCCTCCCCTCTGCTTCCTGGCTGTAGTTCCAGCAGTTTCTGCAGGCATGTGCCTGGCTTCTGATTCTCCCACTCACTTTCCTTCTCACTTTCTGACTTAAGAATTATATAAATTTCCTGCTGGGCTGCTCAGAAGCAGAGATAGGAGTATGGGACCCCTCCCTAATAAGAGCATCCTGCCAGGGCCTGGCCATGCCCCACATCTCAGCTCAGCACTGTAGAAAGGAAGGGAGGGCTGCTCTAGAACACCCCAGCTTCTAGCCTGAACCACTGCAGGCATGTCCCTGCATGTCTAGGATGACTGTCTAGTTACAAACTGGTTTATTCTAGTCAGGTAAGACTAACCTGCAAAAATTGAATCACTTTAGGCTCAGGCTTTTTGAATGTCTGTCTCTAACCAAAAATACTGTATTGTTATTAGTTTGTAACAGTTTGTTTTCAGGAAGCTGCTTTAAACAGTAGTCATTTTTCTCAGCCATGACCTCTTTAACTCTCTACCTATCTCTTTAATTTGAAGCAAAGGAATCAGGAATTAGTGGTGGCAGCTTCATTTCTGAAAAGACAGTGTGTCTGAATGCCAGAATGGCCATGGCCTTGTATTCATTGTGTAAACAAAGGAAAATCATGCTTAGTTTCATAGTTTCTAGGGTCAGAAGGGACCTGAGCAGATCATCTAGTCTAACCCCCTGCCATGGCAGGAAAGAATACTGGGGTCAAATGACCCCAGCAAGATGTTCATCTAACCTCCTCTTAAATACCCCCGGGGTAGAAGCCTGCACCACTTCTCTTGGAAGCTGGTTCCAGACCCTAGCCACCCTGACTGTGAAGTAGCGCCTCCTGATATCTAACCTAAACCTACCCTCTGCCAGCTTGTGACCGTTATTCCTGGTCACTCCTGGCAGTGCTTGGGGAAACAGTGACTTCCCCAATGCCTGCTGATCCCCCCTGACTAGTTTATAACAGGCCACAAGATCCCCCCTCAGCCTTCTCTTTTGGAGGCTGAACAGGTTCAGGTCCTGTAGCCTCTCCTCATAGGACCTGCCCTGCTGTCCCCTGAACATATGAGTGGCCCTCCTCTGGACCCTCTCCATGCTGTCGACATTCCTCTTGAAGTGTGGCGCCCAGAACTGGATGCAATACTCCAGCTGCGGCCTGACCAGTGCCACATAGAGGGGGAGGATCACCTCCTTGGACCTGCTCGAGATGCATCTGTGGATACATGACAAGGTGCGGTTGGCCTTCCTTACTGCCTCTCCACACTGCTGGCCCATGTTCATCTTGGAGTTAATGATGACTCCCAGATCCCTTTCCGCCTCCGTGCTGACAAGAGGGGAGTTCCCCAACCTGTAGGTATGGTGCCGGTTGTTCCTCCCGAGGTGCATCACCTTGCACTTGTCTGTGTCGAAACCCATCCTATTCTCGTCTGCCCACCCTTGTAACCTGTCTAGGTGTGATTGTAGCCTGTTGCATCCTTCCAATGTGCCCATGTCCCCCCACATCTTAGTGTCATCAGCAAATTTGAACAGGGTGCTTTTTACCCCCTCATCCAAATCACTGATGAAGATGTTGAACAGCGCGGGCCCGAGGGCCGAGCCTTGCAGAACCCCACTGCCCACGTCCTTCCAGGTTGAGAAGGACCCATCTACTACCACCCTTTAGGTGTGGCCCACCAACCAGTTGGCGACCCATTTGATTGTGTGGGTGTCTACACTATAGCCCCCCAGTTTCTTAATGAGAACAGGGTGAGAGACAGTGTCAAAAGCCTTCCAGAAGTCCAGGAAGATTATATCCACTGCAACCCCTGCGTCTAACGATCTGGTGATCTGATCGTAAAAGGCCACCAGGTTGGTCTGACAGGACCTTCCACTGATGAACCCATGTTGGTTGCCCCTAAGCATGCAGTCTCCTGCTGGCCCCTCCTGGATGTGTGCCAGCATAATTTTCTCGAACACCTTGCCTAGGATCGAGGTGAGACTAACTGGCCTATAGTTTCCCGGGTCCTCCTTCCTGCCTTTTTGGGAACATGACTTATGCGAGATTGACAGAACTGGGTTTATATAGTATGCAGAAGAGAATACCAAGGGGGGATTTAATAGCAGCCTTTAACTTCCTGAAGGGTGGTTCCAAAGAGGATGCAGCTATACTGTTCTTAGTGGTGAAAGATAAGAGAGAAAGGAGTAATGGTCTCAAGTTGCAGTAAGGGAGGTTAAAATTGGCTATTTGGAAAAAAAAAAACCTTTGTCATTCTGGGTGGTGAAGCACTGGAAAGGGTTACCTAGAGAGGTGTGGAATCATTGGAGGTTTTTAAGGTGCAGCTTGACAAAGCTCTGGCCTGATCTAGTTTGGGTTGATCCTGATTTAAACATGGGTTTGGACTACATCAGCTTTTCTCAACTCGTGGGTTTCCCCTTGCAGGCTGGCAGTGTTCCAGCCTGCAGGGGGATGCTTGGGGCATAGCCAGGATGCAGCAGGGCAGGGTCAAGGGACTAGCCCTGGCAGCTGGTTGCTGGTAAGAGCAGGAGTTAGAGACCCAGGGCTTGGGGACTGTTGAGGAGGAGGGCAGTGTGTGCATGTGCGCACATGCGTGCTTGCGTGTGTGTGTGGAGGAGATGAATGTGGGGGTGGTTCATCCCCATATGGAGCACTTTACACTTCTCAATGTTGAACTTCATTCGGTTCCTATCCACTAACTAGCTAGCCTGTCTAGGTCTACCTGTATCTGTAGCCTATCTTCAAGTGTGACCACACTCCCTCATAACTTGGTTTCATCTGAAACCTTGACCAGTGAGCTCTTCACCCCCATATCCAAATCATTAATAAAGATGTTGAAAAGCAATGGACCAAGCATGGTCCCCTGAGGGACACCACTGGCTACTTCTCACTAGGACAGCACAGCCATGGCCATGCTGCCTACAGCCCTGATTTAGGATCTATTCCCTCTCAACCTTTTGAGTGGACTTCAAAATTCATAGGCAGGAACCTGTAGGAGAATTACATGTTTCAGAAGGCTAATAAATGTTAAAATTATCCAATAGAACATGCTAGGTAGGTGTCTCTGAAATCCCATGCCTTAGGTCTACAGGGAAGCATTTCTATGTACCTTGTCTTAAAACTGTAGTCATTAAAGCTGAGGTGAGTAAGTTAATTTTCTTAAAAAACAATTCTCATTTGTTTATATGTTGAATTTTATTTTATGACATTTAAAGAAAAAAGTATAGATTGTATCCAAAGAAGATATCATTCAAATTTTTTATCGCAACATATTACAATCCAATTATAACTAAATTTTACATGAAGATTTAATAGTAATAGTTTTTTAAGTATTCAACATGTTTAACTCAGCATATGCTGTGTCTTCACTCTCCAATTTTATTTTTGAAGGTGGAGCCCCAGGGTAAAATAAAGCAAGTAATTACTTTTTATCGAAATGGTGCAAGACCATGGGTTTGAGGTTATAAAACAGTCTTCATTAGTACTGTATGCTTTCAATTTTTTGCCATTATTTTAGTTGCCCTGAGAGACCTTGAAAGGTTAAACTTAGTATTAATTAACTCAATATAATACTTCTAACTTAAGCACATCATCTTAAATGTACTATATTATAAATAAGAAATATGTGTTCTTTCCAACAAGAAACCACTTTGATGAATGAACTTTTGATTGTGTGCTGCTTTAGTGCATCTTCATCATAGTGCCACAAAAACATCCACACTATTTCAGTCATTAACAACATAAAGGGAGTATATATTGCTGAGCAACTTCAGGCTTGAAAGAAAAACTTTTTTTCAGCTTTTACAGAGAGTGGAAAAAAAGTTTTCACAAAATACAGAAATAGTAAACTTTTAGACGTTACATAGATTCATAGATTCAAAGAATCGGAAGGGAATTCAGTGGGCCATCGAGTCCGACCCCCTGCCCCTGGCAGGCAAGAAAAGAGTCACCAACCCTGAGGCATGTGATCCCAGCCAGGTGCCTGTCCAGTCTCCTCTTGGAGACCCCCAAAGATGGACCGAGCACCACCTCCCTTGGGAGTCCATTCCAGATTCTGGCAACCCTGACTAGGAAGAATTTTCTCCTAATGTCCAGCCTAAACCTTCTCTCTAGTAGCTGATGGACATTGTTCCTTGTCATTCCAGGGATTGTCCCAGTGAACAGATTGTCGCCTACTTCATGTTGCTCTCCCCTTATGAATTTGTATGCCACCACAAGGTCCCCTCTCAGCCTTCTTAAAGAGGCTGAAGAGGTTAAGGTCCCTTAGTCTTTCCTCATAGGGCCTTCCCTGCAGACCGTTAATCAGGTGAGTGGCCCTTCTTTGGATCCTCTCCAGGTTGTCCACATTCCACTTGAACTGCGGCATCTGAAACTGGACACAGTACTCCAGCTGCAATCTGACCAGTGCTGCATAGAGGGGGAAAATCACATCCCTGGACCTGTTTGTGAAGCACCTATGGATGCACAATAACATATGATTTGCTCTGCCAACTGCTTCATCACATTGGTGACTCATGTTCATCCTGGAGTCAACAGTAACTCCAAGATCTTTTTCTGCCTCCGTGAAGCTGAGAAAGTCACCTCCCAGCTTGTAGGCATGATGGCAGTTCTTCCTCCCTAGATGCAACACCTTGCACTTTTCCTTATTGAATTGCATCCTGTTCTTCTCTGCCCACTTCCCCAGCCTCTCTTCAGCCAAGGACTTAGACTCTGAAACTATGAAACTATGAAACTAAGCATGATTTTCCTTTGTTTACACAATGAACACGAGGCCATGGCCATTCTGGCATTCAGACACACTGTCTTTTCAGAAATGAAGCTGCCACCACTAATTCCTGATTCCTTTGCTTCAAATTAAAGAGATAGGTAGAGAGTTAAAGAGGTCATGGCTGAGAAAAATGACTACTGTTTAAAGCAGCTTCCTGAAAACAAACTGTTACAAACTAATAACAATACAGTATTTTTGGTTAGAGACAGACATTCAAAAAGCCTGAGCCTAAAGTGATTCAATTTTTGCAGGATAGTCTAACCTGACTAGGAAAACCAGTTTGTAACTAGACAGTCATCCTAGACATGCAGGGACATGCCTGCAGTGGTTCAGGCTAGAAGCTGGGGTGTTCTTGAGCAGCCCTCCCTTCCTTTCTACAGTGGACTCTTCAAGTCCAACCCTCCTCTTGGGCAGGAGAAAAACTGGGCTCAAATGACTCCAGCCAGGTAGGCATCGAGCCTCTTTTTAAAGACCCCCAGGGTAGGAGCCAGCACCACTTCCCTTCGAAGTTGGTTCCAGATCCTAGCCACCCTGACTGTGAAGTAGTTCTTACGGATGTCTAATCTAAACCTACTCTCCAACAACTTGTGGCTGTTATTCCTTGTTATGCCAGGGGGCACTAGTGAAAACAAGGTCTCTCCCAATCCCTTCTGGTCCCCCTTAGTGAGTTTATAGACTGTCACCAGGTCCCCCCTCAGCCTTCTCTTGTGAAGGCTGAACAGGTTTAGGTCCCGCAGTCTTTCAATGTAGGGTCTGCCCTGTTGTCCCCGGAGCATGCGGGTGGCCTTCCTCTGGACCCTCTCAATATAGTCCACATCTCTCCTGAAGTGGGGTGCACAGAACTGGACACAGTACTCCAGCTGTGGCCTGACCACTGTCATGTAGAGTGGGAGGATCACCTCCTTGGCCCTACTTCAGATGCATCTGTGGATGCATGACAAGGTCCGGTTAGCCCTGCCAACCGTGACCTTGCATTGTCGGCCCATGTTCATTATGGAGTCAATAATGACTCCTAGATCCCTTTCTGCCTCCATGCTCTCTAGAAGGGATTTTCCCATCCTCTAAGTGTGCTTCTGGTTACTACTGCCCAAGTGCAGCACCCTGCACTTGTCAGTATTGAAACGCATCCTGTTTTTGTTAGCCCACCCCTGCAACCTATTCAGGTCTTGCTGCAATCTTTCCCTCCCTACTAGCATGCTCACCTCACTCTAATTTTGGTATCATCAACAAATTTAAACAGGTTGCTTTTCATCCCATCATCCAAATCACTGATAAAGAAATTGAACAGCATGGGCCCAAGAAATGATCCCTGGGGGACTCCGCTGCCCACTTCCCCTTAGGTCAAATATGACCCATCCACCATCACCCTCTGAGTGTGTCCCTTCAGCCAATCTGCAATCCATATGACTGTGTAGGCATCAATGCCGCATTTGCCTAGTTTTTTAATGAGGATGGAGTGGGAGATGGTGTTAAAGACCTTGCTGAAATCCAGAGAGACTATATCCATGGTGACACCTGCATCCAGTGCTTTTGAGACCTGATCATAAAAGGCAATCAGGTTTGTCTGACATGACCTGCCTGTAATGAAACTGTGCTGCTTGCCCTTCCACATCATCCCTGAAACCCCACCCCAGTACAGAAGGAATGTTAAATTCACTAGGCCAGAATAAATAAGCAAATGGGAGCTTGACTCTGTAGGATAGTGTTTAAGGTGTTCACTGGAAAGGTGGAATCCTGGTTTATGGATTCAACTTCCAGAAATACTTGTGGTTATTAATAAAATGATTGTTTAAGGATGACAGCTTGTGAATTTTTCACTATAAAATATGTTTGCCATTTCAACATTAGCCCCATTTAGGGTAGAACATAATCACAGCAGTTGTTCCAGAAAGACCATATTATCTAAACATATAAATTACCCTAATTTGATGCTACATGACCTCAGAAAAACACTTACACTCTCACCATATATTAAACAATTAGTTCTTAGTCATTATAGTGAAATAACATTGTTATTTTCCTCATATACTCTTTAACTTGTAACAAATTACAGTGCGCTTGTATATGTGTGGTTTTGTGCCTTGTTTGTGAAGGGTTTGAAATAGCAATTTTTTTGAATCATTGCATAAATGGTTGTCTGAGAACACCTGGGGCTGGACTCAGTGGCCCACGAGGCCCCTTCAAATCTACGTTTCCTATTTGCGACAGTTTGTAAAGTGCCAGTTAGACCAAACCTGACTCAAGCTAACTACATTCATTTAATAAAATGACTTTGATATATTAGGGCAATAGTAACCATAACTGCTATTTTATCAATATGTCTCCAAATGCCTTTCTATGCCTAAATGCACCCATTTTATTTTTTTTGAGGCCACAGTGAAGCATGACAAGTCTACCCACACTTCTCTAAGTAGTAGTGGTGCCAGTCATGATATAAAAGACTGAGGACTCCTGATTTAGTACTTTAACCTGCCAAGGCATAAATGTAGAAGAATGTATAGTGAAATAAATGAGGGAAAGACTAATATTTACATAGGATATTTAAAATGCTGTGTGATATAAAAAAACCAAAAACCCAGCAAATTTAAATAACTTTCCTTTATTTCTGAATGAACAACTTAGAGAAATAAAATGAGGGAACATGAAATGTGTGTAACTGGGGATTTAAATGACTCACATTCTACTGAATCAAGGACATTTGATAAGTGGATGTTCTACTGCAATGCTCCACTTATCAATTGTCAAATGAACATTACAGTGAAATAAGAAATTAAAGCAACTGAAGTAAACGAATGCAACAGGCATGGTTACTATCTGACAAACAATAGCAGAAGTTCAACCACTGTGCAGAATAGAACATTAGATTTACTAGACCACAGACAGTGAGAAAGTGGGATCTTGAAGTGGAGGTGGGGTGAGACTTTCTATTGCTAGAGGAATTACTGATAGCATTTGGCATTGTCTAACAAGCCTCCTTGGCTCACCAAAAGCATCCGGGAATGTCTCCTTGCTAAAAAGGAGGCTTATACTCAATGGAAAGAAGGGGTCATCACCAGGGAGGACTATTCTGTAGTTGCTTAGGGACGTAGGGGGGTAGTTAGGAAGGCCAAGGCAGAGATGGAACTGGGGCTAGCTTCCCAGATTAAGGACAATAAGAAGTCCTTTTTTAAATACGTAGGGGGTAAAAAGAAAGTCCCGGGTAATGTGGGGCCCTTGCAGGACGCCATGGGAAACTTGGTCGTCACACCGGACAGCAAAGCTAACATGTTTAACAATTTCTTTGCCTCTGTCTTCCTAAGTAGGGACCAGAACAGCCACCTCCCTGCTGGGCCCCCCTCGGGCCCCAGGGGAGGCACACCCAGGCCATGGGTTAGCGAGGATTTAGTTAGGGAGCTTCTGGAAGGGTTGGACGTATTCAAGTCAGCCAGTCTGGATGATCTCCACCCTAGAGTTCTAAAGGAACTGGCCGAGGTCATTGCAAGTCCCCTGGCACAACTTTACGAGCACTCGTGGTGCTCTGGTGAGGTACCGGAGGACTGGAAGAGGGCCAAAGTGGTCCCCATCTTCAAAAAAGGCAGGAAGGAGGACCCGGGAAACTATAGGCCGGTTAGTCTCACCTCGATCCTAGGCAAGCTGTTTGAGAAAATTATGCTGGCACACATCCAGGAGGGGCCAGCAGGGGACTACATGCTTAGGGGCAACCAACACGGGTTCATCAGTGGCAGGTCCTGTCAGACCAATTTTTTCTAGATCACTCTGAATCCTAGCCCTGCCCTCCAGTGTATCTACTGTACCTTGCAGCTTGGTGTCGTCTGTATACTTGCTGAGTGTGCAATCCATCCCATCTTCCATTCCTCCTTCTGCTTTTTTTTCTGCTGCCTGTGTCTCTGGGCTACCATTTCCTCCTTCATCTTCCACTTCAGTCTCTGATCTGGGATACAGGATTATATGGTCTCTGGGTGTTTGGAGAATTGGTGTAGCCCACATAGCAGGGGGCCTTGGAGTGGGTCTGGTTAGTCTACACAGTCCATGTGTTGGGATGGGGGAGGGTCCATGCCGCACGTTTGCCATCACCTCAGAAGTTGGACATCCCTGCATTAAATTAAAGTTCTGGTTCCTTAATATTTACTTGATATAGTCCTAGATTGTACTTATTAGACAGAGGTCAGTTTGATTGATTTTTCAGTTTTAGGCAGGTCTCTTATGGACAGTTCTAATTTTGGGAAGAAGGTCACAGGTGTAAGTTTAAAATTGTAAGTTAGCTGTTAATCACACTTATATTATTAACAATTTCCAAAGTTTAGCTGCTTCTTTGAACTTTATTCAGATTTCAAAATTGAGCAGAACTGTCATGAGAGTCTTTCATTAATTTTTCAGTACTTTCTGCTTTATTCTTGGCAAGAAATACTATGTATTAATCATTTTTTGTGGGACTGTGTATTTATTCTGCCCCTATCCAGGCTCTAGGCACATTCCAAAGCAATTTTAATGCAAAATTAGTACAGAAGGTCAAAATACTTCTCCAGAAACTATTAAAAACCTTCCCTGAACAAACACAGATTAGAATGAAACTAACCTTACTTAAAAAAAAAAATCTCAGTCATACTCCTAGTAAGGCTTTCACAGTCAACTCACCACTACCCCAGGGAAAGCTTAGAAGAATATCTAACATGTCCTGACAAATCATGGTATGGACTGTGAACCAATGAGAAAGTCAAACCAGAGGTGAGAACACTGTGCTAATATTTTATTTTCAATTGCATCGCTTAATTTAGCTGGGAAGATGTCATGCCTCAAATACACAGGATGCAAACGATTTAGATGTTAAGCAGGTGAACATTCACAAAGACTTCACCAGGAAATCTGTTTCCATCTAGTTCATACTACAAAGTTATGTGTGACAAGTCTATGCCTAATGAACCTGATCATGATGCACCTTGCCTTTCTCACCCACTACAACTTTACTGTTTCTACCAGATGAACCTTCACTTACAAGGAGGTGGTACCAGTGGTTCTCTGGTGACCGTGGTGTAATTCGGTTGGTATGGGGCTTTCATGGGGCTTCTCCTCCCATACACCACACCCCTTTTCACTTTGGTCTTACTGTTAGACCTTGATGACAAGTCATGTGCCTATGTGACCCCTTCATCTTCTTTTGTTGCACAGTGAGGATCAGATCCACTAGCACGGTGCCTGTGCCTATCTCATGAATACAGCAAAACAGCTAATGAAACACAAATACCTCACATTTGTTGGCCAGGCAGAGCAGTCATGCCTTGGTGTGCTGAGCTACCCCCTTCCTGGAGTGTTGGCTTTAGTCCTGTGTACCCTAGGCACAACTTCTGACCCCCTGGGTTGGACTCCCTGTGCTGCTGGCTCATTACCCCTATTTTGTGGGCTCTTCCTGCCTGCATTCCTGGCAGGGTATGATGTGGCCAGGCTTCTCCATGCCACCTTCTTAGACTTAGACTCTGTTTTTCTTCTCTACGTGGACTCCAGCCCTTCCACTGAGTCTTTTTCTCCGCTACCATTGTGTGAGTATGTGTGGGAGTGCTTGTGTGTGCATGTGGGAACCAAGTTATACAGTACAGTGTTCATTTAATAAAACTGTTATTTGGACCCTTAAATTGGGTTTTGCTTTACTGCGGTTCTGGCCATGCTCCAATCTCTGCTCCTTGCCACTCTAACTTCTCATTTCTTCCTCTCCTGCTTCTGGCTCACCACCACCTCTAATACATGTCACATGCTCCTGTGGATCCAGCTGTCCTCAGCTCCTCTCTGCCTGCAAATCCCTGTTTCTTTGCTATTGTCTCATCTTCACTGCCTTTTCTCCTGATCTCTGCCACTGGCTCTTTAATTACCAAGCACCCCAAGAAAAGGTACCACAGGCACCAACACACACACACTGTCTTCTGAGTCAGTATTTAACCTGTGTGTATGTGTGTATGTATGTATGTATTGTGTATGATTTTATGTCATTGTCATTAGAGCATTTATGTGCTTGAATTGGTGACAGGTATGCATGTGCCGAGGCTGGTAATCTTGGTGTGTATGTGCCTGAGTTGGTAATGTGTGTGTATGCATATGTGCAATTGTACACCACGCCTTCCTGTCTAATAGTATGATATTGTGATCCTGAGCATTGGCCTAACCCCACAGGGCAATAGCACTTCAACAAGGATGTGCTAAAACTTGAGAGGGTCCAGAGAAGGGCCACCTGCATGATCAGAGACTTGCATATGAGGAGAGGCTGAGGGATCTCAGACTCTTCAGTCTGAAGAAAAGAAGGCTGAAAGGGGACCTGATTGCAGCATACTGCTATATCAGAGGTGTACATCAGGGGCTTGGTGAACAACTGTTCAGCAAGGTACCCTGAGGGAAAACTAGAAACAATGGCCACAAACTCCTGGAAGATAGTTTCAGGTTGAACATTAGGAAAAATCTATTCACAATTAGGGTGTCCAGACTATGGAAGAAGCTCCCCCCAGATCATCATCAACCCTAGAGGTCTTCAGGAGAAGACTGGACGGTCACCTGGCTGGGGTCATCTGACCCCAGATGTCTTTTCTGCTCATGCAGGAGGCTGGACCCGATGATCCTTTGAAGTCCCTTTCAGCCATATATAATTCTATGATGCTAGTGTTCCTTGTCTCTGATTTTTGTTATGACTTAACAAAGGTAGGATTGGAGGTAAGGTTGTTCACCTTGAATTTGCACTAAAGTTCATGGTAATTTCAGTATATGGAAAAATGGAAGACAAAGTGCAAATATAACAAAGAAGAGAAGCAGGCTTTTCTTTTTTTATCTATGTACTTCTGTAAATATTTTCATAGTAAGGTAGGTGATTTGACTTGGCTGGAGACCAGCTCCCATTTTCACAGAATCATAGAGAAGTGGGATGGAAGGGACCTGAAGAGATAATCTAGTCCAGCTTCCTGCTTAAGGCAGGATCATCCCTAGCCAAATCATCCTATAGAAATTTAGGGTCCAATCTTAGCAAAACCATACAGTCAACCCTGACACAACACAAGATAAAAGACCCTAATCTGCCACAGGTAAAGCAAGAAGAATACAGTGTCCAACATCCTGCTGCTGCAAAGCTCTTAAAAATACACTTAAGAGACCCCAAGAAAAGGGCCACACCTCCTAATGAGAAGGCAAGCAAAAACACCTACAGTCCATACCAATCCAACTATGGGGTAAAATTTCTTCCTGACACCAAATATGGCAATTGATGACATTCTGAGTAGAGGGGCAAGATACTCTAGCCAGGAACCTCTGAGTTTAAATATCAGCAGGATCATTAGTCCAATTTCCCAATTTCCAGCATTAGCTGCAGTCAACACCCAATGCCTCTGAGGAAGGCTAAAACAAAAGATTCTTGACAGGAGGGAAATCAATTCACTCATAGCTCCATGCAGTAACCAGCAAAGCCCAGATGCATGGGAAATGCTCATATTAAAACGAGCACTGCTATGTCTAGATCATCTCTTACCAATGCCTGTCCAACATCCTCTTGAACACCTCCAATGATGGAGACTCCACCACTTCCCTATTCCACTGACTCACTGTTCTAACAGAGTAGAAATTTTCCCTGATAGCCAAACTAAACCTACTTTCCTATAACTTCAAGCCATTGATTCATGTCCTACCCTCTGCAGCAAAAGATACTTTCCCTCTTCTTTATGGAAGCCCTTCAGGTATTTAATGATTGCTATCATACCCCATCTTCTGCAAGCTGATCAAGCCAAGCTTCTTCAGCCTCTCCTCATATGACCTGTCTTCCATGTCTTTGCCATTTTTGTCACCCACCTCTGGCCTGTTTCTAACTTCTATGTGTCCTTTTTAAAATGTGAAGCCCAAAATGGCACACAGTACTCTAAGTGAGGCCTAACCAGTGCCAAATAGAGAGGCACTATCACCTCCCATGTCTTGCACCTAATTCTTCTATGAATGCATCCTAAACTGCATTCACCTTTTCTATAGCTACATCACACTGACAACTCATATTGAATCTGTAATCAACCAAGACTCCTAGAGACTTTGTCATAACACTACCATCCAGTCAAGTATCTTTCATTTTGTATTTGTATTTTTTATTATTCCGAAGGTGTAATATTTTGCATTTGTCCACATTGAATTTCATCCTATTAGCTTTACCCCAGTTTTCCAATCTGTCAAGATCTTTCTGAATTATGCTGCCATCCTCCATGTTTCACAATCTTTCCCAGTTTCATGTCATCTTCAGACTTTAAGAAGCTCTATATTCCATTATCTAAATCATTAATAACTTGTTGAGCAGCACTAAGCCCAAGACAGACTTCTGTGGGCCTCCACGTGAAATGTTCTGCCATTCTGACATTGATCCATTTATAATTACCTTACGTTTGGAGCCTGTTGTGAGTTAGTTGTCTATCCACCTAATAGTTTTGTCTGGTCTGCATTTCTTCAGTTCACTGATGAGAAGGTCATGTAAATCATTGTCAAGAGCCTTGATGAAGTCTAGATATACTATATCCACAGCATTCCTTTAATCTACCCAAGTAGCTGCTTTTCAAAAAAGGACAGCAGTTTTGACAGAATTTGTTCTTAATAAATCCATGCTGGCTGCTTGTGATAAATCTTTTCTCCTCCAGATGCTTGCAAACAGACTCCTTTAAGATACGCTCCAGTAATTTCTCAGGTAGTCAGGATGTCCTACCACTGTTCACAATGCTCACACCAGAGAGCAATGGCAGAGGGGCATTATGTAGAATGCCTGATTTTTCACTGAAATCACTGAGGAAATATTGACTTGGGCAAGTAGGAAGTTGTAAGGGTGACCACTGTAATTAACCTAAAAGGCAACAGGAACTTAATGGACTCCATCAACTACAAGTATGTTATCAACAAAGACTGGGCTGCAAGAAAAGAAAAGGAAAAATACAATATATACATTTGTATTGCTCAGATACCAGCAGTCAATGCTTGGTGCCACATACTTTTTTCAATTTTTATTTTTAAAACAACATCAGTTCAATAATATAGATGAATGCATTACCAGCCTATTCCTGATGATGAGCATTAGTGACTCAGAAGATAGAATAAAACAGAAGTTTTAAATTCATTGTTTAGGAAGGAAAGGTAAACCAGAGCAGAAAATATTTTAAATGTAGATCAAAATAGTGATTTTATTCTCATGAACCAGAATTAAATATTTTCAGATGTATCAAAAGTTTGTTTCGCTTGGTTTCTTCTTAATGCATCTAAGGTCTAATTAAGACCAGAACAATAAGGGTCAATATATGCTGAGAGGCAATTTTCATTACACTGATTTCCCAGTTCCACAGATTCCAGTGGTTTAGATGAAGTTGTTTGAACATATTTAAAAAAAAATTAATCTGAAGTGAAGTTAAACCTGAACCTCTGAAGGTTCACAGTCAGAACTACTTTTCACAAGTTTGGCTGGACAATAATTGATTTTCCTTTTAATTTCTTATCGTATATTGATTTGTTTAATTAAATATACTTAGAAAAATAGAGAAGTAGGATTAAAAGGGATCTTTGGACGTCATCTAGACCTACCCCCTGCCTGATATAAGATCACCACTATCTGAACCATTGCTTAACCTCTTTGCAAAACTACACAGTCAATTATGACACAACACAAGACATAACACCGTAATATGCCACAGGTAAAGCAGGGGGCCCACAGTGGCCAACATCTTATTGCTGTAAGGTTGTTAATATATGCTCAAGAGATCCCAGGAAGAGAACCGCACCCCACCCAATACAGAGGAAAGCAAAGATCTCTATAGTCCAATACCAATCTGACTATGGGGTAAAATTTATTTCTGACACCAAATATGACAATCAGTCTGATCTTGAGCTGGGGGAAGGGCTGGGGCAAAACTCTCTAGCCAGGATCTTTGGGTTAAGTCTCAACAAGAACTCTGGCACACCCCAATCGCAATCCCTAGCTTTGGCTGCAGCCAACACCCAATGCCTCTGAGGTAGGCTTGACATATGTAGCAGCAGGAGAAAAAAAAAATCCCTTCTGGCCCTACGTGGCAAACAGCAAAGTCCAGAAGCATGGGAAACACCTATCCACCTCTCATCAAACACAGTAGAACAGTTACCAGCAAGTGGCTGTCCAAACTGTTCTTGAATACCTTCAGTGATAGAGTTCACAACTCCCCTAGGCAGCATATTCCACTGCCTCACTGTTCCAATGCAGGAAAAAAGTGGTGGGGGGAAGTATTTTGTTTTAATTGTTTTGCAATTGTAAGGCCAGGAGGGATAAAGGGGAAGAAGAAACCAAAATACAATTTAGTTTTTCCGATATTTGTTTTCTCTTTAACCCACTCTTTTTATCACTTGTCTATTGTCTTGTACAAGACATAACACCGGGCATATATGTTGCAGTCCTATTTCCATTTAAGTGCCTCAGTTCCATGTACACTGCCATGTAACTGCAGGTTTTGGCAGTTGCAAACCAGGTCCATGGGTGCCCATTGAGCATGCTCAGTATGGCTTGGCTATGACCATACAGATACATGGCCAGATGGGATTGGCTACTCGGTTACTCATATGCAGCTGGGTAAGTTCCAAATTTTTAGTGGCAGAAAAATCACAATTAGTAGGTGGTAGTTGGAGGAAAAGAGTTGAGCTCTCCCATTTTTTAACTCAGTGTATAATAACAGGAGACCCAGGTTGTAGGTCCTCTGCAGGCAGACAGAGCTTGAACCTGAAACTTAGCCAAGTACACTAACAAGCAAGTTATGGGCTAGGCCTTGTCCAATACTCTTTCTAGCCAGTCTTCTTTTGGAAGATGGCCCATTAGTAGGAAGCAAGCATCTGTCTGTTTCTCAAGACAGTAGACTTGCCATGAGTGAGGCATCAGCTCACTGCAAGTGTCACTGTAGAGCCCAATTCTCGAATGCCAGTCACTTCCAACTTCACCTTGCATTTAGTATTCATTGAATAAACAGGGCCGGGAGCAGGAGAACAGGCTAGGGATCAGGGCCTCTTGCCTTCCAGGGTAGCATCCATTTCAACTTCTGGCTTGCTCCCTTCCTTTTGGCCTCCCACATATCTCTCCCTTGGCTTGCTTGTGAGTGATTTTCAATAGATTAGCTGTAAAGGGACCTAGGGAATACCTAAATTTGTACTGCTGCTATTTTTGCTGTCGAAAATGCATTCCTCTGCATGTGGGTATGCACCCCATTTGGCTATTTTAACAGCTAGAGCAGTGTGAATGTCACCATGAGATGGTGTAACCAAGATGTCAAGGTGCACCTTTATTCATTAAAGCATTTGTTTATTTAAAATAAACTTCACATGCAAAAATGACTTACCCTTTGGGGCCATGCCAAACAATTTTAATTTTAATTTTCTTAACCTTAGTTAAAATTTATCTCTAGAGATCTTACAAGTATAGTAAACACATATAATGTGTGGATCTTTACTCCACCAGACCTTTACTTCCTTGTTATCTGAGCTATAAATGAGTACATCATTGCTTTGACCAGTCTCATTACCCATAGTATTTCTTTTTCTTTTTCCTTTTAGCTGCAGGGAAGATGCTAGATGAAGTAATACAGATTAGTCAGAACATAAAAAACAGAATTAGCCCCTCCAGTAAAATTCCTTCTATTAAGAGTGGCTTTGGAACAGAATTTAGCAGGTGAATAAGAGCATGTTATATCCTGGGATAAAGAGTAAACTCTTGTAACTACATTGTAATTCTATTAAAGCAATATGCTTTTGATTCTTCTCCCAGAAAATTGCAACCTTCAAGTATTGCAATGGTATATCAAGCATTTCAATTATATCCATGGTTTTAATAACACTGAAGTTAAATATAGAAACAAATATATATTAAATGCACACTATGAAATGGTACTGTTATATGCCACTAGTAAACTAGGTGAGATATGTTTTAGATATTAAGAGGCTTTTAGCAGACTGTAATAGGTATATGGAACAAGCTCAGGCATATTCAGGAACTTTTTTAGACAGATTCAGTATTTTTGTGTCCTCTCACGGTACCCTTAATCTAAAAAAAATCCCAGACACTGTTCTGAATCCTTAGTTTTCGTAAAACTTGCTTTGATTATCCTTCAACTATTGCCCTCAAATAGTAATATAAAAGGAACCAGTAAAATGCCAGACAACATACATATATTAGGAGCTCTGTATTGTGGATCTAATTGTTTCCTACTCTTTTTCTCACTTTTGGTGTTATCCCTTGATGTGTTATAATCAATTTAGATTGAAAATGGATTGGGACAGATGTGTATATTAGTGTGTATCACTGGGCACACAAATAATGTTCTATAAATATTGTTATTTGTAGCTTGTGCCATTAACTTAGATATTATTCAGTTTCCAAAAGTGACATCCATGGCATTTCATTGACAGAAACAACAAAGTTATTCCACCTGCTTATGCTGGTATTTCCTTTAAATTGTACAATTTAAAAGAATTAATATATACTTTACAATGGTGCCATGGGCTTAATCCCACTGCAAACCTCATAAGAAATATGATAGGAGGAAATGTTTCCAGGCAACTCTGACCTTCTTTGGGTCAGGCAACCTGATTTTGCTGTTCACTTTCTTACTTTTCCTTACATTTAGATGTGCCCCTCTAAATAACTAAAATTATATATGCACTCAAATTATAGACAAATTCTCTAGTATACCCAGGGTACATCTACATGAGATGCTTTAGTGTTCAGTAATGTAAATTACTGCACAGTAAGTGTCACAATCTACACATGCAGCCCTTAGGAAACAGTAATTCACTCTATTCTAACTGCCGAATAGTTACTGTGCAGTGGGTGCATTCATACATGCGTAAGATTTGAGATCAGTTTACTTGCTAGTAAACTATATATGAGGAAAAGCTCCCAAGCTGACATCTACAAATGCAGAGGGATGGTAGCAGACGGTGCCACTTACTGTGGCTTTTCACTTACTGAAAAGCCAGCTTCACTTTCTGCTCCCTGGCCAGCCACTTCCCTGGACAATAGCATCATGCACAGCACAGAGGCAGCACGCAAGTCTCTCTCCTCACTGCTTCTGCCTCCCCACACTATGGCAGCTCCAGCCCCTTCCCCTGGCAGGGATAACCAGCACCCTGGGCTTCTGCTGGCCACCATGGTGGGCCTGCTGGCCTGCCTGCCACACTGACCACCAGCTAGTCCTGGCTCCCCCACACACAGCAACCACCTGCCTGGCTGCAGTGCACTGTCCCAGGGCTCACCTGCCACCTGGACCCCATCCAACTGGCTGAACTCTAGCAGGGACACCACTGCTGGGGCTGCCCTCGCCTTCCTGGGCCTCCAGACCTGATGCCTCTGGCCTGGCTTCACTGGGCCAGCCAGGACAGGCTGAGGAACTCCCTTCTCATCAGCACAGAAGGCAGAAAGGGATCTTGGAGTCATTATAGACTCCAAGATGAACATGGGCTGGCAGTGTGGGGATGCAGCCAGGAAGGCCAACCACACCTTGTCATGCATCCACAGATGCATCTCAAACAGGTCCAAGGAGATGATACTCCCCCTCTATGCGACACTGGTCAGGCCACAGCTGGAGTACTGTGTCCAGTTCTGAGCGCTGCACTTCAGGAGGGATGTGGATAACATTGAGAGGGTCCAGAGGAGGGCCGCTCACATGATCAGGGGGCAGCAGGGCAGGCTGTACGAGGAGAGGCTACAGGACCTGGACCTGTTCAGCCTCCACAAGAGAAGGCTGAGGGGGGATCTGGTGGCCACCTACAAACTGGCCGAGGAAGACCAGCAGGCAATAGGAGAGTCCCTGTTCCCTTGAGTACTACTGGGAGTAACAAGGAATAACAACCATAAATTGATGAAGAGTAGATTCGGGCTAGACATCAGGAGGCACTACTTTACAGTCAGGGCGGCTAGGATCTGGAACCAACTTCCAAGGGAAGTGGTGCTCACTCCTACCTTGGGGGTCTTTAAAAGGAGGCTAGACAGACACCTTGCCAGGGTCATTTGACCCCAGCATTCTTTTCTGCCCACGGTAGGGGGTCAGACTTGGTGATCTGCTCAGGTCCCTTCCAACGTTACCAACTCTGAAAATATGAAACAACATAACTATTAGAACCCCTCTACACATTACAGGTATTGTGCAATTAACTGGTTAATAGTACAATTCCCTTGAAACCAGCTATGCTTGCAAAGTAGCTATAACACTATAAAAAACTCCAACCAGCTAGAAAGTTAAACCTTGAAAATGTGCACTACTTTATAGCTGGTTGCATTAAGCTTTAATTTGCACATGTAGCATGGTCTCCCTGCATCTGGGATCCCTGTCAGCTGATGGGGTTCACAGATGCAAGAATGTACCCTGCCCACTGGCAGCACACTGCAGCTGCTGAAACTCAGAATCCAACAGCTGCAGAGAGTGGATCCTGGCAGCTTTCCTCCAGATGCTGGGATCCAGCTGCAGGGAACAGCTGCAATCTGGCATTCCCAGGAAGTATATGAAACCCCCAAGCCTGGGAGACCATGGCAGCTGCAATCTCCCAGCTACAGGGGTTTCATGTGCCCCTGGGGCTGGAAGATCATGACACCTGTGTCTGCTAGCCCCTGGAGTGTATGGGGTACCCCTGTAGTTAGAAACTCCTCAGTTAAGGGGGTGCCTAGCCACAGGAACTTGCTTCTTGCTGGTGCAGGGGGGAGCCTAATCCTGGGAAATAAGGCATGATGGGATCTAATGCTTGATCCCACAATAGTGCCTCCTGCCATGCATGAGTGGCATGGCAGGGGACACTACAGGCAACCCCCGCTTAGTGCTCTTTATTGGTTCCTGAAAAACAGAGCATTAAGGAAAATGAGCGTTGAGCAAAACTGAAAGTATTTGATGACCCAAGATGGCGACCACAAACATTATAATGAAACTTGCTGAGCACTAAGCGAAATTAGGTATCGATTTTAAGTGAGGGTTATAGTGAAATAGTGCTAAGTGAAACAGCATTAAGCGGGAGTTGCCTGTATTGTGTGGATCATACATTAAATCCCTTCACACCCTTACCTGTATGTGTAGAGGGGTCCTTATCATTTTTGTTGGTGAAAACAGATACAAATTTGTAAATTTAGCCAACTGAGTACCTACTTTTGGGTGCTGTTTGGATCCTGTGAGGTAGCTGAGGCCACTGGAAGCAGCAAATATTCAGCAGCTGTGCAATTTGTTATTTAACAAGCACTCTAATTTGAAAAAGTTAAATCTTTGTTTGTTTTAAGAAAGTTAATTCTTCACATATAATAATTGATAAACTAGGTTAACTTTACTAGTCACGTCTGCTTAGCTATCAAAAAAGGAGCAAAATAACTCGGGAATTTTACAGCTGTAAGGAAATAACATTATCATTGGAAAGGTTTTCCTTCTCTCACCACTTTCATCAAGAACAGAAATATTCTACTGAGAAATAAACTTCAGAAAAGCAAACTTATTTCTGAACATCTTTCAAATTATGCACATTTTCTTTCAAATAGGTTATCTTCTTTATATAAGGTGTGTCACTTCATTTTATCTGAGAAATATATAATAAATGTGCATTTTGATTATGGGTCCTGCATTCATGTTAATTACCTCTTAAAAGTACATGGGTCTAGCCCCTTATACAGATTTATTTAAAGTATGGAATTATATAAAAAAAAATGGTTTGGTCTCTGAAAAAGAATAATTGCCTAGGCTGTTCAAGGATAATAACTACACATTTTTAGATCAATTTTCAGTTTGCATTATGGAACTTGCCTTTCAGAATTTGTAAGAGAGGATGAGCAAGGTACAAGTTCAAGATCAGGATTTAGAAGCCTCCTGAAAGGTCAGTATAACCCTTAATATTTTCTCTGTTGTGGGTGGTTCTTTTTGAAGATTATGTTTTTGCAAATTTCATTTACACTTTCCTTGTTTTCCCCTAAGTTTTCAAATTATCGTACTGATTTGTGTGTCTCAAAATTTATGAAGATCTCGGGGGGGAGGGGGAATTGTCTTTTCTAAGAAAACAGCCAGCTGAATTTTAAGCCCATTTCACATTATTCAGTTTGGACACCTGAAAATCCAGTAATTAAAGATAACTCATAATACCTCAGGGTAATTATTTTAGTCTAGAAATTAAACCATCATATTCTAGTGCCAGGACCCTAGGCACACAGTAATTACTAGTAGTTTAATAGAAACAACATTTCCTATAGGTAACTGTATACTAGAGCTGTGCAAAGCTTTGGGTGGTGAGTCGATTCAGAGATCAGCAATCCTCAGCACAGGGGGAACAGACCATTAAGGAAAATGAGCGTTAAGCAAAACTGAAAGTATCTGATGACCCAAGATGGCAACCATGAACATTATAATGAAACTTGCTGAGCACTAAGTGAAATTAGGTATTGATTTTAAATGAGGGTTATAGTGAAATAGTCTTCAATTTCCCAGCCTATGATGTGTCTGCTGGCTTCAAACAAAGTGGATCTTAAAGGAAACATTGTCACATACAGGCATTTAGATATAGGCAATGCATGGGCAGGAAATGGGGGTGGGAGGGAGGCATATGCCTCCCCTGAAATTGGCCCTCACAGACCGGGGAGTGGGGAGTGCCAGCCTGTGCCTCCCCAGAGAAGAGCCGGCAGCACTTCTGGTTTGCCACCAGTGCTTCTGGGGTCAGCAATTGGCTGCTACTCCCCTCCCACAGTCAGCAATTGGCCACTGGGAGATCCCCAGAGCCAGGAGACACTAGTTACCCATGCTTTTACAAATCAATTAATTCCTAACATTCCCCTGGACCATCATTGTAATGCAATATCTACTTTACCTACAAGTCAACTCTCATAAGCAAACTTCTGAATACCATTTTTATCCATCAAGGTTTCCTTGGTAGTGAATATAAGAAAGAGGTGAAGCTTCACCTTATTTACATATACTTTATTGGAGGATCCCAGAACTCATGTCAAAAACACCTGGTTCCAATCATGAGTGGGTGGGTGGGGGCTAATTAGTAAAATGGATCCTTTGTGGGAGATATCTGAAGTGTGCACACATACTGAGCAGTCCTGAGCAGTGAGGTGACCATGACTGGAAATGCTTTTGACTCTGCTGGGGCCCAGCCCAGTGAACTATATCATGAATCATGAATCTTTTGGCTTTGGACTAATATGATGCATAGTTTGTACTATATATAAGTTGGTACAAAAGTGCTGCTTAAAATTGTGTTTATGGAGTACCTTTGCTAAAACTTGCAAGAGTTTTAAAAAATGTAAATTTAATCAGTTCTGGATGAATTAAGTCTATGGGCACCTGTAGTATTTGCCTACATAGTAAATTATGTTTATTTCAAGGTCAGTGTTTTTAAATTTGCCCTAATGCATATGTGCTTATGGGGAGCAGGGTCTCACAGTAAGGATGGGGAGAGGAAGAGGGGGCTACCTGACCCCCAGATTTAGTTTCCAGGCTGTATCAGTGGGACTAAAAAAAGTTTGAGGCAAACTGGCAATAATTAAATTGTATATCTGGAAAATTATAACAAATTTATAATTTTTCCAGCTATAGTATCTATTGATTGGGGGATTGTCTTATATTCAGGGTCATCTTAGATTTGAGTAAGTACAATAAATATCTGATAGTAAATCTAAAAATTCACTTAACGTACAATTCACTAAGAATCAAGAACAAAAAACCTAAAGTAGGTTAAGGTAACAGAAGAGCTTTATCCTTCCTTGTATAGTTAGTATTTAATAATGTTAATGGATGAATTTAACACATACATTCTTTTAATGTTTCTGGACATTTTGGAATTTGAGATCATACTTATTTTTCTTTTCAAGAGAACAGGAGAAATGGAATAGAATGTTGCTGCCTTTAAAAATTGCAATTGCATGCAATCATTTTAGGCCCACATTTTAGTCAATGACAGCTGGACAACTGCTTGTTTCATTTTTATCACATCACACTTTTAAAGTCAGAATGTGGATGATATTAAATGTTCAACAAGTAGGCAATATTGCAAAAGGAAAATTGTATCTGTGAAATGTCTTCAGTCCTGAAGTTTGTACTATAGTCATAAAAATATATATATTTCAAAGTTTATTTGAATTAACTTTTAAAATGAAAACTCCCAAGTTAAAGTTAACCACAAACATACCTACTTTTTTATTGACTACTCCTTTGAAGAACATATAGTAGTAATTTGTGCTACTTCCGCATCTCTACATTTCCCAACTTTAATTAGGAATAAAAGAGAGGAAAGGATTTATTTTGTGGTTATCTTTTATTGGACCAATTGCATAGTTGGAAGAGAGTTTAATATTTTTAAATGCAAGACATTCTTCTTCATGGGCCAAAACAAATCCCTGCCTCTTGCATTACGTCTGGACCATCATGGCTAAAATGTCACTCTAACATTACCTTATAATTTCAAGTAATTTAGGAGAAAATCGTAAAAAATAATGCCTCACTAATCTACTAGAAGTGTGGGGGCATATATGAACATATAGGTAAAGAAACAAGAACAAGAATATGAAATAACTAATTTAAAGGTTCTCTTGAAATATTTTGTGCAAGGCTAATAAGGAAACTATTTGTCAGAAAAACAGAAAAGTTCCAGTACAAAATATAAATGAACAAGCAGAACTAAAAAAAAAATGAAAATTTATTTCAAACTTTTTACTGGAAAAGAATCAGTGAAAGTTCCAGCTGCCAATGATAATACTGCTATTAACAGAAAGGTGGGAACACCAAAAAAGTCTACATGGAATCCCAGAGGCACCTAAGAAAGGAAATGTTATTTTCTGCAATAGGTAATTAAACTTTAAAATTTATTAGCACATAGGGCCATTAAGGCTTAAAGCTTAGATACTCGTTCTTCTTAATCCTACCAAGTAAAGTTTTATTTTTTATATTAGAGGGTAAACAATATTCCTAAAGGCTACATAAGCCCTCATACTTAAAGCCATAAGCCAACTTGAAGCTTCTATTACAGGACTACAACTGTAATGGGGTTTTCTGCCGCTCTCTTTTTTGTACATCTAATAAAAGTTATTGTTAGAGGCAGGGGATCAGAAAACACTGATGAGAGCTATTCTGACATACTGTTACTGGCATCTTATTTTCTGATTTATTTAGCATTCTATTTGGCACCATTGTGATTTATTTCATGAAGTAGAGTCTCTGTGTCAGCTGACAACAATTGATAGCCATCTGTACTTATAAAAATTACTATAGGAATTATCCTATAAACCTGCCTGC
The DNA here is from genome assembly GCF_052110815.1 of Crocodylus siamensis. Lineage (NCBI taxonomy): Eukaryota > Metazoa > Chordata > Crocodylia > Crocodylidae > Crocodylus > Crocodylus siamensis. Next base: position 38,996,218 of record NC_143395.1, on the reverse strand, counting down.
AAATTAGTTATTTTGTATTCTTCTTCTTGTTTCTTTACCTATATGTTCATATATGCCCCCAAAATAAAGAGCCTCCCTGGACACTTGCCTCTCTTGATGCCTTTCACTAGAGTGATTTACCCTTTGGCACTATTTCAGTATCAGTTTCCCAAATATTGCCTCTTCTCTTTGCTCCAGATTCAGCTGGGCCCAAACTATATAGGCCCTAGATCCTTCTCACTTGTATCAGCTTCTGAGAGGCTTTTTTAATTGGAGACCACTGGTTAGGATTTGGAGCGGGGGGGTTAATCCCCTTTTTCTTTTCCTTTGTGATAGTTCAGTCTCACAATAGAATGTTTAAGTAACCTGTATAATACCCATTTTTGTGAAGAACTTACTGCACGGAGAAACCTAACTTTGTAGCATCTTCATCTCCCTCAGCTCAGAGCTCCCATGATTTGAATCATGACTTGGTTCTTTGCTTAGGTTACGTTCATGTTCTTACCTCTTACAGGGTAATGATATCACTTAATCTGAGTTCAAAAAACCAAGACACAAAACAAAAGGATCTTCAGTTACAATGCAACTCAGACTGCACAAGCCTGGCTACCAGAGACTTTCGGTAGGCAATAAATGGCAGACAGTTCTTGGTAAGCAATACTTCTTGCTCTCCACAGGGAAGGAGGTGGGGGGAGAAACCCCTTCTAGTATCTTCTTCGACTAGTTCCCTACTCAGAAGCTTCAACTTTTTTCAAATCCAGCACCTTACACAGGTGTAGTAGATAGGTCTATTTAAATAGAATTGTTACCAGGTTTTTTGATACTTAAAAGGACAGGCTACCCCATTATACGCCACCTTTCTCTAGAACTTTGTCTTTCTTCAAAGTCAGGGTCTACAAGCTGATGGAATATCTAGTTCTCCTGTTCAGTCCACATATATCTTCTGTCCCAGGCCTGTGGTGTCCCTGCTCACATGTCATAGATTTTTTTTTCCCTCAGATGTATGTCATGATACCTTTTCTTCTTTACACATTTAATTTTTTTCTTTAAAATCAGGACAAGCAGCAAAAAAGAACTTGCGTACAAGCCATGCAAGGTACCTTAAGCTGCTAAATACATGCTTGGGTAAAGGGAAAGTCACAGTACTCTATTACCACTATGACTAGGTATAAACATTAAAAAAAAAACCCTGAGGTGGAATTGATCTAAATTACACATGTTTCTAAGTGCTGTAGTTCAAAGTGGTAGGGAATAGAACACACATTCTCCTTTTGGTGGGGTGGAAAAATCTTAGACTGGGACCCAACATTTTTAAACCAGTCTCTGTGTGCTGAACTTCTCTTTTGTTATGGGTATAGACTGGTTTCTGATCACTTACATGGGTAAAAGTGTAGTGTCTGTACCTCGCCTGTGTAAATGCTGACCTTTTATCTGGGGCCACTGCAGAGTTTTTCCTTTAGATTAAGGGGCTGGATACTCAACTGATGTAAAGAATCAGTTCTCCACTGAAGTCACAGTAATCCACTGAAGTATTTACATCAGTTGAAATGGAAGTCCACTGAAAACTATGGGCTACTGACGTCAATGGACCTTTAACATGGCTTTGTTACTATTCCCCATATGGGAAACATTACTTCATGAGGATGAGGTTCTGACATCTTTGTCCAGAAATAGCAGAGTTAGTTTTCAATATTGAGAAAAGGTATGTTTCCTTTGTTCTGCTTTTGAAAACTGTTTAGAAAATATTTCATAACTGAGAAAGAAAAACAGAGGAAAAATTCTGGCAGCAGTACCTATAGTCAAAAGGTATTGTAGGTTTGGGCAGCTAATTTACTTATAATTTATGGCAGAGGAACTCTACCAATTTCTGACAAGCCTCAAGCAAGGCATTTTGGGTTACATTTTCACTGAAACTTTTGTTTTTCTTCAACTGTGTTCATATCCTTTTACATTTTAGGGAATGAACTGATTCTCTTCAATGAAAGTATTGAAGTATGCCCCATATTTTGAAAAGATAGAATTGTAATTTTTATAGGTACCATATTTTCTTTCACTTTAGCGATAGGTGCTATTATTTCATCTTACTTCAGTTTGTATATAATATGACATTGCGTTACTCCATATATTAACAGAACATTTTTAATACAGTGTATTATGAAGCATTTCAAACAAATAAGACCCCTTTCAGAGGGTTTTCATTGGAACTTATCAATTTGGACTTTAATGTATTAGATGTTTACTGTGAGAATAAATTAAATTATTTGCATACATTTCAGTGCTTATTCTCTACAACAGGCAGATCAGAATTTCTAATGCTTCAAAAAAGGGAAATTTGTTATTAGCGATAAGAGGATCAGTTTTCAATAATCTTTTAAGTTATTCACAGTAATTATGTACTGAGCATCTTAATATATAACTTGAATTTGCAAATGTATTTATCTCAAACGCTTATGAAATAGTTTTAGTAGGAAGCAGAGAAACAGTGGCCTTTTTTGTACACATATATGTGTATAACCTATATGCCTAGCCAAAATCAGAGAAACTCCACATGCACAGAAGACCATATTTGATTTTCGAAGTGTTCTTTACATCCGAGAAACATGGAGACATATTTTTCCCCATTTAGGTGTTCTACTTGTTATAATGATAATGATTAGTGAAGTCTCTCTCAAGCAGTAGGATCATAAAAATTGCTATCAACACTTCACAAATAGGGTTTACTTCTTCTTATTAAAGCTGATTTTAAACTAGATGGAGTAGAATGGCCATGAATTAAAACCTTAATATAAATAAAACCTTAATATACCCACTGAGTGAAATATATTAGTTGCTGTATATCATGAATAAATATGAGCTTATATTTAAAGAAAGAGCCAAAGACAACACTTTTATTTTGGGCAAAGGCATATGTAAGGGATAAACACATTCAGATATAATCACATTTCATAGCAATGTGGGAGCCTGTGAACCTGAGTTTACAATTAGAGGCTAAATTCTACTTACAGGTAGCTAAAACAATGTTATATCAATGTTATATGGGCCAATTCCTTTTGCCACATGATGCAAGTCTGGATTCAATTTAATACCACCAGTGGAAATAGCTTTAATTTACATCAGTTTAAGAGAAGGCAAAATTTGGTCTGTTACATGCAAAGACTACACCAAACATGAAACTCCTAAGCATGTATGTGAATAGCTTAGAAGAAATATCACAGATCTTTTTTTTTTTCCTATTATGATCACTACTTACTTGAGCCTTCAGTTTTCACCTAAAGTTACTACAAATTCTATATTCTTATTTGCAAGAAAAAAATGCAAAGCAGTCAAAATAATTGGGAATTTACAACTGGGAATTTTTGGAAGTGCACTTTGTACTTCTAGGTGTTAATAATCATTACCATATTTTAGCTGCAATGTTACCATTGATGTATAAGACAAAATACTAGGATCAGTGCAGATCTGCTGTTAAGCATAACAGTGTAAACAGAAACTAGATACCTTGGGTTTTAGTCCAGTGCCTCAATTAGAAAACTATTATTTTCATCTTTCAGAAGAAACTACCATCATTAATTTGTCCCCACACAGATGAAGTGAATGAAGTAGGGGCTCCAAAGTTGTGGACCACATCACCTACAACCTCAAACACTGCTATTCAGAATTGTCCTCCTTGTTTTTAAAAAGCTTATATGCTCTATTTTTTTTTTTTACAAATTGAATCTTGCCGGAAAATTCTATTCCTATAATAATTCCTTCTCCCTATTCCTTGCCAGAACCACTGTATTACTGGAGCAAATGTCCCATCTAGAACATTACACTGACCTTATCTTGCTTTTCAAAGCTCCTCTGAAACCATATCTTCTCCCTTCTCTATGACTTTAAATTACCCCCTTATTATTTATTAAATCTGTGATCATATAATTTAATTCTGTAAATTATTTTATAATGCTGCCTTATTAATAATAGCCTCTTTTTCCAGACAAACGATCCAAAAAGTTTCACAGATTAAATTAATAAATAGGGTGATCTGCAGCAGAGATTCTGCATATAGTTACTTGTCTACTGATGTGAAAGAAGGTGAGTGGCCAGTCACTTTTAAGACACCAGCTCTTCTTCCCACACCTCATAAATAATCAGTGTAGTCTGTTATTCATAAAAAAGGATGATCTATGAGGATAGAGTAACGAATCTAAGCTTATCAGGTGAATAATAAATAGGATAAGTATTTTCTAATATGAATATGTTCAGGGGAGGAAAGAGGTAATATACTAAAATGGGTATGGATATTAAGGTAATAACATTCAAAGAAAAAGGTCAAACGTTAATCAACATGTTCACTGAGCATGAAGTCTGAAGGGGAGAGGTTGATTTGGAAAAGGGATATCAGAGAACTATGAGATGGAGAGTTGGCATGACTGAAGTAAAAAAAGAAAAATGTTCCAGGTAGGAAAAGGGGTCAGACAGGAGAATGGAATTTCCAAAAAGTCTGGAAGAAGAAATACAACTATAGCAGTGACACAGTTAGGCCTGAACTATTTAAGCATTTTTTCATTGGATAAAAATTGAGAGTAAGTCTGGTAGCTGGACTAAAAGCTGGGGCCTGCCTGCTGCCAGAATAGTGACCGCCTCATCAGGCTCAAGAGTTATGCTTCCTCTTACACCTTCTCCTGGCCCTATGACTCTTGCCCAGTTTCCCAGCTTCTTCAGTGGGAGAGATGGCAGCCCCAACAGCTTCTTCTATCATTTGTATGTTAGGACACTTACTTAGGAAGCAGAAGATGTATGTTTCAATCCACTAAGGCTGAGGAGGACATAGAACCTAACACTCCCATTTCCTGGGAGAATAGGTTATTTTGCAAAAAACTAAACATGAACCTGCTTTGTTTTTGAGTGACAGCATCCACAGGTGCTATGCATGTGATTAATCCAATGCTGTTGGTGTGCACCTACTCTGGAGGCATTGATGCTAAAACTACATTCCACCTGTGTGTCTTTTCCAAGGGCAGCATGAAAAGTATATGACTTCCCTCAGGGTGCATCTACACATGCTGTTAAGCTCTACAGTGTATTGCCACCCCCTATTACTCCACAGTGTATTGCTCCCTGGAAGCTCCTAGGCACATGGTTTACACATAATGTACTGCCAGAGTGCAGTACATTGAGTCAGGTCACACCAGCTGCAGCTGGGAGGAGGTTCCAGGAGGTCCCCCAATTGGTCCAGGGTTGCTCTGCCCTGGATCAACTGTTACTTTAAAATACTAATTGCCAAATCAGGAGCAAGACCTTATTAAGCGGGATAAGACAAAATGCCACATTTATGGATTACATGAATTAGACATAGAAGTTTGGACACACCACTCATATAGACAGACAGAAATCATCATGCACAAAACTTACACACAGAACACAAAACAACCATTCCATTCAGACATTATAGTTACCAGCAGCAGTTGTTAAATAATAGCACTGGGTGCCCAGCCCTGGCCTTATTGAGAGAAGATGCAAATAGCAGGTAGGGTGGTCATTATGAGAGAAAGATCCTGTAGATAACAGCCTGGAGCATGGTGAAACAGACATGCCAGTGTGCCAACAGAACAGCAGTTGAGAGACTCACCCAAATTGGCATTTTTGAAGTCTTCTTTTATAGGGATTGGCATCCTTTATTTTAGTGATTTGGGGTTTTTCCATACCCAGCATCTGTTTTTGCAGTTGTTCTTCTTTTGTAGGTGCTGTTAACATATAGTGTAATAATAGTGAAATGTAACCATGTTAGTCGTGTCCTGTAAGCAATTTGAAAACTCCATTTTGTATCCTTCTGCTTGACATAAGTGAATGAATTCTGCATAGCCTTTATGTATAAGTGTGTGTAAAAGGGTTAATGGTGAGAGAATGGCATAGAGATGGGAGGATAAGATGTAACTGTTTATGTAAGCAACAAGGCACCAAATGTAAGTTACCAGTCAGTAAAGGAATTAATGAATGCCTGAAAAATCCCTTTGAGATCCTAGGGCAGAAGAAGATAATGAGGAGAAGGAATGCACCCATCCTGCCAGACAGGCAGCAAGAACACTCCAGGGCTGAGATAAGCTGAAGACAAAAGAAGAACAAGTGCAAAAACAGAACCTGGGTATGGAAAAACCCCAAGCACTATGCAGCATAGTGAATGGATCACATGCACTGCATGTGTTTTGTGGCACTCCAAAAGGTTTTGAGGCACCACAAGTGACACATTCCCACTAGACTTGTGCAATACAGCTAGTATTTGCTTTGGATTCAGATGATTCAGGGGACAGTGATTCGATTGGGTAATTTGTCCCAAATCGATTCAGCCCAATCTGCTTCAGAGATTCAGCCACAGCTGAATCAGACAAATGTTCAGATTGTCCCCACCCTCTGCCCTCTCTCAATGCTGGCCCCACCTGCTTTGCTAGCTTCTGGCTCTTTGTAAAAAAAAAGAAGACCCACACTCACTGGCTACTACCAGGCAGGGGGCCATCCCTGCTGCCCCCCACAAGCCCACAGAAGCCCCAAGGATGCTGCAGCAGCTGGTGAGTCAGAGTTTTTTGTTTTTTTGTTTAAAGGGCTAGGGGTTGGGGAACTTATAACAGAGCCCCCCACACAATGTGGGGCACTGGGGATTGCCACCCCCACCACGTGGCAGCAGCTGGTGAGTGGGTTTCTTTTTTAAAAGAACTGGGAGCTGGGGTTGGGCAGGGCAGCTATGGGGGTGGGACATTGGGCTGGGGTCGGGGAGTGCTCAGTGGGGTTGGGGGAGCACACAAGTGATAGGACCTGGCAGGGGTCCCCCCATGGTCCCCTTCTCCCTTTTTCAGCCCCCCCTCCCCTGCCCCCTACTTACCAGCATGGACTCTGGGTCCAGCTCCCTGTGGTAGCCAGTAGGGACTGTGCGAATCACTGAAGCTCTCCAAACATTTTCTGAATCTATTCAGAGAGCTTTAAATCAATTTGGACTTTTTGACTGGTCTCCTGATTCGATTCGTATTCAGAGATTCGGACACCAAACTGGGCTGAATCTGCTCCAAATCAAATCAGCACCCAAAGCTTCACACAGCCCTATTTCCCACTCATGGGATGCAGCTTCCCTTTTTCTAATCTACTGCCAAGGCGCCATATATCGTACACTTACACTGATGTGCAAATGGCTACATAATGTACCTTTTTTGCCAATAAGCATTAATCTTTGATTACTATGCATCAAGCTACAGAAATCATTATTTGCTTGCTTCTTCTAGCTCCTTAGCTTGTTCTCCCAAAATGCTGCCTTCATTAAGCATACCTGTGTGTTAATCTGCATATCCCCTCAAAAAGAGGGAGATTAGTGGTTCTTTTCCATACCTGCTCTTACACTGGGGCACTTAAAAAAGAAAAAAAGTGAGGAAGCGCATTTGTTATTCACAACAACAAAAATGCAAGCTGGAGTGATGACTGTGACATGTCTCCCTACAGATTTTTGCTAGCATGAAAGAAATATCAACAAGATGACAAAAGATCTTATGCAATCAGATATGTTCTTCCATACATTTTGCATGTGGTTCTATCTGCATTCATAACAAGACAGAGAAAGGGCTGAACCAATTACCATCATTGTAGTCCTGCAGGATATGCTTGGCTGCAGGGGTTCTTTTATGTGGGGCTAAACAGGCTTCCACACCAGCACAATACTGAAAAGTTACCCCAAAATATGTGATTTCACTTTGTGTACATTATGAGAACTATTTCACTTGTATTGAGGTTTAACAAAAGATTTCATAATTAATTTCTATTATCAGATATTTAGTCCCCCATATGCTACATTACTAACTGCAGCTTTGGAATAAAGATAATGAACCTTGGAGCAAAATCTTGGATCTTGATTGCCTCATGGTTCATAAACACATGAGTATTGCATATGACATGTATTCACAATGTAGTGCATTGCAAAACGATGAAATGTATTAACAGCATTTATTTAGTTATACAAAATAATTATCTGTACACTTTTAAAAAAACAAAACCTGTCTTTCTGGTGACATTTTAATCCTAGACTGTGAATCCTCATCTTGCACTGTACTCCATTCCCTCAGTCTCATATTTTAATGGAAGTCTATAGCATGCATGAAACAAAAAGAAAAAAAACACTGATGCTGTAACAGAGCATCCACTTTTCTGTGCTGTGTCTTGTTTCAAAAGCTACTCTTGGTTTTTCATACCACAGAGCCACTAGTTATTGTAGTTCTTGGCAACTCTAATTTTATCTATGATCTAGAATATCAACTAGCTCTTTCTATTTTCTGAGAATAGATGCAAAAGCATCTCCCTGAAACAAATTAATATTTGTGCTATTGAATTTCTTTCATGAAACAATGTGTTCTTTCTGCACAGAAAAATAAAGAAAATTAAATTTAAATTTAATGAAGAGATCCCAGCTGTTTAGATTTTATGCATATGGAAAGTAGTTACACATCACGTGCTATCTCTTTATTCAGGTTTTCATGTTCAGGTTTTAAATTAATGTAAAATGCATTACATTTATTTTACTAAAATACCAAAGATCAAATTTCTTTAAAAAACATGATACATATTGGATCTGGCTCTTACACCATTTAAATAGAATCACTTAATTATAATAGGAGCTGGGGTAAGTATTTGTCTTTTTCACAATTTTGTAATCTTATTGTATCCCCGTTTATAGTTTTCGGCCTTTTTCCATACAACAAATTCTTTCTGTCTCAACTTTTGTAAAGATCCCATTTTACACTTCTTCATTATGACTTGACTCTCTTGCTGCTTCCTCTGTCACCTTCTGTGATATTACTCCTGCTTGTTTTTCCTCACATTGCAGGGATGATGCTCTAAACCATATCCTGCTTTTGTTAGGAAAAGCCTGAGAATCCTCTACATGTTAGTGCTGCATCTTAATATACTGAACTATGCCACTTCTGCTCTACACATATCATCTACCAAGCTTGGATTTGCTGGTGGAAGTCCCTAAATAGGGACTCAAGAAGTCTACGAGCCAACGAGAGGTAAAGCGCTGCTCGACCTGGTACTGGCTACTGGGGATGACCTAGTCAGTGACCTAGTGATTGATGGGAAGCTGGGTGACAGAAACCACAAGCTGATCACCTTCACCATCCACTGTAGAGCTGGCAAGTCAATCAGCAACACAGAAGTCCTTGACTTCAGGAAAGCATACTTTGACAAGCTGAGGAGGCTTGTAAGTGAGGCCCTAAGGGACCACGACCCCAGGGGGAGTGGAGTTCAGGAAGAGTGGTTCCTCCTCAAGGGAGCAATCCTAGATGCACAAGCTAATTCTATTCCATCTCAGAGGAAAGGCAGTAAGAGGGCACAACAGTCCCCCTGGCTCTCCAGGGATCTAGCAGAACTCCTGAGGCTAAAAAGAAAGGCCTACAAAGGATGAAGGATGGGATTCACCTCCAAGAAGGAATATTCTGCACTGGTCCAGTCCTGCAGGGAGAAAACCAGGAAAGCCAAGGCTGCAAATGAACTCCAACTAGCTTCAAGCATCAAGGACAATAAAAAGTCCTTTTTCAGATACGTGGGGAGCCGGAGGAAAAGCAAAGGCAACACTGGACCCCTGCTAAACCAGATGGAACAACTGACAACTGATGCCCAGGAAAAAGCCAACCTATTAAATGAGTACTTTGCGTCAGTTTTTCATCAGTCCCATGGAACGCCCATGCCCACTACGGGACAGGAAAGTCCAGGTGAGGGAGATCCCCTGCCCTCCATCAATGTGGACCTCATGAAGGAACACCTTGAGAGTCTGGATACCTTTAAGTCAGCTGGTCCTGACAATCTAAACCCCAAGGTACTCAAGGAGCTGGCGAGCATCATAGCCCAGGATCTGGCATGTATCTTTGAAACTTCTGGTGCTCTGGTGCAGTGCCCAAAGACTGGAAGAAGGGCAGTGTGGGACCAATCTTCAAGAAAGGGAGAAAAGTGGATCCAGCTAACTATAGGCCCATCAGCCTGACTTCTATCGCAGAGAAGGTCTTAGAAAAGTTTATTAAAGAGTCCATACCAACATCCTGGGGGATAGCCAGCATGGATTTGTTGCGGATAGGTCTTGCTTGACCAATCTCATTTCCTTCTATGACCAGGTGACCTATCACCTGGACAAGGGAGAAGAGATTGATGTCATATATCTTGACTTCAAAAATGCCTTCAATCTGGTATCCCATGATCACCTTTTTGCACAACTGGCCGATTGTGACCTTGGGTCCACCACAATCCGCTGGCTGGGAAATTGGCTCTGTGATCAGACCCGGAGGGTAATAATTGACAGAAGTCAACCGTCATGGTGCCCTGTGAGCAGTGGGGTCCCCCAAGGATCTGTCCTTGGACCCATATTGTTCAACATCTTCATTAATGATGTGGACATTGGAGTCAGAAGCGGAGTGGCCAAGTTCGCCAATGACACTAAACTCTGGGGCAAAGCATCCACACCTGAAGACAGGCGAGTGATCCAGACTGACCTGGACAGGCTCAGCAAATAAGTGAACAAGAACCTGATGGTGTTTAACAGCAAAAAATGCAAGGTTCTCCACCTTGGGAGGAAAAACCTGCAGCATCCTTATAGGCTTGATAGTGCTACAGTGGCTAGCACTACAGAAGAAAAAGACTTGGGGGTCATCATTGACCACAAGATGAACATGAGCCTGCAATGTGATGCTGCACCTAGTAAAGCAAGCAAAATTCTGGCTTGCATCCATAGATGCTTCTCAGGCAAATCCCGGAATGTCATTTTCCCCTTGTATTCGATCTTGGTGAGTCCGCAGCTGGAGTACCGTGTCCAGTTTTGGGCTCCACAATTCAAAAAGGATGTGGAGAAGCTTTAGAGAGTCCCAAGAAGAGCCACACACATGATCAGAGGTCAGGAAAACCGACCTTAGGATAACAGGCTGAGCGCCATGGGGCTCTTTAGCCTGGAAAAACACAGGCTCAAGGATGATCTGATGGCCACCTATAAGTTTATCAGGGGTGACCACCAGTATCAGGGGGAACGTTTGTTCACCAGAACACCAGAAGGGATGATGAGTTCGAACAGTTATAAACTACTGCGAGACCATTTCAGGCTGGATATAAGGAAGAATTTCTTTACTGTCCGAGCCCCCAAGGTCTGGAACAGCCTGCCGTTGGAGGTGGTTCAAGCACCTACATTGAACACAATCAAGAGTAAATTGGATGTTTATCTTGCTGGGATCCTATGACCCCAGCTGACTTCCTGCTCTTTGGGCGGGGGGGCTGGACTCGATGATTTTCCAAGGTCCCTTCCAGCCCTAATGTCCATGAAATCTATGAAATCCCCCTCAAGATGGAATCTCCCATGGCAAACACTTTATGTTTTGTCTTGGGGAGAGAGGGGGAGGTAGCTACAGTTGAGCCTGTGGTTCCTGCAAGAGCTGACAACTTAGTAGGCTCTGCTGGGGCTGCAAGACTTTTGTACCTATTGCTGCGCTCCAGTGGGGCAGAGGCCTTGGTGCGGTCGGCCGTAGGGCCCTTGACTAGAATCTTCTGGAAATCTATTCTCCCTCAAATGATGGAGACACTATATCCATGGAGTCCCCAGCATCTATGTCAGTGGTGTCCTTATCCTACCCCTCATTATCAGGACCTGGCTTACACTTTCCTGCTCTGGCTCATGAAGCCCTTCATAGGGCAGCTGGACTGCAGAAAGAAACAGTTCAACTACCACCTGAGCAAGTGCCACATGACTGTGGAGTGTGCCTTTAGGTGTCTGAAGGCAGTGGCAGGCTTGAGCAGTTGTCTCAAGGTGAACAAGTATCTGCTATGCCTCATAGCCAGAGGCAGTGTCCCCCAAACATCTTCACATCAAGGGGAGATGTTTTGAGAGGCCTAGTCAGAAAAGATACAGTTTGCTGACCAGGTATGGCACACCAATCACACATGATGCTTAGAAGGCAGCCAGAGTACACCCGTACTGGAGAGATCATGTCCCAGCCCACCAAGTCAGCAGGAAGTCCAGGGCAAGGAAGCCCTGGCTGATTACCTCCTGGCTCATGGGGACCAGGGATGTTCCCTGGATGAGTGGAATCAGAGAGTGGTATCTGCATGTGCCTATGCCCTGGCACTGGGCAAGAGACCTTCTGCCGCAGGCTTCTGAGGCCCTATGAGATGGTCAGGGTTACCTACAACCCTGGCTGAATGGACACCTCCCACCCACTCTGCAAGTCACACACCAGGATGCAGGGGAATGTGGCATGAGGAAGAGTCTTGCCTTACTTCAGAAGTTTGTAGTTGCCAAATTTTTACTGTATTTAATAAAAACATTGCACATATCAGAAATTATTTACTGTTCCAATGAAAGAAAGCCTGGGAAGAGGTTTGGGGCAGGGCACAAAATAACCTGGAGGGGTGGTTATGATAAGGAATGGGATAAGGGGGGCAAGTGGGGGATGCTTCAGGGGCAGCACACAACATAGAAACTTGGAAGGTTGGGGGGGAGGGAGGGGCATTAAACCTGGCACATCAATTCCCAGACTTTGGAGTGAAGACCAGGGACTTTTCCATTTAGGAGCTGAATTGGTTGATGACCCCCAACCCACTTTCTTCCTTAGAGAGCTGCAGGGTGGAGGGAGGAGTGGGAGTCATAACTACACCAGGGTCTATAGACTCCTTGTACTTCTGCAAGGGACCCACCCATCTCCCTCATGGGATCTCCCTCACCCATGCTCTCCAGGTCCTCATCTCCATCTACAAGGACATCAAGACCCATAACCACATCTGTGGCCTCTCTCATGCTCCAAGATTTGGGATGGCAGGTGCCTATCCCCACTGTGGCTGGAGTGCTGCCTTACAGAAGGACCAGAACCAGGACTGACCAGAAGTAGGATCCCTTGTGGATCTGTGGTGGGTGCAGAGATTCCACCTCAGTAAAACAGCTGGGTATTCGTATCCCAACACTGCCACCACGTGAGGCGGGCCAGTAGGGGGTGCTCCTGCATTAAGCCTCCCACCTCCCTGCGCCTGACTACCTTCCAGGCTCCGAATGCCTCCCTAGGGGCGCCTTATGCTTGGCTAACCCCTCTCCCGGAGCACACTCACTAGTCTGGGGGTAACTTCGCTGCCACCACCCCGAGAAGGGACTGTCTCAGCCCTGTGTCCTCAGGGAAACACAGGCCTAATAGTCCAATGGGTACTTGACCCAGTACAGGCACTTGGGGCACTTCCCCAAGTCAGGGAGCAAAAAGTAAAGTCTCCCTTAGTCTGCAGACCTAAGGGGTCTCTTAGGCATAATTTAGACCCACCCCTCAATAAGTCTCCCACACCAGTCAAAAAGGAGAACTTTATTGATTACAAGGGGTAGGGTAAACTAGGGTACAGGATTGAGCAATATCTTAGAAATCCTAAAAAGCAAACAGTGTGGCTGAGGTAGCCTTTTGATTACGCATCTGTGTTACTGCCAGCTAAATATCTAATCAGATTGAGTAGCTTACTCACAAGCATCTTCCAAAGGCAGGTGAAGTATCCCTTTGGGGGCAGGCAGTTCCTTGCTCATGAGTTTTGTGGTGAGAGAGGGCTAGTTTCAGATGGTAAAGCTCCTCTGTGTCCCCCGCATGACTGGTGCTTCAACTCATGGCCGAAGAGAGAGACCGCCTCCTTCCTCCGCCCAATTTATATAGCCCCTGTGACCTCATTCACCTGGTCCAGTGGAGGTCAGCCCCAGTTGGCTGTCAGCCAACCAATTTGAAATACATCACCTGTTACCAGGCAGATTCCAGCTTACCAGGTAGATGCCCCTCACCCAGGTAACTGATGCCAGTCACGTAGGCAGAGGGAGCAGGTTTCCTCCCTCCCTCAGGAATGCACCCAGTTCAAGTTACCTAAATAGACAGGCTGAGGGTGCGGTCCCCTGTGTGCAGGGCCCCCACCCTAATCAAATGGTTGCAGCTCAGAGATTTTAGTCACAGTGTCACAGGGCAGAGATTTTGGGGAGAAACCAAGGTGGCTTTTTGCCACAGGATCCCCCATGTGGCAAGTGAAGGAACTACTGTTCTTGAGCTCCTATTCCAGCCTGGCACAGTATACTGGTGGGCTGCATTTCTCCCCTGGGCCCAAGCACTCTGCTGCTTCCCTGGCACATGCTGGAGCATGGAGAGGGCTGCATTCACACTCCAATTAAAAGTACTGGATGTTCTGTACTTAAATCCCTCAAATCACACTTAAATTATCAGTCATTAGGCCTGGTTGGCAGCTGGGCTTATTCCTGTTACATTTTCCTTTGCGATACTCAAAGACATTAAAAGAAAACCAGCATGATATTTCTGAAGAAAGTGACAGAATAATACTTTATTATCATAGAATCCAAAATCCCAAGAAAGAAGCTAGTTAACAGTGATACCCAATTTCACAGTTCTTGTTGTAGGAAGCTTAAAATCAGAGCAGAAAGCAAACACAAGGCACTGATCACACAGGCCCCTAGAACAACCAAGCCTGCAAACAGGAATAAGAAACCCTTAAAACTTAATGTGATAACACAACACATGTCATTTGATTGCTTCTAATTGGAGCTGGATTGGTCGGTCCGTAGGAAAGAGTGCTGAATATAGGACCCTGCAGTTAATCATGTCTTTAAGTTGTTACTTGGTCATATGTTAATGTAATTAATGGTGTGATAAAACAAGGAATAAGCCACAAAACTTGTTGTTATACAAAAACAAGTTTATGGCTGGTTCCTATCATGCCATTAACTGAATGTGTGGCCAGCCTGAGGCTCCCAGCCATGAAGTGTGAAACCCCCTCCTTCCCGCCCCCCCCCACTTGGGAGTGTGTCAGGTGATCCAGGGCTTAGAAATGAGGTCTCCAACTCCCTGGGAAAGTTTCTTAAATACTATGTAAATTGCTTAAAACAGTGCGGGGGGAGGGACATTTGCTGTATCCACTCTAGTTATGTCTGTTGCCCAGTTTAAAAATTCTAAGACTTATGTTAGGCATGTACTCAAGCAATGTAATTTTACCATGTGCTTGATAGACCACAGTTCAGCCTTACTGAAACCAAGTCCATTTTCTGTAATTTAAATGATCTTAATGTCTTAAGAGTGACAATTTTTGTCTGTAAATTGTTTAGTGTATTACTATTTCTAAATTATGGAATATCTTTGCATAACTTTACAGTCCAGATGTGAAATGTTGCAACTAAGTGAATCTGATATGTTGACTAACTGAGCACAGCAGTAGTCCTTTTGACCATGTATAAATTTTCAAAAATCTTACAAATATAACTGATAGACAAAGTGCAAATAGATTTTGCAAGTATAAATACTTTTGCCTATACAGGTGAGAGTACAGAAAAAATACATATAAAAAAGACTTACAAATTTGAATGGACACACATGACAAGTATGTATACACCTTTCTAGTTTATCTAGGAAAAATACTAATTTGTTATTAAATTAATTTGAGATATAGTTTGTTTTTTTATGTAAAAATTCCAAAGGATGTACTGGGACCAATTCTATTCCATCTATTAGGCACCTAATGGAATGTAATTGTCTAAGCGTAATGGCATTCCACCTTGAAAACAGCTAATGCAAAAAGTTAGTGGGTTCTCCTCCTCTTCCTATTTTTTTGTGACAGTCCTAAATTTGTTGCAAGTCTATTCATGTATTTTGAGGATTTGAACAAGTTGGAATAGAAGCATACATAGGTCCTTAAGTCCACATGGGTGCCTTTTAGTTGGGATATATTCTGGCCTTCTGTGTCTCAGTCAGTCAGGAACCTATTTGGTTTAGTCAGGAACTCTGGATCTTAGGTAAAGAGATGTGTTTATTGAGTAGTTATGAAGCAGGTGCTTCAACTCTGAGGACACAGTGCTATACCTGGCATTTTGATTTGGGTAGTTTGAAGCATCTCCCCAAACAGTGCCTTGGAAGGTGCCTACCCCCACCAGTTGAGTATATAAGGATTCTGGGTGCCTAATCAAGTTAATTTTTGCCACTCTCCTGGTACAGGAGAGCTAGATTTAAGTGTCCTGAAGCTAAATTAAGAAATCTTTAAGAATAATTTGGATCTTCCCCTAGGTGCTTAAATCCTGAAAAAGTACCATCTATATAAAAGAGTGATATGTTAATTGCAGTTCAGGTCTCCTCTTTGCCTGGTAAGAGCCCTATCCATCAAGCTGTGCATTATGCTGCCTTTCATTTTTTCCTCTGGCACAAATGAATATTTACCATATTTACTCAAATTCTCCATTCAGCATGAAGAAAATAATCCCTCATCCTGGATTCAAGTAAAAGGCACAGGGCAAGTGGCAGCTCTGGCCTGACCCAGGCTCCAGGTAAGAGTTGGAGCTGCCAGTTTTTTTCCCCCCACTGCCTCCACCATCTCCGTCCTCTCCAGTCCTCTGCTGCCTCCTTCTGTCCTTTCCTCTACCACCACTTACCCTCAGTTGCATCTCTAGCCCAGCTCCAGCCCTCAGCCTGCCAGCAGAAGCAGTAGCAGATCAGCTGCAACCCCTACTCTGGCTCTGGCCCAGCCCCTGGCCTAGTGCTGGGGCTAAGGCCAGAACCGCAGATGATGGTAAGCAGCAGGGGGAAGGGCCAGACAACAGAGGAGGACAAGCATGTGGGGGCAACTGGTTGGGAGGTGGGCACCAGCAGGGTTCAAGCACTGCAGAGGGCACAGGCACATGGAGACAGGCAGTGAAGTGGATAAGTAATAGGGACTGACAGGCAACAGGGGGCATAGTGCTAGGGCTAAGGGGCACAGGTCAGGGTTCTTCACTCCACCCCTTCCCCCTACCACTGCTCAGGCACAGGAAAGGGTTGACTTTGGATCTCTCACAGCTTCAGTGAGATTTCTAACCACTTCACTATTAGATAAGTGGGTGGGAGCCAGAGCGGACCAGCACCTCCTGCTGTGTTTTATTAGGAAGGACAGATGTAGATACTTGGCTTTAGGATAGGATTGTAACTCCTGAGTGGTGTTTCCCTTTAGAATTAAGTAAGCTGCCTACATTCTGTACAGGGATAAGAGTCAAGACAACCCTTTCCAGTTTCCTTTTGGCTAATTTAATCTGTTTCCGACTCAGAATTTCAAGCCAACTCATCTTTTTTGTGTCTAGGAACTGGATTCACAAGTATCCCTATGTATTGTACATGGACTTTAGGTGCCAAACTCAGAGCTGTAGATTCCAGGTGTCTGGAAGTTAGGTGCTGCATCTCTCAGCATTGCAGAGTCTAAGTCCTTCTATGAAACTAGCCACAAGTGTTCAAATAACTAACAGGAATCTCTCCTGGGGTTTTCTGGAAGTAATAATAAATGCAGAACAGCCCCTTTTCAAAAAATTAAGAGTCCCCCCCCAAAATCACGTCTAAATGCACAGTATGTATTCCAGTTGAATGTACAGTAGCCAGATAAGGCAAATCCTCCTAGATGTTTGTCAGTGAATAAAAATTGTTTCAAATCTTTGCAATTCTTTTTACTCTCAAATTTGGTCAATTGTCACACAAGTGATATAACTCTGTGACATTTGTACTTTTAGTTTTTGACAATTGCACATTACTGCCAAAAAAGAAAACCAAAGGGTTCATAGACAACAAGAACAGGAATACTGCTGAAAATAGTTTCTATAAAAACAGATGGAACACCAGTTACGCTCAGAGCAAAAACTTCATTTTTCAACATCCTTGACAAGCACTGGATGGAAAGATTACAGACTCAACAGATGTTATGGGCATGGTGGTAAGAGTTTTTATGGTGTGTGTGTTTTAAAACCTGCTTGATGGATTTTGATACATCCTATGGGAATTTGAATCTGTACCCCGAAGTGAAATAGTTGCAAAACTATTCTGATCTTAATGATCACAATACTTGTGGAACTATAAAAATATAATGATTTTGTAAAAGCAGTCTCATTTGGAATGAATTTCTTGCACTTGTGTATGAAATACACTTTTCTTTTCCCCATACCCGAGTTCATTCAGGTTTTTAGAAAGGCCAATAGAGAACATAAAGGCCAGCTGCAATATTTCATTGGGGTATTTACACAAGATTTTCATTCCTTTGTATACTGATTTGTCAGAACTTAAGGTGGGGCGGAGGGAAATCAAAGAACTATGGAGAGAGAACTTCTCTAAAACAATCCTGAAACAAATTTAAGAGTGAAAATGAAAACAGGAAGGTATTTGAGATGTCCTGTGGATAAGTTTATACTAATCATATGAAAAAATAGGACTAATTTGATAAAAAATAATTTGGTTATTTGGACTGAAATAATCAGTGATATTGTTTTCAAACCCACTAAATCCACAGCATGGATGCAATTAATAAAATCCCATTTGGCTGGGGGTCCAATGGTCTGACATCAGAACTGAATTCAGAAGCTGTAGCCCAAGTCAGGACAAGCTGGGGTTAGAAACCAAAGTCAGAGGTGAAGGTCAAACCAGAATCCTGAGCAGAAAACTGAAATGAGGGAGAGCCAAGGGTCTTACCAGAATTGGAAGCAAGAGGTCAAAACCAAAAAACCAGCAAAGAAGCATGTGGAAGCTCAGAGGCAAAAACTTTTGCCTGTGCCCGGACAAAAATACTGTGGGCTTACTCTGGATTTTAATGGCTGGAGCAGAACAGGCCTGTTGCCTGGAGCCTAAGGAGGCTGTCTGCCTTGACTGCCTCACTCAGCCCAACTGGTACCAGGGTGTGGTTCCAGGTTTGCGGCAGGTGGCATCTATTTAGGTGATGACTTGCCCTGATCTCTTGATTGAGACTGGCTGGGTCTAGGGTTCTGACCTGGCCTCACTAAGCAAGTAACGAAAACTCTTATCTTTACGTGATAAACAGGGATCCTGGTTTTCTCTGATTTAAAAAAAGTCCCCCCCAAATCCCCAAAAGTAACTCCACATTCTCACTGAGGCTGAGAGAGATCCAAAGTAAACTCTTTCCTGTGCCTGAGCAGTGGAAGGGGGAAGGTGGGGAAGCGGGTGCAGGCAGCGGTGGAGTGAAGTACCCTGACCTGTGCCCCTTCACCCTGGTACCACATTCATATTTTTCTGTGATTAAAATGAAATACCACTATACATACACACACACACACACACACACGCACACACACACACACACACACACACACACGCATATATAATCACTAATATATATATTAGTGATATTTCATTTTAATCACAGAAAAATGTGTATTTGGGGTTCCTTTTTTTAAATTTGGGGGCTTTTTTATAAATCAGAGAAAACCAGGTTCCCTAGTGATAAATACATGAATATGGAAATTGTGCACATGTAGGAAAACAGGATTTGAATGAACCTCATCTACTCTGGCCTGTTGCTCAAGGCAAGATCATCTCTGACTAAAGCATCCCTGCTGTTGAAAATTTCCAGGGATGTACAGTCCACAATTGAACTTAGAATTTTGATTTTTTGTGGGAAAGATCTCACATGGTATGAGATTGTTTAAGGCACCTAAAGTATTTAGGAATAAATATATAATTTTCACATCTATATGAACTAGGGAAATTTTACTAGTATTGACTTGGTGACCTCAAGAGTAGCACCTGCTTCAGAAGAGGTGCTCAAATTAGAAGTAGCACATAGCACTTCTAATTACCCCAGCTGAGTGCCAGTGCCCGTTCTAATTAGCTAATTAGCCTGGGCTAGTGACAGTGCCAATTAGCCCATCCTATTATTCTCCCTGCTCTAAAGATGTGGCTATATTAGTTCTGGTTTAGGAAGCCCATCTAAACAATGAAGAATACTAGGCTATGCCACTCCTGGGTACTGTTTGTCATATGGACATCACCATGTAAATAAAACATGTATCTTACTGCACTTCCTCCATTTTAGATAGTAATTTGATTCTTCAAAATATAATTTATCATAACTGTATTACCATATTTCCTTACATCACATACACTGCCAAATAAGAAACACACCTTGCATTTAGGAAAACAGAATTGGGTGGGGGAGGATATTTTTCTTGACTTATGCCGGCATCCACCAAAATTAAAACCTAATCTTCAATTCACTTACCTTCCCTTTCCTGTTCTGGCAAGAGCTACCATTTTAACCCTTTCAAAGCTGAATGTCAGCCCCTCTTGGCTGCTCTATCAAAACCTGAAACTGTAGATACTGCCGAAGACTGCATTCCATGGACAAATATAAGATATTGAAAAGATCTAATAATATTTAGGGCTGTAAAAGAAGAGACCAAGAATTGCCAAATTTCAAATTCTTCCATAAAATTGATAAAAAGGATAGCTTGATTAATGGAATATCAAGACAATTAAAATAAGAGTGTTAGTCATTAACACTTGCTGAATGAAGAGCAGTTAACAGGAATCAAGTAGATTATAATGAGCCATCAAGTCAATTGACTCCATCAACACTGCCTGAATGGATAGCTCACAGGGAGTACTCTCCGTATAAAATGATCCGGAAAAGACCCTTTCAGTTATAACCTTCAGTTCCCTTTGTCAAATTGTATGAGTTTAGCTCTGAGTCATCAGAGCCCTTCACCTATGGCTTAATTAGCCCAACAGTGTTGTTCAGGTTTGAAAAAAAATATTTCTTCAAAGTGATCACCATCTGTTTGCTCCATTTAGCTAGATAACTGTAAAGGTGGAATGATCCTTTATGAATCTAGGGTGAATATTGGTTGTGCAAACATAGAAGCAGTGAGTGGGAATAAGGAGTTTTATTTTTGTGAGACTGATGCTGGATTCTTGGTATTTTTCTTCCCGAAGAGATGAGACACTTGAGGAAAAGTTGAGTAGCCTAGGGAAACTTTACTTTTTATTAGAAAACACCATTAAGCAGATACATCTTTGGAGTCCCCAGGCTACCCCTCCTTCTTTCACCTTCCATTTCCTGCCCCTTCCTCAGGTAGTGAGGTGGAGTGACACAACTCAGACCATTATAAAATTGGAGAGGGTAAAGAAAAATACAGCAAAAATGATTTAAGAACTGGAGAAAGTACCTTGGAGTGTGAGACTTAAGAGCTCAATCTATTTAGTAAAAAAGGACTGCAAAGTACAGTACACACACACACAGAAATAAACTACTGAGTATTAAAGAGTTCATCCAACTACAAAGCTAACCAAAACTCAGCAAATGGAAACTGAATCCAGACACATTCAAAACTGAAATAAGATACAAACAGTAAGTAGAGCAACCTGTAGGAGCCTGCAGGTGCTTAGTCTAGGTGATCAAAGGATCCATTCTGGCAGTACATTCTGCAAATCTATGAATACGTCTACGCTGAAGTCACTACAGCTCATATGCACATACCTCAACTAGGCAGAAATTTGCTAGCCCAAGTATTACTAGCAGTGTAGCTGTGGAAGCTTGGAATTCAGCTTTGTCTGAAAAGCTCATAAACAAACATAGGTGAAAGCTTGGGTGGTTTACTCATGATGAATTATAAACTGCTGTGAATATGCAACTTGTTGCAACTGAGCTAAGTTGTTTAAAACCAGCTCAGGTATGTCTATGTGAATCGTACTGTCTGCTGCCCAGACATGATATGAAAGCCAACTCCTGACAAGTTCTTCTCTCCTATACTTTTCAACAGTATTTATATTAAATTTAACATGTATAATTATTTTCCATTCACGCTGTTAAGTAGTTGCATTTTTTTTACATTGTATTTCTTGGTATGTAATGAGTACATCCTTGACATTAGATCTAATGCTAAGAAGAAACTAGAAATTCTTCAAGCTTTTAAGAAATACGTTGGCTGCAGTGACTCCTTTAATTAGTTCCCTGCAGCTCTAATTAGATTGAGAGGGGAAAAGCATATTGTTTTCCAACAGGAAAGGAGACAGGTTGTCTTAGATGATCATAAATAACCCAAGCATTAAAACCATAACAATATTGTTTTGTATAAGTATGGCAAGAGGAACAGTTCAGTTATAGGACTTCTAAAATAATCCCAAAGAACACTCAAAACAAGACATGCTCACTTCAAACTGAGGTTTAAAATGCCAGTACTGCATGTTGCAATTAACAATGGGGTGCTTAGTGCTTAGGAAGACTGACATGACACTTCCATCGATAATAGGCAGAAAGGCTTTATTAACTAAACAATGAGCTATATAGGAAAATGACAGGTAGGCTATTGCAATCTACGAACAAAACAAGCTATAATCAAGTCCAGTATATTTCTAGCCGTAATAGTGGTTTTCTCACCAGCAAGGGCAAGGAAGTGGTTCTGATCTTTGCAGCCTCTCACTAGGTATGGATCTGTCTCCAAGGTTGGTCAACTCAGAGCAGGTTATGATGGGTCAATGTGGTGGTCATTGTCCTTTGGTTGTGGAGCAAATGCTAGCCTTTTGGATCCATCTCTGGTTGTTGTGGGCAAAACTGACATGCACAAAATGCCTTGATTGCTCTGGAGGTTTGTCATTTGCTTAATTATACTGTGGCTTGATTGCTCGAGCCCAACACCCTACACTGGAGATATACTACTTGATTTAATTGCAGTAGAACTTGATTACTTGACTTGAGCACCTTAGATCTTGAATTGTAAGGCACTGTATAGGTTGCTGTGATAACAGGGTGGAATCCAAAATATTTCCAACTGCTGTAGACACCTAGATTGGGATCTGATAACAGGGAAGAGGAAATCACATTGAAAGGGGAACTTATTCATAATCAATTTAGAGTAGTTGGGCATTGGATGTACTTGATACCAAAGTCAGAGATGAGATTAACTGTATTGCTATGTTTCAGGTGGTCCCAGCCATGAGTTTACATTCTTGTGCAAAAAGACACTGTTATTATAATTTAGTCACTTGAATACTGCACATAGGCCCAGACAAGCTTGGTGTCCAGCACTGCAGACCTTTGTTTTGAGCTAGAGTCATTTTAGCTTGCATTCTAGAAGATTTAGTAAACTTTTAGGCTATGTTAACTTTAACATAGATCATGTTAGCATAATTGAGGCTAAGAGAAGTTGTGGAAAAAGAGCTGAGTCACAGGCAAAAGAAACGTTTTGGAAGATTAGTCAGTTTTAGAACATCTAATTTTGATAAAGGGAGTAGGTCAGTGTATAGCATCTTGACCAGGGGTGGGTAAAATACAGCCTGCGGGCCTAACATGGCCTGTGGACAGGCTTTGTCTGGCCTGCAAGGGGTCCTTTGGTCCCTCCTGGCCCAGGCACTGCCTGGCCCTGATGCATCCTGCCGCCCCCTGAACGCATAGCATGCCTGGGGCAGCTCCGGGGCTGGACTGCCTCTCTAGGTAGCCCAGGTGGCAGAAGCTCTGCTGCCACTGCCACTGGCTCCAGCCCCATGATACTGGCAGAGACCCATGTGCACAGACCAGACCTGGCCCACCCCATGCCTGCTCCAGACTCTCCTGCTTGGGCTGAGCAGCAGCAGTAACTGACGGGCAGAAACTGTTCCTCATTGTGGGGGAAAAGCAGCCTCTTCCCTTCGCCACTGCCAGACACTTAGAACTGCAGCCCCCCAAGCTGCCCTGTGGTTGTTCTGCACTGCCACCACTGTACTGCTGGGCAGTCAGGAGATGGCGGTGATCCCAGTGGAGATTCAGGGGATCCCAGAGTGGGCTTCACATGGCTGCAGCAGGAAACATCCATGGCGGCAAGGGGCCACTTTTCCCCCACCCTAAGGAACAGTTTCTGTCCAGCAGCTGCCACTAATGCTGCTGTTTAGTCTGGGCAAGTTCAGGGCAGGCATGGGATGGAGCAGGCTGAATCAGGGCTGTGTGTGTAGGTCCTTGCCAGTATTATGGGGCTGGAGCTAGCAGCGGTGGCAGCTGGAAGGAGATGCTGCTGCCTTGGCCGCCTAAAAATACAGTCATAGATTCATAGATTCTTAGATGTAGGGTCAGAAATGACCTTGTAGATCTTCTAGTCTGACCCCCTGCCATGGGCAGGAGAGAAAACTGGGCTCAAATTACCCCAACCAGGTAAAGGTAGAGCCTCCTCTTAAAGGCCCCCAGGGTAGGAGCCATCACCACTTCCCTTGGAAGTTGGTTCCAGATCCTAGCCACCCTGACTATGAAGTAGTACCTTCTCATGTCTAGTCTAAACCTACTCCCTAGCAACTTATGGCCTTTTTTCCTTGTTACTCTGGGAGGTGCTCAGGGGAACAAGGTCTCTCCCAAACCCCTCTGGTTCCTCCTAGTAAGTTTATAGACAGCCACCAAGTCTCCCCTCAGCCTTCTCTAGTGAAGGCTGAACAGGTTAAGGTCCCATAGCTTCTCCTCATAGGGTCTACCCTGCTGTCCCCGGATCATGTGAGTTGCCCTCCTTTGGACCCTCTCAATGCTGTCCACATCCCTCCTGAAGTGCGGCCCCCAGAACTGGACGCAGTACTCCTGTTGTGGCCTGACCAGTGTTGCATAGAGGGGGAGAATCACCTTCTTGGCCCTGCTTGTGATGCATCTGTAGATGCAGGACAAGGTACAGTTAGCCCTACAGACCATGTTCTTGCATTGTTGGCCCATAGATTCGTAGATTCATAGATGTTAGGGTTGGAAGGGACCTCAGCAGATCATTGAGTCTGACCCCTGCATAGGCATGAAAGAGTGCTGGGTTCAGATGACCCCAGACAGATGCCTATCTAACCTCCTCTTGAAGACCCCCAGGGTAGGAGAGAGCACTACTTTCCTTGGAAGCCCATTCCAGATTTTGGCCACTCTAACTCTGAAGAAGTTCTTCCAGTCTAAATCTGTTCTCTGCTAACTTATGGCCATTATTACTTGTAACCCTCAGGGGTGCCTTGGTGAGTAGAGCCTCGCCAATTCCCTTCTGCACCCGCATGATGAATTTATAGGCAGTTACAAGGTCACCGCTCAACCTTCTCTTGTGGAGGTTGAAGAAGTCCAGGTGCCCTAGTCTCTCCTTGTAAGGCTTGGCCTGCAAACTCTTAACCATACGAGTGGCCCTTCTCTGGACCCTCTCCAGGTTGTCCACATTCCTCTTGAAGTGTGTCGCACACAACTGCACGCAGTATTCCAACTGCAGTCTGACCAGTGCCCGATAGAGGGGAAGTATCACCTCTTCTGTTCTGTTTGGCATCTGCTGATGCATGATAAAGTGGCTTTAGCTTTGCTGATGACTTCCATCACACTGATGACTCATGTTCATCTTGAAGTCTACTAGGACTCCTAGATCTTTTCCGCTTCTGTGCTGCTGAGCAGGTCAGTTCCTAGGCAGTAGGTGTGTTGGATATTTTTCCTCCCTAGGTGCAGTACTTTGCATTTCTCCTTGTTAAATCACATTCTATTTTCTGCCCATTTGTCCAACCTGTCTAGGTCTGCCTGTAGTTGTTCCCTGCCCTCTGTGTGTCCATTTCTCCCCACAGTTTTGTATCATCAGCAAACTTGAACAGACTACACTTCACTGCCTCATCCAAATCACTGATGAAGACATTGAAGAGTATCGGTCCAAGGACAGAGCCCTGTGGGACCCCACTGCCCACATCTTTCCAGGTCAATACCGACTCATCCACCACCACTCTCTGGGTACAGCCCTGTAGCCAATTTGCCACCCACTGGACTCTGTAATCATCCAAGTCACAGCCTCTTAAGTTGTTCACTAGTATGGGATGGTATACCATATCGAAGGCCTTCCTGAAGTCAAAGTAAACTATATCTACCCCTACTCCTGTATCCAGGTGTTTTGTAACCTGGTCATAAAAAGCGACTAGTTTAGTCAGGCATGATCTACCTGGTATGGACCTGTGCTGATTTCCCCTCACCATAATTTTTCCTGCTGGGCTCTCACATATGTGAACCTTAATAATCTTTTCAAAGACTTTACCAAGGATGGAGGTGAGACTGACTGGCCTGTAGTTGCCTGGATCCTCCTTCCTCCCTTTCTTGAAAATAGGGACCACATTGGCCCTTTTCTAATCCTCCAGGACCTGGCCCATGTGCCACAAGTGCTCAAATATTCTTGCCAATGGCTATGCAATGACATCAGCCAGTGCCTTCAGGACCCTCAGATGGAACTCACCTGGGCCAGCCGACTTAAACGCATCCAGTCCTTCCAAGTGACTCTGCGCCATCTCAAGGTCAACACTTGGTAGTCTGTTGCCCAGCTGTTGTCTCTCTATGAACCCATTGAAAGACTTGTTTTGCCCCTCATTTAGGAACACTGAGGCAAAGAACTCATTGAGGATTTCAGCCTTTTCCCCCCAGTCTGTCACCAATTGCTTTTGCCCATTCAGTAGTGGTCCTATACTGCCCTGGGACTTCCTTTTACTCCCTATATATCTGAAAAACAATTTTTGTTATCCTTAACTTGGGATGCCATGCTCAGCACCATGGTATCTTTGGCCTTTCTAACTGCCTCCCTACAACTGCAAGCTGAGGAGTCATACTCCTCTTTAGTAATTTCTCCCTGTTTCCATTACTTATATGCCCCCCTTTTTGCCCTTAGGCTGCTCTTGATTTCTCTGGTCAGCCAAGGAAGCCTCCTTTACCCCTTTTCCCCCGCATTAAGATTGTCTCCCTCTGTGCCCAAAGGATCGTTTCCTTAAGGCACAGCTACCCTTCCTGGGCTCCCATCTTGCCAAATCTCTTACCCTGCAGTGCGTCATTGACTAAACACCTGAGCTCACTAAAGTCAGCCTTCCTAAATTCTAGCACTTCCACCCTACTAGTTACCTTTCCCACTCTACGCCTTTTGGTGAATTCTATTATTTGGTGGTCACTGTCCCCCAGGTGACCACTGATCTGTAGATCCCCTATCATGTCATCCCCATTGCCAATAGCAAACCCAGTATGGCATTCCCCCTAGTGGGACCATGTACCTCCTGCATCAGGTGGAGGTCCTATTCACAGGATAGGAACCTGTGTGAATGGTGGGGATTTGCTGTCTGCAACCCCCAGCAGATGTCAGGGTAGTTCAGGTCCCCCATGTTCCCTCAGGTCCACCATGTTCATCTTGGAGTCAGTAATGACTCCAAGATCTCTTTCTGCCACCGTGCTTTCAAGAAAGGAGTTCCCCAGCCTATAGGTACGCTGCTGGTTCCTAATGCCCAAGTGCAGCACCCTGCACTTCTCAGTATTAAATCCCATCCTATTTTCATTTGCCCACCCCTGTAACCTGTCCAGGTCCTGCTGTAATCTGTCCTTCCCTTCTAGCATGCCCACCCCACCCCAAATCTTGGTGTCATCTGTGAATTTAAACAGGGTGCTCTTCACCCTGTTGGCCAAGTTGCTAATAAAGAAATTGAACAGTGCGGGCCCAAGGACTGAGCCCTGGGGGACCCCACTGCCCACTTCCCTCCAGGTTGAAAATAACCCGTCCACCACCACTCTCTGAATATGACCCCTCAGCCAATTAGCAATCCATCTGACTGTGTAGGCATCATTGCCACAGTCACCTAGCTTTTTAATGAGAATGGGGTGGAAGACAGTGTCAAAGGCCTTCCTGAAGTCATAGAAGAATCATAGAATCATAGAAGCAATGAGTCAGAAGGGACCTAGACAGATCATCTAGTCCAATCCTCTGCCATGGGCAGGAAGGAGCACTGGGAGTAGGCAGGGTCATAAGACCCCAGCCAGGTGCCTATCCAGTCTCCTCTTGAAGATTTCCAGGGAATGTGAGAGCACCACCTCTCTGGGAAGCCTATTCCAGGCTCTGACCATCCTTACAGTGAAGTAGTTCTTCCTAATATCCAACCTAAACCTATCCTCCCTCAGCTTGTGGCCATTGTTCCTGGTGACTCCAAGTGGGGCCCTGGTGAACAGACTTTCCCCGAGTCCCTGCTGGTGGTCCCTGATAAGGTTGTAGGCAGCCACAAGATCCCCCCTTCAGTCTCCTCTTGTGGAAAAGTAGTAAGAAAGACTAGTCCAGAAAGACTACATCCACCATGACACCTGTGTCCAGAGATTTTGTGACCCGATCATAGGAGGCAATCAGGTTGGTCTGACAGTCCACCCTTGGAGCCATCCTAACCCCACTGCATGCCTAGGAGTGGCAGGAATCACTACAGGTGGGCAGTGCAGAGTAGGCACAGGGTGTGCTGGGGTTGGGGCTGTGAACGTGGGTTCCATCTGATCCACTTCCACTGGAGTGAGTCCAGAGCAGGCATGGGATGGGGCAAGGGCTGCATACTGTTGGCCTGTTGGCAGTGACAGGGAGGCACCACAGGGCACATGGGTTCCAGGAAGTTGCATGGTGGAGGCAAGTGCTGACCAGCTCAGGGGGTCATAGATTCATAGATTCATAGATGCTAGGGTCGGAAGGGACCTCAATAGATCATCGAGTCCGACCCCCTGCATAAGCAGGAAAGAGTGCTGGGCCTACATTACCCCAGCTAGATACACATCCAACCTTCGCTTGAAGACCCCCAGGGTAGGGGAGAGCACCACCTCCCTTGGGAGCCCGTTCCAGACCTTGGCCACTTGAACTGTGAAGAAGTTCCTCCTAATATCCAATCTAAATCTGCTCTCTTCTAGCTTGTGGCCATTATTTCTTGTAACCCCCGGGGGCGCCTTGGTGAATAAATACTCACCAATTCCCTTCTGTGCCCCCCTGACAAACTTATAGGCAGCCACCAGGTCGCCTCTCAACCTTCTCTTGCGGAGGCTGAAAAGGTCCAGTTTCTCTAATCTCTCCTCGTAGGGCTTGGCCTGCAGGCCCTTAACCATACGAGTGGCCCTTCTCTGGACCCTCTCCAGGTTATCCGCATCCTTCTTGAAGTGCGGCGCCCAGAATTGCACGCAGTACTCCATCTGCGGTCTGACCAGCGCCCGATAGAGGGGAAGTATCACTTCCTTGGACCTATTTGTCATGCATCTGCTGATGCACGATAAAGTGCCATTGGCTTTTCTGATGGTTTCATCACACTGCCGACTCATGTTCATCTTGGAGTCCACTAGGACTCCAAGATCCCTTTCCACTTCCGTGCCACCCAGCAGGTCATTTCCTAGGCTGTAGGTGTGCTGGACATTTTTCCTCCCTAGATGCAGCACTTTGCATTTCTCCTTGTTGAACTGCATTCTGTTGTTTTCTGCCCACTTGTCTAACCTGTCCAGGTCTGCTTGCAGCTGCTCCCTGCCCTCCGGCGTGTCCACTTTGCCCCATAGCTTAGTGTCATCTGCAAACTTGGACAGAGTACATTTCACCCCCTCGTCCAAGTTGCTGATGAAGACATTAAAGAGTATCGGTCCAAGCACCGAGCCCTGCGGGACCCCACTGCCCACACCCCTCCAGGTCGAAACCGACCCATCCACCACGACTCTCTGGGTGCGACCCTCCAGCCAATTCTCCACCCACCGGACTGTGCAGTCACCCAAGTCACAGCCCCTTAACTTGTTCACCAGTATGGGGTGGGATACCGTATCAAAGGCCTTCCTGAAGTCCAAGTATACGACATCCACCCCTCCTCCTGCGTCGAGGCGTTTTGTGACCTGGTCATAAAAAGAGACTAGATTGGTCAGGCACGATCTACCTGCCACGAACCCGTGCTGGTTTCCCCTCAGCATAATTTGTCCTGCCAGGCTCTCACAAATGTGAGCCTTGATGATTTTCTCAAAGATTTTGCCAAGGATGGAGGTGAGACTGACTGGCCTATAGTTACCCGGGTCCTCCTTCCTCCCCTTCTTGAAAATGGGAACCACATTGGCCCTTTTCCAGTCCTCCGGGACTTGACCCGTGCGCCACGAGCATTCAAATATTCCCGCCAGTGGCTCTGCAATGATGTCGGCCAGTGCCTTCAGTACCCTCGGATGGAGCTCATCCAGGCCTGCCGACTTAAAGGCATCCAGTTCTTCCAAGTGACCCTGCACCACCTCAGGGTCCACGCATGGAAGTCTGGTGCCTTGCTGCTGCCTCCCTACACTCCCAGTGAGAGACTTGTCATGCCTCTCACTTAGGAACACTGAGGCGAAGAACTCGTTGAGGAGTTCAGCCTTGTCCCCTCTGTCCGTCACCAATTGTTTCTGCCCATTTAGCAGGGGTCCTATTCCTCCCTGGGCCTTCCTTTTACTCCCTATATATCTAAAAAACAATTTCTTATTGTCTTTTACTTGGGTTGCCATCCTCAGCTCCATGGTAGCTTTGGCCTGTCTAACTGCCTCCCTACAAGCACGAGCAGAAGAGGTATATTCCTCTTTGGTGATCTCTCCCTGTTTCCACTTTTTATGTGCTCCCCTTTTGGCCCTTAGTCTGCCCAGGATTTCTCTGGTCAGCCAGGGAAGCCTCCTGGCCCCTTTCCCTCTTTTACCTCGCACGGGGATCATCTCGCTTTGTGCGAGAAGGATAGCTTCCTTAAGGCACAGCCACCCTTCTTGGGCTCCCATCATTTCAAAACTACTACTCTGTAGTGCGTCCTTCACTAATCGCCTGAGTTCACTGAAATCAGCTTTCCTAAAGTCCAGCACGTTCACCCTACTGGTTACCTTACCCACTCGATGCCTTATGTTGAATTGTACTTTTAGGTGATCACTGTCCCCCAGATGGCTACCGATCTGTAGGTCCCCTACTATGTCATCCCCCGTTGCCAATACCAGATCCAGTAAGGCATTCCCCCTAGTGGGACCATGTACCTCCTGCGTCAGGTGGAGGTCCTGTACACAGGTTAGAAACCTGCGTGAGCGGTGGGACTTTGCTGTCTGTGTCTCCCAGCAGATGTCCGGGTAGTTTAGGTCCCCCATGACCACCGCCTCTTTAGCTTTTATGGTCTCTGAGAGTTGCCTCAGGAGCCCCAAATCTATTTCTTCCCCTTGATGTGGGCGTCTGTAGCAGACCCCTACCACCAAATCCTTTTCTCCTTGCCCCCCATGTAGCCTAACCCACAGTCCTTCTACTTCCTCATCCTTTGATTCTGTCTTGATGAGGGTTGATGTATATTGCTCCTTAACATAGAGCGCAACCCCTCCCCCCCTTTTCCCCACTCTGTCCTTTCTGTACAATCTATAGCCCTCAATATGTACCGCCCAGTCGTGGGATGGATCCCACCAGGTTTCCGTCAGCCCCACTAAGTCATAGTCGTTTAGTGCAACCAGGAGCGCTAGTTCATCCTGCTTGTTCCCCATGCTCCTAGCATTAGTATATAGGCACTTGAGCCCTGTGACTGGTGCTTTTGCTACCCCCTCGCTCCAAGTCCTAAAGGGCTTTTTGTCTCTAACCTTCCCGTTCCTTACCTGTGCCGTATTGCTGTCCACCCCCTGTCTTTCATGTTCCCAAAGCTCTCTTTCTTCAGGCTGGGCTGTCCTTGTGGGTGCCACCTGGTTTGGTGGTCCACAGCTTCCCCCACCCTCATTTTCCCCTCCCCCCGATAAGCCTAGTTTAAAGCCCGCCGGAGGAGATCCGCCAACCTGGAAGAAAACACACGCTTACCTTTGGGGGACAGGTGAAGCCCATCCCAGCTGAGCATGTCCCTCGTTGTAATGTGTGGGTCATTGTCCAGGAAGCCGAAGCCTGCCTCGAGACACCACTGCCGAAGCCGCCAGTTGGTCTCTCGGATGCAGTTCTCATGCCGTCTTCCGCGTCCGTTCACTGGTAGGATGGAAGAGAATACCACCTGTGCACCAAATTCCCTCAGCACGCCGCCCAGAGCCTGGTAGTCTGCCATCAGGTGATCGGGGGTTCTCCTGGCCGCATCATTAGTACCCACATGGACAAGGACCATGGGGTAGTAATCGGTGGGCTTGATTACTTATGAATAGTCCTGCAAGGGGGGGCTCCCATGTACACCCCATCATACCCACAAATACTGCCCCACAAACCCCATAACCACACCCTCCCCCACATACAATCACATACTGCACCCACCCACATCCTCCCCCACATACACCCTCCCCACACATACCTGCACACCTCTGGGGGGAGCCCTACTTACTGCTATTCACTAACACCCCACCACATACACATACACACACAATTCTCCCCAAACACACCCTGCACCCACCACCCACACACCCCATATTCCTCCACAAACCCCATACTCACCCCAATACATTGACACAAACATCCCCCCACGAACCCCCCATACCTACCCACCCACATCCACACATACCCCCACACCCTCCTCTATACCTCACATACACACACAACCACACATGCCCATGCACAGCTCCACAAACCCCATGCCCACCCACCCTCACCTACCAACAGCTTCCCACAAACCCCATAAGCATTAACCCATACCCCCACCCCTCCATACCACCGCACAACATACAAGAGTAAGACTTCATTTGGAGCTATTATGCAATCACCTCTATAAACAAGATGCAAATACACACAAATAAGGGCAAAATATTTTTTTAAAATAAAATTAAAATATATTATTGTGGAGGTTTGTTTTTTAGTATATTTCATAGATTTCATAGACATTAGGGCTGGAAGGGGCCTCGGGAGATCATTGAGTCCAGCCCCCTGCCCAAAGGGCAGGAAGTCAGCTGGGGTGATAGGATCCCAGCAAGATAAGCAGGGCTACCCTTGCAGCCCTCAACAGCTCACCAAAATGCATTAAACATCCCTCCAGCCAAAATAATTGCCTGCCCCGATCTTGACTAATAGAATGACATAAAAGCATATTCTTGTTACCATGTTGGTGAGTGTTTCTACCAAATAATGATGGAAGACCTGAGAAGGAGGATAAAAAGGGCTTCAGTGCTCTGTGGTGTATTCCTCTGATATCTTGTGCTGGAGTTTCTATCAGCAGATATAGTGAGGCCCACATGTCTTAGAATTTAGTCTCTAAGTTTGGGTAAGAGCTCCCTGACAGGCTGACCACCATTTAGCAATTCTTAAGATTATAACATGTGTAAAGGTTCTGAGATGTAAGGCTACTTATTGCTGCTTGGACCATACAGTCTATCTAGATATATATTGTATTATTCTTTATTTTCTAGTAATATTCATAATAAGAAATTCTAATAAAGTTTGCTTGTGCATGTACTCCACTGAAGTACTAATTTTGCATAAGAACAGGGACTGTCAAAAGAAACCCTCAGACCCCCAAATCTACTATATAGTATCCAAATAAAAGTATTAAGTATCATTCTAAATAAAAAAAAAAGTTATTAACTGTTGGTGTTTTGTACTTTAGAACCCATGTCACTAAGCGGTCTGAAATCAGTCTCTGTTCAGGAAATTGATTAATAAACAATTCATACCTTCCACTACCTTATCAGGTTACTAATGAATAAATAAAATATTTCTAATTCTTGTAGCCAGATTTGGTGAAGTGAGAAAATGTGATGTCTGTCCCTTTCCATGTCTAGTATAAAAACATACCTTCAAAGAAGAGAGGAAAAAACATTTATACACTGTCATTTGTTTATCACAGCATGAAGTAACTCTCCCAGAGGCTACAGATTATTGTGGTATTGTTCCTTCTGTAATGTCAACAAAAACTTTATGCAGTGTTCCTTTGCAATATTGATACATTCATCCTTTCCCTAAGGTAAAGCGATTCAATACTCATTCAACCAATACAGAAGTTGAAAAACCGAGTACCAAGTCTGGGACAAGAAAGCTATCTAGGGCAACCTATATGAAATGCTAACCATCTGCCTATATAAATACTTGTACACCATGGTTTTTATATAATTTAAGTCTTAATTAGAATTTGTATGGACAAAAATGTAGCTTTTCTTCTTTTGCTGTGTTGGGCTCTAAGGCCTGGCTTTGCAGGAGGGAAGCAGTTTACTGAACCATTGTTTGGATGGGGCAGGTCCAGATAAAATACTTCAGAGCATTTTCTTCACAATGTTCCTTATACCTGTTTTTGAAGAAACCGGTCTCAGTTATCCCTGTTGTCAAATACTGGCTGGAAGACAAAATGTATGTGAGTGTAAAGGTGGTTTATATGAATGTTTTCTTACTCCACCAATCTGTTTGGTTGCAAACCTTTGAAGACTGTTCAGGCCTAGAATCCTACTGCTCCTATCCCTTCCAGAGTCAACCAGAGTTTGCTATTACATCTTGGCCTGTGGTAGAAATCTGTTTTTAACTTCCTTGTCAAAAACAATGTTTTAAGACTAATAAGCATGTATGAACAGCATTTCCCTCACCTGGGGCATAGCTTAATAAGTGGAAGACAACTTTGATGACTTGCCATATATTTTCTGTTGTACAAATAGCAGACTGGTCACAGAGAAGGAGCTGAGCCATATTCCTATTGAGATATATTTTATCTGTAATGCTGGGTGGGAAATAAAGAAAATAACAAATATACAGAAAGGCATCTTGAGAAAAAGGGAAAAAAAGAGCATGATGGTGGGAAGGGAAGGGGAAAGGAGATGGACAGACAGTGAAGAAGAAAGAATAAAAAAATGGTAACTTGTCTCTGGCCCCCCGTGACCTCAGTCCTACTCATCAATTGTAATATCTTTGTGGTAGTAAGAATTTAGTCTAAGCCTCACTGTTCCAACTAAAGGCAATAATATCTGACTTGACAGAGAATCTTTTTTGCTTGCTAGATACGTAGGACATATCTCATACTAATGAACTAAATTCCTGATTGTATCCAGCAGAGGGTGATGGTGGTAAACACATTAGCCATTTCATTACCACATTTGCATAAGAAACTGGAGGAATAAAAGTAATAAGTAAAGAAATTAGGTAGAGTTCTTTTGCCCTTTCTGCACTTGCACATAGTTTGTGATTCTCTTACCCATGAAGCATGGATATTGTCAAAGATCAAAGTCTTTGATTTCAGATGCCGATGGCAAAAGGCCAGATGGCAAAAGGTCAGAAGCTAACACAACAAACTCTGTAATTGTAGTCTTACACTATTATTCTTTAGTTTGTAACAGTGCTGCATGCACACACCCCTGTCTGTGCCTCATTTGAAATCACTTGAGCATCTCATACAAGAGAGAAACTAACCTTGACAGCCCAGCACGAAAGATAAAGTACCTATAGTAATAAGATTAGCTGACTCTAATGAAACTGTAAGATCAGAATAATGTGTCGTGCTTACCCTCTTGTGACCAAACAGGCTCAGTACCACCTAAACTAAAAGAAAGACCCCCACTTTCTTGAAGGATGGGCTGCCAGTATGAAACCTGAGCAAACAAAGAGAGCACAAGGCCAACTCGTTAATTATTCATGCCTGGCGTGTAATAATTGGTTACCTGGCCAAGTATAACTTTGAAAGAACTTCCGCCCAAAGCGGAGAACTCTCTACACACACACCCAGGAGACGCAGTTTGTAAAGTGGCCTCTTACAAACATCTCCCCACCTTCGATCCTTATCTCGGCGTAACCCCGTCCTTGCTGGCTTGATTATCTCCCTCATTATCTTTCTTATCAAGAGCTCTTGGTAAGCTGCAGACTGCAACGGCTTGTGTGAATCGCTCGGAATCAAGTCTATTACCCACCCTGTAAATGCTGGGTAACAACATATCTGCATGCTGTAACTGAATAAATCAACTCCTCTACCTACGCTGCATCACATCAGTAGCGTAAGTAAAATAAACTTTCTGTGTAACCAATACGCTTTAAATCATCTGACTCCTGCTTGCTGTTATCACCCACCTGTCCGGTCATAAATACCCCCTCGCGCCAAGCCAGTTGTGCTGACCCAGGTTCGCAGGTCAAGGGTGCACCAGTCAGCAGGGTGCGACAGATATGTCATATGAATACAGTTAGTAGGCTACTCAGTGATCCAGTAGCTATACACACATAGGCTGGCATAAGGCCCATGTGCTGGCTTTATGTATTATAAGGCTTCTAACCCCGACCCACAGATCTTCAACCTACCAGCAGTGACAGGATAAAGCCTGGATTAGATTGCCTAGTCTGCCCACGATGTTATAGTTTCTCTTCTGCCATGACTTTGATAGTAAATTAAGAAAGGCAGTTTCCCATGTGCGACTTTCCAACATCTTTTCCTGTTCTCTTCATGGGGCTCCAAACCTCCCCTTTACCCCACCCTAACCACAACCAGACTCCCATGGAGGGGGATCTTATCTGGAGTCTCTGATGATTCTAACAGCCCAGTATTTCTACATCCGCCCTGCAGCAGCCACCTTCTTGACTGGCCTTTGGCTTAATTTTAGTCTGTTTCCTATAGGCTTTGGCTGTCATCAACTTAGGAGCACATCCCTTAACCAACTCAGTCCTGAGCCCCCCTGACTTATGCTATGAGGCCCCAGTGACAATTTATAGGGTTTTACTATTCTTCACTGGGCCTTAGCCTCAGGGTCCAGCCCTAAATTCTATGAGTCCCTTTGAATCCTGTTTCCCAATACTGTATTCAGGACTGGAAATGTCACAAGGGGCTCCAGACTCCTCTTGCCCCCCTTTGGCCCTATAAGGCCATCTCTGGGATCTGTGCAGGCAAAGCACTCGGGCCCGTTACTGGATCCACCTCTACCCTGGGCCCTCTGACCTATAGTTACTCTTGGGATCTCTTTGTCCTCAGTAATCATTAGATCCTGGGTCTGCTTTCATGCCAGGATCTGTCTGAAGAGTGGAACAGAAGGAATAGAGAAGGGACTGCAGAATAGCTAACCTGTGCTGTGGCCATTAGAACACTGTTCTAGGAAGTTAGAAAGATAAAGGTTCAAAAAATGTCTGCGTGAGGGGCCGTAGGCCTTCCACTTCGTTAGTAAGAGACCAAACCACTCAGCTAAAGGATATAAAACGTAAGCCATCTCACTTGCCAACCCCTGCTGCCTTTCACCACTCACCTATGAATCACAAGTTTTTATGTAGCTACAGTGACTTTACTGATTTATGAATATATACTGAATGCAGGCTTTAGATATTCATCCAGTGAATAGCCTACTGTGCATGTTCAGAATACATGTGAACATGTAGACCAAGTACAGACAGTCAAAAAGCCTGAGGCTGAATTGATTCAGTCTTTGCAAATTAATCTAAACTGCAGAGATTAAATTGAAAAAGAACTGAATAGACATTCAGGTAATACAGCCGCATGCCTGCAGCAGTTCAGGGTTAGGGTTAGGGTTAGGGTTAGGGTTAGGGTTAGGGTTAGCTGCGGCGAGTGAGAGCACGGCTCTCTAGCCCATCTAGAATGGGCAGTGCATTTGCTTCCTCTTCCTGCTGCCCTGAGATCTCTGAGATTTGGAGTCTAAAATCACAGCAGAAGGACTCTGCAGGGTTGCTCATCATTTTCTCTGCCTGCTTCCAGGTGTCTTTGGGATTTGTAGTCCACAGTCGCAGAAAGCAGTAAATTTGAGTGGGGGGAAGGGGTGTTTAACTTCAGTCCCTGACCCCAGATCTCAATCAGAGTTTGCTGGGGGGGCAGTCCCTGCCCTCTTGTAGTTGGACTTGTCCCCCCACCCCTTTGTCAGCCAGTGTCCCTGCTCCAGCTAGGGATCAGAGGGGTGGTGAGCCATGCTCTCTGGAGCAGACAGCACAATCCAGCCCAGGGCTGCAAGTCATATTGGGAAGCTGGGGGGACTCTGATTTATCTTGAAATGGGAAGTGGTCAGGGACAGAAGTTCGATAAACCAGTTTGACCCAAATCAGTTAAGTATGATACTACATTCAACCAGATTTACCTTAAACCAGTTTCAGCCATTTTGAAACTGGTTTATGTACACCAAGCTTCTGTTCTGTTAGGTTTAAAACACATCACTTAAACCAGTCTATGTGTAACTTCTGTCCCTAGCCTTAGGCATCCACATTATCTGGGTAACAGGGCAATAGAATTGCAAACTATGTGCAAGAGACAAAAATGCCCATCATTTAGGTGCATTGAAGGCAACATAATTCTGTACTCCATTTTGATTTATTATTCCACATTTTTGTACTGTGAACTTTCTAATTTTGCTGGTACAGATGCGTATATAATGGTAATTCTTAAAATGCATACAGTGCCTTGTTGTACAGGATCACAATTTGGAAAGGCTTTCAATATATTTTGAAATATAATTTAAGGTATACATATTAAAATGAAAAAGGTTCATTCAAAGGTTCTTCAAAATTTAAATATTTGCCTGATACTAGATGCTCCACAAAGACTCCATTCTATTGTATTTAAAAGAAGTCCATATTTTTTCCACATACAACTGAATTACTATTAAATGTTAAGACAGCTCTATAGCCAGATCACAAATCTGGTGATAAGCCAAGCTTTTATCCAGGCTTGGAAGTATCTTTCTCCATAACATGTTGACCATGAACACTCCCATTCTGATAGTACTCTTATTCTTTGAATTACTCGTACAAAACCTGTTTCCATATAGAAAGCATTTCACTGATTTAAGAGCAAAAAATATTTATGATTGCTGACTATTTCAAAAAGCAGATGATCAGTAAAGTAATAATAATGCCAGCTAGAAAGAAAGGAGGAAAGAAAGAGAGACTGATTTAATTTACCAGTAAATCATGTTTTTATATAGTATAATAAAGCTAAGAAGGAATTATGGATTTGATGAGAAACTAGAGGGTAAAAGTTGCTGGTCTGTGTTACACAGGTCAAATTAGATAATCATAAAGATCCAGTCTGGCTTGAAGTCTATGATTAACAGGAAAAGCAGAGTGAACTATATTTCACCTGAGAGCTGACATGCACAATCATGGCTATTTGGTAAGACCAAAAAAGCAGTCTGTGTTATTTAACCATTTTTCAAATAAGTTTTAATGCTGAAAAATCCTTATAGGAAAGGCAAAAGCCCAAACAGTTTAAAGAAGTTAGATGGCTGGCTTTCACCTTGGAAACTAAATAGTTCAGAAAGCCATAGTCAACAGTCTACTTTTTCAGGTGCTAGGAACAAACTGGCATAAAGAAAAGATTTAACATAAAAGGTAGTGGACCAAGTGGCGGTGGGGTGCTGCTAAGAGAAGTAATAAGGAATTAGATCAATTAAGATGAATGAGACAGTTAATACCAAAAGAGCCATCAGATTAAACAGCTGGTGGTCCCGATAATGGAATAAGAATCCATAGTCTCTGCTGAGACCATGCCATGCTTAATATAATCCAGTCTATAGAAGATTTCTTGTTCTGCAAATTCATAATCAAATTGTTTCATTTTTCTTGTTTGTTTGTTTGGCTGGTTGTTCAAGGACAGTACAGGTCTTCTGCCAATAACCACAGGCATAACAAGCTGCCCTACAGTTCTGAAGACAAGTAGGCTGGGATCAAATACAGGTGGTAGGCATTTATTGTTATGTTTGCATGGATATTTCCTGATCTCCCAGCTGCAGTGCTCAGATTCTGAATTGCATTAAGGAGAAATGTGTACAAAGATCCATGGGTAGCTGTAGCCAGTTATTTTCCCTCTTATGGATATTTTGCTACCTGTGTAAAAATAGGTACCTTCCCCTCCCCCACACCCCACCCTGAGCTTGGGTTGATACCAGTGTTTGAAGCAAAACTATTGTTTTCCTTTTTTTGCAATACTTATACCACGCTGTATCAATTCTGTGGAACAGTACAGGATATTTCTTTTTAGTGTTTTCATAGTCAGGCATTTCCAAAAGTAATACATTCATTTGACAAAAGAAGGAAAGAGAGAGAGAAGAAGAAGAGAGAAATATCCCTGTGTTGAAAATATCAATGAAATTTTGGAAATGGCACAAAAAAGTCAATGACTAGAATAAAAAGAAGAAGAAAAAAGAAAGAAAAAAGAAAGTCAGACAGTGCTTAAGAACAGACAGGAAAATAATTTAAAAGGAGATATTTAAATGGCAAGAAACAGTTGGTAAATTTGCAGCAGAAAGTCAGAATAAATAAGAACCATAATGAAGTTATAGGCTTTCAAGAAAATAAATGCTTCCTACTTGTTAAAACTGAAGAGAAGCAGAGAAGTTAAAACGCAGTTGTGACTTATACTGCGACCAAGCATAGATTACTAGAAGAATTGCAGCATTTAAGCCAACACATTAATTCCTTGAATGTTGACTGGCAATGTTATGCTTGCTGTGTTGATCCACTATTAGTGAAGCACCTAGCAGCTTTTTGAGAGAGGTGGTCTGGGAAAAGTCACTCTAACCTTAAATCTGAATAAATACCAGAGCATTTTAACCAGCAGCCTCTTAATAATTTTGGAGAACTCCCATCTTTTTTCAAAGCTTCTCAGCTGGTATCAGGTGCTGGGCACTTGTAGAACTTGAAATATAGGACAGTATAGAAAAGATATACTGTATAGATTACTTGCATAAAAAGTACAGCTGTTCAAAACAGAAACATTCTGCTTTGACTTCCATTTCAAAGTTTTGATGGAACAGTGTTTCCTTTCAAGTTTCATTTTGTTTTGAAAGCACTGCTCCATTTTGTTTCATTGAAACTGTTTCACTGTGGGTCACCCGCACTCCCAGAGGGCTTCGGGGTCTGTGCCAGACTGGTCCCAGGGGTGCAGGCCCCTGATGTGCTTGCCAGATGACAGGAAGCTGGTGCTGCCGTTGGCCCAGCCAGCAACATCAGTGTTCCCCGTAAGGGCTGTGCCCACCTAGCAGCACTAGCCTCCTGTCATCCAGCAGACAGATCAGGGACTTGTCTGAACAGCTGGGAGGGCTGTGGGGGCTGTGCCAGAGTGTCCCTGGGGGTATAGGCCCCAGATCTGCCTGTTGGATGACAGGAGACTCGTTCTGCTACCTGAGGCCAGTGGAAGGAGGGCCCAGGGCAAATCAGCTCATGTGTGGTCCTGTCCCCCACCCTGGGATTGGGGTGGGGATGGCTCCCCAAATGAGCTGATTTGCCCTGGGCCCCACACCCTCCTTGCATGGGCTCTGGTGCAGAGCCCAGAGAAAATGACTTCATGCAGGGAGCCACCTTGGGCTCCCCACATGAGCTGATTTGTCCCGGGCCCCACACCAGAACCGACCTGAAGAGTGTGTGGGGCCCAGAGCAAATCAGGCCATGCAGGGACCCACTCCCACCCTAGGATCGGGTTGGCAGTTGGCTGTGTGGTCTTGGCTCTGTGGGCCCAAGTCTGAGCCACTGCCAGGGAAGTTTGTGGTGGTGGCGAACATGCCCTGGCTACCCAAGGAGAAAAACTTTCTCATACCTCTTTGCCTGAGGGCAAAGTAGGGGGATCACAGCGGCAGTACCCCCCCACTGCCTAGCCCCAACATCCCCCAGAACAGGCGGCAGGGAGAGGGAGGCAGCAGACAGAGAGGGAGGGAGCAGATGAGGGTCAGGCAGACATGGAATGGTGGGGCAGGGCTGGACCCAGAGCAGCTGGGGGGTGGAGCGAGGCCAGACCTGGGCTAGCAGGTTGAGGAGCAGGATCAGACCCAGAGTGGCTCGGGGGAAGTTGGAGCAGTGCTGGAGTTGCAGGGCGGGGAGGGGGACAGGGCCAGATGCAGGGTTCCATCCCCACCCACCCCCTCCTTTCCATCATTCTTGATGGGCATTTTGCTGGTATGCTTATGTGGAGGTATTAGTAGCTTCTAGGTGCTTTAATACAAGTGCATACATAGCTAATCC
The DNA here is from genome assembly GCF_052110815.1 of Crocodylus siamensis. Classification (NCBI taxonomy): domain Eukaryota; kingdom Metazoa; phylum Chordata; order Crocodylia; family Crocodylidae; genus Crocodylus; species Crocodylus siamensis. Next base: position 38,954,916 of record NC_143395.1, on the reverse strand, counting down.
AAGGAGACAAACTCAACCTTGAGCTTCTTTAATAAATATTCCTATTTAAAGGTGATCATACCTGGTTATCATATCTTTACCAAGACTTAGATGTAAGTCAGAAATATTTGAATTAGCCAAAATCCATAACCACTTTGCTCCCAGACAATGGCATACTTAGAGGTGTGATAGGGAGTAGTAGAGAAAAGACTTTTCTTTCATACTACTCACTGAATTGCCTATGCTAGAGGTATCACCAGCTGTATGCTCATACCAGGTTAGTGGTCCACTTGTGCTGTCAGTCTCCACAAAGATCAGGCCCTTAATTTCTACAGCTTTAAGCTGCACGTGGATTTTCATTCTGCCCTCTTGAATCTTTCTCATATTTTTCTATTAGGCAAACGTATGGTTCATATGTCAGCTGGTGTTGAGTTAAATCTGTTTTCATTATATCACATAATGCAAGAGAAGCAGATGTAAACCTGCAAAATGTAATATGAGGCTCACATTAAATGGAGATCTGAAGAAACTGGTATCTTCTGTTTCCTTGAACATAGAAGTTAGGGGCAGACATTCGAAAAGCCTGAGCCTGAATTGATTAAGTCTTTGCAGCTAAGTCTAACCTTCAAAGACTGAACTGGTTTGCAAGATAGACATTCCCTTTTCATTTTGGAAATGCAGGCACGTGCCTACAGTGCCTCAGCCCAGAAGCCTGGAGTCACTAGAGCAGCCCTCCCTTCCCTTTCACAGAGATACTGAGCTGGGGGGGAAGAGTGGGGTTACGGCCAGGCCCTGGCAGGCCTGAGTATGGCTGAGGAGGGGTTTAACTCCACACCTTGGCCTGTAGGGTTTGGAGGGTTTGGGGAGAGGAAGCATGGCCACACCTCTGTGGCTGGGGGGGAGCAGGGGGGGCGTGGACAAGAAATGATGAGCAGGAGGAGGAGAGGAGAACTCTTCTCACCCCAGCAGCTCCCTTACTGCCCAAAGAAATCCTGGCACAAAGTGCCGCTGGCCCGAGAGGGGGACTCTTCCCTCTTCTCCCTCTCCCCTACAGCCATGGGGTTAGGAGGGTGTGCTCTGTGCAGTGCTGGAGGCAGACTCTTCACCCTCCTCCTCCTCCACCCCGCTACCCCCCCCACCTGCCCAGCCCCAGAGGAGGACCCTTTCTCATCCCTAGTGGGGTCAGGGGGGCTCTGTTCAATGCTTGGGGGAACTCTTCCTCCACCTCCTCTGCCCCACACCCTGATATGGCAGTGCTGGTAGGGCAAATCTGTGCAGGGCTGCCTGGCCCTGGAGGCGGACTCTTCCCCCTGCTCCTCCCCCTTCCCTGCCCTGGGAGGGGGGCTTGGTTTGGTGCTGGAAGGGGACTCTTCCCCTCTCATACTCTTTCTCTCTCATGTCCCGCCACCATGAGGCAGAGAGCGGGGCTCTGTGTGGGGCTTCCCATCCCAGCCTGGGTGCGGGGAGCAACTGTCACTGAGCCACAGACCCTGGGTTAGCCCCACCCTTGTCCTGGCCCTGCCTGGCCCAGCTGAGCCCTGGCCGAGGAAGTGACACAGCTGGATTGGGCCAGGTCATGCCATGGGAGCAGGGCCACTCCAAGTGGCGGCAGCAAGGTGATGGGGACCCCACAGGGTTGGGGGAAAAGTCCCTCTCTGGACCCGGGCAGCCCTGCACAGAGCCCTCTCCCCACCCTGTTCCAGCAGGGGGCAGGGAGGAGGGAGGTGCTGCTCCACCCCAGCTGCAGTCTCTTAGTGGGAACTGGGGTAAGTAACCCTGTCCCTGCCCCCTTAGTCTTAATGGGGCCATGCTGAGACAGCTGTAGTTCCTGCCAATGGGACAGGAAAGGGAGGGGGGAATAAATTCCCTCCTAGGAAGTTGACAGAGGCTGCTGCCTGTTCCCTTTCCCTCACTGGTCCAGCAGTGGGATGTGGCCAGCTCCTATCCTGGCATGGAGCCGTTAATTTGAAGGGGGGGAGGGATGGACTTAATTTCTCCCTTAATTCCTTCTGACCCTGGGACTGCAGCCAGGGTCTGCCAGCCTCTGCCTGCCCCTCCACCACTGACAAGCACACAGGCAGACCCCAGCTGTGGTGAGGGAGAGGGGAAGGAGGGAAGAATTAACCCACTCCTTGCCTACTTTACCTTAACAGGGCCATGCCAGCTGGTGTCTTGCCATGTCCCTGCTCCTACTCAGATTAAATAGCAGAGTTATGGGGCCAACCCTGCTCTGCTGGAGCAGAGAGTCCAGCCCAGAGAGCATGCTGGATGCTAGGAAACTCTGGTTTAGCTTAAACCAGGTGGGGATCTAGGACAGACATTGCATAAACCAGTTTGAGCTCAATTAGTTAAGTTCAATACTACATTCAGCCAGGTTAACTCAAATCAGCTTTGGTCATTTTGAAACTGATTTATGTGCACTGAGTTTCTGTTCTGTTACAGGTGTAAACCAGTTTCTGATCATTTAAACCAGTTTATGTGTAATATCTGTCCCTAGCCAGAATGTGCCAGAGGTACATTCAATGCTATGGCCTGTGGAGACTAGAGACCACTATTTCCAGTAAAAGCATAAGCAACTAGAAACAGTGTAAGCAAATTGATATTTATAATAATATTTGACTTCCCTTACTAGCTCAATTTCTTTAGAGGCTGATACACTGTAATACAATCTCTGAAGTTGTGCATTAGCTTTAGTTTTTCTTCGCTGCTGCAGCCTCTGCACGTCAGACCAAACAAGATGTTGAAACACAAAGTGCACACAACTTAATACTCTGAATATATTCTCTGTCAAAACTTTACCCTTGTTGTGACTGTATATATAAAGGCCTTGTATCCTCCAAAAACATCTCTCAGATTTTTAATCAAACAACAGAGCAGAGCATGATTAAGATCTGATAAACCGTTGCCTTTTCTGCTTGCATTGTGCTATTTACTCCAAATTAGTGGCAAGCAGGAAGTACCTCAGCCTCCCTCCAATATCCACAATCAATATTAGCGGATTTATTTATCATAATGCAAATGAACTTCAAATGTTTTCTTGTTTTTCCTATACTCTCTTATTTATTCATTTGTTTGTTTTTTATTTTACTAAAGAAAGAAGATTGTTCAATGAGTCAAGAAACTGGAAATCTTGGAGGCTAGACAAGACTTCATCCTTCAGGGGTGAACAGGGAGAATATTAGCAGCCTACCTGTATTTGAGCAGCTTACTTACTTCATTGTACTTAAAATGCATCAAATGTGTAGCTTTTGAGAGATCCATGGAAAATGACCATGCTAGAGAAAAAGGCAACCCCTGCCCCCCATCCCCTGTCTATGTCAATTTGATGATGGGGTAAAACTGTTTCCTGCTCCCAAATGTGGAGCTCTTGAATTATCTTTTCTAGAGTCCAGCCTCTCTAAATGGTTCTGTTTATGTTTGAGAAGCCCGTAGCTTGCACTCATGCAGTTACAGAAACTGCATTAATATTAAAAGTGTCTTTAATATTTAAATTGCTTGGTGATATGAACACATTTATAGCTCTGCTAGAATTCTTACCACTGAGAGACATGAAAATTTTTCACCACTGGGGTACCATGTTTAGTACTGCATGCCTACCATCTTTTATAGTAAAGTATATATTAACTCCATGGAATGGGGAGTGGTACCCAGTTCCTCTATCTCCTGGTGAGCATCACAGTCACTGAGCTAAAGCATTATGCTCCATTTTTTAAATTAATAAATCTTGAATTATTTAATGAAAAATAAGGTAAACAGTTTCAACCAGTGGAAGTGGCAGTGCCCTCAACTGTGTCAACAGTGTATTCCCTAATCCTTAGGGTAGCAATATAAGTGACAGAGATCTAAATCCCTCAGGACAGGGGGAGAGGATTCAACATTCATCTTTCTTTTCCTGAGGGAGTATTATAACTGCCAAATTTTGTATAAAAGGTGACGAGTGTACTGATATCACCTGTGCTTTTAAAGAAAAGAGTAACCTTTAACTCTGCTTTCAAAAGAAAACTTTTAGTTACCTACCATCCAGTCAATGGCTATGAATCCTAAATCAAGGGAGGTTCCTTTCTCTAGTGCTAAGGAAGGCACCTAAGCCCAAAGGAGGTGTGGGTTGTAAAATGCAATATTATTTCCGTGTTTTCCTACTGGGTATATAAGAAAGCTTGCTACTCAGATTGCTGGTTGTTTTGGATCCAATTAAGTTGTCTAATTCTCCTGTGCACTGTGTAGATACCTGAGCAATATCTGTAGGTTATGCTGTTGAGGACAAGTGTCTAAAATGTAAGTGCTGGTACACTAGACACTGTTATACTTAAGTGTCTCTGGTGAAGTTGGCTTTAAGGCCCTAAATCTTATTTGAGGTCAATGGTTCTTAGCTTCCTAAGGCTTAATTATTTAAATATACTTAGGGACCTAACTCCTGTTGTATTAAGCTAACCTAAAATACACAGGGACACTTTTCATGTTGAATACAGATTATGTACAAAGGGAATAATGTAAAGTAGCTATTATGAAGTACATGCACACCCAAACTTATTCTGCACTAAGTTTCCATATAGACAAGTTCTAAATTACTTTTGATAATTAGGCCTAAACTCCAAAATCAATTAGTACATTGAGACACCTTCATACTTTAAAAAATCTGGGCCCTAGTCACTGAAGTACCTAGTAAGCATAATTTTAAAACAATATTTCAAAACTTAAGATGAAGATTAAACAAGTAATGTGTTTATCCAAAGAGCCTATACATCAAGGTGAATTTACATGTTATACTTAGATCATACTAAGGGCACTTAAAATGCAAGCATCTGCACATAAAGGTCATTAACTTGTGCTAAGTCCCTTCTGAGTGCCTCTAATTTATGCCCCTTCAGAAAAGTGTTAACTCCATGGAACGGGGACTGGTACCCAGTTCCTCTATTTGGGCCATGCTACCTAGCTCATGTTAGGGTACCTTCAGTCTTCTCCACAGAGATAAAAAAAAATTAATTGCACTCCTACAGCTTCCCAGTATGAACTGCTGTCCTTATACTCCTAGAGCAAGGATCTGTCCTGGCTTCTAGCCATGGTCCTGATTGCTAGCCCTCTAGTGGTAAGTCAGAGCTATGTGTTCTAAAAACAGTATTAACCGTTAACATGTAACTGTTTACAGGAATGTTTAATTTTAGCACAGCCTAACATTCCACAGATGTAGTATGGTCTAAGTCTAACATGTAACTTCACCTTAACTCTCATAAAATGAACCTTTTGTCTTCTGGCTTAGTCAATTAAAAATTCTATGTTTTGAATATCATACTTTAAATATTTTACCTGAGGGTACCCAGACATAATCCAAACATTTTCAACCTTTACCGCAAAGAAAAATATTTCTAATATGATTATTTGGTATCTTTCTAGTCATACACATTTATTTAGCTCCTTTTGCCACTCTTCCTTCTTTATTTGGATTTTTATATCATTTTCCTAAATTGTACAATACTGGAAAATGTTATGCCTTTTATGCAATGCAACTTCTCTTCTACTGGTCTCTCCTTTAGCATCTGTTTTCAAGTTCAAACATTGTGTTTTATTCTCCTTCGTTCTGTTATAAAAGATGAATTCATCTCAGTTCCATAACTCCCACTAAAGTCAATGTGATTTGGGGCATTTGGTATCCTTAAATATTTGGCTAGTTTAGCTTCCAATTCTTTATTCATTTCCTTTGCTTCTGCTCATATGTTTAGCTCCTGCATTATATGTTCTGCTTTGGGCCCAGGCTTTTTCTTTCTGTATATCCCTTTGTACCTATCTTCTTGCTCCACTGCAAAGTTCAGTTGTCAAATCTCTGTAAATTGCCTGTTTCTTTCCCCAGCAGCATCTGAGGCTTAATACTCTCAGCTTTCTGCAGGAGAACAGTGTTTCTATTATTTAGTCAAGTCATGTCACTGCAGTGCAAACACTGTGATTCATTATCATTATGTCAAATGCAGTGTGAGGATATGATGCGACAAAATGAGAAAATACTGCTTCCTGTCAAAAAGGAAAATTGTAAACACTTGTTTCTGGATGGGTAGTTGCTGCTCTGTGTATTTTCCAACTGAAAATAAATATGTATTGGGAATAGAGAGCAGTCTTATTGGCCAGAATGCATGCAGAAGAAGATTGTTACTTGTCTAATCCGACTTTCTTGAATAAGTGTATAGACTGTCTTGCTGGCTGGAGATGTTACTCTCTAAGGTCAGTTATTTACATTATTCAATACTATATGAGAAAACAACTAGACCTGAAGACAGGGATTCCAGCCAGACAAAACATTTTGCTTTGCTGCTGCTCATAAAACCTAATAAATGAGCACCTCTGTGTTCCCCAAGAGGTGCTATTTGTAGGAAAATGTTGCAGATGGTAGAGCTTTACTTTTCCTGTGGAGAAAATTAGAAATCGGTAAAGATATTGCCAGTATTGCATGGACAGCTATGCAATGAAAAGGAAAAAAAAGGGCCCTTGTGAACTGTAGCTTTGTAAATTAAAAAAAAAGCTAACAATTAATGATGTTGCACTTATTAAGAGTACTCAACCAAGTTCTTTCTAGAGATTTATACTAAAAACATGTCCAAAGTATCCATCCTTGAATGATTCAAGTAATAAAATAAAGGTATCTGCCATGGCAAGAATTAGAGAACTATTACTCTCATACAGGAGTTCTGCCATCCCTCCTTGATAGTGTAGTTTATAGAGATTTTTTTAGTCCAGAGATTAACATAAAATATACACTGCACCTTACAGCAATGCATGTAGTCATTATCAGATTTCTGTAGTAATTTAAGATGCAACACTTTACTGGATGCATTACTAACATGTCTTAGGCAGTGTACCCGCCTGGCTTTGAACATTCGGTCACACGCTACGCGTCCTTGGATGTTTGGGGTTGTCCACCTGTCCGTCCCTGTGGTCCCGCCAAGTTGGTGTCTTTGACCCGGATAGTCTCTCCCCAGTCTCGCCTGCCATGACTTCAATGTTATCCCAGTAGTGGGGTTTGACTATTGGCATTTCTTGTGCATAGGACCGCTGGACAATGATCTTCAGCGAGGCTCCACCTCCCCTCTACCTCGCCCTTACACCCCACCTTGTTGAATCCTGACGATCTTTGGCCAAGCCCCTCTGATAGTTGAGGCTTCATGCCCTTTTCCTAGTAGGCTATAGGATAGTCAGGCCAAAGGCCCACTTCACCCCATTTCACCTCACAGCCAACTGGCCCTGCCCATGGCTGTAAGCTACCCGGGCTCCTCACCTAGCCACCCTTCCAAAAGTGGGCAACAGAAAAAAAACACAAAAAGAATATCACCGATGAAGAAATACAAGATACTAAGGGATGGCCTTCACCCCCTTTTTTGCCTGCTCCTACAGACTGCCCTACTCCAACCAGCTCCAGCCCCTAAGACTCTTGCCAAGCCTAGACTGGGTCTGGGTCAGCCTGTTGGCTTCCATGTTCCCCCCTTTGCTCTTTATCGAGCCTGAGGATTCACTGTATCCCCGGTGATCCCCCTCGGCGTATCTCCCTCATGTCTCCTGGCGAGGCGGCTCCATGTGCCTAGTGCCCGTCTTTTGTTGCCCTTCCTGCTGACTGTGCCCTTCAGCCTCTGCCTAGGGTACCTCCTTGAGGCTGTCTGAGCCTTCTATGGTCCCACCTGGTCTGGCTTTCTGGCTTTTGCTGACTCTTCTGACTCTATGCGGGCAACTCCAGGTCTCAAACCTCTCCTCCTCTCTTCTGTCTCCAGGTCTCCACTCAGCACTCTCATCCTCTGCATCACTGCTGCAGTGTTTTCTTCATAAAGGGTCTAGCTCTCTTCTCCTGTGCTGCAGGTTGCAAACCCCGACTCTCCTCCCCTTCGTGGGGACTCCGGGAGAGATTCCCCTCCTGATGCTCCAGCTGGTCTCTCCCCTTCTTCCTTGCCTGTGGCTCCTTTTATCTCCTCCAGCCAGCTCCTGCAGCTGATGTTATCAGCTGGCCGCAGCTGTATAAAGACGTGGCTAATGAGCCTCTTGGGTCCCGCCGCCATTTCTGGCTTCGCCTCAGTTTCGGCTATAGGTAAGAGTTTTTCTGTTTTCTTCTTTTTTTTCTCTATTCCTTCCCCAACCAGCTCCTGCTCCCAGGGTTCCCCCCTGGCTCCTCAGGGGTTTCCCCCTTGTTTCTCCCCATGACAGGCAGGTTCAGCATTAAAGTCAAGGACATGTCCCATGGTTGGAATAACAGGTAGGATACAGTTTAATCATATATTTAAATACTTTCTAACCTCCCTTTTGCAAAGCAAAATCCTGGTAACATCACTGATAGGTTTATCTTGAGAAATATGAAAGGCAATACTTTATTTAAAAATAAAGCAGTTTGATATTTCACAGAAATAATATAAAATCTGTTTAGGTTTAACTTTTGATGAGTTTACAGTAATTTTTGAATTTGTAATGAACCTCAACCTAGGTAAAGTCATAATGGGTGTGTCTACATGTGAACAACTAAATTTATGCACAACTAAATTTAATGCACATTAAGCTAATGTGAATTATGCAATTTTTGGTAGGTGTCTACATGTGCAGGGATTTGGGACTAAAGTTAATCCCAAATCTCTAGATTTAGAACTGAAGTTAGTCCCAAGTCTCTGCATCTCTGCCAGGTGCCCCTCTGGCCACCAGGGGGAGTTCCAGCTTTTGACCATAAGTCTGCCAGCACTTGGCAGCCATGTTGAAGCCAGAGCCAGCACCTGCCAGCCATCTGTGAAACTCTGAGCCCTGGCCAGCCCCTTCCTTTCCCAGGACCCATGTGCCCAGTCCAGGGGGAACACATGGAAGCTCCCTCCTTGCCCATCCTGCCTCCCTGCACCAGGGCTGCCCCTGCCAGTGATGCCCAGAACCCCACTGCTCCAATCCAGCCCAGCACCTATCAGCGTCAGCCAGCACCCCATTCTTCTGCTGGCCATAGTACTAACCCTGATAGCCCCAGCAAGTGCCAGAACAGCTAACCACCCAGCAATCGGGGCCAGGGCACTGGATGCAGGAGGCCCTACTTCTGCACTTCCCACTCCAGCCCATCTGCTCCACTGCCCACACACCCCTACCCCATGCCCAGCACACGCACATTATTTTATTACAAAAAAGCTTTATTACCCTCACAACACCCACCCCATCTTTCCCCCCTCAATCAACAGAACCCCTCCACCACCCTTCCCACTCACCAACAATAAAAAACCCAGCACCTCAACCCCTGGATGTTCCCTGGCACTGGGCTCAGGCCAGCCTCCTAGTGGAAAGGCAGACCGAGCACTAATGTTAGTGCCAGGTCACATCTACACAAGTATTAATGTGCATTAACTAATCACAGCTATATTTGCACTTCCAGGTATCAAATATAGATAAGATTAGCCTAAGTTAATGTGCATTAAGGGTGCGCACATCTAGACACATGCCTGGAATGTGCATGAAAGTACATTAACACATCTTGTACAGATGCACCCAATGTTGTGTGTATATGTTTGTTTGTTATTGTCAACTTCTTTTGCAGAACTGTTTTTAGTATGCATGTCTTAGTATACACATTGATTTGAAAATAGCTCATAAATGAACAAAAGTATTTCTACCTCCTGGCATATTAAATAGATGTGTAAACTGAAATATACAAATCAAATACTTCTCCTTACCCTTGCCCTCAGAAGAAATTATATTAAATTATTTTCAATATTGCAGTCAAGTTTGTTGCATTAGTGCAGCACAAACTGAAATTCCATACCCAATATATGATAAAGTCACGAAATGCTAAATATTTTAACATTTGGTTTTGTTTAAAATTGTATTAATAACATTTGAAGTAAAAGTCAATCAAGTTCTGATATTTATAAAGGGCTGCAAAACACTTATTTTTTTTTAATGATAAATGTTTTCATAATAATTTTGATTCTAGATGAATGCCATAAAAATGCCTCAAACAAGAGTTCTTTAAATAGAATTTGTTGAAAATAAGAATAAATTGAAAACAGTCTATATATCCATTATGTAAGTTCATCATGCATAGATGCGTGCCTGTGAATACATACATGCAATAAAAATTACATGGGTAAATACGTAGCATTTACAGTTTATGCCTATTTTATATGATAAAGTCATGTATTGAATGAAGCTAAGCAAAAAAAAGTACATTTATTAATTGAACAAGTCAATACAGTCAGTCTCTTGTCCAATGTCCATGATCAGACTAGAGTTCTATGAAATGAAGTTTATTTATTCAAATTATCTTTATTTTTTAAATAAAATATTAACAAGTATAGGATGTGGGGAAAGAGATGATGGGACTCTGAGCACTACCAATATCTTATGTATATTGTGCTTCATATTGAAAAGCAACAAGTATTTTCAGACAGAACACACACATTACCTTTCTTCCTGGACTCCATTTTCTCTGGTATATTTCAGGTGGAGATTGAGTATGGCACGATCACAGAGTGATTAAGAAAAAGAAAGGACCCATCTTAGTATCCAAAAATCTGGCATTTAATGGACAACATAGAAGTTATCCTAATACAAATAGTAATTAATAGACAGTGGGTTCATCTACACATTCATAAATGCGCCTAAGATACTGTCTATTTAGTTCAGTATTTTCTTAATTAAGTACTAACTAAATGTGCAGTAACTAGATTTACTGTGGAGTAGCACGGGCAAATGGTTATTTGGTGATGCTTACAGTGCATTAGCCTAATAACACTACACAGTAGGCTATTAGCATAGTTTTTAACCATCATGCTCCTGCAGTGTTATTAAACTAATGTGCAGTAAGCATCTTGTGTAGACACACCCAGTATCTGAGTTTTTCTATTTGTTTAAAACTGCTAAAAACTGGTTAGGCTTGTGGAGAGTAGGATCAGCGCTAGTGACTCTTTCAGAAGTATGTGAATCCTACTGTCTTATTTGCTTTCTTTATCATATCTTCCATATTTCACTCAGCTCCACTTGTCTGTCTCTTCTGCCCATTACAGTATGATTGTAGATTGGGTCTCAGGAATGTGTACACGTTTCCAGCACAGCCCTGGGGCTGGAAAAGCCCAGCCATTCACTCCAACCCTGGTCTGTGCTTTTCCTACTCCTTTATTGGGCTGTCTTTAGCTCTCTGACCCCCCAAGTCTCCCAATGGACACCTGCCCCTGTGAACCTTTATCCCCCTGAGCCTGCCAACCCCCCCTGTGACCCACTAACAGCCCCCAGAAACCCACTAGGCTTCCCAATCCTTCCAACACCCTCCCCTCTACAGACCTAATAGCTTCTCAAATCCCACCATGGACCATCCCCACCATGGACCCACTAGCCCAGCTAAACCTGCCTCACCTCCTCACCCCTACTTACTTAGATCAGGCCCCCAACACCAGTCAATCTATGTATACTCAATCTATACATGACATGTTTGGATCCCAGGAACACATGTAGATGGCCTTAGACTGTATACCTCTTCACCACACTGTCTTATGCCATGTAGATAAAGTAATGTAGCATTAACCTTCTTGGTTAAATGATCTTCACCATATGAAGAATTTTTTATAAGTAAAGTTTCCTTCTACATTTCTTTTTGGAAGTTTTACTTTATAGGACTTCGCAAAAGGATTTTAAAGACTGCCAGAAAATTACCTGGGAAAAAAAATGGTTCAGCGATGTAATTAAGCTTATTAAAAACAATTCCCTATGATCTCCCGAGGTCCCTTCCAGCCCTAATGTCTATGAAATTGCACTCACCAGAAATTTTGAAGAAAAAGACCCAATGCACACAAAAAAATAAAGGCAACAAACATAATACATATTTTAATTTTCAGGATTGCTTGCACCATGAAAAAAACAAATTAATTTATCAGTTTGCTTCTCATGGCTGAAAACAAAATTGGTTCCTTACCATTTAATTGTGTGTGTGTGTGTGTATATATATATATATATATATTTAAGAAAGGAAGAAAATATTCCTCAACCATAAATTCTGTATGTAATTACATACTTTAATGAAACTTCTTCTATCTCTTTTGACCCTCTTCTCTCTACCCAAATACTTTAATTATATTTCTTTGGACTCACCAGAAAGAAATTGTGCTGTCTCATATTTATTTAATACTTAAACACCCCAGAATAAAGATAAATTATTCAAGTTTATGTTGTAAGCTTTTAAGGAGTTGGAATCTCTTTCAAGGCCTTCTTTAATCATTTTGCTTGATCCTGGGCTGGTGGGATAGACACTGGAGCCTCTGATGCCCTCTTTTTTTCCTGTCTGGGATATTCTAAGGATGACACTATTCCAAATAGAGGATCATAGTACTATTTTTACATGCTGGCTACAGTCGTATGTTCCACATAAACCAGTTTAAGTGATCAGAAGCTAGTTTAACCCTAATACAGAACAGAAATTCAGTGCACATAAATTGCTTTCAAACTGTCTAAAACTGGTTTAAGAGATAAACTTGGCTGAATGTTGTATCAAACTTAACTCATTTAGGTCAAACCAGTTTACAGAACTTCTGTCCCAGACCTCTTCCATGATGCTTTGCAGACCTGGGTTAGGTGTGGTTGTCCGCTCCAGTGGAGCAGGTTTGGTCCCACCCCTCTCCTCCCTAGCTGAAGTACTATCACTGCTCTGGCTGGCTGAGAAGGGGGTGGGGATGGGAGTGGAGGTATGTAACCCTGCTCCAGAGTGTCCCCCTCACTGCTTGAGCAGCAGGAGTAGGGGGCATGGCCAGACACCAGTAAACTGATGGGAGGGAGAGGTTTATTCTTCCCTCCTTCCCAGACCCCAGCTAAGTCTGTCTGTCTTTCCCTCCACTCATCACTCAAGCAGCAAGAGTGGGGACATGATCAGACCCCACCCCCAAGCATAAGGCAAAGTGGGAGAGGGCTGGCAGGGACCTCTGGAGGTCCTCTAGTGTCTAGTCCATCCCCTGCCTGAGCCCTGGCCAGACCCTTTTGTACAAGGTTTGCTTACTCACAAGTGAGAACACCCACTGTGGGGGACTCTTTACTGCTGGGGGAAAAAGCCATCAAGAGCTTCATCTGACTGCTTTCCCCTTGTCCTTTGTGTCCCAGAGCTGGGTCCAGCACAGGCCAGGCCATGGGGACAGAACCTTCCCAGCCAACTGCAACTCAGGATGGGGCCGCAGAAGCTGTGCACTCAGATTGCTCCCAGCTTTCCATGCTCAGTCTGGGATGGGCTGTTACAGAGCCAGTGCAATGGGCAGGGCTCTCCTCCACCTCCCCAACTGCAGGGTATAGGGTGGGATTTGCATGGCACTGTCTCAGGACTCAGGGATGGAGAGGTGCACTTCTGGGCCCCACTGTGATGTGGGGGGGGTGGGAGGAACCAGCCATAGGAAGTCGTTGATGGCTTTTTTCCACAGCAGTAAAAAGCCCCGTCCCCCCATGGGTGTTCTCAGTTGTAGGTGCTGCGAGCAAACCTTACACTGGAGGATCTGGAAAGAGCTAAGACATGGGCTGAACTAGACACTAAAGTGTTGCCCTGTGGGATCAGGCCAACTCTCAGGATCTTAATATTGTGCTGTTAGATAGGAGGATGTGCTACAATTGCATGTATACAAACACACAAATCCATTAGGTGCATACACACACACACTACCAGCTTAGGCACATACACATCCAAACCAGCCTAGGAACATGATTACCTATCACCAATTTAAGTACATACACTATACACCCCATAAGTTAGACCCAGATCACTAATTCATAGATCATGCACACAATGACATATATATATACACACACACTCACTCATATAACCCACCTACACATATACACAGGTAAATTCCTAACTTGGATGGTACAGTGTGTATGTGTGTACTTGGGGTACCTGGGAGAAAGTTAAGGTGAGAAAGAGAGAGAGTTAAAGTGTAAGGAGTGAAAGTTGCCAGAACCAGGATTAGAATTGGTGGACTACAGAGAAGCTGGCTGAGGAATTGAGGCTTGGGTTTATTTAAGGTAGACTGGGGCTGGAAGCTGAGGCAGATAGCTGAGATACTGGGAGGTGGGGGGGAGTAGGATAACTGGTGGCAAGGAGGAAACAGCCAGGAAAGAAACTGAGGCAGAAACCTGGTTGTTCAGGGGAAAAGGAAAAGGTAGTGGGGATAAGACAGTGGCATAGAAACAGCGGGGTTGGAGGCAGAGAGGAGCTCAGGACTAGTGTTGGAGGTGGTGGATGAACCAGAAGCAGGAGATGGACAAATGAGACAGAAGTTAGGAGGGCAAGGAACAGATATTAGAGCAGGGCTGGAACTGTAGTAAAGCAAAACCCAACTTAGGGGTCCAAATAACAGTTTTATTAAACAGACAGCACACTACACAACCCCATGAAGTCATTGGTTCACACACATACACACACACACACACACAAGCACTCAAAATGGCAGCAGGAGAAAGAGACTCAGGGGAAGGGTTGGAGTCCAGGTAGGGAAGAGAAGCAGAGTCCAAGTCCTTGGTTGAAAGGGGGGGGGGCGGTGATAGCTACCTATCCAGGCTGGAAAGGGGTTGTTGCCCAGTAGGTGTTGTCCAGAGGGGGGTTGTCGGCAGAACCTCTGGTGGATAAGTGGTTTGGCATGGTGCTGGTCCAGATGGAGAGGGTGTCCTACTGGGTCTGTCTACACTGCCCCTTCCTATAAGGGCAGGTCTTGCATGATCCTAGTGACAGGGGGCATGCCCAGGCAAGGGTCAGCCTCTGGCATACTGAGCATGTATGTAGGCTCCATGCAGGGATGTGCAGTTTTGGGTGTCTGTAATGGTGGTGTACAATGGTAGAGTTGCTGGTTCTGCAGGGTCTTTTGTCTTTCAAATGCTGGGTTCTTGTTTCTGTTCTGGGTGAGGTCCTTGGTTCCTGGATGAACCAATGCGAGGTGATGGCCTGGTCATTACAGATCATTCAGTAGAGGTCTGCTACCATTGTATTTCAATCATTCCCAATCACTTTTATTCATACGGGAACCATTTTTTATGGGAGAGGTACATGAATTATACAAGTTGCAACACAGGGGATGCCCAGGCAGAGGGTACAAGATGGAGGCTTGACATAAACTTGATATGACTTATGCTAACTTACATATATAGGCCTAAAACAGTAATCACACAATATAAAAGCAGTACAAACATAATAATTATAATTTATAAAACAGTGGGTATCGATATTAAAATAGCAGGGAACTTATTTGCAGAGGGGAGAGAAAAATAAAACTTACTACCTAAAATAAAATGTTAAAGCTTATCCGACATCTTAGCTTTCTTATACTTATCTATAGAGAACAGAGAGGGAGAGAAGAAGTCATAAAAGGTTGGGGAAGGGGAGGGAATGCATTTTAAAATAAAAAGAAAAACTGGGGGGTTTGCTACAACAGGAGCTCTGGAGTCCTTGCCAGCTGCACTTTTCCATGATTTCCCCCCTCCCTCCCCACCTTTGCCTCATGCCTGGACTGGGATCTAGCCATTCCTCACTCTTACTGCTTGACACTTCCATGCCAGCCAGGGGCCAGGGTTTGGTTTGGGTCCCACCCCCCAAAATCCTGGCAAGGGCTGCTTTCCCCCTCTCTCTCCAGGCACAATCCAGCTGGGGTCCCTGTAGGCCAGGGTGGGGATTTAAACCCCACCCACATCATAGTCTGCCAGGGCCTGGTCACGCCTACCCCCTATGCAGCTCAGCTTCCCTCCTGCCTTTTGACCACTGTGGAAGGGAAGGGAAGGGAGGGCTTGCTCTAGTGCCTCCCCCCCCCACCAGCTTCTAGTCTGGCATGTGGTTTTATTTCTGGAATCAAAAGTAAACGTCTATTCAGTTGCTTGCTGGTTCAGTCTACACAGGTTAGACTAACCTGCAAAGATTGAATCAATTCAGGCTGGGGCTTTTTGAATGTCTGTATTTAGCCACTAAGGTCACCATGACCTGCAGAATGGAATGGGATTCTCTCTCTCTTTGTTAAATATTTAAGACTCTATAAGCTCTAGTATGTTTGCTTCATCTGGTTTGCATAAATCACTTGCAGTAAAAAAAAATGAACCCCCAAATGTAGTGGTCTTTGTTTCCATGGGATTCAAACCATGGATTTATTCTATAAATGCTCAAACAAGAATATAGTCATATCACGGAATTTAAAGAAGCCACTTAATTGAGTAAAGTTACTTGTGGATAATCCATGTCTCCCATTCTTTGACTATAGCAACTTTGGCCACAGTTTGTGAATGAGAATGAAAAAAGAACCCATAAGGCCCAATGCTACAATGTGCATGCATATAGGACATCATTGAACCAAATGGGCTTAATGTCGCTATAGTGTCTATATCCACAACATCTAACTACAGTATGCCAGATTCTATCCCAGCTATTGGGTATCTAAGTGGACTTGGATGCCTGAGTCTGATTCTATTCCATACTGTTCAAGTCTATGAAAATCAATTAATGTATGTACATCCTGTAAAATACTTACTTTTAAGACTAAATCATAAACAGGCGTTAATCAGGAGGACCTACCCACCTTGTAGAGGGACTCAAGTAGGGTCAAACAGAATTGAACCTATCTGAGTTCACTTGTGTCTAAGAAATGGAATAGAATTTGGCTTGAGATGTTTTCAAGTATTTTAAGTGTGGCCAAAATTTGTTATGGTCGGAAAATGTAGGTGGAAAGAAAAAGGTCAGTTATAATTTGCTAATAAGAATAGGGAGACAGATTCACCATCTGGAAGACAGGAAGCAAGGAAAGATCATTATTTTTCTCTTTTTTCTCACATAAATCAGTGACTAATCACATTCAGATTCATTGGAAGGAGGCATGCAGATTAGAAGCAGAATATTTCTGTATGGCCGATCTGCTGACTTCTTCTTCAGTTAAAGTGTTATTGACGTTTTTTCATCCCTCCATCCTAATAAAAAAAATATGCCTAGATTTCCAAAAAAAAATTCTTCATATAGCTGGACAAATCAGTTTTACTATAACCCCCAGTACTTTACATTAGAACACTGAAACCTTGTTGTAAGATACAAAACTGATTTTTCTTCTTCATTTCTGTACTGAATATTCATAAGACACGTATTTTGCAATGTGTTCTAGTGTATACTGGGCTCTGCACAAAACTTGGTATCCCTTCTCTGGCAATAGTTTCTCCTACAGTTGTTCCAAAGTATTGGTCCAGATTAGGAGATGTCCTCTGGAAAAAATTTAAGTAAGCAAATTTATTTGGAGTTATTGGAATTTTATCCATCCAGCAGCATAACTAGCAGTATGTAAGTGTGGGACCAAACCTAGCCACTGATTTAGAAGTGACAGCAAAATGTCAGCTCTTGGGGACCCCATGCTGCTGCCAGTGCCCATGACACTACAGCAGTGTGTTCAGGGATCTCATGCCATGGAAGCAGCAGCCCCTATATAAGAAAGCAAAATCCTGACATCCACCATGTTTTCCAGCACTAAGCTCCTCTGCTTTTCAACTTCTTCTCCAAGCCCATGATGCCAAAATATTTATGCCTCTGCATCTGCCTATCTCCAGACTGAATTTGGCTTCACATCATAATTATTGCTGTTTTGATTTCTTTCAGTGTTGTTGCATCTAATATTTGCAGTCACTTCACAAACATTATCAGTCAATAGTTTGTTACCAGTTCTTATTTGCTGCTGCATACTAAAGAGGAAAAAGTGAGCTTTTGATTTAAACAAAGTAGAAACAAGATGAGTCTGATGTCACACTTTATCATTTGGCTATATTTGACACAATCACTGCTACCCATCTAGTTCAGATTTTCCTGACCCACTTTAAAAAGGAGCTTTTTAAAGTACATCTACAATAACTTTTAAATCTTTTAACCTGGCATCAGAATAACCTTCTTCCACATCAAGAAAAACCATCTATAGACTGCACTAGCAATTTTTACTTTCCATTCTCCTATTCTGGATACTAACATCCTGTGAAAAGCAAACAAAAAGTATATATTGATTTCTTTTACTTATCTATAATTGTTCTTTTCCTCCTATATAATTCTGTACTTTGAGTCCTAGTCATCAAACAGTAAAGAAAGACTTACTTTTCTTTCCAGTCTCCTGTGAAAAATCTCTCAGTGATTTTAGATGTTAACAGCATGAATATGGGAACTTTCTGTTGACCTCAAAATCATTGAAGCCCAGGTCTATAACAGGCAATTAATTTAGGTTATCAGGTCATCATTTCAGCACTAAAGCCAGCTGTCTACCGAAGAGATGAGAGTTTTCACAAAGGGAACTGTAATAAAACTATCCTGACATAACTTTCCTCTAATGAGCAAACTTTATTGGCCATTTGAACAAGTTATTAGTGTGAGCCACCTTTAAATCCAATGAAAAATGGTCCATTTGGTTTACTCCAGAAGTCTCTGGTGTACAAATTTTGCTGAGCTCAGGAATGATAAAAGTTTGGATATCCATTGTCACTTCAAGTCAGATGGGAATAGCTAAATAATGAACATGCACAGTTAGTAAGAAAGCATAATTATTTCTTGCCAGGACTTCAATACCAGAGTTTCATTGTCTTTGGCTAATTGCATATGAAGTAGTATAACTAAGTGATAGCAACTGGGGCAGCAGCCAGCACTGCCCCAGGCATTGCACTGATGCCCAGGGTCTGATTCTGCCTGGCTATGCCTCTGTGTGTATGGTTAGCAAGTAAAAAATAAAGAATTCCTAGAAAAATAATTTGAAATTTTAAAGGCCATAATTAGGAAACAATGTATCTTTTAAAAATGAAGTTATGGCGCTCCACAAACAAGAACTCAGATGCTATGACTCCAGATGGTTGCATAACATTGCCCCAACAAATATTGGTTTTACTGGCTCTTGTTTCACAGTCATAGACTCTGAAAGGTGCAGTCTTATGTACTCAACAGGAAGAAAAACTTGTATTTTTGGAACTGATCATATGCTAAAACTTTGATGAACAGGTAAGTTCTTTCCTCAACCAGTTGGCCTGCTTTTGATAGGGATACTTCTTGAAAGCTTGGATTCTGACTGTGACTGGAAAATCTTGGGCAAAGTGACTCTTACCTAGGAGATGGATAACTCTCACCAGTACAAACCTGGTTTTGACTGACAGTGTATTTTTCTAGACTGGTACACAGTGTTTCTGAGCTTTAGTCCAACTGAATGCTAAATGTTACTAGTATCTATCAAACATTTAAAGATCTGGGATATTACTGAGATAACCCAGGATACACTTGCTTTCAGTGTGACCATGGCTCACAGTCCTCTTAAAATTATTGTTCCTGCTCCAAACCATAGAATCTCTAATGCTGTTCAAGGCAATGTCAAGGAAAAATATATAAAACGTTAGCAAAATTATTTATCTCCAGCACCATTCTGGTTTTGTCAGATTTGTTTTATTGAAACTGTCATTAAAAAAAATTGTGAAAGAAAGAGACAAAGCATTTCAAGCAAAATGGTTAGGGCTGTCAAAGTTTTAATCAACTGAAACTAGGAGTTATAACAAGAAATACTAGACAATATTGACTATAAGATATTATCTCCAGCTATAAAGGTGAAGATGTGGTAAGACTTATACCCACTTTGAATCATGTCTTAGCTGAAGAGTATCTGTGATCTCTCCTTTCTCATCCTTGATTCTGCAAATATCTCCTAACATTTTTTTGGTCTGAAAAGAGAACCTCTCTTTGTAATGTTTAATTTCACAAAAAAAATATGTAGCAATAACTACTTAAAGAAAGAAACATTAGTTAATGCTTTAATTCATTTTTCAGCATATAATTGGGGACCATAATAAGGCCATTGATGTCATGGCCTGTGTAAGATTCCTTGAATCTTTGAATCCTGATACACACCTATCACCTTGATCAAAATGATACCCAAAGCCATAATCTAAGCTATACCAAGTCATTATAAGCATTGTAAGGTCCTTGTCAGAGCTGGTACTGATGATAATGTCTGTGCAGGTTGAAGGGTCCTCAGCCATAAGCAAGCAATTACTATGAAACTGTGTACAGAAAGAAATTGTCAAGTACTATGTGTTCATAGCACAGAATTTCCCTATGCCTGAAGCAGGGTGTTTGTGCCTAAAAGCTTGCAAACAACAATTTTTCCAACTCTTTAGTTTATCTAATAAAAGATATCACATCTAGCCCAGAACTATGTCTTAACTGAAGGAGAAATGACAACTGCCACCAGATATCAGGGATGAAATTTGCCATCAGGAGACCCCACAAAAAATATGGTAGTTTAATCATACAACAGTTTTCTTCCATTTGCTGATAAAACTATCACTGAAGGAGAAAACACGCTAGTGAAGGAAAGAAAGTGGTCATGGTAGCACCTCATTGAGACTGTAGATAATACATAACAGCAAAGGGGGAAAAAAACCATGAACAACCATTCTGAAACTTACCAGTGCCCCCAAAAAGAAAGAACAACACTACAATATCATGTTGCACATCTACTCATTGCAAGTGGCAGGGCACCAATAAACAACCCAAAGTTCAAATCAAAAGAAAAGAAAATCAGAAAAAATCATTGCTTTGAGATACTGTAGCAGGATGGCTGGCAGAGACTTGCACCAGCTGACACACACCAGGGTGTTAGAGTCTGCATGTTTGCAGGGATTACGTCCCAACTATGGGCAGGGAAACCTGATTAGAGGTCTTCCTGAAGGACTGGACCAGCTGATACAGATAATTGGCTGGCAACAGGAAGCTAGAAGTCTCCCAGGAAAAGGAGCCAGTGAGGAAGAGAAGCCAAAGAATATATAGAGAGAAAAAGTGTGTGTGTGTTACCAGGCTAACAGCAGCAGAACTCATCCAGGATACTTCTGAGAGTCTGGAAAGAGACCCAGGGCTGTGAAGCTAGAAGCAGTTGCACCATGACAGGACTGGAGTCACAGCCAGACTGAGAAGGAAGACAGAAGTATGGAGGGAGCTGCAGTGAGCCAGAAGAACCTTCTTATGGCTTGAGAAGACTCAGGACTGTGGGTGCAGTCTGAATGGACTATGTAAGGGTTGGGGTCTTCAGCTCTGATTTATGTTAGTGATGACTTCTTAGAGGCAACTGTTCCTAGGAAAATAAAGAGTTGTATGTAGTTCAAAGGAGTGAGATGAATTGTTAAAGACTGTTTGAGCTAAGTGATCTCCAACCCACTACAGACACTTTTTTTTACAATGGCTGAATTAAAAACTTAAATTAATTCTTTTAAAGCTGGCCAAGCCAGTGGCCCTGATGATAGTCACACAGAATTAAATAACATTTTGGACCTATGGCAAGGGTCTAGCTACTCCAATTCTACAATATTTGTGTAACCACATAAAACGTACCTAAGATAGAGTAGCAAGCACATGTTGAAGCACTCCTAAAAATAAAGGAAGATCCCTCAGATCTAAAGAACTTCAAACAACTTACTGTGTCATCTTTTCAAACTCTTTGAATGTTCTTTAAATATCTTAAGCTATTTCAATAACAAGGACCTCATTAAGGCTAAATGCAATAATATATGCCCATTTTACACTCCTTTGAATATAGTAACAGGACATGGAGAGAAGACAAATCAACAAGGCCTCTACCTGCCACTAATGATCTACCCACTTATTTATATAATACCAGTGTAACAGGGTCCCACCCCAGGGGTGGCCAAGACACCTCTGGAGCCGTCCTTCAGACCTTTTCACCTTTACTTTCTTTGAACAATCTCCCTTCAACTCTCCTGCCATGCCTTTATGTAATTATGCTCATTGAAGAGTCCTTGTCTGTACTTAGCCTAACAGCCCCAGCCCCTCTTGGTCTCCAATCTCTATACCCTGAACAATCTTAAGCCCTCCTAAACTCAGGCCTGCATTCCCTGCCCCTCCTGGACTCAGGCCTCTCTACCTACAACAGATTCCACCCCTCCTGGACTACAAGCCACCTGGCCCTGCTGGTTCTCACCCCTTGTGGCCTACTGGTCCCTGACCCTGGTTCTCGCCCCCCCCCCATGGGATATGAGATTCTGGCCCTGCCTGCTCTCATCACACTACAGCTTGGCCTTGACCCCTATCTTTCAGACTGTGGCCCTGCTCCCAGGCCAGTTGACACCTCTACTGGCCCTACAGTCTCAATCCGTAAACCAGTGGTCTTGGCTATCCCAGTTCAGGTGTTAGTCAGGAGTTTTGCTGCAGTCCTTCTGCTTAGAAGGTCTTCCCTGCATGGCTCCCAGGACTATACTGCCTTCCCAGCTCATCCCTGGAGTTATATCCTGCAAGCCCAGACCCTTTTGAGTTATGTGGCTCTCTTGATTGGCCTCTGACACACCTGTAGCCTGTTTTCCCTTGAAGTAGCAGCAGCACCAAGCTGTCTGCTAGAAGCAGGCTACATGTTATTATACACTAAATCATTATACACTGAAACAAAGAGCTGGGAGTGATCTCAAGGGTCATTTCATTCAGCCCTCAGAAGAATGAAAACAATATAGATGCATGAAATATAGAGATGGAGGCCAATGTGATAGAAAACCTACCTGGAGCGACCTGGAAGACAGTCATCTCACACTCCAAGAAATGCAAGACCAGGGCTGCTCCTCCCCTGGCCCTGCACAACAGGTACACTCCTCTCCCCACACATGAGGAGGTTCTGATGATGACACCAGAAGAGGAGGAAGGTAAGCAGCTTGCTGCCCCACCTAAGACGAGGCACAAGGTGGTGGGGGGGCTCCCTCTTGTGGGGTTCTAAGGGACCCATCTACCATCTGGACCTCTTAGCCCATTAGGTCTGCTTCCTCCAAGGGGCTCACATCCAAGATGTAGCAGAGAGGATTTTCATGCTCATCCAGCCCTCTGACTACTACCTCATGCTTCCAATCCATGTAGGAACTAATGACACAGCCAAGAGTAATCCAGACTGGGTCATGAGCAACTACAGGGCTCTGGAGGCTGGGCTGAAGGGGTTGGGTGCCCAGGTACTCTTTTCTTCTGTGCACCTTGTTGCAGGCCACAATCCTAGAAGGGAAAGATATATCATAGAAGTGAACTGGCGACTCCAACGCTGGTGCCTCTGAGAAGGCTTCAGATTCCTTGACCACAGCATATAATTCAGGGAGGGAGCACTCCTGTGAAGGGACAGCATCCACCTCATGAGGAAATATAAGTCCCTGTTCATGGCCAGGGTGGCTGATCTTTTGGACAGAGCTTTAAACTAAGATTGCTGCGGGATGGGAATACACAAATTCAAGCATGTCCAGGGATCAACATACACGTAAGCCCTGTAGATAGGGACACTGGGACAGCCAGTCATGAGGGAGCTTTGGGAATAGTTCTCAATCAGTGGGACAAGAAGATGCCTCAGTAGGAAGACTCGGGTGCCTATATACTAATCCCAGGACAATGGGAAAGAAGCAGGAGGAGCTATCCTTACTACTCTTCAGTGGGCATTATGATTTAGTAGGAATTACAGACACCTAGCGGGACTCCTCACATGACTGAAGCATTGCTATAGAGGACTGCACACTGCATAGAAGGAACTGGGTGGGGAAGAGAAGTGGTGGAGTTGGTCTCTTCGTGAAAGAGCTATGCCTTCTTGGAGGCCAACATCAGCTCCAAAACTGAACAGTTTGAAACCCTCTAGGTTAAGTTGTGGGGGCAGGGGAGTGGCCACAGCGAGAGAGACATAACTGTAGGTTTCTACTACAGATCACCAAATCAGGGGGAGAAACTCAATCTCGAGTTCACCTGAGAGTTGACTGAGGCTGCATGTGTACATAGCAAAGTCAACATGGGCAATTTTAATTATCTAGACATCTCCTGGGAGGAACACTTGGCCAAGTTGGATTGGTCATGATCCTTCCGGACCTGCTTCAAGGAGCTCTTCCTGACTCAGGAAGTGCTTGGGCCAACCAGAGGTGACACTCTGCTAGACTTGGTCCTGGTCAAAGGTGACGACCTGGTGACTGACTTAAATATAGAGGGAAGTCTGGACAACAGCGACCATGAGACCATCGTGTTCACTGTCCAACATAAGGCAGACAAATCTTAGAGCAGGACTGAAGACTTGGACTTCAAAAATGTAAATTTCAACAAGCTTAGGTCACTAGTAGGGGAAGTGCTGTGGGACCAGGGACCGAAGGTGAAAGGTGTGCACAAAGAGTGGTTGTTTCTTAAGGGCACAATCCTTGAAGCACAAAGGAAATCCATTTTCATGTAGAGAAAAGGTAACAGAAGGGCTGGGAAGCCTTCTTGGCTAAACAGGGAAATCACAGTATCAATTTTTACTCAATTCATAAACATCAAAAATAAAAAATTGAACCCCCCCCACAAAGTCTGGTTTTATATATATATATATATATATATATATAAATGTTGCTTATAAATAAGGAATATTAAAGTAATGTATTGCACAGACTGAAATAGCTAAATTTCTTTATGCAAAACAAATCAGTTAAACCTATGAGGATTTAAGTTACACAGGCATAAATGAAGAGCAACTCCTTGATTTAAAGAAAATTACTCCAGATTAATTTAGTATAATTTAAGTCTCTGGGTTCATAGGGCACCTATACATGTGCAGGGAGGCTGCTCCAATGTGCTGTAATTGATTGAGTCTTCTGTAGTGTGGTAATTACCACACTTCAGCAGATCCCAGTGTCATGTGTATCAGCATCCCCATGCTGAAAAATGGTGGCAGGAATGCTTTAACTAAAGCTCATTCAATGATTAGTTAAGCCACCAACATTTTTCATGTGACACTCCGGGCACTTTAAGCAGCCTTTGGAGTTCCCCCCACTTCTGAAGCACACGTATAAATGACCATAAACATAAACTTCCATGGATTTGTCCCAAATAAATGTTTGCTAATCAACAATTAAAACTTTTCAATCAGGGAGATTCCATGACTTCTCTAGAAGTCTGTTACAGTGTTTAACCACCTCCATAGTTAAACATTCCTTCTAGTATCTTACCTAAATCAATTAGATAAATTACTTTTTGTTGGAATCAAAGGAATCTACTGTGGACACAGACAGCATCTAATTAACAACATCTGTATAACAGCCCTTTTTTATTTGAAGATTGCTATCAAATTTCTTCTCGATCTTCTCTTCTTGGTCTTCTCTACTTCTGGAGAAAAGCATTTAGAATAACGAAATAATGCTAATTTTCCCAACCTTTTCCAAGCTTTGGTATTTTCTAGACCTAAAGTCATTATGTTGACCTCCTCTGAGTTCTTTCCAATTTTTCCACAACTTACTGAAGTGTTGTGCCCAAATTGGACACAATACTGACTGGAATGGAAGAATCAATTCTGCTGTTTCACGTGTCATTATCTTTCTTTTGCAGCAATATTACAGTTCTCATAATCATTTTTATTATATATGACCCTTCTGTCTTTTACTGCAACCTAGAAAAATATTTCCCACTTTGTAGACTTGCTTGTTGTTTCCTAATTGCTGTCCTTTGCACTTATCCTTAACAAATTTCATTCTATTTATTTCAGTCCATCTTCCCAATTTATCAAGATCATTTTGAATTTTAATTCTGTCCTCCAAAGTATCTGCTATGAAGTGTATGAACTCTACTGGATCTAAAACAGATGCCCAGGGAAGCCTATTTATCACTTCTTCCCATTTTTCCATGATTTTCCAGCCACTTTTTAGTAATTTATCTAGATCATGCTTCCTTAGCTTTCTAGATCTTCTTCTTACATTACTCTATGTACAAAAACATCATGACATGAATAGGTATTTTTTCAATATGCATTTAAAAATTCTCCATCCTCCACCTCTGTCAAACCTGATCTCATTAATACAGTAACTCCAGGCCAGTTCCAAGCATCTTAATTGTAGTGCAACAATTCCATATTTTTCATTTTTCTAATTTATTTTTCTATGATGAGCCTGATGGTTCTCAAATTACAGCTGTTGCTGTTCTCCATATTTGGACAACCTTCCTCCTTTACTGGAACAATTAAAAGCAGCCAGGAAGAGGAAGATGAGACAACTGCCTCTTTAGCATCACCTGGAGGGGGGTGGGGCATTACAAGCAGTAATAGCATTAACAGAGTTTTTAATTTTTAGGGTTTTTAAAAAAATAAAATAGCATAGTGAGAATATAAATTTATGCAAAAGGTAAGGAGTTTTTTTATTAACAATTATAGAAGGTTTCTGTCGGGGAACAGTGGCCCAAGGTCACGGTGGGCTGAGGGTTGTATCGGATCGGAACAGGCGGGATTTGTGGCAATGGAGTCTGAATGGTGCAGAAGTGTATGGTTTCTTAAACAAAGATGATTTATTAACTTATGCTTTGGATGCGTAGGTGATGATGTTCTTCAGTTACAGTAAAATAACGAACCACAGAGGGGTCCATTGGCCCACGGGTCTAGAGGGAGCCCTTGCTATCTACCCCATGAGAGATAGGGGCGGCTACCCACTCCTTAAGTCCCAGGGCTGGTCAACAGCTCATGTAAGGAACCACAAACAACAAACAGGAACTGTAACTCGTTGAAAACAATGTCAGAGTCGTGACGCCAGTCCAATGGACAACGGGATTGTCAAAACAGGAAACCAAGGTCAGGAACCAGGTAAGTGAAGTCGATGTAGCAAGGATGATCCAAAACCATAGTCAAGTTGAGAACTCGTAACCAGTCCAGTAACCAGAGGTGTAGCAGGGCACTAGGGTGCCTGCTACTGAATAGTAGTAAATGGGCCCAGCTGCCACTCACCAGGGCAGCAGGTGGGAGTTGCTATGGCAACTGATTGGGTCAGCTGACCTCCAGGAGGCAGGGCCTGGCCTTTATAAACAGAGAAGGCTGAGGCCAGAGTCATTTTCCCTGCTGGCAGCCTGAGAGAAGGAGGGAGCTCTGTGTGAGCAAGCTGAGCAGAACATTAGAGAAGCCTGGTGGCTGGAGAGAGGCTGCTTGGCAGTACTGGGTGGAGGAAACCCTGATAAGGAGAAACGTGAGAGTGTGAGCCAGGTTTTGCCTGGAACTGATGTTGGAACCCCGAAGGGAGGGGGGTTTCTGTGGTGCGTGGAAGTTGTGTTGGAACCCAGAAGGGGGAGTTTTCTGTTGTGGTTGGAAGTTGTGTTGTAACCCAGGAGGGAGAGATTTTGGTTGTGATATTAGAACCAGAGGACCAGGCGAGGCTGTAGGGGTGGAGGAGACTTCAAGGGGAGCTTCCCAGTAGAAGTGGGGTTCCTAGTGCCATAGGGGCTCTGTGTTTTGGGGTGTCCCAACCCCGACCCCAGTGTGGGCGACTAGCAGGACAGGCCCGGTGGGGCATAGGCCCAGGAAGGCGGGTCTGGGGGCCAGGTAAGGCTAAGGCCACCTGAGCCCCAATTGTGAAAGGCCCGAGTCAGGCACAGGACCCAAGGAGGGGCCTGGGGGCCAGATAAGGCTGAGGCTGCCTGAGCCCCAATTTTGGGAAGCCCGAGTCAGGCATAGAAGGCTCCAGTGTGGGCAGGAAGTCCGGGTTGGGCATAGAAGGCCCCAGAGCGGGCGGGGAGCGCAAGCAGGGCCCCGGTGGGGGCAAGAGCATATTGGAGCAAGCCCCGGGACAGGGCGTGGATAGTGAGCAAGGCTCCAGGAAAGGGTGAGCATAGGAAGGAGGCCCCAGGAGGGGGCACACATATAGAGCCCCGGGAGGGGGTGTGCATATAAAGTAGCCCCGGGAGATGGCGTTTAGTTATCCGAATGTTCCAGAGCGATTACCTCATTCAGTCACTCACTAGGCATGTGTCAGGACAAGCCCTGTAAAGCAACAGAGCCTGCACAAGACTGGAAAGTAGGTCAGGGCTGATTGACAGCTCCTGAGGTTGTCCAGGGGGCACATGCTGGGTACACTGTGGAACTTTCCATTCAGGGCTCTCTTGCGTATGGCAGCTTCTATCCCCTGTATTGGCAGCACAAATAAAAAAAAATTTCCTTGACAGTTTCCATAAGGAATGGCTATATATCCCCAGGATGCATCCAGACTAGCCCATATGTGCCTCTTGCTGCATCTCAAAGCAGTTTGAGATGTGGCAAAAGGCATTCTGGGAACAAAAAAAAAATCCCTGTGCTGCATATTTAGAGTGCAGGCTCAAAATTTGATACCTGGATATCTAGGTATCACAATAAAACATGGGGGGAAAAAGTGGGGCAGGGCATGGCCTGAGGTAGTACAGGAGCCAGTCCTCCAGAAAGAAGCTCTGGTTTCTCTATGGTGTTCCTGCTGCCCCAGCACACAGGGCACAACCCCTAGCATGGGTCCATTCAGCATGTATAGAGCCTCATGGGGTGAGTGGGGGACAGGCATGCAGCGGCCTGCACTTGTGCCCTTCTACAAAGTGCATGGAAGGACCCGACCTGACACAGCACAGCATGTCCCAGCCCACTAGAACACCTTTGCACAGGACTGAGGGGCATGGCTCAGGGATGCATGGCTCCTCTGCAAAGGCATGCTAGCTGTGTGACCTGGGCTGGGTTGGGTCAGGTGGGTGCATTTCCCATGAAATTTAGGTGGCAATGTACGGCCATGGAACTGTGCCTACAATGGGCCCTGGTGCATCAGGACCTGAGCCTCATGGAAAACGCATCCAGCCAGCTTGACCTGACCCATCCTGGCCCAGGCTGCACAACTAGTGTGCCTTTATGCAGGAGCCACCTGCCCCAGAGCCATAACTCTCAGTCCTGTGCAAAGGCACATTAGTGGGCCACACTGGGTCAGGTCTCACTGCATGCTTTCTCCCCACACACACCACAGGTCCAGCAGTACTGCTGCCAGAGACAGGACCTAGCCCAATATAACACCTAATCCCTGCCTGCAGCACAGGGTCCTGGGTGACAGACCTAGTGGCCCAGGACTGCCCAAAGACACATGGCTCCATGCTGCACTGTACCACACCACACTAGACCTGCAACAAGTGCACAGGTAACACTGGGTCTGAGGCATCTGGGCCATACTTTGCCACTGGAGGCTTAGGCCACAGTGTTCTCTGAGCACCCTATGGCTGCTGCTGCTTCTATTGCAGGAGTGAGCTGTGGGCCTTGCAGGGGGGCTGAGGCCCTGAGGGGAGGCAGTCCATGTGCTGTATGGGGGGCTGCACCCTGTGGGGGGCACAGAATCCACCCCTCCTAAGAAGCCAACCCCCAGAGTCCCCCATACCCTGCAACCCGCCACACCCCTCCACACATACCCAAACACCCGCCCACATCCTCACACATCCCTTCCCACCCCCTCCTGTAAACCTCACATCCCCCCATGACACACCCAGCATGCCCAGATGCCAGACAGAATAAGACCTGCTGTCAGGACCTGTGGCTGCTGTTCCCACTTCCTAGCAGCTGTTCCCACTTCCTAGTTAGTGAAGTGGTCAGGGGGAGCTCTAATTGTTCTATGATAAGGAAACCAAAAGGAAATATCAAAAAATTTAGATATTTAGAATTTATTTTATTTTGATGATAGAGACACTGTTAGGCTTCAAATTGCTTTAGAATTGTAAATATACCAACAAAACATTGCCCCAGAATACATACCTTTTGGAGGTACCCTCCCTGTATGTACCTGCAGTTCCATTTGATCAGGATGGATAATGATCATAGATTTCATTCTGTGTCTGTTTACATAAAAAAGGGGATTTTTTTTCCTTTTTAAAAGTGGCTTCTATATCAAGAAATTTTAAAACAATAATAGACTCTTAACCTGGGAAGATTATAAAATCAATTGGGAACAATAAATGCAAAAGTAGATTATGCCAGTATGTTTCAATGGCACAGTTCCCTCTATAAAGAAAACAAATGCTGAGGATAGAGGGACACGTTAGAGAATTGCAAGAATCATGAACAACATTCCACAAAGAAAAATATATGTACAATGAGCTCATTAGTAGTAATGTCATTGTTAAAACCCCTTAATAGACCTGACCTGCTTAAATTATGCAGGCTTCAAACAGTCTTCCTACCCTTTCTGCTGAATAGGTCAGCATACTGCATAGATAAGTTGCATCGCCTTCTGTAGCTTTTTTGGTGCACCATTACCCTTTCACGGAGATCCTCAATGGAAAAAAAATAGAACTGCTAATTTCCAAGCTAAATGAGAGTGAAATCCACTCTATTCAAAATCAAAGTCACTCAGTTGTCTTTGTAAAATACTTTTCTTGACTAGAAGACTCTGTAAGTTGAGATTTGTTTTGATTAAAAATCCCCAATAAACTCATAAACCCAATTTTTCATTTCAGAAGTAAATGTGATTTCAGCCATGTGCATGACATATTAAATCATGAGCACATAAA
The DNA here is from genome assembly GCF_052110815.1 of Crocodylus siamensis. Classification (NCBI taxonomy): domain Eukaryota; kingdom Metazoa; phylum Chordata; order Crocodylia; family Crocodylidae; genus Crocodylus; species Crocodylus siamensis. The sequence goes on along the minus strand of NC_143395.1, from coordinate 38,924,714 downwards.
ATGATCAAATAATGATGTGATAGCCCATTGAAATGAAATGTAAGGAAATGATGTCAATGCTATACTGAAGTTAAGAAATAGATTTCAGAAAAGACAGACCCCTCAAATGGAAATATTCCACTAGTATACAAGACCTACATTATGTTTTATATTAAAATTCTTGCTTCTGCCAAAACAACGGGACTCCACATTATAATTTGTAATGTTTTCATAACACCTAAGAAACCAGTCTTGAATCAGACCTCCATTGTATTCTGCACTGTACAAACACAGAACAAAAACAGAAATGGATCTATGAACATAAGAAGTTATCAAAAACTGCCATGATCAGGTGGCATCGCATTACAAAGCCACTTGTTTAAAAAAGGTGTTTCAAATTACTTTTTAAATAAAGGTGTTTAGGCAACCAAAGTGGGACTTGGCGGTGCTTGGGCATATCAGTACATAACAAAAAACTCCCCAAACACTAATCTACCACATAACTGCGAAGGAACCTAAACTACACTATCATCTTCTTTACCCCCAAATTTTGTTTGGGGCCTGTTTTTTTCATGTGGGTGATTTGCCTTAGTTTTGACAGAGCTAAGCAACCGACATCATAGTTCACACCTAAGCCTACTTAAGTTTTGCGTATCCAGAAATTAGGCATTCCACTGACTATATCCCCTAACTTGCTTAAACAGAACATAATAAACACACATGTAGAAAATCAAGTATTATACAACATGCAAGGTGGTCATCAGTTGCTCTTGAAACAATACTGAAAGAGAAGGACAATCTGAGGCTATCTACACCTCACTTCTGTATAGTGGCATGGAGTTAGCATACTTAGCCAGGATATAAAAGACTCAGTTAATTCCTTCCTCTATCTGAAAAGATTCAAAACCACATGTCCCACCTCCTGCCCAGTTACAGCCTTATGGGCTAGGGACAAATATTACACATAAAACAATTTAAGTCATCAGAAACTGGTTTAAACCTGTAACAGAACAGATGTTCAGTGCATGTAAATCAGTTTGAAAATGGCTGAAACCGGTTTGAGATAAAAGTGTTTGAATGTAGTATCAGACTAAACAGATTTGGCTCAAACCAGTTTATGCAATATCTGTCCCAGACCTCATGCTGATTTAAATTAAATCAGAGTCTCCTAGCATCCCAGCATGCTCTCTGGGCTGGGTGGAGCTCTCTGCTCAGCAGCAGAGCTGTTCCCTCCCCTCTGCTCCCTGGCTGGAGCTCAGCACAGACTTCCAGACACAGCATGGTCTGTTGGTTTCCCCATGCCCCCCTCTTCCCCTTTCCCACTCTACTTGCTGCTTAAGCGGAGATCCCTTCCTCCTCTCTGTCACAGCAGGGACCAGAGCCAGCATGTGGTATGCTAGCTAATGCCAAGAGGTATTTGTATATGTATCTCTCTCCAATTTCACTTAGATAGGCAGACAGAATAGTGACTGCTTAGGGCTTTTGAAGCCAATCAACAGGTCAAGTGGTAAGCTGCTTAAGAAGTATGAAGTAATGTGGAGAGAAGCTATTGTTTTGCTAATCAGGTGACAAAGACTGTTATCCCCACCCTGCCACCCCCAGCTGGCTTGGTCACCTGTCAGTTTGCTGCAGACAGTATGATGAAGCAGGTAGGGAGATTGAAAAGCTTCATATCATCAACAGATGCATATACTGTACCCCCTGCCACCTTGACTCAGCTTGAGGATGGGGCCTGGAAAAACTCCCACCCCTTGAGGAGCCAGCAGGGAAAAGCCTGGGATTGTGCAGGCAGACCTTCCTAATGACAGAGTCGTGCTGGGGCCTGGCCATGCTCTCCTCAGCTCATCTCCCTGCAGAAAGGAAGGGAGGGATGCTCTAGTGCCCCCCAACCTTCTAGCCTGAGTCACTGCTGGTATGTGGCTGAATTTCCACAGTCCAGAGTGTCTGTCCAATTTCAAGGCAGTTCAGCCTAGTCAGGTTAGACTAACCTGCAAAAATTGAATCAATTCAGGCTCAGGCTTTTTGAATGTCTGTCCTTAGCAGTATTGTTGTGAGGCACATGTTTGTCTAACCTCTTGCTCGCTCATTCTTGGAGTTCAGGCTGTTGGGGTCTATGCACTCTGAGAGGCTACTGCCCTCAAGCAGCTCCCTGGAGCCCAGGTGTGACACAAAAAAGCCACTTAAATCTGTGTTTGGTAGCAAAGGCTCAGAGACTACTTGCTCTCTTAAGTAATAAATCCAACTCAGCAAAACTGACCAGAACAATGGTAGAAAAACTGTTCATTAATTACACTGCCCTAGGCTGCTATGAAGAAACAACTCTTCCAGTACCAATATTTATATCCCAAATACTCAAGTTTCATGCCAACATGTATCTATCCTTTGTCAAGGTACTCATTTTTACTGGTTTCTTTCCCAAGAATGCACATCTGGTATCTTTGATTCGTCTTTTATGTCATCACCTGTCCTCAATTTTTTTCTTTATCCCTAACACTCTCTTTTTTAAATTAACTTTTCTGCTCATTAGTGTGTTTTTATTGTTTATATCTCTTATTGAGTCATTCAGCAACCAGCAATGTTGGTTCGCTACTCATTAGTCATTGGGGCCTGTTCTGCCCAAGATCTCTATTATGTTTACCATAGCTTAGCATTACAGGAATTCCCACAGGCAACCCTTTTCATCTCCCTTGTTGAAGATCTTATACTGTGCAGAAAAAAAATCAAGATTAAATGGCTAAAGAGAGAACTGGAAAGACAAAATTCTTGTAGGCTTCATCCTAGAAAGATGAGGCCTCTGGTTTGAAACCATCTTGCTGTCTAACATTCAAAATTAAATACTGAAATCTCCACTAATGCATTTGAATTTTTGATGCATTTGTTGGCTAGGGACAAAAGTTACACAAACTGGTTTAAGTGATCATAAACTGGTTTAAACCAGTAACAGAACAGAAGTTCAGTTCATATAAACCAATTTGAAAATGTCTGAAACAGATTTAAGATAAACTTGGTTGAGAATGTAGTATCAAACTTAACTGATTGAGGTCAAATCCATTAATGAAACTTTTGCCCCAGGCCCCCTTCCTGGTTTAAATTGTATCAGTCCCCCAGCATCCCTGGGCTGTGCTGTCTGCTCCAGAAAGCAGGGTTGGCCCTGTCCCTCTGCTCTCTAGCTGGAGAAGTGATGGCTGGCTAACAAGGGGGTAAGGGTGGGAAACCTGGCTGGGGACCACATCTTGGGGGGGCAGCCCTTGTCAGACCTTCCCCCCCTAGAGGAGAGGGGGCAATGGCCTTGGGGCCAGGTGGGGCAACAGTTAAAGAGGGACTGCTCCCCCACATGCAAATTCCTGCTGGAGTCTGGAGTCTCAGAGGGGCTTTAATTCCCCCTTCCCAAGCTCAGTGTGCTGCCTGCACCCCCTGCTCTCTGCTAAATCAGGGCAAATGGCTCAGGCGGACAACAGCCTCAGAGGGGCTGCCTCGCATGCAAACCTCTGCTGGGGTCTGGGAGGGGATTTAATCCCCCCTTCCCCAGCTCAGTTTGCTGACACCAAGCCCTGAAGGACCAGACTGAGAGGTGGGAGGTGTTGGCAAAGACCTGGTACAATCATCGCATGCATGTGCTGGAGACAGACCTAAGGGAACAGGAGATGGCCCCAGACTGCTTGGGCTGGTGTGACCAAAGAAAGCAGAGAACTACATTTACATTATGAAGCAGAGTATGTAAAAGGTGGGAGACTGGAATAGCTAAGCAAAGACTTCCTGAATATGTGGCTGTAAGGAGACCACTGCCCTCAGGATTGCATAAGACACATGCAAGGCTTTCTCTTGTCTCTTTGGTTTATTACATGCTATTTTAAGTTAGACTAAGCTGTGTGTACTCTCACTGTGTTTTATTGGGCTGTATCTTCATTTAGGTGAAGGTTTTCAGTTGTTGTGTCATCTGTTTGAGATTGCAAAGTGCTGTGTTCAATATATGCTTGCTTCAGAGAAAGGACTATTCTTCAAGCTTTTATGAATTCAATGCCATTACCTTTTTCCCCACCCCCTTCTCCTCAGTCTGGCAGTGGCTGAGTGGAGTGGAGAGTGGGGAGTGGGGATGGGCAGAAGCCTGGAAGGCACTGCCTCCACCCCAAAGGAAGGCCTGGGTTGGGGTCCCCACCATCCAGTGGGCTTGCCTGGGCTGGCGCTTGGCCATGCCCCCTCCTCTGGAGCTTTTTTCTTCCCTTCCCTTTGGCAGTGGCTGGCAGACATGCTCTAGCACCTCCTGGCTTCTGCCTTGTGCCACTGTAAGAATGTGGCTGCATTTCCTGAATCAAAAGTGAATGTCTGTTCATTTGCTTATTGGTTCAATCTGCAAAGACTGAATTGATTCAGCCTCCAGTTTTTTGACTGTCTGTACTTAGCCCTAGATCATGTATTACTTACACTAATGATTTTAATAACAGTAATGTAGCAAAAAGTAATACTAATGTAACACCCATGCACAGTTGGGTTGCATTTTTTTGTGTGTGTGTATGTTCTTTCTTTTTTGTAGGCAACATGGCCCCTGTGTTTTGGCTATGTGCTCAGCACATGGAAAGCTGGGGCTTGTATCTGGGGAAAATATGTACAACCCTCCAGAATTATGGTCCAGGGGAAGCACAGAATTCTTCAGTCTGATTGGTTGGGAGAGGAACTGGAGTGTGGCACTCTGTAACTGGACGAGGCCAGGGTGATATCATGCAAAGGGATATAAGGTGAGCTAGGCTGTGTTGGGAGAGCAGAAGCTGCAAGCAGTTGGAAGAGTAAAGCCTTCTCCAAGAGAGGAGGAGCTGCTGATAGTGAAAAGAGAAGCTCAGATAGAGGGGAGAGAGAGAGAATTGTCCCTGTGTCTGGTAACTTCTCTCTACTCCTTTTCTTCCCCTCTTTCTTTTTTGAGGTTTTAAGCAATTAATGCTAGGGGAAAGAGTTTTGGTTCCTTGGATTTACTGGCCAGGATTTAGGCCTGGCAACTTAAACAGATTTGGAACCTGGGAGTTTCTAATCCTGCCAGTTTTAGGCCAAGATTGAGGTTTGCAACTTTCTGCTCCCAGTAGAGCTGTGACCCAAATCCCTTGCAGCCCAGGTCTAGAGGGTAGGCTTGATCTTTTACCTTGTTTCTTCTGATAGTCTTTCGTTTTAATCAGCTGTGTGGTTGGGCTGGCTGTAGTCATTAATCAACCTGGTTCCTTTGGAGTTTTCCTGCAGTTTTCATTTCAGCATGCCAAATAATCCAGCCCAGAAGTGTGGGGTGTGTGCATGCTGTGTGAAGCTGTAGTCACTCCCCATGCACATGTACAGCCTCTCTATGGGATCAAAGATTGCTACCTGCTATCCCTCCAAAAGCACCAAGGGGCCCATTGCACTGCCGAAGGACCCATCCTCTCTAGCAGCTTCCCCTGGTGCAACTTATAGACTCATGTAGTTAGTAGTGTTTCACATTGCATTTGGTCTTTTCTTCTGTCTTCTGTATCAAATCTGTTTTTGGTTACACTGTTTGTGAGGAAGGTTTTCTTGTTTATGTGGGACACCCTAGAAGTTAATTTAGTGTTCTCAGATTTCTGGGTTTGGGCTCAAGTCAAGGAAAAATATATTTAGTACCCCAAAGTCAAACATGGCCCTTGTTGCTTCCAGCCGGTACCCAGCAGAAGGGTTACACTAATAACCTTGAGTATTTATATAGGCCTCTCATAGCATCTGCACAACTTATAAACTTTAATAGGCACTTCACTGCAAAAGGGGCATCATATTCATGGAAAAAATACAGGAATTCTTCTGTTGGAAAAGCCCACAGCACAATCACAATGGTAAGAATGTTTTTGACACTATGTACTTCTATTTGAAATGTATGGGTTTACATTTGAATCATGTACAGGCATTTACTTCCAACAGTGCTAAAATTGTGAGGCACTCTATAGCACCCTTGAAAGAATTTCACAGCAATTGGGTAAAACTCCTCCCTAATATCACTTTGTATAAGCTAAGAATTGATTAGGAAAGGATTTCTGCATCCTGGAAAAATGTTTAAGATTTTTTTTTTAATTCCCATTCTTTATTAGGAAGAATCTGAGAACTTTTATTTTTATGAAAAATGGAATGGCTTAAGTGTCAATGCTAAGGGTCAAGAGAGATACACATATAATAGAAGGAATTTAAAACTGGAATTGAAAACTATTTCAGTACCTGTAATGGATGTGTATTGTTTTGGTGTTCACCAGTAGGATGCAACTATTTCAGCATCGGCATGTTGAATACAGATGTTTTGTGCTATCTTCTGAATCTTAAGTTTGGTTAGCCTAAACTGTCATGACACTTTGCATTTCTGTGCTCAGTTGATCCACAGGAGTTCCTATTGAGTCAAAATACTAATCTTCTCTGATTATAGAGAAGTCATGTTTGGAGGTAAACAAAGTTACCCATAACATAATTATCAGATTCTAATGAATCACTTCAAAATATCAAAACTGTTTGTCAAATTGGACAGCTGTAATAATGATAATAAGCATCCCGTATAAATGATATGTATATTTTTGGTGGCTTTAAAAGCAACCGACAATTAGTTTTTCTACTGCTAGTGTCATATTTTCATATGTTGTTTAACATGGACAAGCCAAATAAAAATATAAACCTTGTTAATTTGTAGAAGAATGTATTTAATTTGCTCCCCGCTCCCTTTATTTTCAGGATGCCATTTCCAGATATGGCAGCATAATCCTTATCTCAAAGTAACAGGTTTGGGTTTTGTTGTCACAGATAGCATTACCGCAGACACTAAGCTATTTTGTTGTGAATCTAATTTTGATGACATTTCAGACTGAATTTTGATCTTGGATACAGAAGCTTAGAGACTCCACTGAACATTCCACTCAAATCTTTATCTTTCAAATGCTGGGTTTTGTCTCTTTTCCTGGGTGAGGCCTATGGTACCTGGGTGAGTCAATGCAAGGCAATGGTAGGGTTGTTAAGTGGATAGTCCAGTCATTGAGTTTATCATTCAGTACAGGCCTGTTACCATTGTACATCAAGCACCCCTATTCATTCCCATTCATTCAGGAGCCAATTTACATGAGACTGGCTAGCCATGTGTCACAACATAGATTATACTCCTGCAGAGGACACAAGATGGAGGCTTGACATACAAAATGGAAACTGAACATTATTTGACATTACTTTATAGACATAGGCCTAAAAAATATGAATTCAATATAAAACAGTAAAAATCAATGCAAACATAATAGAACACTATTTACAATATAAAAGGGGCTTGTTACAATAAGGGAGTATAAGAGCTTACCTAGTACTACTTGTAATCATTTATAAGGGATAGAGAGACCAGAGAGAAAGTCACAAATGGTTGAGGAAAGGAGGGAATGTATTTTTAAAGAATTAAAACAAACAAACTGTGGGTTTCACTACATTATAAACCATGTTCCCTAGCCCTCTAACCATTTTTGTTGCCCTGTGCTGGACTCTCTCTAACTTTTCCTCATCCTTTCTGTAGTGGGGTCCCAAAACTGGACATAGCATTCCAGACATAATACTCCATATGTGTAAGCAGCCAAAACTGGACATAGTACTCCAGATGTGGCCTCACCAGTGCTGAGCGAAGGGAAAGACTCACTTCCCTCAGTTTGCTGGCAATGCTCCTACTAATGCAAGCCAGTATGCTGTTATCCTTCTGCCAGCAAGGACACACTGTCAGCTTATTGTCCACTGTAACCCCACATCCTTTTCTGAAGAGCTACTTCTTAGCTGGTCAATTCCCAACCTGTACTGATGCATGGGACTGTTCCTTTCTAAATTAAGGCATGTGTCCTTAGTGAACATCATAAGATTCCTTTTTTGTCCAACTCTCCAATTCATCCAGGTCTCTCTGAATCCTAGTCCTATCCTCCAGCATATCCCCATCCTTGTATCATCCACAAATTTCCTTAGTATAACTCTATCCTATCATCCAGGGTGTTAATGAAGATATTGAACAAAACCAGCCCAAGGGCCAACTCCTACAGCACTTCAGTTGATACTAGCTGCCAGCTGGATGTTGAGCCACTGATTGCTAACTTTTTGAGCCTGATGATCCAGCCACTTTCCTGTTCACCTAACAGACCTTTATCCAACCTATACTTCCATAGATTGCCTGTGAGAATGCTGTGGGAGACTATATCAAAAGGCTTGCCAGAATTAAGATAGATCACATCTGTTGTTCTCAGTGCATCCACAGAGCCAGTTACCTCATCATAGAAGGCAATCAGGTTAGTTAAGCATGACTTGTCCCTGGTGAATCCATGATGACTGTTCCTAATCATTTTCTTCTCCTCCAAGTTCTTAGAAATGGATTCCTTGAGGACCTGTTCCCTGCTTTTTTCCCCCAGAGACTGAGGTAAGGTGATTGGTCTGTAGTTCCCTGGATGCTCCTTTCCCCCTTTCTTAAAGATGGGTACTGTATTTGCCTTTTTCCAGTTGTTTAGGAACTCTCCTGATCACCATGAGTTTTCAAAGTCAATGAACCAGTAGCTCTGTAGTCACATTAGCCAACTCTCTCAGCACCCTTGGATGCATTCCGTCTGTCCCCATGGACTTGCAAAGACCCAGCTTTTCTAAATAGTCCTTAATCTGTTCTTTCACCATGGTTGGCTGCTCACCTTCTCTACAAATTGTGCTACCAGGTGCAGTAGTCGAGGAGATGACCTTGCCTATGAAGACTGAACTAAAAAAGACTTTGAGTTTCAGCCTTTCTGCATCATCCATCCCTCCCCCATTCAGTAAGGGAGGAACACTTTCCATGACCTTCTTCGTTGCTGACATACTTGTAAAAAACCTTCTTGTCTCCCTTCACATTCCTTCCTTGTTGCAACTCCAGTTGTGCTTTGGCCTTCCTGTTTTCATCCTTGCATGCCCGAGCAATACTCTTATGCTCCTCCCTACTAGTTTGTCCATGTTTCCAATTCTTGTAAGCTTTCTTTTTATGTGTTAGTTCATTGAACAGTTCCCTGCTAAGCCAAGTTAGTGTTTTTCTGTACTTGTTAGTCCTCCTGTACATTGGGATGTTTTTTTCCTGCACCTTTAGTAAGGTTTTTTTTCAAAGAAAACCAACTTTCATGGACTTCTTCCCCATCAGACTGCCCTTCTAGGGGATCCTGCCCATCAGTTTGAGTAAGTTGAAGTCTGCTTTTTTGAAGTCCAGAGTCCTTTCTCTGCTGCTCTCCTTCCTTCCTTTTCTCAGGATCCTGAACTCAATCTTCTTGTGGTCACTGCCGCCTATCCACTTCTACATCCTCCACCAATTCTTTCCTATTTGTGAGTAGCAGGTCAAGAAAAGTGTGGCCCCTAATGGGCCTCTCCAACATTTGCACTAGGAAGTTGTCCCCAGCACTCTCCCAAAATGTCTTGGATTGCCTGTGCACAGCTGTATTGCCCTCCCAGCAAAGGTCAGGTTGATTGAAGTCTCTTGTGAGAACCAGGGCCCATGATTGGGAAACTTCCTCTAGTTGTTTGAAGAAAGCCTTTTCCACCTCATCCTCCTGTCTCGTGTTGCAGATATTCACCACATCATCTTTGTTCTTCTTCCCTCTAACTCTAACCCTGAAACTTTGAACAGGTCTATCTCCAGTTTTATATTGTACCTCTGAACAGTCATATTGCATTTGTATTTTTTTTACATAACGCACAACTCCTCCTTCTCTTCTTTCATAGCTGTTCTTTCTAAACAGTTTCTACCCATCCCTCCAGTACTCCAGTCATGAAAGCTATTACACCAAGTCTCTATAATTCCAGTCACATCATAGTTCTGTGACTGTGTGAGGACTTCCAAATCTTCCTACTTGTTTTCAAAGATCTATTTTCCAGGATCTGTGCATCCATGTACAGACATCTAAGGTAATAAGCCAATTGCCATACTTTACAAGAAGAATGAGAAGGCCTGCTCTGTTGCCCCCGGCCCCTAACCCCATGTTTGTACTTCTTCCTGGACATCCATTTTGCCACTTATCTCAGGACTTAGATCTGTGTCCCCCAATGAATCAGGTTACTAGATTTTTGTTTTAGTTATATAAAGGCATTTAAAGAATCATGAGTGTTTTACTTGTAATGTAATTAGATACACTTATCCTGAAAGTGAGGACATAATATCTCTGACTGTAGTTTTCTAAACAGACAAATCTCGCTCAATTAATTCTAGTTTTGTGGATAGAAAGACCAAAGATTAAGGCCAATCATGCTGGGAATTTTTTTTTTCTCTAGTACTTTCATTCCATTGTTACTTTGCCAATACCATAATTCAAATAAAATTCCAAGGCACCACTGAAATTATCACTGAAATTATCACAAGACCAAAGATTATCACAAAATATTTATCAAAATTATCACAAGACCAAAGATTAAGGCCTTAAGCAAAGATTAAGCAAAATTTTGTTGTGCTACATTATCATAGAATCATAGAATCATAGAATTAGGGTCAGAAGGGTCCTTGTAGATCTTCAAGTCCAACCCCCTGATTGGGCAGGAGAAAAAAACTGGACTCAAATGAGTCTAGCCAGGTAGGCATCAAGCCTTTTCTTAAAGATCCCCAGGGTAGGAGCCAGCACCACTTCCCTTGGAAGTTGGTTCCAGATCCTAGCCGCCCAAACTGTGAAGTAGTTCTTACGGATGTCTAATCTAAACCTACTCTCCAATAATTTGTGTCCATTGTTCCTTGTCATGCCAGGGGGCACTAGGGGAAACAGTGTCTCTCCCAAAACCTTCTGGTCCCCCCTAGTGAGTTTATAGACAGACACAAGGTCCCCCCTCAGCCTTCTCTTGTGAAGGCTGAACAGGTTTAGGTCCCGCAATCTTTCAATGTAGGGTCTGCCCTGTTGTCCCTGGATCAGGCCCTCCTCTGGACCCTCTCAATGTTGTCCACATCCCTCCTGAAATGGTGTGCACAGAACTGGATGCAGTATTCCAGCTGTGGCCTGACAAGCATCGCATAGAGGGGGAGGATCACCTCCCTGGCTCTACTTGAGATGCACCTGTGAATGCACGACAAGGCCCGGTTAGCCCTGCCAACCGTGACCTCGCATTATCGGCCCATGTTCATCTTGGAGTCAATAATGACTCCAAGATCCCTTTCTGCCTCTGTGCTCTCAAGAAGGAAGTTTCCCATTCTATAAGTGTGCTGCTGGTTTCTGCTGCCTAAGTGCAGCACCACCACTTTTATAGTAGCACTATAAAACAGTGTCATATTATTAATGTCATGTCACATGTATAGTCTACAACTTTCAAAAGAAATCACAAAATGAAGCAAAATCAAAGAAAAGAAAAGGGGGAAGACCTTGGGAAGAGAGATTAAATTGCTACAGTAAGTCATATAAACATGACAGCAGAGAAAATATTGTGGCAAGAACACGAGGACTAGCTTCTAGTGTGCTTCTATTACACTGTGCTTGAATTTCTAAAAATGTATCTGTAATAGGCACTGAGAGGTGACTCCCCCAGTACCTGTGATACAATTTATCTAAGCACTGACACTGACCTGGGGATCCAGGGGACTTGCTTCTCAGAGGGCATTTGACCAAGAACCAGGCTCAATCAGTACTGAAAGCCCTCCATCCCTGAGCTTCTCCTTACTGTACTGCTTCTTACTATACTCCCTACTATACTTCTCCTTACTATACCTCTCCTGGAGGCCTACCATAGGCTGCAAGCATTCCAGGGTGGGGCCAATCCAGCAGAGCAGGTCCTCTTTGTCAAGAGGGGGTTGCTTCAGGCCCTAGATGCTTCTCTGAGTTTGGCCCCCCCTAGCCTTGGCTTAATTTGCTCTGGCTGAGCCACTCCACCTGAGGTCCACTTGTCACAGGACCCTGTGTTGCTGGGACCCAGCTCTGTCCTTGTCTTTATGGGCTCTGGGCCCCTTGGCCCCTGTCTCACTCTTTCAGACTCTCATCTGCTTTGTCCCTGTCTCTTTTGCCACATGCTACAGCCCTCAATTGCTAGCAGTGCTCCCCCAGGTGGTGCCTGCAGCCTCCAAGCCTCTTCTTTGGTCCACTGTACCTTCTGGTGATGATCTGCCTTCAGAAAGTCAGTGAAGGGCTCACAATTGAAGAGGATGCCAGTATAAAGTGTCAGTAGCACCTGGCCAGTCCTAAAAACTGTCTTACATGGGTTTTGGTGTTTGAGGTTGGAAACCTCTATGAGGCCTGGACCAGTGGCTGCATTTGACCTTCCCAAGGGTGTACCCCAAATAAGTGTTTTTTCATCCACCTTAGTGTTAGATTCACTTCCTGGGGTTACCTCAACACTGCAGCCACATGGTCCAGGTGTTTTGCCCATGTCTGGCTGTAGACTATCATCTAGATATGCAATGTGCTTCCAATAGGGCTGCAGGATCCAGTTCCTCAGACTCTGAAATGTGGCCAGGGTCCCATGCAACCTAAAGGGCATTGCCCAGAATTGATATAAGCCACAGGGGGCCAAAAAGGCACTCTTTTCCTTAGATTTCAGTGTTAATAGGATCTTCCAATACCCTTTTGTCAGATAAAGTGTCATCATATACTGGGCAGCTCCCAGATGGTCCAATAACTTGTTGACCCCTGGCATCAGGTATGCATTACATTTTGAAATTGCATTGACCATTCAGAAATCAATAAAGCCATGTAGTGCCATCCTACTTTGGGACTAGCACAACCAGACTTCTCAAATCACTGCAAGTTTTCTCAAACACCCAAAAGTTCACATGGCTTGTAGCATCTGCTTCACCATCTCCCTCATCCTATTGGGCAGAGGATGGCATTTTTCCTATTTCCTGGTTATGGTTGGATGTGGGTCACCAGGTTCATTCATCCCAGATGTGATGACAACACTCCAGGGAATAAGTAGACTCACCTATGGGCTTGCTCCTGTTGTTCTGGAATGAGTTTGGGTCCAAAATGCACTGTTCCCACCTAGGTGGGGTCAAACCTGTCTGCAGCCCTAGCTCCATTTTTGGAGTCTAGGGAGTTATAACAAGGCACTCCTGAGACTTCCATGATTTTAGGATGTTGACATGATAGCTTTTCTGGTACCTCTATTGGTCCAATTGTTTCATTTCATAGTCAACTAGCTGATGTACCAGATCTTTTCATATGGTCACTGATAACAACCAATCAATTTTGACTCTGGGGATGGTAAAAGTAGGAATACCTGATCCACAGGATTAAATTCACACAGCTTCAAATTTTCATTGATGCCTGGGGCACCTCCTAGACTGCAAATAGCATGACTAGGAGCAACTGGTTCCTGTGGCAGGCATTTGTGGCCAGAAATTTCCTTACCTTCACCTTAAGGGTTATATTAAACCTCTCTACCAGCCCATGTTTGGGGGATGGTAGACCAAGGTTCTTATTGATTTAATTTTTAACAGCTTATATAACTATTTTATGGTCTGTGATATAAAATTGATTCTGTGGTTGGTAATAATTTCTCAGATATCACTCACCCATAAGAGTACCTCCATGAGCTCAGTGGCTATGACCCTGGCTGTTGTCAAGCCAAGGGGTATAGCCTCAGGATAGTGAGTGCCGTGGCATAGTCAACAATTACAAGTATGTTTTTGTGGCTGGTGCACTCTGTTCCAGGGTCCCACCATATCCATTCTAATCTGTTCAAAGGGAACATCCACCAGCAGCACAGGGACCAACAGGGATCATGGGGTTCTTTGGATTCGATAAGCTGGCATTCTGGAAAGGAGGTGCACATATACCAGGGTGCAGTCAATTCAGGTTGGCAGCTGTACCTTAATCCTTTCCTCACCAGGGGCTAGCCAGTCTACTCCATCACATTATCTTATTTTGTAGCAGTCATGATCTTACCCTTAAGATCATGAATGACCAGTGTTTCCCGAGACTGGAGGGGCACCATGGTGGTGAACGGGACTGCCCACAGCTGTCAGTGTCATTGGCAGCTGTCAGTGTTATTGGCAGCAATCAGTATCATTGTTAGCAAGCAGAGAGTGGAGACTGCCTGCAGCCACCACCAGCAGTGTTTGCAGCAGTGACCAGGGATCGCTTGCAGTTGCTGCTGGCAGTGTCAGTGGCAGGGGGAGAGGTGGCGAGCAGGGACCACTCATAGATGTTGCTGACCATATTGATGGTGGGTGGGGGGGAGATGTGTGCAAGTGGTGACTGCCCGCAGAAGCCAGCTGCAGCTTTGGTGTCTGCCAATCTCAGGATGGGGGGGTGGCACATGCCCCCCTGCCCTGTGTCGCCTATGCTTAAGATACCCAAACCCCAGGGATCTGCAGATCAGTGTTTGAAAACCACTGCTTTTCAGCTTGCTTTCTTCTCCTTTTTGCCTACTCTTCAGGGCACTTTTAAAGCTCCCAGTGAGATACTCCTTGCTTACCCAAATACATCACATCTGGGTTTTCTTAACAGGGCTAACTATTCCTCTTGAAAGGGATGGACCACCTTGTGACAATAGGTTTCAAGTAGTGGATCAAGCTTTGAAGCCAAATTTGTCCTTATAAAAAACTGTTTAAACGATGTTACAGTGTAATTTTAAAGCCATCAAAATCCAAATACTGGTTAATAAAATGCAAAATAAACTTATCTGTCAAGGTGCTCAGGTTATATATCCTGACATACATCCTAGGAGCCTCTACTTGTGTTTTATACACTAGACCCATTAGTATACGCATTTATGATTCCAAAGAAGGAAAAGGAAAAAGGTGTAAGAATAGCCACTGGATACATTGGGTACAAATTCCTGTGATGTTAGGGTCTTGTTACAGGTTCACTTGCAATGGTTGGAAATCATCAGAAGTTGTGATGTATTATGGTTAGGAAATTTCCTGAAAGGCAAAAACTTTGCAAATCCATGAAGACACTGAATGTGCATTAAACTGTATGAACATGAATCTGTTTGCATTTTAACTGCATTTAGCAGGTGTGAAGTTAAACATGTGACATCATCCCTACTTGAATAATTATAACTAAGTTCATGTCAAATAACTTAGGCAAGAACAAAACTGGTGTCATAGTAGCCATCTGTGTCTCAGTATTCTTACACCAATCATGCTGGGAATTTTTGTTTCTCAAGTACTTTCATTCCGTTGCTAGTTTGCCAATACCATAATTCAAATAAGATTCCAGGGTGGCACTGAAATTATCGCTGACATTTTAAACAGGGAAATAAGAAGCAGCTTCAGCAAGACAGAAATATTAACCAACAGACAGGTTAATCATGTATTCCATCCATCAGAATATTAAGAAAACTATTAATTCCCATGGTGTTACTTAAGTTAAAAAGAGGGATGCAGTTTGGAGAGAGAATGTGATAAATTTTGTTTCTGTACAGTCCCCAGTGTTTCACTCTCTATATTTCAAATATGATAACAATGGAGATTCACGCTAAGATAATTGATTTTCCATGTGTGCTCTTATGTACTTTGAGAAACTACATCTAAAATTAATTAACACAGTTCAAATTACCTTTAGGTTTTTTTCAGGTTGCTTGATTAAGAATTAGAACAGAGCAATTTGAGTAAATCCCCAACTCAGGCATTATGGAACATAATGTATTTTTCATATTGACTAAAAAAATAAATCTTGAGACTCAATAGTACCTTTCTTCCATAATAGAGAGAATACATTAATTTAAGCTGGGCCAAATGGGACAGAAATTTATGAGTCTCAGACCCTTCAGAGACAGGCAAAGATAAGCAGTTAGCCTAAATCTGATTCCACCTCTAAATCTTTCACACAGCTGGCACAAAAATTATTGTCTCACCTCAGGTTTGTAATCCATAGCTTTCTTATTCTCTCAATAGGAGCCTAGGACAACCCATCCCCCCAGAACCAATCCTAATCCATCTTCCATAGATGTACAGCTTATTCTGAAAAAGTCAGTTTTTCTTGACCCTAATTTACCTAGGAAATTTCATATCTCCTATTCTTTCAGTGGGGAACTGTTAAAAGGATACTTCATTTATGGATCCAGTTCTCTTGTGCTGGATCCTACTAACCTCTTAACCCAACAGTTTAGTACTTAGGGCACATTTACAGGAAGTGGGTGACTCAGGTTCTATGTTCTCCTTAGCTAAAGTGGGAGTTAAACTAAGATAGTTTATTTCTTAGCGAAGTGCTCAAATCAACAGGCTATGAGGATATTGTGACAAAGTCACCCTCTTTTTGAAGCTTGCCCACTGGAAAATCAAGAAGAAAAGAGAGATTGGGCTAGAAGAATAGCAAGTTAGAGGGGGTGCAACTCTGTGCCCCAGGAAGTAAGGTACTAGTGTAGGTGAAAGGAAGATGAGTGTTGTAGTTTATGCAATATGCAACATGCATGATGCATGAAATAACAATCATGAACAGCATTAGGAGCAGGGTCTCTACCTCCCTAGAAACATCTATAACCAACAGGATATAAGTTACTTTAGGTGGGGAAATACTTTCATCCATCTTTTTGAAGCTGTGCTATTGTACAGAAAATGATTCCAGATGCATTGGGCCATAGCGAGGAAGTCTGAACATACCTATATATCTTAGCAGTTAAGGCCTTCTACACAATATACTCACTCATATACTGTGAGACACACAAATGTTGACTGGCTTAGTGCTAGCTTGGAGTTTGGAGTACCCTTAGTCACACCCTCAGTCTAGGAAACTTCTCTGAGTTACCACCCCTGCATAGCTGTGAATTGCCACTAGAGTCTTGGTGAGCAGGGGCAGGACTGAGAGGTGTAGCTGTGAGTTACAACTAGAGGGATGGTGATCCAAGACGGCTTATATCTATGCTCTGTGGGCAGGGGTGTCATGATATGTTTTGGGGGGAGAGGGGGAGACATGTAATTGGGAGTGGAAATTTAATGGGAGGTGGAAAGGAGGGAGGGGGAAGGGGAGTGAAATGAAGGAAGTTAGCCACTTTTAAGGATAACATTAAAATAGTAAGAAAAAAAGAATTAAAAATAAATAAAGCAGAAGTAAATTAAAGGTCTCAAGTCTTGATGAATTGGGATTGGAGGGTGCAAAGTGCTGGTCTTGTTTCCAGGGGAGGCAGGGAAAAGTTAGTTAAGGCACTTTTGGGGGAGCTACTGCCCCTGCTCTGGGGAGGAAGCCCTAGCTCATGAGGAACTATTAATGCCTGCAACCTTATCCCCCCACACACACACCTAGAGCATGGGCTTGCTAGAGCCCAGTCAAGTCTGAGGCTCTCTGGGCCTGGCTTTGCTTTCCTTTGCTCCCTAGGTCTGGGTGGGGGCAGTGAGCAGGGTCCAGAATTGGCATCCCAGGCTCTGAGCTTGTGCAGAAAGGTGCCCAGGCTGCCATTCGTGGACTGGGAGGCCAGAAGCTGCAGGAAATAGAAAAGCTGTGGCTCCAGTCCCTGAACTGCTCCACAAAGTAGCCGGGGTGTGAGAGAGCCTCATAGAATCATAAAAGTAGGGTTGGAAGGGACCTTATAGATCTTCAAGCCCAACACCCCACCTGGGTGGGAGAAAAACTGGACTCAAATAAGTCTAGCCAGGTAGGCATCAAGCCTTTTCTTAAAGATCCCCAGGGTAGGAGCCAGCACCACTTCCCTTGGAAGTTGGTTCCAGATCCTAGCCGCCCAAACTGTGAAGTAGTTCTTACGGATGTCTAATCTAAACCTACTCTCCAATAATTTGTGTCCATTGTTCCTTGTCATGCCAGGGGGCGCTAGGGGAAACAGTGTCTCCCCCAAAACCTTCTGGTCCCTCCTAATGAGTTTATAGACAGACACAAGGTCCCCCCTCAGCCTTCTCTTGTGAAGGCTGAACAGGTTTAGGTCCTGCAGTCTTTCATTGTAGGGTCTGCCCTGTTGTTCCCGGATCATGCGGGTGGCCCTCCTCTGGACCCTCTCAATGTTGTCCACATCCCTCCTGAAGTGGGGTGCACAGAACTGGACACAGTACTCCAGCTTTGGCCTGACCAGCATCGCATAGAGGGGGAGGATCACCTGATCAGGTCCCTAGACTTGTTTGCCCCTGCTATTCCCACAAGCCTTACAGCCCCCACTCCTGGACTGTTCTGTTCCCTTCAATTTGGCTGACTAGCCTTCAGACCACCTGAAGCAGTGTGGGAACTGTTCAATTCACCAGCAGAAACCTGAGTCTTGATCAGGGAGATGGGATGGGCTTGGTGCTGCCTGGGAAAGGTGCCTGACTTGGCCCTTCTCAGATCAGGCAGCTCAGGAATTCAGGCAGTGACTGCTCATCAGGATGGAGTGAGGGCTGTACTCCCCACTCTCATCCTATGGCCCACAAAGTGATTTGGCCTGGGGCAGCTGGCACGGGGGGGGGGGGGGGGTGGGCGGCAGTAGACAGGGAAAGCCAAGGCTGGATTCCTCTGACTAGCCCAGGAAGAGAAAGCTTTATCCAGTCCCCTACTCTGTTTCCCCTCTCCTACTCTGTTTCCCCAGCCCCTTAACCAGCATTCACTAACCTGTTGGTACCCTGGGAGTAGGTTAGCAACTACCTGAGCGGATGTGGGAAAGTTTCACTTGAAGATTCACTTGTAACCCCAGTTCTTTTGAAACTAGAAGGCTGACTGTCTACTGTTGGTAAGTGGTTTTCCTTGGTTCCAGAGGCTGAGGGGCGGGTGGAGAGAGGCAGCACGGGCTGGTGGGCAGGCACGGACTGCTTGCGGGGATCGGCCAGGGGGTGGAAATGTGAATGTAAAGGCCACTCTCACTCTTTACTGTAAGGAGATGAACACAGTTAGAAAATTGTGCTGTGGATTTTAATAGAGTTCAATATACAGTACAGTCTTCTGGGGTCCTCTGGGATAAAGATCAAAAGATGCCTTCAAAGCCTTGCTTTGCTGTGCTGTGTCTCCCTTGCCAAGCCCAGTTCAAAGCTCAAGGAGGGGAATGTACACTGGGCTCTTTATGTGGGCTATTTTTTGCCCAGCTGGACTAGCTTGGTGTGAGAACTTGTGGGAAGATTGGTCAACTGCCAATGGCTGGAAATTCAAACCTTCTAGTCAGGCACAGGTGTGGCCTGATCATAATCTCCCTGACCAAGATAAAAAGCCAAACAGATATGCGAATGACTTCTATGAAAAAAAAGGCTTGGGGGAGGGTTGTCACTCCAGATACATTGTAGAAAATTTGTGAATTGCTGGCTTGTAGGTCATTCCCCATATCAACCTCCCACCACCATATTGTGGGAAGGGGGAGGAAGGGGGCATATACAGGAAGTGTCTTCTGGAAGAAAAGCAGGCCTGGTAGTGGAGCTACCATAGGCGCATCATTGTCAGCTCATGTGCCATATCCTACTTGGCTACACATGCAGGCTGGAGGGAAGTGTTTGGGGAACCTGTGAGGCACATTTGGGACCTGGAGCTGGAGAGAACATGTGGACAGGAACTGCAGACATATACCAAAAGTGGCAAACTTTATTTGTTTCCCAATAAACAAACAAACCCACTCATGTGCAAGCTGCAAACTATAGTATACATGAAAAAAAGTGGTACAAACAGCAAAACATGGTACAAAATGCAAAACAAAAGCATGGCATATACAGGGGGTTGGCTACCATTTCCCCTGGTGCCTCAGAGTACTGTGGCACTCTGGCTGTGCCTCATCCCATCCTGACATGGGGGGGCTCCTCAGAATTTGAAAAGGTGCATCTGCATGGCAGGATGTTCTGATTCTGCATTGCTGGGAAGCAGAGGCATGTCATCATCAAAGCTCAGCAGCCATTTTTTGATGGCACTCCCTTCTTGTTGGGGTGCGACATCTGGGATGCTGGTGGTGTTGCCCACCCCACTGAGAAGGGAAAGACTGCCCCTTTTGAAAGTGCCACTCAGACCCATGCTTGACATCCTATCACCCTGGGGTAGGGGGGCAGCATCACAGGTATCATGGTGGCTGTAATGGGGGAAGGCATGCACTTGGCATACCTGTGGAGCATTGCTATAGTCCCAGTGACCAGCTGGTGGCAATTGCTAACCAGGGATGGAAGCAGAAGACCAGGGGGTATGTTCCCAGTCTCCATGGTAGTTTAAGTCAGCTGGAGACTGCGGCCAGTTGCTGCAGTCAGGCAGAGTGTGATGGGCCAACCTAGTTACCTGGGTGCAGTAGTACTACTCTACAGCAGAAGCTGCTCTCTCTATGAAGAAAGAAAAGAGAGGCTTAAAAACAATGGAAGCTCAAGGAAGGCCCCAAGGAGGACTATTCCATGATGGCCCATATTTGCAGGGAACAGATAAGACAGGCTAAAGCAGCAACCAACTTAGATTAGCAGTGGGAATCAAGGACAACAAGAAGTCCTTCTTTAGGTACATAGGGAACAGGAGGAAAACAAATGAGAGTATGGATCCATTGCTCAGCAGCTTAGGAGAGCTGGTTAGCAGCACCCAGGAGAAAACTGAACTCCTAAATGACTACTTTGCCTCAGTCTTTCACTTGACTAAGGAGAAAACCATGACAAGTAGAGCAGAGGATGAGCACAGTAGGAATAATCACCTTCCTACTGTTGCCATAGAATTGGTATATGGCCAATTAATACATTTAGACATATAAAAGTCAGCAGGACCAAATGATCTTCATCCAAGAGTGCTGAATGAGCTGGCTGAGGTCACTGCAAAACCCCTGGTGAAACTCTTTTACAATTCACGGCATTCTGGAGAAATCCCTGAGGGCTCGAAGAAGGTCAATGTTGTGCCCATCCACAAGAAGTGCAGGTTGGACAACCTGGGTAACTAAATAAGTCTAACTTCCCTTCTAGGGAAAATCCTAGAAAAGTTGATCAAGGAGTCTATTTGTGATAAGCTTGCAGAAGGTAAGATTCTGACTATCAGCCAGCATGGCTTCGTCATGGGCAGAACTTGCCTTACCAACCTCATCTCCTTCTATGACCAGGTAACTCAACACCTGGACACAAGACAGCAGGTTGAGATTGTATACCTTGACCTCCAAAAGGCCTCTGATCTAGTATATCACAATGTCCTCACAAGAAATTTGGAGGATTGTGGGCTTAACTCCAAGACAGTAGGTAAGAAACTGGCTGCAGGACAGAACCTAGAGAGTCATAGTGAACAAATCTGTGCCATCCTGTTGAGAAGTGAGCAGCAGTGTCCCGCAGGTGTCAGTGCTTGGTCCAGTACTTTTCAACATCTCTAGTAATGATTTGGATGTGGGGGTTAAAAGCTCACTGGCCAAGTTTGTGGATGACACCAAGTTATGGGGGATCGTGGTTATGTTTGAAGATAGGCTCCAGATATAGACAGACCTAGATAGGCTAGGCTAGCAAGTTGGATGGATCAGAATCTGATGAAGTTCAACATTGATTGAAATGTAAAGTGCTTACCCTGGGGACCCCCAACACACCTACAGGCTTGGCATCACCAGACTGACTAGCACCATGAATAAAAGGGACCTGGCAGTAATAATAGACTGTAGTATAAATATGAGCCGGCAGTGCAGTGCTGTAGCCAGTAGGACAGATAATACTCTGGCATGCATCAATCGATGCATCTCCAGCAGAACCAAGGAGGTGATTTTTCTTCTTTACTCAGCACTAGTGAGACCGCAGCTGCAGTACTGAGTCCAGTTCTGGGCACCACACTTCAACAAGGATATGGACAAGCTTGAAACTGTTTAGAGAAGGGCCACCCATATGACCATAGACTTGCCTGGCAAGCCATACAAGGAGAAGCTGAGGGATCTAGGACTCTTCGGCATGAGGAAAAGAAGGCTGAGAGGTGACCTGGTAGCAGTTTACTGCTACACTAGGGGAGCACATCAAGGGCTCTGTGAGCAACTGTTCACCAGGATGTTGCCCTGTGGGGTCATGGAACTCTCAGGATCTCAATATTGCACTGTTAGACAGGAGGGTGTGACACAATTGAACATATACAAACACACAAATCAATTAGGTGCATACACACACAAACTACCAACTCAGGCACATAGATATCCAAACCAGCCTAGGCACATGCATACCTATCGCCAATTCAAGCCATGCACTACACACCCCAAAAGTTAGACAAAAAATCAATTGTCCATACCTGCACACTCAGTACACATACAGAGATCACTAATTCATATATCATACACACAATGACATATATACACCCACACACACACTCACCAGTTCACACACATACAACCCACCTACACATAGGTAAGTTCCTAACTTGGATGGCATGGTATATATGTGTGTGCTTGGGATACCTGAAATACTTGGGGGAAGGTTAAGGTGAGAGAGAGTTAAAGTGTAGGGAGTGAAAATTGCCAGAACTGAGATTAGAACTGGTGGACTAGAGAGAAGCTGGCTGAAGAACTGAAGCTTGTCTTAAGGTAAATTGGGGCTGGAAACTGAGGCAGACAGATTAGATATTGGGAGAGGGGGACAGATAAGTGGTGGCAAGGAGGAGACAGTCAGGAAACAGGCAGAAACCCAACTCGGGGTTCCAAAATAACAGGTTTATTAAACGGGCAACACACTACACAGCCCCGTGAAGTTATTGGTTCACACATACACACACACGCACTCACTCACAATGGCAGCAGGAGAAAGAGACTCAGTGGAAGGAACAGAAGCAGAGTCCAAGTCCTTGGCTGAAGAGGGAGAGGGGGATGATAGCTACCTATCCAGGCTGGAAAGGGGTCCTTTTCTAGTAGGTGTTCTCTAGAAAGGGGGTCACCAGCAGGGCCTCTGGGTGGATTGGTGGTGTGGCATGGTGCTGGTTCAGATGGAGAGGGCAACCCAAAGAGTCAGTCTTCACTATCCTTTTTATGGGGCACACTACCTCTGATCTCCTATGGGGAGGGCCAGTCCAGGCAAGGTCAGTCCTGTTCCAGAGGGCTCCAGGTGTTCTTACTGAGCATGTGCAGCCTGGACACAATGGTGAGTTCCCTCATCTTTTGTTTCTTGAATTCTGAGGTTGTTCCAAGGGCTGGGTCATTGGTCCAGGTATTGGTGTTGATGGTTCCGTCATTCAGAGGGACTTATTTTTAGACCTACTGCCATTGTCTCTCAAGCATCCATATTCATCCCCATTCATTCAGGAAGCAAGTTACATAGGTGGTGTAGTATGAGTCATAGGTTACAAAACTGGGCATGGAGATAAGTTGGAGACTTGACAAACAAAATGGAAACTTGACTTGACTTATACTAACATATACGTAGGCCTAAATCATAAAGTACCAGTAAAACAGTAATACAGAACAGTAAAAATCAATATAAACATAATAATTATACAATATAAAGAAGGATAAAAAACAAAACAAATACAACTTGCTACCACACTAAGATGCTGAAGATTAACCTATGCCTTAGCTCATTTATACTTATCTATAGGGAATAGAGAGGGAAAGCAAAGTCAGAAAAGTTGGGGAAGGGGAGGGAATGCATTTTAAAAGGAAAAGAAAAAGAAAAACTGGGGGTTTTGCTACAAGGGCACCTGAAGGGAAAACCAAGAGTAATGGCCCCAAATTCTTGGAAGATCGATTCAGGCTCAACATTAAGAAAAACTTCTTCACAGTCAGGGTGTCCAGACTGTGCAATAAGTTCCCTCCAGAGATAGACAACCTGAGCAGGGTACGGGGTCAGGGCAAATCAGCCTGTGTGGAGGCATCATCCCTGGATGCAAGGAAGCCAGCAGTGGAGTCAGTGGGGGGGAAGGGGGAGGTTGCCAAGTGGCTGGACATGAAGCTGTGCGGAGTCATCGTGCTGCTCCACCCAGCTCCATGGGGGCCCCCAAAGTGCAGGGCCCAGGGCAGTTGCCCCAATTAAGCCCGCCCCTAGGGATGGCCCTGCCTCCAGAGGGGCTGCAATCACCTACCCTGGAAATCTTCAAGAGGAAATTAGTCACCTTCCTGGGGTCACCTGACCCCCAGTTATCTTTCCTGTTTGGTGCATGGAGCTGGACCCAATGATCTTCTATGGCCTTGTCCAGCCTTACAATCTATGAATTTATGGTATCTGCAGTATCTGCAGTGGCCACACCATTAGCCACCTTTTCTATAGCTATTACCATGACAGTAGTTGCCATTTTAATGGCTGCTTGCAGATGTTTAAAAAAAGAAAGAGCTTTACTTGGTGCATTCCTGCACCAAGTCCTGTGCATGACCAGAAGCAGTGGGGTGTGGCACTCTATGTCAAGGAGCAATACACATCCTCTGCCAGCAGAATGGGGTCAGAGGAGGGGCAAGCTGAAGTGCTCTGGGTCAAGATACAAGGGGGCTGTGGGGAGAGGGATTTAACGGCGGGGGTCTACTACATACCCCCCGAACCAAGGGGAGGAGATGGTCCAGGAATTTTCGGGCCAGATTTCAGAGGCACTTAAGGCAAGAGATGTTTCATAGTTTCATAGTTTCATAGTGTGTAGGGTTGGAAGGGACCTGAGCAGATCATCTAGTCTGACCCCCTGCCATGGCAGGAAAGAATACTGGGGTCAAATGACCCCAGCAAGATGATCATCTAACTGCCTCTTAAACACCCCTAGGATAGGAGCCTGCACCACTTCTCCTGGAAGTTGGTTCCAGACCCTAGCCGCCCTGACTGTGAAGTAGCGCCTCCTGATATCTAACCTAAACCTACCCTCTGCCAGCTTGTGACCGTTATTCCTGGTCACTCCTGGTGATGCTCGGGGAAACAGTGACTTCCCCAATGCCTGCTGATCCCCCCTGACTAGTTTATAACAGGCCACAAGATCCCCCCTTAGCCTTCTCTTTTGGAGGCTGAACAGGTTCAGGTCCCGCAGCCTGTCCTCATAGGGCCTGCCCTGTTGTCCCCTGATCATACGAGTGGCCCTCCTCTGGATCCTCTCCATACTGTTGACATCCCTCTTGAAGTGCGGTGCCCAGAATTGGACGCAATACTCCAGCTGCAGCCTGACCAGTGCCGCATAGAGGGGGAGGATCACCTCCTTGGACCTGCTCGAGATGTAGTTGTCATGGGTGATTTAAATTACCCGGACATCTGCTGGGAAGAACCGTCAGCCAGGTGGGACTGTTCCATTAGGTTCCTGGCTGAAATACAGGACATCCATTTAATTCAGGAGGTGCACAGTCCCACCAGAGGAAACGCCCCTGGCCACAGGCAATGACCTGGTAAGGGACCTCCAGGTCTTTGACCACCTGGGTGATAGTGATCATTGCTTGCTGGAATTCACCATCCAATGCAGGGTGTCAAGGGCCTGCAGCAAGGCAGTAGCTCTAGACTTCAAGAGGGCCAACTTCAGTGAGTTGAAGAGATTAGTGGGAGAGGCACTGGGGTCCTCAAGGGCAGGGGAATTCAGTGCCCAAGATGAGTAGTCATTCCTTAAGGAGATGATATTCAGGGCCGAAGGGGTGACCATCCCAAAAAGAAGCAAGGGGGGCAAGAGTGCCCAACACTCCCCCCCCCCCCCCGGCTTTGGGAATGCCTGATTGTCAAAAGGCAGCATATACCCGGTGGAAGTGGGGGTGCTATCTCCAAAAAGGAGTATACCTCCTCTGCTCAGGTCTTAAGGGGGGATTTCAGGGAAGCTAAGGTGGATATAGAGCTAGGGCTAGCATCCAAGATCAAAGATAATAAAAAGTCCTTTTTCAAATATATAGGGAGGATGAAGAAGGCACTGGGAAACGTGAGGCCCCTGCAAGATACGCTGGGCAATCTGGTGGTTGCGCCAGGGGAGAAAGCAGACCTCTTTAACCAATTCTTCACCTCTGTTTTCTTGTGCAGGGATTGGGACTTCCCCACCGTGATGCAAGACAGACTCAAAGGGAATGCCTCCAGACCTCAGGTTGGTGAGGACTGGGTTAGAGAGCTTCTGGAGGGGCTGGACATGTTCAAATCAGCAGGTCCAGATGCTCTCCACCCCAGGGTGTTGAGGGAGCTGTCAGGGGTTATTGCAGGGCCCTTGACATGGCTTTACGAGTACTCATGGTGCTCAGGCCAAGTGCCAGATGATTGGAAGATAGCCAACATGGTCCCCATCTTTAAAAAAGGGAGGAGGGAGGACCTGGGCAACTATAGGCCCGTCAGTCTTACCTCAATCCTAGTAAGACTCTTTGAGAAGATCATCAAGGAGCACATCTGTGATGGGCTGGCTTCAGGGATGATGCTCAAGGGTAACCAGCACGGTTTCATTAGGGGCAGGTCATGTCAGACCAACCTGATTGCCTTTTATCATCAGGTCACAAAAGCATTGGATGCAGGTGTCGCCATGGACGTAGTCTTTCTCGACTTCAGCAAGGCCTTGGACACCATCTCCCAGCCCATCCTCATTAAAAAACTAGGTGACTGTGGCATTGATGCCGACACAGTCATATGGATTGCAGATTGGCTGAAGGGTCATACTCAGAGGGTGGTGGTGGATGGGTCATATTCGACCTGAGCAGAAGTGGGCAGCGGAGTCCCCCAGGGCTCAGTCCTTGGGCCCACGCTGTTCAATTTCTTTATCAGCAATTTGGATGAAGGGGTGAAAAGCAACCTGTTTAAATTCACTGATGATACCAAAATTTGGGGTGAACACGCTGGTAGAGAGGGAAAGACTGCAGCAAGACTTGGATAGGTTACAGGGGTGGGCTACCAGAAACAAGATACGTTTCAATCCTGACAAGTGCAGGGTGCTGCACTTGGGCAGTAGTAACCAGCAACACACTTATAAGATGGGAAACTCCCTTCTTGAGAGCACGGAGGCAGAAAGGGATCTGGAGTAATTATTGATTCCAATATGAACATGGACCGACAATGCAAGGTCACAGTTGCCAGGGCTAACCGGTCATTGTCATGCATCCACAGGTGCATCTCAAGTAGAGCCAAGGAGGTGATCCTCCCCCTCTATGCAACACTGGTCAGGCCACAGCTGGAGTACTGTGTCCAGTTCTGTGCGCCCCACTTCAGGAGGGATGTGGACAACATTGAGAGGGTCCAGAGGAGGGCCACCCGCATGATCCGGGGACAACAGGGCAGACCCTACAATGAAAGACTGCAGGACCTAAACCTGTTCAGCCTTCACAAAAGAAGGCTGAGGGGGGACCTGGTGACCATCTATAAACTCACTAGGGGGGACCAGAAGTGTTTGGGAGAGATCTTGTTTCCCCAAGCGCCCCCTGGCATAACAAGGAATAACAGCCAGAAGTTGTTCAAGAGCAGGTTTAGATTAGACATCCAGAAGAACTACTTCACAGTCAGGGCGGCTATGATCTGGAATGAACTTCCAAGGGAAGTGGTGCTGGCTCCTACCCTGGGGATCTTTAAGAAGAGGCTTGATGCCTATCTGGCTGGAGTCTTTTGAGCCCAGTTTTTCTCCCACCCAGGAGTGGGGTTGGACTTGAAGATCTACAAGGTCCCTTCCAACCTACTTCTATGATTCTATGATACTAGAAGAAGCAGCAAATTATTGCAACCTGGCTCTGCAACATCTGTATAGTTCAGGCCTTTCAGCAGGGCTTTTTGGCAATTTTAGCTAATGTTGATTCAATTGTCTGTTAGATAAAAGCACCAAAAAATCTCCACTAAAGTGCCCTATCTATACAGATGGCAGGTGAATCCGGTCCAACTAAAGTGTTGCCTCTTCTGGGCATGCACAAGACTCAGTGCAGGAATGCACCAAGTTTAAAGGACCATTGTTTTTTTTTTTTGGTATGCCTGCAAGCAACAGATAGCTGTTGCTGTGGCAGTAGTTGCTGTCTCTACAGCTGTGGCTATCTTATTGGTGGCAGAAAGACCTTCCACACTGTTGCAAAGCTCTCAGGTGCCCTGCGACTGGAACATAAATGGCTAGGGAGAGACCCCTAGTGGCGGGAAGAGGGAAGCTCAGCGGCCAGTCACCAGGTCTGCACAGGTGCTGGTTGCTAGGGGAACCAGGGAAACCTAGAGACAGGAAGGGGCGGAGCTTCTTAAGCCCAGGCAGGAGGCTAGGAGGGCAGTTTCCCTCTGGCAGCTGAGGGAGGAGGAGCTTGGCCAGCACAAAAGGGAGAACTCTGACGGTGGGAACATCCCTAGGTTCCTGCTGGGGGTTGGTGCGCTCTCTCTCTCTGGTAGGGATGGATTCTTATTTTGACCAGAACGGTCTAGCTTTTATGTTGTAGCCCGGGGGCTTTGTGTTCTTGTGTTTATTGTTTTGACTGGAGGACCGGGTGGGGCTATTAGGGGTTGGAGGAGGCCTCATAGGGACTCCACAGTAGCATGGGGGTTCTTGGCACTGGAGAGGGCACAGCATTGTTTGGGGTGCATTGGCCCCAGCCCCAGAGCCAGGGGTCAGTGAGAAGCCCAGAGTTAGGTGGCAGGGAGGAGACCCAGAGCCAAGGGGGGGGGGGGGAGCAGCGAGGAGCCCTGACTGAAAGGGGCAGCAAGGAGCCCCAGACCTGGCACTGGTGAGAAGTCCCAGAATGGGCAGTGTGAGATGAGCTAGAGGGTGCCAACAAGGGTGCAGGCTGATGGACAAGCCAGAGAGCATCCACATGGCGCAGAGACTAGGACAGACCTGTACAACACCAGATACATCTGTGAGGCTTGGGTTGCGGTGTAAAGGGAGGAAAGGAGTCGCAGATAGTGCCTCAGGCACCAAGACAGAAAATAGGCAGCCTCCAGCTTGATTAGGATCTACCAATCAAGCAAATAACAACAAGACATGGCAGGCGAGAAGGCAGGCGGTTGGCCCTTGATCGATGCTGCGGGACCACTACTAGACAGCCCCAAAGAGGCACAGCTGTTACACACACATATACACCATCAGACATCCAGCATGTCATCTTCTCCTTCTGAGACTCAAAAGACTGCTGAAGAACCTTTAGAATACATGCTGTCTCTTCCTGCCTGACCCCATAGACAGAAAGCCAGCCATCAGCAGTTTCTGCTCAGCACTCAGACAAGTCTGTGGTGTCATCAAGGAGTTGATCACAGTGCTCCCTTTTTCGCTTTCCGCCACAGGACACTCTGACTCGGATTACCTGCTTGAGGGCATGTGGCATCATCTTCACAGCTAGATGCAGAGGTCACTCTTCTCACCATGGGATTTCATGGGGACTGGGACAAGAAGCAGAAAGAAGAAATGCTCTTGAGACTGTTTCCAGTGGTCTGGCTCAACCCCGTATGTTGGCCCTATGGGCATTAAGCCATTCAGTCAGTCCCACACAAATGCTGACAGGTGCCTCAACAGTACTGCATTCACATCCAAACTTCAAAATGCTACAAGTTTTAGGATAGTATGAGGGGTAAATTTTGCTTGCTTGCTGTGCCTGGACACTTTCATAGGACCAGCAAAATGAAAGTGCAACTCCAGCATGATAAGTGCCCTCTTGGCACTTATCTAAAGGCACAATTCTATAACTGTGTTGCTTTCCTTATATTAAACACAGGAGTAGCACTTTTATATTATTCTTCTGTGGGAGGGGAAGCATCTCATAAGAGAGCGGGGGAGGCAGGAAAGCAAGGGAATGGAGCTGACTAGAGAGTGTAGCCAGCACTTTTACATTGCTTGGGCTGTTTGCAAATTTTCAGCTCCCTTCTTGCACCTTCAGCCCCAGCTAGCCACAGACTTAGCTGGGCTCTGCAAAGCCCTGAGTTATGAGTCATCAATAAATCAGCATCCATCAGCCTTGCTGGTAATCCCAGTTTATAGAGTGGAAAGGTGCCCACCCCCAAACTAGGGCCCCAAGACACTCCAAGCTAAGATCCCCTCCAAAGGCCCAAGCTCCTATCTGACACCCTCCAAAGCTCCCAAATATCAGTCCAAAGAAACCCAAATCCTGACTTATCAGAAAGGTTTCCTGTAGGGTCCTCAATTTTTGTGTCATCTGGAAACAAAAAAGGATTTCTCAAACAAGCAGTTTTGTTTTGTTTTGTTTTGTTTTGATAAGAAAGACACCTTTATCCATTGTTCAGATGGAAGGAAAAAAGAAAGCCCAAAACTAGTTTTATACGTACAAAATAAATAAAAATAGTTATCCAAAAGCCCGTTCCCACAAATATACAACATACAGAAGTAAAACAAATTTAGCATCCTGATTTATTTTACAAAAAAATTATGTTAAAGTACAGAACAGAAGTCTTACTTACTTCTATGATATATCCCGGCCATCTTGTAGATGTTATACAGAAAACAGTATGTTAAAACAGCAATAGCACAGCTGCTCTTTGAAGCACTTTAACTCCCACTCCAGTACGAAGCACTTCCACTTGGAAGTTTTTCAGTATTGTGCAGCTGTATAGGTCCCTCCCTGCTGAAATGCTTCAAAATGAACCAGAGGCCAAGCTATGATGGTGCTCTGCAGTTAGTATTTTGGAGAGCAGAAATTCCAGCATGCCTTTTGGCCCTGAGTGTCTGGCATGTCCTTGTAGAGCAGAGGACAGAGTACAGATTATGCTGCGTGCTTGCTGTTACTGCAGGCCTTGTCAGTTAAGTTTTTGGAGGGCTTGCCATTTACAGAAGTGGCACTTTGACTTTGGATAGCCCAGAATGGATGCTTACCACTTCCTCACCCTGAACAATCATGGCTGCTATCCCTCCTCTTCTCCTCAAGTTAGAAGTCAAGGCCTGGCTCAATATGGTTTGTATCCTCTTCCAGCTCATCTGACAGCTGACAGGCAACAGCTTCACAATGAAGCTCTTGAGACTTGTTCCTTTTTTTTTTCCAAGGTCACAGCTGAAGCCTTACATCCCTATCAGATATACTTCATCAACCAAGTACCTCTGCACCCTCACTTCTAGGTATGCTTTATTGTACAACTTTAGATTTTAATGACATTAGATATTTTTTTTTCAACAAGACTCCCATTGTTATTTAGTACACAAGATGGGCACAACTTAGATGGTGCTGAACTAATGAACAAGCCTCTTTTTGCCATTTCCAAATAACTATCTTTAGTATCTTTAGTATCTCTTCATTCAGTATGCATCTTGCACATTTCTAGACTCCAGATTTTCCCTGTTCACTGTATAAGGAATGTAGACTTTTAATCTGGGTGTGTGAATTTCATTGCTAGATCCAGGAACCTAAAATAACCAGAATATTTAAGAGGTAAGAAGGGAACAGCTAAAGTAACCAATAGTCAGTGCCAAAGAAATATCTGCATTTTTGCCTCTTCTAGATTTAGGCACCTACCTTCATGGCTATATGAAACTGGTATTCACAACCCATATGGCGAGATACTACAAAGTTAGCTAATGAACCAATGCATTTTGTTTTTTCTCTTTTAATTTTGCTTTCTTTTCTACACAGAGGCCCAACTTTATCAGGAGGGTTAGAGAGTACTTTCCCAGCCCTGCTGTTTCACCCCTCCCCCTCCCCCACAACTCTGATTAATTTATTATGGATTTATATCCTTCCCTATCTGAAAGGCTCAGAGCAGCTTAAAGTAAACCAACAACCAACGGAAATGATTTCCCCAACACTGTAAATACCAAGAACTCCAATTCCCCGACCTTTCCCAACCACAGCCCCCCTACCTAAAGCCCCACACAAGAAAATCCTATCTCAAACTTCCCCCCAAATACCTTTGTATCAATTCTAGATGCAAGAAACCTCCCCTAACTGCTGTATATTATCCCCAGGGAAGATCCCTTGCCCAGGGAGGCCTACCAGTTTTGTAGGGCCTGTAGGTTGGCAAAGTCATTATTTATGAGGGTAGCCAAGATGTTACCTGGCTGGGTCCCAGCTGTTTCCCAGAGGTGGAGAAGGGGGAGAGGGGGAGGGCAGCAATTCTTCATAGCATTATGGTAAAGACAGTCTGACATAGGGGTTTGAACTTCCTCATGGTCAAAAGTTCCAAAAAACAGGCCATGGACACTATGGCCTGTATACATGTGGTCTGGGGTAGGCAGGGGCTGACCACTTGAATACCTGCTCATGCCTCCCAGTAATTTTTTTTCTCATGCACAAATAATGGGATTTTTTTCATAGCACATTTGAATGCAAGTTTCACCAGAAAACTGACTTAAGGGCAAAAAGTTCTTCTTAATGAGCATGCTAAGCTGGCTAAGCTGAGAATTATTGTACCTATATCATGCTTAAAAATTCACAAAATATTGTGCTACCAGAAGTCAGGCCCAATATTTAAAGATGCAGTTTGGGATTGGTGTAGTACAAGCAGGGGACAAGCCAAAGGTCAGAGAACTGGGAACCAGGAACAGAATTTTTAGAGTACGGCAACTAGTACTCTGAATCAAGTCAGTCGAGCAGCTTATAGACTGTTGTTCCAAGTGGGCATATATAGGAGCCCTACTGTCCCTGCCAGCCAAATGACAGGGATACAGGTGGGCAAATCCAATTTTTGCCAATGAAATCTAAGTAGGACTGCCTTAGTTCCCTAGCAAACCAACCAGTAGGCATTCTGTAAGCATGACTACCACAGAAAAATCACTGTGCTCAGCAGAAAGCATAGGGCACCTACACACGTGCGGACATCTGTTCTGATGCATGCTAATTAGCACATGTTGGAGCACACTCAATTAATTACCATGCTCCAGCAGCCTTGGCATCACATGTGTTTAGTGTCCCCACACTTCAAAATGGCAGCAGATGTTTTAACTAAAATTTGAACGTGTTTTAGTTAAAGAACCCCTGCCATCATTTTGAAGTGCAGGGATGCTAATTATAGGCCCATCAGCCTGACTTCTATCCCGGGGAAGGCCTTAGAAAAGTTTATTAAAGAGGCCATCCTTAATGGACTGGCTGATGCCAATATCCTGAGGGATAGCTAGCATGGGTTTGTTGTGGGTAGGTCTTGCTTGGCCAATCTCATATCCTTCTGCAACCAGGTGACCTATCACCTGGACAAGGGAGAAAAAATTAATGTCATATATCTTGACTACAAAAAAGCCTTTGATCTGGTATCCTATGATCACCTCTTGGTGAAACTGGCCAATTGTGGCCTTGGGTCCACCACGATCCGCTGGCTGGGAAATTGGCTCCATGGTCAGACTCAGAAGGTAGTAATTGATGGTAGTCAATCATCATGGTGCCCTGTGACCAGTGGGGTTCTCCAAGGCTCTGTCCTTGGACCCATATTGTTCAACAACTTCATTAATGATGTGGACATTGGAGTCAGAAGTGGACTGGGTGAGTTCACTGATGACATCAAATTCTGGGGCAAAGCATCCACACCTGAAGACAGGCCAGCGATCCAGGCTGACCTGGACAGGCTCAGCAAATGGGAGGACAAGAACCTTATGGTGTTTAACACTGAAAAATGCAAGGTTCTCCACCTTGGGAGGAAAAATCTGCAGCATCCTTATGGGCTTGGCAGTGCTACGCTGGCTAGCACTATGGAAGAAAGAGACTTGGGGGTCATCATTGACCCCAAGTTGAACATGAGCCTGAAATGTGATACTGAGGCTAATAAAATGAGCAAAATGCTGGCTTGCATCCATAGATGCTTCTCGAGCAAGTCCTGGGATGTCATTCTCCCCTTGTACTTGGCCTTGGTGAGGCCACAGCTGGAGTACTGTGTCCAGTTTTGGGTTCCACAATTCAAAAAGGATGCGGAGATGCTTGAGAGAGTCCTGAGAAGAGCCACGCACATGATCAGAGGTCAGGAAAACAGACCTTACAACAACGGGCTGAGAGCAATGGGGATCTTTAGCCTGGAAAAGGACAAGCTCAGGGGTGATCTGATGGCCACCTATACATTTATCAGGGGTGACCACCAGTATCTGGGGGAACGTTTGTTCACCAGAGCACCCCAAGGGATGACGAGGTCAAATGGTTATAAACTACTGCAAGACCATTTCAGGATGGACATAAGGAAGAATTTCTTTACTGTCCAAGCCCCCAAAGTCTGGAACAGCCTGCCATCGGAGGTGGTTTA
Source organism: Crocodylus siamensis (assembly GCF_052110815.1). NCBI lineage: Eukaryota > Metazoa > Chordata > Crocodylia > Crocodylidae > Crocodylus > Crocodylus siamensis. The sequence continues at coordinate 38,891,002 of NC_143395.1, read as the reverse complement.
AGCACTTACATTGAACACCTTCAGGAGTAAATTGGATGCTTATCTTGCTGGGATCCTATGACCGCAGCTGATTTCCTGCCCTTTGGGCGGGGGGGCTGGACTCGATGATCTTCCGAGGTCCCTTCCAGCCCTAATGTGTATGAAATCTATGAAATCTATAAATATATGAGATGCTGCGGGTACTTTAATTAAAGTACATCCTGAGAGCAGGTCCTGACAGCCATTCTAATTAAAGCACCCCTTCCCCCACAACTCAACAGATGCTGTATGACCACTGAGCACACATTGGGTACATCAGGACATGTTTGAAGGCCTGCGTGTATGCCTGGATATGACTGAGGGGTACTTCATTACTGCTGGCTGTATCCTCCACAACATCTGCAAGGCCAGGAGGAAAAGATTCCATGACACCAAGGCAGAAGAAACACAGCACGTGGATCCTGGCCACAGCATGGCTCTGCTACAGCATCAGCCCCAAGGATGGGCCAATTGTTAGGGAACCATGGGGAGAGAGGCCTTGGCAGAACACCTCCTGGTGGGCTGGGATATGGGGCAGTAGCTATCCAGACAGGATTAGGGGGAAAGGACAATTCACAACTCCATTTCTTTTTTCTATTTACAAAAAATAGTTTTTATATTAAATAAAACTTTGATCTTTCTTTAAACAATACATCTTTCCCTTTTCTTAAAGTACCAGCTGAACATAAGAATGGGTGGGTGTGGTAATAAGAGGGTTGTATAGAGGAGGTCAGAAGAGGCCAGGGTGGGTGATTAACCAAGAGCGTGTCAGTGGGGCAGTGGCCTCTGGGAAGCAAGGGCAGGGTAGAGGAAGAGAAATGTCTCATGCCTTGACCCTCTAACTCCTCCATAAATACTAGGCATTTCTGCCTGTAGGTGGAGGACAAGTGGGTTATCCATATGTCCATGTCCCTGTGTGAGGGTTGTATGGGGGTGAACAGTCCAGTTCCACATCTACAGACACAGCCTCCCTCTGGTCCTCTGAGAGAACCTGCTGTACATGCCCGCATGCCCTAGATCCCTGGCACCTTGCCTGCTGAGATTTTTGGCCAGAGCCTCAGTGTCCAGAACAAGGGCAACAGGGTTTTGTTTAGTTTTTTTAAACAAGTAAACCATTCTGCTTCATTTGTGTGGGCTGGATGAGGAGAATCTTATGGAGCAAAAGTTCACAGGCAAGGCAAACCACTTATACTTGAACAATCTTAGGAGGAACACCCAGTGAATGCACATGAATTAAATGAATCCACAGCTATTATCACCACGGTCCCTGTGCTCTGCCCACCCAATGGTGTGGCACAGTCACATAGCCCAACAGTACTCATGTTCTATGACAGTTGCTTTGGTTGAGGGGTTATAGCTGCATGGACACCTACAAGTCAGCCCCTGTTCGCACTGGAGAGATAGCAGGGTACACTGTGGGAAATCCACCCTACTACCATATTCTGACACTGGCATAGCAGGCCATGGGCCACCTGTCAGTACAAATCACTGCATCTGAGCCTCAGCCTGCCATAGCCTGTGACCTGGGGGGTTGCCTATTAGGGTTGTGCGAGGCTTCAGACCATGTTTCAGATACAGAGAAGCTTTGGACACTTCAGCATCCGAAGCAGCATGTCTGGATCAAAGTTCTGGCTTCTTCCAGCTTTCTGAAGTGGTTCAGAGCTTCTAAATCACTTTGGAAATGCTTCAGAGACGCCTCAGAGATCTGGCCATAGGGTATCATGGGGAATTAATGAAATATCTATTACTTTGTTGGTTTTTGTCTGGTTTGGATGAACCTTTCAGGGGTGGTAGCCTCTGCTGAGAGAATGAAGCCTGCCAAGATTCAAGAAGATAGGTGTCGGGGTTTGGGAGGAATTATACACCATATTCTTAAAAGCGAAACTCATGTCACATGTATGTGTTTTACCACATGGGGGTGAAAACCACAGGGGTGGTAGCCCCTGGTGAGGCCACAAAGCCCGCCAAGTTTCAAGGAGATAGGTGTAGGGGTTTGGAGGGAACTGCACCTCAAGCTGCGGACAAGCAAAACTTGTGACATGGGTGACACTGTGTGTGTTAAGGCACAGCAGGGTGAAAACCCTGCATTGATGATGGCCCCTGCTGTGGCCACAAAGCCTGCCAGCAGTTGAGGAGATTGTTGCAGCGGGATTCTGGGGCAAAACTTGTGACATGGGTGCTTTTGCAACTGACTGTCTCTGTCTTGGGGCATTTGATTGTCTGTATTGACTATTTCCTCTTCTTTGTGGTTTTGTAGGTGTTAATCCTTCCTAATTAACTCGTTAGCTAATTAACTAGTTTCCCCCAAACCCCTGCACCTATCTCCTTGAAACTTGTCAGGCTTAATGCTCCCAGCAGAGGATACCACTCCTACAAGTTTCACCCAAATCAGATAAAAAACAAAGTTATAGATATTTCATTGATTCCCCATTATACCCTATGGCTGGATGTCCGAGGTGGCTCCAAAGCTTCAGAGCTGCTTTGGCCAGATTGGAGCGGGAAGCCGATTTGGAGCTCTAGATCAGATTGCTGGCATCCGAAGCAGCCTGATCCGAAGCTGGATCGAATAGCTGCCAACTTCCACAGGCCTAGTGCCTATGAGAGTTCCTCTGTTCCCATGTCCCCAGCATGTCCACTCAGGATTTGAGCACATGATGTGGGGAAAAACGTAGAACAACTTACATGTTATAAAATGCTTTCTTAAGAAAACCTATTCCTTATAAAGTCACAACTGTGTACTACTTGAATTGTTTAGTGCCCCAATGAGACATGGTGAATTTCAAGACAAAGAAAGAAAGACAGCAATTCTAAGGCACTTAGAAAGAAACAGTCTCGAGATACAAACTAATTCTCAGCCTTAACTACAGGAGACCTTGCTCTCCACTAAATTTTCCCCAAGGGCTTTTGGATAGCACCTGTCATGAAAGTATCTGAATATTTACCAAACTGAAATTAATTAAAGTTTGCAGCATTACTGTGGGGTTAGCTAGTGGTATATTCACCATTCTGTGGGGAGAGAAAAGTCAGAAGTTTCCATTAAGTTCAGATGCTCAGCTTGAAACCCCAAATGTCTGATTTTTTTTGTTTCTGACAGTGGCAGATATGAGCAGTTTAATTTTTCTTGGGCTAAGTGAGTTCTAATTTGAAAGCAATTTTCTATAAACATTGTCAGCAAAACAAAACAGCAAACATTCTGGTTGTTGGTGCATTCACTAGGGTAAAAAGTCTGTACTCCTGCTCCTCTTCAGGAGCAGGACTTGAGTCAGGCTTCCACAGACTCTAGTTAGGAAGCAATTTGGTATTCTAAGAACAGACTCTCTTGACTTCAACAAATCCATTTTTCTCAGTAACATTGATTTCAAACCATCACTAGGCAATATTAGTGAAACCAAGTTATACAAAAGACAGTTCAAAATGGTAGTAAATATCTGAACAAAAGGTGGAAGAAATGAAGAGATCTGCTGTAAGAATGTTCCCACCCACTCCCCAAATGTGTTAATGAACTAGACAAAGTTGCTATGCCAAATAAAGTGGCAGGTCAATTTTCAAGAAAGCATAATAGCATACAATGCACTTTCAGTCTATCAGACATTGGCCACTAAAATAAAATTAAAATATCTTCTTGTTCCTTTGAAAATGACTGCATTTCAGAATGACATATCAATGCTTCACCAATATTTTAGACCTCCAAGAAAGATGAATGATTCATTTGCTATGTATTATATTACCGATGATTTTAAAATGTCCTGTCTTCTAGACAAAATTTACAACATATGTAATACAACCGATGTGCCAAGCATATATAGCTTGAATCATTATTAATATGCTTCAGGGAATTTAACCTGTTTTCTCTAGGGTGAAAGATTGAGCTGCTATTCATTGGCATTAGGGCTTGGAGACAATGAAAGAGAAGTCACCGTAGTATTATCTATAGAAAATCATCTCTACAGTTTGCTGTATAAGGTAGAAGCAGAAAAATGCTTTAAAAAGTAACTATATGTGAAATGAATATAATGCTAACACTCTCATCACAATATTCTGGAGGAATTATTTTTGTAAAATGCTTTGAAGATTTATGGTGATAATGATATGTCAGGTATTACTATTACAGTCTAGAATAGAAAATTACACTAATTTGAGGGTCTTTAAAATGATATACTAAGAACTGGATTAGTACTAAAAAAGACATTCCAGCTCAGAGGTCCAATGATATATTTAGGGCCCAATAGCTCAAAATACTGCAAACTTAAATAATTCTGTGTACTGTTCAAACACACCAAATAATAGATAACACACAATAGCATTATTATTACTACATGAGATATTGCTAAAAAGTTGTGCAAGCTATCTATCCAGTTACCTGTTCTACAGCAAGTACCTGGAAAAAGTGGGGTCCCAGGCTCTGCTAGGCAACAAATCCAGGGTTTGTCAGAGTAGCAGGGAAAACAAGTTCCAGATTTGTAGTTGTCCAATAAGAATGCTTTAGCACTAGATGCAGAGACCCGTATCTAGTGACTGTTAGATAAAGCACCTTGTCTCCCATTGCTGTCGTAGCATGTTGTGAAACCAAGCATACAAATTATTTCCATTTTGACCATCGTTCCTTCTGTAGTAGTCAGCTTTACTGAATGGTGAAGCTATTAAAAAGCTTCCTGTCAGTCCTCAGGGACTCTGTTTAGGTAGTTATCTTACATGTCAAGTAGCATAAACTTTCAAACATTTTTTCAACTGAAAACTGCATTAGAAGAAAGATAGTCTTTCTTTCTCTACCTTGGGAATCCTTAAAAAGGACAAAAAGCCCTGTGCCTGAAAATACAGGATAAGAACAATTCATGCTTTCCTTTATGTTGCACCACGTGACAGGAACATTTCTTTTTTCAGCTCCATTGTTAACATGTGCACCTCTCCTATGCAGCTTTCAGTCATAACCTGAAATGGAAAATAATCTTAAAAGCATGAAATTGGACTGTTTTAGGATGGAATCTTCACTTAGCCAGGCAACAACCAAAATTGTTAAAAGGTATATTAAGTACAATCCTACAATCCTCTACAAAGTAATCACCTGGAGACATACATTGTTTGGAACAATAAAATGCTGAGGAATTAATACAAACTAGGCTGCAGCACATGATTAAATGCAGACAGGGAAGAGAATTTAAGTTTGCACAATGAATTTGGAGTTTTCCAAAATGTAATGGGCACCATGACAGTGTGAAGCATACTGAAAGCCATTCACACATACTGTGAGTGGCATAATTCATTTTGATATTGGTGCTCTTAAACAAAACATGACAATTTCCTGGTCAAATGAATTTTTCATGCCCAGAGACAAGTGATAAAAAGGGCTTCATAACGAAAGCTGTCTGCACCCTTGACTAGTGAGAGTTTCTCCTAAGCATTACAAAGAAATACAAATATAATACTAATACTGTTCCTGAACAAAACCACCCCTGACCAATATGTATGAAATTCATGAATCACCTTTGCTTAAAATGCTCAAAAAGGAAGAACGTCCATATCAGAAACAGAATTGGAACATCTGAAGGCGGAGGGATTTGGGGGGGAAGAAAAATAGGGGAAGGGACAGGTTTTGAAAGAGAGGGAACTAAAAAAGTGTGAGTGAGAAAAAACAAATGTGGGAAAAGAATAAGGGGAAGAGTTATTCTGAAGGAAGCAACAGTGAAAAGGTAAGAGAAGCATCTAAGAGGAGAACAGCCACAATGAGTATTGTTTTGCCTAGAGTCAATGGGAACCCACCCGTCACAGCACCCAACTGAAAACCTGGGGAAAATAGTGTCGTTCACTGCTAGCTGACCACAAAAAATGCACAGAAATATCCAGTCTCACTTATTTTCACTTTCAGACACTGTCATTCTTATTACTCACTCAATTGGAGTCACAAAGTGAAATGTTAAAGTCATCAGCCTCACAGCATTGTACATTGATCCACAAAATATATGCCATGTCATGTGCAATTTGTGCCAAAAAGTTTCAGCAGAAATTGGAAGGCTGGATACTTGGGGAGCTATTGCTGAAACACCACTTTCAGAGAAGAAAAACTCTCTCTTATGGCTAAAGACACCACCACTGAAGTTTAGGCAGTTAATAGAGTCACAGCTCAGCTAAATTTTATGTATTCCTGACCTTCCCAAGGTTGCTCTCTTTCTAAGGGGACAGCAGTACTACAGGAATGCTCACTTTCCCAAATGAGGGGCTTGACAGATTTTTACCTCAGGGCTCAAAAAGGGGTACATGAACAAACAATATAATTGTAATGACACTTAGCATTTGAAACATCAGATTGTTAGGATACACTACCATGGCCAGATTGTCAGCAGGCTCATACAATGGTACAGGCAACTTTACAACAGATCTGAGTGTATAAGCTGTGACGAAATCATTTATGCATTCAATTAAATAACTGTATGTACAATACATATTTAAATGAACATCTAATGATTATTATTATCAAAAAATCCATTTTGAAAATTCATGGATTTAATGGGGGAAACTTAGAAGTTCTGATTATAAAAGCCCATTCATGTTGGATGTAACTTATATGGCATTATAAAAAGGATTTATTAATTTGGATAATTGCATAAAGATGACATATTCCAGATGGGGAATAAAAAAACACCCCAAACCCAACTGCTGTTGTCTATTGTGCTGTTAACACAATATGTTTTTTTCTCACATTTTCCCTGAACTAATGTTTTTTTGAGATTTGTTATTCATCACTGGTAATGGGTGCACGTGCACCCCCTGAGCATGGTAGTGCACCCCCTATGAAAAGGCGCTCCCAACATTACTAGTGGTGCCTGTGGGCACTGCCAACACTGCCACTTGCCAACCCACCTGCCGCCACCACAGCTGGCTGCTTTTATCACCGCTGGCCACCGCCATCACTGCTGGTGACATCTGTGGGTGGTCAGTGTTCTCCCCAACCCCTGCCTCCCACCAGTGACAGTGCCTGTGGCAGCTCCACGCTTACTGCTGCCATGCTCCTGCTGCTGACTGCACCACCACCACCTGATGGAGCTCGCCATGTCCCCACCACCACCACCGGGGGCATGTGGCATTCATGTTATTCATCATCAAATCCTTCAGAACACAAAACATTGCTTGAATACTTAGCATAAAATCAAGAACTAAGCTCCCAGAATCCTTTAGAAAAATAAATATATTTCTTTTTTATATTTGCAGAAAAATGAAAAAAGAAAATTAAGAAAATTAACTTTTCATTGAGTTAATCGAATGATATAAATATACAATTTAACTGCCACTGCTTGAATTCTTTTGATTTAATTTCGGGTTAGCTTCACTGATGTGCTAAATAATTCTAAATTAAAGACAGGATATAACAATTGATTTTGTCTTTTACTACATCCTCATCCTAGCTTTTCTAAATGGCTCATCCACACTCTCTTTATTAACACTGATTCATAGATTCATAGATGTTAGCAGCTGGAAGGGACCTGTACATGTAAATGTATACATGGTGCACGCAGAAAAACAGCTGTTACAGTTGGCTAAGGGAATCTTTTGAACTATTACCTCATACACACATTAGTGATCCATATGCTTATATTAAATACAGAGTCCAGTCACCCACATATGAAAATGATAATAAGCGTATGCTATTTAATAATAAAAAGTTATAGGAGAATTATGATATATCACATATTTATTTTGGCTGATATATATGTCTTCATTAAAGGTGGACTGGAGCTGTGAATTTTGGATACAATTTCATGCCATAGTTTATAAGTATTTGCAGCTAAAGTTAGTCCCTACCCTAAGGGCACTTTTACACATGCTTCAGAGGTATGAGGCGTGGTACTTTAATTAAAGTGATTCCAATACCCACTCTAATTAAAACACCACTGTGTCTCTTGTATCAATGTTCCCATGCTTAAAAATGGGGGGGGGGGGAGCGTGGGGTGCTTGAACTAAAGCTTGTTCACTGAACTTTAGTTCAAGTGTCTCCGCCACCATTTTTAAGTGCAGGAGCATTGATACATGAGATGCAGGAGGCTGCTGCAGCATGATAATTGCCACATTCCAGCAGGTTTGATTAATAGAGTCTTCCCCGATGTTCTGGAATTCTAGTGCAAGACAGCAGCCTCAACACTTTTGTATAGGCACCCTAATTTATTACTTACATATCGCTGTGTCTCAGATAAAAAATCCATAAAGCATAATGGTTTTGCGTTAATGTGAACTCATATATATCCGATGCATAATTTGTAAGGTAATGGAAAAAGATAATGCAATTAAAGGTATACACTGTAATTGAAGATAAGTCATGAGCATTAGGGTGCAGACAGAAGTGCAGCTGCCAGCAGAAACCAAGAACAATTTTTGCAAAGCATTTTGAGTTATGTTACCCCAGACCAAACAGAAGTTCACTGGTGGTTCCAGTGGCAAGGGGGACTAGCTGCGACTGGGAGCCTGCAGCCAGTTTCCCATAGCAATGGCCAGGGCTCTCTGCCAGTGCTTGCTGTTTTCAGAATGGGAGGGAGGAAAGACAGTTGGGGAGCTTGTTCTTGGGACTCCCCAGCTGGTGCTGAGGGGTGGCATGAGTGAATTGGAGCTCCCCCACCTTGAAGTAGAGACTCCAATACAACAGCCCCATCATCCAGGGGGGTCTGAAAACCCCCCAGACTAAACTTGTTCCTTCTTGGGGCTTCCCAGCTGGAGCTGAAGGGTGGGGTGGGTGAAAAAACTTCAGACTGAACTCCCACCACTCCCTTTCCCCCTCCCATTCTGAAAACAACAACAGGCTGGGTGGTCCACAGACACAAGTTAAAGAAGACACTACATTTTGAAGCATCTTTATCTGATACCTCATGCAGTGAGGTGTCAGATTTTCACCTGATTGTCCATTTCTGAAGCTGTCTGAAGTCATGCATTTGTGTTTGGTCATGGCTATAGACTACTTTTTGTGGCCAGATTGGGCAAAAATTGATACTTCTGTCTGCAAATTTATCATTCTTAAAAGCGACTTAATCTTTTCCATTTCTTTCCTTTATGATTGATATGAGTAACATGATATAAACCTGTATCAAAAAGCAGCGCAAAAGTTGTGATAGAGGGACAGATTGAAAAAGGAGACAATGTAAGAAGAATAAAGATTTTTTTTTTGTATAGAAAGAAGTGGTCTTAAGCTGAAAACAAGCTTAGCCATTCTTATAGGTATATGAATTAGCTCCTGTCAGGAGCATAATAAGTGAACAAGTGAGTTACAAGCCCTCCATGCTGCCTATCAAGGAGGTGTTCAAATGCAGCTGGAGATGAGCCACACTCTTCTGTTCCCCCTCTCCACCCCACTCACACACCTTCCCTGAAACAGCTCCAGCTCTGTCTTCAGCAGCAGGGAATCAGAGCAGCAGTGGAGTCATATGGTATAGGAGCAGTGGCTGAAGGTTTGCTGCTGCAGAGGGGATCTTGTCACCTCTTCTTTTTTTTTTGGCGTCCAAAAATCAGCGTTGAAATGGCCACTTGACAGACACATCAGCAGCAAAAAAGGTGATTATATACCACCCACCTTCTGCTCCCCACAACAGCAAACCTCTGCTAACTGCCTTGTCCTATGTGCTGTCACCTCTCAGGGCACAAAACTGGTCACTTATGCTTCTGGCTTCTGTAGGATGAAATTATCAGTTTGAGATTCAGCCCATATTCAAGCTCTTTGCATTGATATGTTGTCCCTGAAAGAACTGAAGAGGGCAATTATAACTTGTTGTCACAATCTGCCCTGTGACTTCTTTCATTTATTCTTCTTGAAGAATTATTATTTATTATTACTGTTATTATGAGGAGAAAAGCAACTTTCATTTAATAATGTTAGTGTTTAAAAAAGCACCATAGGCTTCATATGTCATCCATCAGTGAGGTCAAAAAGGTGAAAGGAAGAATTTTCATACCTTTTCTGGAATTTAAGACTTCAATCCTGCTACCAAATTACAGGCAATTATTCCATTCAAGTCAGTGCAATTGACCCATATGGTTTGAGAGTTGTTAATTGTACAAGCCTGTTATTTGGACAACTAAGCCTCTCCAACTTCAGCTTCCAGCAAAACATGTATTTTTATCAATACTTTTGATTCTAATGACTTCACTGATTAACGTACATACTGTTGTGCATGCACACCATATATATGCATATGCCCACATATACATACAGTGCAGATATATGTATATATATATATAATACTCACTTTCTTATCTCATATAGTGTGTATGTATATAGATATAGATATAGATATAGATATAGATATGTATAGAGAGAGAGCATATGTGTATGAGTGTGTGCATGCATATAGATGGCATGTGCATGTAGGTATACAGTATGGGCAAAATTGCTTCCATTTATGTTCCCAAATGACTTTATAGCCATATCTGTGGCATCTTTGGCACTTATGCCCAGATTGCAATTCTATTACCTCTGCAGTGTGCATGTAAAAGCACATGCACATCGACTGAGTAAGTTATATGTTGGCCAGGTACTTACCTAGTAGTAATGGCCAGGTACATACCCATTGTGACACCCATTGTACTTCCATGAAAATTGAAAAGTAAAGGTGGCCAGAAAAAATATGACTGGCAGTTATTAAATTCTGGTGGAAATGAAGAAGACTCCTCACATGTTTTAGCTACCATAACAGAGCAGGACAATTTCCTATATTTTAGCCCCAAAAACTAAATCATGAGGACACTTGCTCAGGAATCCAGAGATCTAGTTTCCAGGTTCCCTTTGCCCAGAAGGAATTTGAATCCACAGTTGTCTGATTTCCCAGTATGTTGCCCTAACTACCATTCCACAGAAAGGCATTTTACACATATGCCCTGGGTGAAGGGGGCCTAGACTCTGGTGCCTTGTATCCTGGGTGAGTGCCTAAGCTGCTCAGTTACTATGCTTAACCCACAGAAGTGTTGCTATCCTCCCCAGCAGTGCTTTTTTACCAGGACTTAGGCTCAGGTATGTGCATACCCTGCCATGTACCCACCTAGGTAGTGTGAAGCCTATTATACATATTCATTCCACATGGACATATTTATGCATCCATGCTGCAGGAAAAATAATATTGCAACCTATGTGTTAGTCTGAAAAATGTCACTTAGGGGTTAAGAAAATTGTAACTTCAACAAGCTAAGGAGGATAGTTGGGGAAGCGCTGAGGACCCAGAGGGGAAGGGAATCAGATGTCGAAGGTGAGTGGTTGCTCCTTAAGGAGACGATCCTCCATGCCCAAAGGGAGGTAATCCCAACAAGGGTCAAAGGGAGCAGGAGGGCACATAAACCCCCATGGCTCACTAAGAGCATCCGGGAATGTCTCCTTGCTAAAAGGGAGGCATATACCCAATGGAGAGATGGGGTCATCGCCAAGAAGGACTATGTTATAGTCGCCCGAGGATGTAGGGGGGCAGTCAGGAGGGCCAAGGCAGAGTTGGAGATAGGACTAGCTTCCCGGATTAAGGACAATAAGAAGTCCTTCTTCAAATACATAGGGGGTAAAAAGAGGGTCCCGGGTAATGTGGGGCCCCTGCAGGACACGATGGGCAACTTAGTCATCACGCCAGATGACAAAGCTAACATATTTAACGATTTCTTTGCCTCTGTCTTCCTAAGTAGGGACCAGTTCAGCCACCTCCCTGCTGGGCCCCCCTCGGGCCCCGAGAGAGACACGCCTGGGCCAAGGGTTAGCGAGGAGTTAGTTAGGGTACTTCTGGAGAAGCTGGACGTGTTCAAGTCCGCTGGTCCGGACGATCTTCACCCTAGGGTTCTACAGGAACTGGCTGAGGTCATTGCGGGACCCCTGGCACGGCTCTATGAGCACTCGTGGTGCTCTGGCGAGGTGCCGGAGGACTGGAAGAGGGCCAATGTGGTCCCTATCTTCAAAAAGGGAAAAAAAGAGGACCCGGGAAATTACAGGCCAGTTAGTCTGACCTCAATCCCGGGTAAGCTCTTTGAAAAAATTATCCTGGCACACATCCAGGAGGGCCTTGCGGGGGAATGCATGCTCAGGGGCAACCAACATGGGTTTATCAGTGGCAGGTCTTGTCAGACCAACCTGGTGGCCTTTTACGATCAGGTCACCAAATCATTAGACGCAGGGGTTGCTGTGGATGTAGTCTTTTTGGACTTCCGGAAGGCTTTCGACACTGTCTCTCACCCTGTCCTCATCAAAAAGCTGAGAGACTGTGGTGTCGATGCCCACACGGTCAAATGGGTCGCCAACTGGTTGGAGGGCCGCACCCAGAGGGTGGTAGTGGATGGGTTCTTCTCGACCTGGAAGGATGTGGGCAGTGGGGTTCCGCAGGGCTCGGTCCTCGGGCCTGCACTGTTCAACATCTTCATCAGTGACTTGGATGAGGGGGTAGAAAGCACCCTGTTCAAGTTTGCTGATGACACTAAGATGTGGGGGGATGTGGGTGCACTAGAAGGGTGCAATAGGCTACAAGCTGACCTTGACAGGTTGCAACGGTGGGCGGATGAGAATAGGATGGGGTTTAACACTGATAAGTGCAAGGTGTTGCACATGGGGAGGAAGAACCGGCACCACACTTACAGGTTGGGGAACTCTCCTCTTGCCAGCACGGAGACGGAAAAGGATCTTGGAGTCGTCATTGACTCCACGATGAACATGGGCCGGCAGTGTGGGGAGGCAGTCAAGAAGGCCAATCGTACCCTATCATGCATCCACAGATGCATCTCGAGCAGGTCCAGGGAGGTGATCCTCCCCCTCTATGCGGCACTGGTCAGGCCGCAGCTGGAGTACTGCGTCCAGTTCTGGGCGCCACACTTCAAGAGGGACGTGGACAATATGGAAAGAGTTCAGAGGAGGGCCACTCGTATGATCAGGGGTCAGCAGGGCAGGCCTTATGAGGATAGGCTACGGGACCTGAACCTGTTTAGCCTCCACAAGAGAAGGCTAAGGGGGGACCTTGTGGCCTGCTACAAACTGGTCAGGGGGGATCAGCAGGTATTGGGGGAGTCCCTGTTCCCCCGTGCGCTGCCAGGAGTGACCAGGAATAACGGTCACAAACTGGCGGAGGGTAAGTTTAGATTAGATATTAGGAGGCGCTACTTCACAGTCAGGGTGGCTAGGGCCTGGAACCAGCTTCCAGGGGAAGTGGTGCAGGCTCCGAGCCTGGGGATTTTTAAAAGGAAGTTAGATGAGCACCTTGCCGGGGTCATCTGACCCCGGTGCTCTTTCCTGCTAAGGCAGGGGGTCGGACTAGATGATCTACCTAGGTCCCTTCCGACTCTAGCTACTATGAAACTATGAAACTATGAAACTTTAAACATACCAAAGAAAACACCTACCACAAGTCTATTCCATCCTCTTGAAGTCCCTGAAAATCTATTAACGCATCTATTTCTTTAACAGACAATCATCTTACCCTTAATACTGAGTCACTGAAAAGCAGCAAGGAAGAGGGGGAGGATCCACCCACCCTTGTGTTAGTTGTTTTCAGGGTCTGGAGCAGGATGGACTAGAATCTGCCCCAGTATAGGAGTATGTATACTAGATCATGTTCTACATATTGAGTGTCTACTTAGAATGCTGTATACTTAGTGGACTTAAACTCCGGAATAAGATTCTATTCCTACCTTTTGAATCCCAGAAAAGTCAAAATCCACTTAGGTTGTATTAGCTGGAATAGAATCTGATCCATAATGTGTATATGTATATTATTTAGCAAGAACATTAGACTGAAAATCATAAATAATCCTCAAAAAAGCCTATAAATTAAAGATTGAAGGAAAAATTGTAAGCTCCCACTGAACTCAAAATTTTACACCCACAATGGGAGTGCTGAACATTTTAGGACAGTGAAGTTGATCCCACTGAATAGCTAGAGAAACTTTGCACAGATGAATTAAAACACAGATTATAGTTTTTATATTGAAAGATAATTTCTAAGCAATAGTAAAACAGATAGACAGGTAGGCAGATAGACAGATAACTTCAAATATAAATCTGTACAAAACAGTAAAATGATTTAAAAATGAAGAGGCTGAACATGATGTAGTTCGTCTTTCAATACTTTCAGAGAGCTAAGGAGTTTTCCCATGAAAGGAAGGATCAGCCGTCATATATTCATATGCATTTAGAGAAAGGGACACAAATTCTGTTTGTGCCTACCTGTAATATGAGTTATGTTAGTGATATTTAAAATCTATATTTTTGAAGTATTTAGTCCAGAAAAACTTTTGGAACCCTAGAAGTTTGTCTAGATGCTTTTGATCAAAATTTCCTCCCCCATTACTCTCACTCAAGTGGCACACTGACTGTAGCAGAGGACCTGATTCTGTGCTTATTGTTTTGGATTCATTTGCCAGTGGAGAGGGCTTTTTAAACCTGAAAAATAACTGTTACTAATTTTTTTCATTATTTACAGTTGGGAATTTTATAAATATTTGAATACCAAGAAGATGGGTATTTTTTAATTAAATTATGCTTTGCTAAGAAAGGGACTATCCATTTTTACCCACTTGTTGAGCTTTCAAATGAAGTTTGAATATATTAAAATGAAATTTTAGATACACAGGAGGTCTTTAATTAAGAGACTTAAGCAAGCATTTTTGGTTTCAACTTCAATGCTGTGTGTGTCTGCAGTCAAAATATCTGCATTTGGCCTGAGGTTGTTCTCAGTCCACAACAAACTTACATTTACATACAATAATTATATTGTGAGGGTTTTTCTACTCATGGTTTCTGTCTGCTAAAACTATTTCTAGCAGATATCTGAAACAGAAGACATGCCGTGGTTTCCTTCCTGACATTCCTGGACTTTGAGGTATCCATGGAAGATCTTCTCACTGGTAATTTTGGATAACCCTTGGAGCTCTTAACCACTGAACTGTCTGCGCATGACTACCTTAAAGTGATTTTAAGCACTCAGTGGGAGTGTCTACATGAGATGCTTTACTGTGCAGTAGACTAATCATTTGTGCAGCTTACAGTGTAAGGTGTAATAAATCCTAAGGAAAAATCATGGGCATATAAAATAGAGTACAAATCTATAATTAGACATTACCAAAACCAATATAGTGGATATGATTTTCCTTTAACACTATGAAAAAAGAATGGACACTATCTTGGGAGACAGACTCTGACCTCAATACTGTTTATACATTAGTTAGTGAATTAGCAACCTGGAAACAGAGCCAGAGGCTCCTCCTGTCCCAGCACACTATGCAATTCATTGGACCACAGGGACAAGCTATTTCTTGGTTGGTCTCCTGTTAATCCAAAACATCTTTTCCTCTTACGTGACTAGTGGGAAAGCTTCAATAGGAAAGGTGTAGGATGCTTTCTTTTTTGCCCATTACATGGCATAGAGATTAGGGCACTTTTCAAGATTCTAGGCTTTCCTTACAATCCATATTTTCTACTTCTTAGCTAAGTGCCATAATCATGAGACTACTGAGCAAAAGGTTAACCCCATCACCATGCCAAACAGTTGGGGTGGGAATTTTCTTCCCTTTGGTCATCTATATGACAGTCTGAGTGGCATTTTTGGCACAGCATTCTAACTACAGATGTGGCATTACCCAGGCTCCTCTCTGGCACTCCTTTTGAAGTTTGGCTACCATCCCTTGCATTTAAGAGTCATTGGAAATATAGGGTGGAGGGAAGTGGAGATGTTTCTGCCTCGCTAAAGCAAAGCTCCAAGTTAAAACCCTGCCCATCCTTTCAGGCTAATAGCTATCTCACTAAGCCACACACCCTTCAGTTTGTGCTGTTCCTCCTGACACCACATTGCTCCTTCTCTTCAGGGGCCAGTTTTAAAGAAAACATTGTCTACTGAGTAGCCTGTGCAGTGGTGGTTAGCCTGCTGTACTAAGAAGCCAGAGAGATACAGATTCAAATCCTCTGAAGGATGGATGTCTTAATGCTTATCTCTAGTTTCCCAGGCAAGTTCCCTAACCTCTCAGCTACTAGGCTAAAAATGGGAAGGTGTAGATGATGCAGTGATGATTTTTGGGGCTGCCTATATTTCTAGATCTTAGATAACAGTACCTGGCCACAAGAGATGAGCACAAATGGCCACATACCTGTGTTACCATAGGCTGATCCAGGATCTTAAAAGGGAGAAGTGCTGCAAATGCAACTCATACTGCATCTTGACTATATGGAGGTGGATGGGGGTGAAAGATGGTTGGAGCCCCCAGGTATGCAAGGACACCTAAGGCAAGAGGTAAGCAGGGAGCAAACACAGGAAGAGGGGAATCTGCCTGCCAGCTGCTGCTGCCATCCCCGAGTGAATCCAATGTACCACACAGCCATTCTGTGCAGCTGGAGTTGTCAGGCACTGGGGGGAGCAGGGAGGGAGCAAGTGCAGGAAAACTGGGATTTCCTACTGCTATTATTCTTCTTCCTAAATACAATACCCCATGTGGCTACTTCCCACAGCCCCAGGCTGGAGCAGGGCAAGAGTGGCTCTGGAACTTCGCCCGCTCCCAGTTCAACTGGAGACAACAGTGATGGCAGATGAGTCCCCCCCCCTCCCCACACACACACTTTCTGCACCTGCTTCCAGCTCTGGGGAACAACTGCATGGGATGCTAGGCTTGGATGAGGATGGTAGTGGTAGGTGGGTGCCTGATTCCTGCCCAGGGACCCCGCAGGTTTTCCCTAGTGGTCCAAGGGTTTTAGCAGTAGGGAGCAGCTGTGCAGGGTTCCAGGGATGGCCAGGGCAGCAGGCAGTTTCTCTTTCTGTCCTCCGGTCCCCCCAGCCCCTCTTGGTGACCTCTCCTGGCCTGGGTGTGAGAACTCACTGAGCTACACACTCAAAAGGGGACATTGTTACCACACCCCCTTGATTCATCCCTATATATGGCTCATGCTTATTGAACATGCACAGTTCATCTGTCTGCATATACATCCACACTCTTGGGAAACAGAATTGCTATGTGCACATGAGTACCATAAACAAACTCCATACAAAACTACTGCTTAGTTAATCTCAGGAAAAAATAATGCCACCCCTACTGTGCTGATTTTTGTCCACAACTAAACATTTCAGAACTTGTGCTAAGTTTCTGAGCCTTCTTAGATGAAACTGAATTGCAATGAAACTGATTCACAACAGAAGTTAAGTGCATTTATTCTGGAATGCCTTTGAGTATTCATAGGTCAAAATGAACACAAATCAGGAATCTAGGTGCGTTAGTGTGTTTGTGGTTGCTAAAAAGGATGCAATAGGGTCATGCTTAATGACTTACACACCTGAAAGTCACGTAAGTACCACTTAGCTGTCCTAGAAGCAGATGAAATATGGACCTTTAAACCAAATAAACCACCAGATACAAACCCCAGTGGATTCTTTGACCACAACAAATATATCACACCACTATGAAGAGTGCAGGCAGCCATCCTGGTACCTGTAATAGCACTATTTCTGCCTTATTTTAGCCCGTATTTTAAAATTAAATATCTCAATATGGAATTCTGATTAACATTTGCTTATGTAAAAATATAATAGTTGTTAAGAACTGTAAGGTGTAAAACTACAAATTAGCTAGAATCATATTTAACTTCCTACTAGAATTAACATTTCTGTAATAAAATATATTGAGCCCAGCTTAACTTGCAATATGCTACTGCATCAGAAAACTTTTTTATGAGCTAGCATTCTGTAGTTGGCAGTTACCCTTTTTAATTGGAATATAGTAATTACTGCTAGGTTTATTTTGCAAAGCTAAAAAGGCATCAGTTTGTGTTAAATGGGGAAAAATATATTTTCCAAATACCAAACAACTGTTTTTATCTGTCAATAGCAAAATGTAATTACATTAAAGAAATTTTTGAGCAGCAATTATATGAGAACCTGAGAGCTCTTCCCTTCTATAAGGTAGTAAATATCACCTGGATTAAACAGGCCGAATAGCTAAAAGCTGAAATGTATTCAACTCAGAATGTGATCATATCTGCAAAATTTCAACTAGTGTGGTAATGGACTCTATGTAAAATAACTCAGATAGCTGCTGAGTTGACATGATATGTTATGAAATTAAAAATTCTAATGGTTCTCTGAAATATATCTGAATTTAAATTCATTATTTTGATGTAGTTTCAAATGTCATAAATATGAAGTTCAGGCAGTCATCACTGTGGGCAATATACAGCTCTTAGATGTTAGAGCCAGAGGAAACACCATGGAGGAAGAAAAGGAGGGTACATACATTGAAATAAGAGAAAAATCACTATATTTTTGGAAAATGTAAAACAGACCTAACCTCTGATGGGAGGGAGGTCAGGGAGAGTGTGGGTTCCTTACTAAATAGGGGTGAGGGGCAACCTAGTGACAGAGGATGCAGAAAAATACTCAGTTCCTTTTTCACCTCAGTCTTCACAGGTAAGCTCAGCTCCCAGACTACTGCACCATTTGGGGAGAAGGTGAAAGGCCAATAGTGGCAGAAGGACAGTTTAGGGACCTGAGGGTGTTGAGGGAATTGGCCAGTGTGGTTGCAGAGCCACTGGCCAACATCTTTGAACACTCATGGCAATCAGGAAAGGTCCCAGATGATTGGAAAAGGGCAAATATAATGCCCATCTTTAAGAAAGGGAGGAAGGACAATCCAGGTAACTGGAACTACAGACTGGTCAGCTTTACCTCAGTTCCTGGAAAAATGATGGAGCAGATCCTCAAGGAATCCATTTCTAAGCACCTGGAGGAGAAGGTGGTGATTAGGAACAGTCAGCATGGATTTACCAAAGGCAAGTCATGCCTGATCAACCTCATTGTCTTCAGTGATGAGATGACTGGATCTGTGGATGTGGGGAGAGAAATGGATATGGTATACCTTGGCTTTAGCAAGGATTTTGATACAGTCTCCCATGGCATTCTTGCAAGCAAGCTAAGGAAGTATGGGTCTGTATGGGTATGGGGAGTATGGATGAATGGTCTGTAAAATGGATAGAAAACTGGCTGAATAACTGGGCTAAGAAGGTAATAGTCAATGGCTTAATGCCTTGTTGTCAGCTGGTATCAAATGGAGTGTCCCACTAGTCAGTCCTGGGTCTGGTTTTATTCAATATGTTCACCAACATCCTGAAAGACAGGATAGAGTGCACCCTCAGCACAGTTGCAGATTACACCATGCTGGGAGAGTACTAATTATGCAGGAGGGTAGGGCTAGGATTCAGAGAGACCATGACAAATTGGAGAATTGAACCACAAACATTTTAACATGGTTCAATAAGGACAAGTGTTAAGTCCTGCATTTAGAAAGGAACAGTCCAATGCACCAATACATGCTGGGGACTGACTGGCTAAGCAGCAGATCTGAAGAAAAGGACCTGAGGGCTACAGTGGCTGCATTACTAGGAGTGTTGCCAGCAGGTTGAAGGAAGTGATTCTTCCCATCTTTCAGTACTGGTGCGGCCACATGGGGAGTATTGTGTACAGTTTGGGCCCCCACTACACAGAGGATGTGGAAAAATTGGAGTGAGTCCAGTAGAGGGCAATGAAAATGGTGAGGGGGCTGAGGCACATTACTTATGAGGACAGGCTGAGGGAAGTAGGCTTATTTAGTCTGGAGAAGAGAAGACTGAGGAGATTTAATAGCAGCCTTCAACTACCTGAAGGGTGGTTCCAAAGAGGATGGAGCTAGACTATTCTCAGTGGTGACAGATAACAGAACAAGGAGCAATGGTCTCAAGTTGCAGCAAGGGAAGTTTAGGTTAAATATTAAGAAAAAGTCTCTGAGTAGGAGGGTAAGAAAAGCACTGGAATGGGTTACCCAGAGAGGTGGTGGAATCTCCATCCTTGGAGGTTTTTAAGACGTAGGTAGACAAAGCCCTGGCTTGAATGACCTAGTTGGGGATTTGAGCAGGGTATTGGACTAGATGACCCTAATTTTCTATGATTCCATTCCAGTTCACCTCTTCCCTCTGTTTTTTTTATTTTTTTTCCCCTTGTATGAGGAGGGCCAATAATAATAGATAATATTATTTATAATAATAATATAATAATAATAATAGATAATAATATTTAGATTAGATATTAGGAGGCGCTACTTCACAGTCAGGGTGGCTAGGGCCTGGAACCAGCTTCCAGGGGAAGTGGTGCAGGCTCCTAGCCTGGGGATGTTTAAAAGGAAGTTAGATGAGCTCCTTGCCGGGGTCATCTGACCCCGGTGCTCTTTCCTGCTAAGGCAGGGGGTCGGACTAGATGATCTACCTAGGTCCCTTCCGACTCTAGCTACTATGAAACTATGAAACTATGAATACTTCTCAGAAATATTAATTTGAAAACTTTATCTAAAAATAAGTTAAAGCTTTGTCTGTGATAAGACTAGGGAAGCAATGTAAGCGGATTTATAATTATTATGGTTGCTGGAAAGGTCAAACTTATTGAAAGCAGTAAGAAAAATGAAGAAATTGTGTATTGCAGTGGTTAGAAGAACTGAAACACCAACTCGCTGGCTGTATCTACACAAAACACTTACTGCATGGTAGGTTAATACAACTGCGCAGTAGTGAGCTGGTTGAAAACCACGCTGATAACCTACTGTGCAGTGTTATTAAGCAGTGTTGTGTGCAGTAAGCATCACAAAAAAGCATGCCAGCACTACTGCACAGTAAATGTACTTATTGTGTGTTCAATTAGTAACTTATTAAGGAAGTACTAAACTAAATGTGAAGTAACTATTAATGAATGTGTAGATGCAACCTCTGTGTTTAAAGATTTGAAATATCTATGTCAGGAGAGATGGATTTTGTTTCTTTTCCTACTCCTCCGCCTTTTATCTAAGTCAAAAATACATGTTCTTTAACTAGAGAATAGAATGCAATTAGCCTGCTTTCCCACTAAAGAACTATGCTTTGTTTTGGGATCAGTGTATATTACAGCAATGTTCTGTGTGGATTTTAGGTTGTGTTACCTGGGTTTTAGATTGTGCTTCCTGTAATCTACCAGTTTCAGAAGGTGAATATGTCAGTAAGGAGCAGAGCCAGGCACACACAAAACAGAACAAAAATGTTATTGGAAATAAAATTAAAATACTTTATAGTAGATGTTTGACTTTTAGCATATGATTTGGGTTTTTTTCAGTTCCAAGATGGCAACCCTATCCCAAAACAAGTACTTCTGGAGGCAAGGGGAGGGACTTCCAATGGCAAAGGTGTAGGGAGTGGGACTTTTGATCCCAAGATGGCAGTGAAGGGGTGGGACTCCTGTCAAGGGGTGGGGCTACCATTTCAGCCCTTGATAGCTGACCAAAGCTTATTAAGCAGCCTTCTAGCATTAATAATTGTCCACCTCTGCTGTAGAGGGACAAGAGGCAGCAAAGTCTGACTCACCTAGGGGATGAGCCCAGCTATGGGAGAATGCCCCCTGCTCCATCTACCCCTCTGGGTCACCCATGAGAGGTGCGTGGGCTGAGAAGCCAATGTGACTGGACTTGAAATTGTTCTAGAGCCCCAGGACAGTTCCAGTCCTGGGAGAATGCCTTTCCCCCAAGTCGCACTAATCAGTGGGGGTGGGGAATACATTTTCCTGGAATGGTTCCAGCCATGAGATAATGCCTCCCCACAGTCCACGCACCCTTCCAAGTCACCCAGGAGGGGTGCATGGTTTGGGAAGCTGAGGTATATCACAAGGGGATGGATCCAGTTGCAAAAAATGCCCCCTTCCCTGCCTATGCACAGACCTCTTTCCAGTAGCAGGACAGATCCAGCTAGGGGAATTGCCTCCCCACCTGTGTACAGACTTGGTTCCAGTCCGGGGGGACAGGAGGCAGGTTAACTGTTCCTGGAGAGTCAGTTCCAGATGGGACAAATGCCTGGCCCCACCTTGCATAGACCTGGTGTGACCTGGGTCTGATCTTGGAGAGGAAGGGAGAGAGAACAGAGAACTATGGAATACTAGTGGTCCTTTTCACCTAAGAAAAGCATACAATCTTCAAGTTAGTCTGGAAGAAGAGAGACAGTTGAGGTTAGAGTCAATCTAGTTTTTTTTTAGAAGAGCTCTTTTTCTCAAGAAACCTGTTGAATGAATGTAATGCCTGTTCATAAACATCATTTTACTCCTAAAACTGAGTCACAAATAAGGCAGTGAGGAGGAAGAATACACACTTAATTTCTGCATTAAATTAAGCAGGGTGGAATACTTGCATTTAGGGGGAAGTCCATTTCATCATAGATGAAATAGACTCTGGCCTCTAACACCGGTATACAACAACATGCTAGTCATGATAACAAATGACTCAATGTCTAGATGTGACTTCGTGTCTATCATATTTAACTTCCAACTATTGTTTTCTTCTGTCATGATCATAAGATGGCACTTAGAGATACAGATATAAGCTAATAAACTGATTTTTGTATCTATAAGATGGCAACAAAATAAGTTTGCCAGTCTATCATTTCATCTTCACACATGTGGTATAGGTAATCAAGACTGATAGCACATACTAGGGAAAGAATAAAACAGCTGCAGACTAAAATGAATCTCTGAGCAAATCAGTGAGAGTACTCTTCTCGTATACTAGAGTCAAAATCAAAAACCCAAGTTTGTTTACATTACAACAATTACACAGGGATTTGTTGCTGCCAGGTTACTTTTAGGAAGCTATACAAATATTTCAATAGCTTTGTTTCACTGAGATGGCTTTTATTTCAAGAGTTTTGCTCAAAATTTTTGTTCAACTGAAGACCAATGCTTTTTTTCTCCATTTTTCATCCTCAACAGGATTTGAAGAGGAATCTTTTATACATTCTGCAATGTATGTAAATGCAAAGTAAACAAAAAAAAAAAAATAATGTGCATTAAGACAAACTAATAACCGATATCTCTCTAAAAAGAAGAAGCTTATATTTTTAAGTTTGATAGCCAGCAAAAAGGCTACTAAGATATCTATTAAGATAACTATTACGATATCTACAGGTTTAATATTGCAGTTTGGAAAATGTTGACTTAAATGATACAGTTGTATCCTGCTTGTGGTATTAGACCTTTAAGCGGCTTTTGATACAGTTGACCACTATGTGCTGATAAATCATTCATAAGACCTGGTAGGTCTGTGTGGGATCACTTTAAACTGGTTCAGCTCTTCTCTACTAGGGAGGTCCCAGAGGGTAGTAATGGATAAGTACTCTTCATTCCCCTTGGCACCTTTCCTGTGTGGTCTCTGTGACAGGACCTGTGCGCAGTGCACTGTGGCACCCCCCGCTCAAGGACAAACAGCTCCTGCTCACTCCAGTCCCTTGGAATGCCCTTCCCTATTGCTCTCCTGTCACACCTTGATGTTGTTCAAAACAGGGTTGAGAGGCTTCCCTGAGGGCCCAGTGTTTCATAGTTTCATAGTTGGTAGGGTCGGAAGGGACCCAAGCAGATCAAGTCTGACCCTCTGCCATGGGCAGGAAAGAATGCTAAGGCCAAATGCCCCTGGCTAGGTGATTGTCTAGCCTCCTTTTGAAGACCCCCAGAGTAGGACCAAGCACCACTTATTTTGGAAGTTGGTTCCAGATCCTAGTCACCCTAACTGTGAAGTAGTGCCTCCTCATCTCTAGCCTGAGTCTATTCTCAGTCAACTTATACCTGTTATTCCATGTTACTCCTGGTAGCGCTGGGGTGAACAGGGACTCCCCAATTCCAGCTGGTCCCTAGGTCAGTTTATAGATGGCCACCAGATTCCCTCTCAGCCTTCTCTTGTGGAGGCTGAACAGGTTCAGGTCCTGTAGCCTCTCCTCGTAGGTCCTGCCATGCTGCCACCTGAAGTGGTCCTCCTTTGGACCCTCCTGATGCTGGCCACATCCCTCCTGAAGTGCGGCACCCAGAACTGGATACAGTACTCCAACTGCAGCCTGACCAATGTCACATAGAGGGGGAGGATCACCTCCTTGGACCTGCTCGTGATACATCTGTGGATGCATGACAAGGTGCGGTTAGCTTTTCTGACCTCACATTGGTGGCCCATATTCATCATGGAATCAATAATGACTCCAAGATCCTTTTCTGCCTCTGTGCTGATGAGAAAGGAGTTCCCCAGTCTGTAGGTATGCTGCTGGTTCTTCCTTCCAGGTGCAGCACCTTAAACTTGTCAGTATTGAATCCCATCCTAGTCTCATCCGCCCACCCCTGTAACCTGTCCAGATCTAGTTGTAGCCTTTCCCTACCTTCTAGTACATCTTAGTGCTTTTCAACCCCTTGTCCAAGTCGCTGATGAAGATGTTGAACAGTGAGGGCCCAAGGACCAAGTCCTGGGGAACCCCACGTCCCTTCCGGTTGAAAATGACCCATCCACCACCACTCTCTGGCCCTCCAGCCAATTTGTGACCCATCTGACTGTGTAAGCATCAACACCGCAGTCGCCTAATTTTTTAATGAGAATGGGATGAGAGACAGTGTTGAAGGCTTTTCTAAAGTCCAGAAAGACTACATCCACTGTGATACCTGCGTCCAAGGATTTAGTGACCTGATCATAGAAGGCCACCAGGTTGGTCCGACAGGACCTGCCTGTGATGAACCTATGTTGGTTGCCCCTAAGCATACACTTGCAGATGTGCTCCTGGATAATTTTCTTGAAGAGCTTCCCCAAGACCAACGTAAGACTAACAGGCCTATAGTTTCCTGGGTCCTCCCTCCTCCCTTTTTTGAACATGGGGACCACACCAGCCCTTTTCCAGTCCCCTGGCACCTTGCCAGAACACAACAAGTGTTTGTAAAGCTGTGCCAGGGGTCCCGCAATGACCTCTGGCAATTCACTCAGCACTCTGGGGTGGAGATCGTCAGGACCTGCTGATTTGAACACATCCAGTCTCACCAGAAATTCCCTGACTAGGTCCTCGTGGACCCTGGGCCTGGCTGCACCTTTCCTGGGTCCATCCAGGATCCCTGTCAGAGGGATGACCCAGTACCTGCTCAGAAAAATGGAGGCAAAGAAATTGTTAAAGAGGTTAGCTTTGTCATCTGTTGTGACCACCAGATTTCCAAGCATGCCCCACGTTACCTGCTACCTTCTTTTTACCCCCTATGTATTTAAAAAAGGACTTCTTGTTATCTTTGATCCGGGTCACTAGTCCCATTTCCATCTCTGCCTTAGCCTTCCTAACAGCCCCCCTACAATCTTGAGCAATGGAGATATAATCCTTCTTGGTGATGGCCCCTCCCTTCCATTGGGTGTATGCTTCCTTTTTAGCTTTGAGAAGTTCCTGGATGCTTTTGGTGAGCCATGGGGGCTTTTGAGCATTCTTTGCCCCCTTTGATCTGCAATGGGATTGTCGCCCTTTGGGCTTGGAGGATCATCTTCTTAAGGAACGACCTCTCTTCTTGGACTCCCAACTCCCCTCCCCTCCGGGACCTCAGTGCCTCCCCAAATAGTCTTCTTACCTCATTGAAATCTGCTGTCCTGAAGTCCAGGGCTGCTGCTTTGCTGCAGGCCTTTGACACCTTGTGCTGGAAGGTGAATTCCAGTAGGCAATGATCGCTATTGCCCAGGCGGTCCAAAACCCACAGTCCCCTCACCAGGTCATTGGCTGTGGGCAGGACCAGGTCCAACAAGGCTTTTCCCCTGGTGGGACCATGCACCTCTTGGGTTAGATGAAGGTCCTGTAACTTAGCTAGGAACCTACATAAATGGTCAGACCTGGCTAACTGCTCTTCCCAGCAAATGTCCAGATAGTTTAGGTCACCCATGATGACCACATCCTTTGACTTAACTGCCTCAGAATTCCCAGTCCAGCTCTTCCCCCTGATTGGGTGGTCTGTTGTAGATCCCCACCATTAAGTCCCTTTCCCCCTGACCCCTTGTATTCTGACCCAGAGCACTTAAGTCTGCCCCTCTTCTGACCCAGTGCTGTTTGCTGAGAATGCGTATTGCTCTTTGACATAGAGCGCCACACCTTCACCTTTCCTCTCCATTCTATCCCACCTGTACAGCCTATAGCCGTATGAGTTTATTGCCCAGTCATGCATTGGATGCCACGAAGTTTCAGTGACACCCACTATGTCTGGGTTTGTGTCAGGTAGCAGGAGGGCAAGTTCCTCCTGCTTGTTCCCCATACTACAAGCATTAGTGTAGATTGTAGTATAGAGGTCATGTGTGAGTCCAGTTCATTGCTAATATGCCTTTAGCCAAACTGTCATGGCCCTCCTGCTGTGTTGGTGCCTAGGACACCATAGTCATGCCCATGCCTTGCAGGTGGTATATGATATGACTTCAGAGGGGCAGCCCAGCCCCACCTCAATGTTTGGCCTTCTTAGGCTTGTAGACCCTTATTGTGGCCCATTGCACCAGACCTCAGCTTCTGGGCTCAAGCCCAGGTCTTGCCCCCTCAGGCTCTGCCCCCGCTTCTCTTGGGCTCTGGGCCTCCTGGCCCTAGTCTTGCATTTCTCAAGCTCTGTGCCCCCTGGCCATCTCAGCCTCAAACCACCTCTCTTGCATCTTTCTGGCTTAGTCTTTTGCCCTCTCAACCTCATCCCTGGCAGGTTGCAAAACCTTGGCATGCCCCTCAAACACTCTTGTGACATCCTCTTCATCCCTAACAGCCCCATTCCATCTGCTGGTATCAATTAGAACAAAAAGGCAAGCAATTGCTTTAAAACAAAAACCTCTCCTACTCTGGATAAAACAAATATTTGATAGTTGGCCAGCCTCTTTCTCTTGGACTCTCACCTCTCAACCTACAGGGAGTTTTGGTGCCAGTTCATCTCTCCTGGGATCTCTGTTCCCTGTAATGTACCAGGCCTGACTTCTACTTTCCTCCAAGCACTAGGCTTATATGCTCTGGAGCTCTTCCATCTTGGTTCAGATGATTCTGTAGGCCTGCACAGGTGTTTCTTCTTAAGTCTAATGGGCAGCTTGCTCCTCCCCGTTGCAGCTTATCTCTGCTGCTTTCAGCCTTTGTCCTATGGCTGCCTGGGAGTCTGCCCTATTCCTCTAGCTTGTTGTTGTGCAGCCATACTCATCTCAGCCCACCTACTTACACAGCCAGGCTATCCTTCCATGCTTTCCCCTTTCTAGTAACAGGAGACTCCTCTAACATTCCCCTAGGAACTGATCTGGCCACACCTCCTGTTCAATATGTATATGAGACTGCTGAGACAGGTTGTATGGAGATTTGGAGTGAGGTGCTATCAGTATGCTGATGACACTCAGCTGAAAGAGTTCAGACAGCAACTACCAAAGGTAGGCAGCAACTACCAAGAGTTTTCAGAAATCAAATTTTATAAATCAGTGTCTAAGTTCAACTATAAGCACCTAATCATCTATCATTGATGGGGTTTAGCTTCCCTTGTCAGTCAGGCTTGCAGCTTTTGGGTGTTGCTTGATCTTCTGTTCTACATGGATCTTCATATGGTGGCCATGGCTAGGAGCACTTTTCACCAATTTCTATCTGTTGATGAGGCTGTGACCCTTTCTTTCAGATTTGGATCTGGCCACCATCATCCATGCCTTTGTAACCTTGAGGCCACACTATTGAAATGCTCTCTGTGTAGGGTTACCCTTGAAGACCTTCTGGAACTGGTTCAGAACACAAAAGCACCCTTATGATGGCCATGAGTTGCCAAGAGCACATAACTCCAGTGCTCCAGTCTCCATTGGCTCCCACTAGCTTTCTCATGCAGGAAACTATCATTCTAAGGGTAGAATTTTTTTCCTGATTCCTGGAAGACATTTTAAAATTATTCTCTGGATATCTGCATCAGATTTTACTCTTTAGATTCTATATTTCTTTTTATTACCTGTTCTACAAGTGCAAATCAAATTGTAATGTGTGCCAAAAGATTTGGCAGTAGCACAGAGGAAGTTCCTATAGTGGTCCAGAGGAGTATTGCCTCAGTCATCCTACTCACAAAAAGTTGTACATGTCCAATATATTCCTAAAACATTTTTCAGGAATTAGGAGCCTGCTTTCTCTTTGTTCAACTGTAGCAGCTTTCATATAATTTTTAATGAAAATGCCTTCTTCTGAATACGTATGCTGCTGACAGATTGCAGGGTGATGCATCCAATAAATCTGAATCAAACATACTATACTGTGGGAAATTAACATCATATTTTGGAAGTTATTCATTACAATGTTTGGAAAGAGTTTGTCCTTAAAAATCAGAGTAATTTCTTTCTGCTGAAGAATGCAGTGCTAGCCAAAGATTTTCTCCTAAAACAAATAGCATCATAGAAGTATTCTGCAGTACGTAGCATATGTGACAGTGAATAGAAAGATTTATTTGTAGCAGTGAAAATGCTACAACAAGGATCACCTATCAGCACATTAGACCAAATTCTCTGCTGACTTACACAAAACACAACCCACTGGTACTTAGAGCATGAAGACACATTACAATTAGACTTCTTAAAATTTGTGACAGGCAAATCTTAAACAGCTCAATATCCAATGATTCAGATGCTGTATACTTATGTCTGATGTTAAGTATCAAATTCTAGCATCACACCTTCACAATCCCATGGAAATTATGAGGTTATATATTTCAAGTCTGGAAGAAATCAGTGTGATCAGTAGCAGAATGTGGAGTGGGTAAATGGGATATATGCCCTGGATGCCGCCTAAGGGAAGGGGTACCAGGATGGAGGTTATGGGGGAGGCGGTGTTTCATGGTGGGCTGCTTGCTACAGCCTACCTCGCTGCTGTCTGCCTGCTGCCTTGCTTCTCTCTGCTGGCACTTCCTGTCTCCAGAAAGCAGGAACCCAGCACAAGGCATTCTGGGAAGTCTGCTTTTATAGAATAACAGTTTTAGTTGTTGAAGCTGTGGGAAGAACTGACACCCCATTTTTTGCTGCCAGATTCAGCATTATTTTTTGTCCTTTAGACATGGGCTTCAGTGGCAAAAAATTGAGTGACCCCCCTACCACAGGAGCAAATTTCACTGGCAGCCCAGAGAACTATGATTCCCAGGACACCTTAGACTCTGTCCAGCTCTCTCCTCTGTTTCTGAACCTGAAGAAGGATTTGGCAGGGAGACTTCCAAGGGTCCATTTTGTCCACACAACACTTCTGAGTGTGATACTTTAGTGCAGTGGTTCTCAACCTTTTTAGACTTAACTCACTCCTCCATAACTTTCTGAATTTAGTATTGCCCTCACATATTATTTGCCTTAATACATGTAGCCCATAGAATGCCCCTTACACACTGAGAAGCACAGGATCAAGAGCAACATTTATCATATCCTGTCCACCTTGGTGGCAGTCTGGGATCTCAGGCAGGCCAGCAGCAGAGGCCTTATGGGAGCTCCCCTCATTAGGCCCAACTTCAACAGGGTACCTCCTCCTACCTCAGCTATTTCCCAGGTCAGTCCCATATGGCATCTTTACAAGCAGAGGTACAGTGGATCAGTTCCATGTATTAGCATTGATGGGATGGTACCCTTAGAAAGATCTCATGGAAGTCTAGGGTACTGCAGCACTCAGGTTGTGAGTTATGATCTAGTGTGGCATCTCTCACAATCTAGATAGACCATAGGACTTTGGTGGATTAATTCTTTTTTCTGGAGTGAATAACTGTGTTGGAACTAAAGCATCCCTTTAAGAAAACCTTTCAATATTGATCTGAAAATTTTCATTCATTCATCTATAACCAGTTATTGGACTTGAAACAGGACTTAATATATGCAAGTCTTATGGCCTCTACTTTGCAGGAGATGGGATAATTGTTCTTCCTGCTTTTAAAATCTATTAATCTTATCACTTCAGGGGTTTCTATGGAAGACATAAGGATACTAGAATTTAGCACTCAGCATCAGACACTACATTAAGAGATCTAGACTTTTGGATATCATTCTAAACCTCTGAAACTTTAAAAAAATAAGCTTGTTCCAATAATTAATACTTGTTTTCACCATTAAAAATCTCTGCTT
Organism: Crocodylus siamensis; assembly: GCF_052110815.1. Lineage (NCBI taxonomy): Eukaryota > Metazoa > Chordata > Crocodylia > Crocodylidae > Crocodylus > Crocodylus siamensis. Next base: position 38,861,149 of record NC_143395.1, on the reverse strand, counting down.
TACTTCTAGTTTGAATTTGTCTAGGTTCAACTGCGTGCTATTGACTATCATTAGATACCTGAGTATGGTAGATGGAAGAAGCTTTTGTTACCAATTTCTGTTTCCTCTGTAGGTACTTTTAGACTGTGATCAGGTTAAGCACAGACCTTTCTTTTGGAAAAGCTAAATAGACTGAGCTTCTTAAGACTTTCAGCATAAGTAATGGTTTCTAATTGTTTAATTATTCTCAACTCCTTTCTGAACCATCTCTAATAAATAAAAATTCTTCCTGAGTTATGGACATTAGAACTGGACACCAGTTCCACATCCAGAGATATTACAATCCCCCTTTATTGCAATTTCATCTTTTCCTATTCATCTATAAAAAATCCAATTAGCCCTTTTGGTCTCAGCCATTTATTTGGGCACTAGGGCTATTTGAAATTTCTCTAGCAGTTTCATTTTGAGGCTGTTTTGGCTTGTTTTGAGCTCAAAACAGCAAAATCAAAATGAAACAGAGATCTTTGAAACAGCCTTGAATTGAAATGAGGCAAGTCAAAATGTTTCAAGAGCAGGGAAGGAGTGGTCTCATTATTGACTGTGTAGCTGGCCAGTGACTGTCATCCTTGGTGTCAGCTGAGTGAGGGCACACCTTAACACACACAGTGTCACCCTCCCAAGTCACGAGTTTTGCCTGTCAGCAGCTAGAGGTGCAGGGCCCCAAAACCCAGACTCCCCCTGCACCTATCTCCTTGACTTCTGGCAGACTTGATGGCCTCGGCAGGGGCTAGCATGCCTGCAGCTTTCACCCCTCTGTGCCTTAACACACACAGTGTTACCTATGTCATGAGTTTTGCTTGTCCACAGCTTGAGGTGTAGTTTCCTCCAAACCCTTGCACCTATCTCCTTGCAACTTGGCAGGCTTTGTGGCTTCAACAGGGGCTAGCACGCTTGCAGTTTTGATCCCACTGTAGCTTAACACATACACAGGACATGAGTTTTTGCTTTCAAGAATTTGAGGTGCAGTTGCCTTGAAACCTTTGCACCCATCTCCTTGAAACAAGGCACGTGTCATGCCCTCAGAAGGGGCATTCCTGCAAGTTTCATCCAAATCAGGCCAGAAATGACAAAGTTATAGGTTGTTTTAAGCTTCCTCATTATAGCCTATGGGTGAAATGTTGAAACAGCGTCGAAACAGCAAAACTGTTTTGACAAAATGAAACAGAACAGCAGTTTTGAATCAAAATGAAATTTGAAATGAAATGCTGTTCTGTTGAAATGTCGAAACACAATTCGAAACAGAATGGTGCCATTTGCACAGCCCAATTGGACACTGTATTTGGCTGATTATTTGTCAGAACCCCCAAGTATTTTTCCAATTTAATGGTTCCCAGGATACAGTTCCCCATCCTGTAAGTATGGCCTATATTCTTATTTCTTTCATTTATAACTTTATTTTTTCTGATATAAGAACTCATATTGTTTGTCTGTGCCTTGCCTTATCTTACCAAGTGATCCAGATTGTTTTGTACCAATGAGCAGTCCTCTCCATTATTTGCTACTTCCACAATCTTAAATTTTATTAGTAAGGATTTTTTTTCAGGTCACTGATAAAAATATTGTTTAGTGCATGGCCAAGAATCTATCCCTGTGGGACTCTGCTAGAAACACAGCTGTTTGCTGATGATTCCCCACTTATAATTACATTTTGAGACCTATAATTTAATCAGTTCTTAATCCATTTAATCTGCCATGTTCATTTTGTATCATTCTAGCATATTACTCAAGATGCTGTGTGTTACCAATTCAAATGTCTATCAGAAGTCCAAGTACCCTATATCAACACTTCTACTTTATCATCAAACTTGCAATTGTTGTTATATTTATCATCATGTTGAGTATCTCATATTTGAGAAAGGCAGTGTCATGGCAAATTGAATCAAATTTTGTGAGTGTACAGATAGCTGTGCAAACCAGTGAATGACAGGCACCTTTTAGCCAAAGATTCTAAGAACCAATCTGTAGGTTAAGGTAGTGTCAGTCTGCTGCACAGTTTGCCTTGAATACTTAATTGAATAGTTTTTAATAAAATGTAATAATAATTATAGTAGGTTAGTTTTAAAAGACTTCTTTTGCATATCTCTGCCTTGATTGGCTTTAAATATTTTGCCCTCTTTACATTTTTATTGATTGAATCCTGGAGCAGTTGCTCCATTTTCTTGCCCTTTTGTTCTTTTATACATTAGCAGTATATATCTGCATAAATTAGGCCTCTGGAATTTCCTTAGGATTCTGAGGAAATCATATTAATATTATACAGGTCTCCTTGTCTGGTTGTTTTGAAAGTCATGGATGGAATAATTTTATTGATTGCTGTTTAACATTGTTCCTGTCATTGGAATAAAAACTGTAAATTACTATCATGGGTAAAAAAGCAAACTTTTCTTATTTCTCTTAGTAATTTGTTTTATAAAAGTAACAGTTGCAATTTATCATTTCAGGGCCTAATTCTGATTTCAGAATTTCACTTAAATGACAGTTAAAAATAGTGTAAATATAGATCAATTTATAATAAAGGCCCATCTTGCATCCAGCTGGGACTAGCAGAGAATGTGGCCCATACATTCCAAATGCTGGGGATCTAACTGTAAAATTGCATTGTTTTTCTTCCACAAGATACCTTCCCTTGTTCCAGGTATTTATTTTTCTTTGCCTTGTGTTTGGTGTGCATACCTTATACTCACACACCATTTTAACTCTTTAACTAGAAGAGTCACAAGATATACAGATTGCTAAATATGGGTGCACAAAAGATAATTTAATGGGCTTCAAAGGTTGCATCTGTCAGTATTCATTAAAAATGGTAATATGATGTGACAAACTATGAGGTGACAAGCTTGACATGACATGATGCCATTTCAGAAATTAAAAGAACAAACAAAAATTAAAACCAAATCAAAGCTCTAGTGGGAAAAAGCAGTAACTTTCACTTTCAGTTTTATAAAAGAAAGGGAAAGTGACATTGATAATGGATTTGAGTGAGGTGGACTGCCTGACGCTAGTAGGTAATTTATAATGTTAGCATATATGAAGTCCTGAATAGCTTAGCCTGTTGTTGATGTATTTTACTTCCTTGCAAGCTCTGCTCCAGTGAAGGCAATCACCCATGGCAGTGGACCAACAAACATTACATGTATAAAAAAAATAAAACATCACACGTTAACAAAAAAACTGTTTTACAACAAGCAGCATAAACATTGTAGTATAAGTTTACTTGCCAGTTCCTTTAAGTTCAGAAAGTATAGGGTATGTATGCAGAAAAATACACAGGGATATGCTATTCCTAGATGCTATTCCTAGATGCATGCCCCACATGTATGGACAGCTTTCTGCAACTATGTTGTCACACCTAATGAACTGGTTCAGTAGTGACTACAGTCCTTATGGGTACCCCTTGTGGATGCTTAGTGGACTTAGATGCCTGAAAATGGAGTTGTCCTGAAGCCATGACTATGGGACTTATCTGCAGAAACAGAAAAGAGCTGGATGCACATCTCTGTCTTTTGTCTCATAACCCAGTAGCTACAGTACTCAAGAAAGGGACTTAGCCCCACAATAGCTGGAGGTCCAGGTGATAAAGGGAATCTTTCACTTCACAGTCCAGCACTCCCCACCCTACCACATGTAAGACCTTACTTATACCCTTCTCTAGCACTCCATTTGAAGCTGGGCTACTAACTTAGTTCTTGGCAAAAATGGATGGAGAGAAGGAGCTTCTGTCTTCCTGGGAGCAAGGACCAAAGCCAAAACCCAATGTTTCATGCACAGCATTTTCTGCAGTAGTAAAAGAACTTAATTTAGACTGCTGCAACTTAAATCTTTATTTTATGTACATTATACTTAGTGCTGCTGCTTGTAGCCATTAACTTCATTATATTCTCAGAGCTGTTGAAAATTCCTCCAAGCACATGGCTCCCTCAACTTCTGGTGTCACCCTCCAAATTACCCCCACTAAATCTCATCTTTCAACCTGCAAGGTTGTTACATATTTTGTTGTAATAAACAAATGAAACTAAATCAATAAGGAGAGAAGGAGAGACTTGTATGGATCTTTCTATTAGTCTGGTTGTCTGAGACGAGGGGTTGCCAGCACATAGCCAACCACGGAAATATGGACTTCATCTCCAGTACATGTAGCCTCCTAGGTTTTGTACTCTTTTGTATGTTATGGTTTCCAAATTAGTCTCCCACAACTTTTTTTGGCATATTACTCCAAGGGCAGGATTTAGTTCTCTCATGTTGTGGTCTTCCTGTTGGTGATCATTTTCCTGGTGGCCACCAGTATTCCTTGCTGCATCTGACTTCCTGACCTCTGTCTAAATGATGGTTGAGGCCTGATGAGAGTAATCTGGGCACTGATCTCTTCTGCCCCTGCATACTGGTTCCTTGACATTGCTGCTCCACAACTATCTATGGTTTCTTCTCAACCACTGACCCTCAGTGGTAACTGTGGCAGAAGGCCACCTCTGTTTCTCCCCAAAAACTCTGCTCTGCGACAATTTGGTTAGGATGGGCCCAGCAAAGGATACACACCTTACCCTATCTCTTTAGGTAACCTGAGCTGGATACATTCCTGAGGGAGGGGGGAAACCTGCTCCCTTTACCTATGTGACTGGCATCACATACCTGGGTGAGGGGCTTGGGCACCCTGGTGGGCTAGAGACTTCCAGTATGTCCAGCACCCAGTGATGCATTTCAGATTGGTTGGATGACAGCCAACAGGTGCTGGCCTCCATTGGACCAGGTAAATGAAGTCATAAGGGCTATATAAGTTAAGGACTGCCCAGGAGGAATGGGCAGCAGCCATGAGGGAAACTTAGAGAGAGACAGAGAGAGAGAGAAAGAGGAGCTGGACCATCTGAAACTTCCTTTCTCTCTCATGATCAAAGAACTGCCTGCCTCCAGAGGGAATCTCCCCCTGCCTCTGGATGATACTTGTGAGTAAGCTACCTGAGATCTAACTAGATATATAGCTTGCAGTAACTCAGATGCATGATCAAAGTCTACTCCATCCACCCTGTTTGCTCTATGGGATTTCTCTGATACTACTCAACTCTGTACCCTATTCCAATCCTACTCCTTGTAACCAATAAAGTTCTCTTTTGTACCTAGTGTGGGAGACTTACTGGGAGTGAGTCTAGATTATGCCTTGGGGTCCCTTTGGTTTGGCTGACTAAGGGAGACCACTACCTGTGCTTCCAACTGAGGGAAGCACCCCAAGCTCTTGAAGTGAATCAAGTACCCCCGAGGGCTACTAGGCCTGTGTTTCCCAGGGAGCACAGAGCCAGAACCAAGCCCATCCCTGGGTGGTGGCATCTCTACCCCCAGGCTAGAGGTTGTGCTCCAGGAAGGGGGTTGGCCAGACGTGAGGCGTCCCCAGGGAGGCAGTCAGAGCCTGGAAGGTGATTAGGCACAGTGAGGTTAGTGGCTCAGTGCAGGAGCACCCCCTACTGGCTCACCACAGTAACTTCATAGGACCTTGGCCCAAAAATAGTTTGGACGGTGGCCTTTTGCCATTGTTTTGTGTGGTTGCTAGATAGTTGAATCTAAACTCTTTCTTATGCAGATAGGCCTCAGATTTCTCACACCTCTGTTGCAATATGCTAAGATATAGTAAGCTTGTCTGTCTTGCCATTGTTTTAACAACTGTGTGTTGTCTGCTTTCCCTCAATCCTGTTGCAGCAGGCTGCCCCTCATAGGAAGCAGCATGCTGGATCTTTACCTCATCACTGGTCTTGTCTAGGCTGGGCTACTATCAGGTCCATGAGATGAGGTATTTGATGGTCCAAAATCACATAAGGATCATATCCAATCATTTTTTCTCTTTCCATGAATTTTGTAGCTGTCTTACCAGTTGATTTTCCCTTCCCATTATTTTGTGTGGGCCCTGGGGAAGCAGTATTTTGCTAAAGATTTTGAGTTTCTTTGCTCTATGTTGTGCCCATTGTGAGACCACAAGGTTTTGGGTATACCATAAATGGCAGTGTGTGCCTTCAGCTTCCTTATTACTGTTCTTTTCTGAGTGTCTTTGAAATAGTCCACCTCCCAAACACCAGAATAATTATCTACTGTGACGATATAGTTCCTATCATTGTATACAAATAGGTTTGTCCCAAACTTTTCCCAAGGTCATGTTGCTATCTCATGAGGCTGCAGCATCTCCTTCTCTTATCTATAACCATGCTTTTTGCACACCTTACTGCTACATAAAAGTCCTCACCTGGGAATTCATGGCTATCCAGTAAAAGCACTTCTGAGAACACTGTAGGCATGCTTCTATTCCAGGATGTGAAGCACATATTCTTTCCATTATATCTTGTCTCAGATTGGAAGGGATTACTGCTCTGTAAACTTTAAATAAGATCCCATCTTGTATACAAAGATCATCCCTTACCTGCCAGTAGGGAATAACTTCCTGGGAAATGTGTTTCTTGTAGTCTGGCCTCCCCTTAAGTACAATTCATATCACAGTCTGTAGCTATTTATCCAACTCTTTGCTCTTTCATATTGCTTGGAGACTCCCTTTGGACATATAGGGTTATTATAGCATTTGGTAGATTTGATCATCTTTTCTACAGTCACATGCAGACCTGGACACAGGCATGGGTGAACTGGGCAGCCACCCAGGACCTGTACAGAAAGGGGGCCTGAAAATGGTAATTTTTTCCCATTGTCCGATTATTATTATGATTATTCTGGCGATGGGGGGCCCAATACTAATAGTTTGTTCGAGGCCACCAGGAGTCTAGGTATTCATTATATTTTGAAAGGCAGACCCTGCTCAGATTATCTTCCATTATCAGTGACTTCCCTAGACAGTACCTGATGCTGACATCGTAGGACTGAAGTCTTAATAGCACACATTGTATTCACTTTAGTGCATTCAGGTGTGGCTTCTTCATAATACTTTCCAGTGGCTTGCAATCAGAATACACATCCAAAGGTGAACTGATAAAATCACTTCACTTTAATGAGCACAGCCAGGAGTTCCTTTTCCATTTGAGCGTGCCCTCTTTCCATATTGTCAGAAAGAAGTCCTAGCTTGCAAATGCTATGGGTTGCTGGTTCTACATTACTGCTTCTCCAAGGCTTCCTTCTGAAGCGTCACATGGTAGTTGTAGTTCCACTGTTGTATTGTAATAGATCAAAACTGCTACCTTGCTTATGAATTTCTTTATTGCTGGATGATTGAACCTAGACTGTTACCCTATGCAGAGAGGCCTCAAGTTTCTCATTCTTCTGTTATAATATGCTGCTTATTTGTCTTGCTATTTCCTGGGCAACTGCCTTGGCCATGGTGCCTTCTTGTACATTATCTGTCTCAAAGGTTTGCAGGCTTCTCATAGGTATGCACATAATCTGGACAGATATTTAGCCATTCCTGTAAAACTCTAGACTCCTTTCACACATTGTAGTCTGGGCATTTCCTTAATGGTTCTCTATTTCTTAGGGTCAGGCCAGAGACAAACAAGGTCAGGTTTCCAATCTAAGGGACCTCAGTTCTCCTCAACTTTATCTTGTCTGAGTTCAGATTAATATTCTGCTCCCTATTGTAGGAGTTTTGGTTATGCTAAACCATAGTTATGCTAAGCTATAGTAAGGTAAGGTATTGAAAAACAGCTTGGGAGAAACAGGCCTCTTGACTGCTAAATGACCTGATAAGAAAGGAAAAACAAAAGCATACATATGGTTAAAAAGATACTGATTCAAAAAGGGCAGAAATGAAAACAAAATCTGAAAAACTCAAGGAAAAATGTAAAAAGTAAGAATTCACTAATGAAGCAGAGCTAACAAGAGCTGGAGTATATGTGTGTAAACTTTGCGAAAGAAGCAAATAGAGATGAAAAACTCAACAGAGAAAGAGGGAAGAGTTGGTATAGGCAAGGAGGACATTCAAGTATAAATATAGGGGTTGTGAGACTCACCCTCTCATAGCAACTTAAGGTTGCATGGGCTGCGTAATAGGGTTGTGTGAAGTTTTGGTCGCTGATTCAATTTGGCAACATTTTGGCCTAATTCAGAAGCTGAACCTGCAAATCCGAATTTGCCCTGTTAAGAGGTTTTGGGTCTATACAGACCTGAGTTTCCTGAATTGTTTTCTTAACCAGGTTACTGATCCAGTCAGTGCTAATTTGCACTGGTTTCATTCTTGTTAGGCTTGTTATATCCTCTTTGATTGGCTGTACCAGGGGTAGTGGTACTTTAAATTTTGGCATCATACAGTATACGTGTGGATCTATTTCTAGCTTGCCCTCTAGGTGCCCATCTCCTTTTAATACATCTTTATACACATGTAAAATATTTAACAAGGACTATGCTGTGCCTTCTACCTCTTGTGTCATGTGGACAATACCTCGTGTTGCAACATGCGTCACTGGAGAAATTCCTCACTTGAAGAGCCCTAACTTTAAGATGTACAGAGTGCACTTGGCATGAGTTTTCTTGCTTTAATGGATGGACACTAAAAACATCCTGACTGGTTGCTGAAAACACTGGCATCCACAATGGCATCCAGGGTGTTGTTTGCATTCACATGTAACAACACCCTGACTGATTGCTGTTCTACGAGCATAGTTGAAGATATTGCAGATGGACAACTGCATCTACATGAGACACTAACTGCACAGTAGCCCAATACTACTGCACAGTAGCGTTGCATGGCAAACACTGTGAAGTGGCGCTAGTGTCACAAGAAAGGTATTTGTCAGGGCTACTGCACAGTAAGTCAGGTTATTGCACAATCATTTAGCACTTGTTTATGCAAGTACTAAATGACCATGCAATAATGACTTTGCAGTCAGAAATTCATGTAGACATGGCTGCTGTGCAGTACTTTTCTTCTGTAGTCCATGAATGTGCAGAGTATATGAATCTGGTATAAAGTCACTGAGAAGAACTCATGGTCCTTATAAAAAAAATGCAATGTCCTCTCCTACTACATGTATTGTGACTTTCTTTCTCTTGTGGTTATTGACACACTGGGGCATAAAATCGTTCTGTATCATAGAGCTGAGGCTTCTTTTCCCCAAAACTAGTGTTTGTTCTTCTACTTTTCATGCTGCCTCCCGCAGTACCAACAATGGGGCCTGGGGACTGCATTTTCAGTTGGCCCCTCTATTTTCTGTCTCCTGGGTCCCTTTAAAATGACACCAGATGCATTAGTTTTATCTTTACACGCAACTAATGCACACAAATACACTGCAGGGGAAGTTGCTCTGGAGTTTATTCATGCAGAGCACGTGGAACACAATCCAAGCAGCCTGGGCTGGCAGGGGACCTGCCAGCCTAGGACTCCTCCTTAGGGCTCCTCCAACTGGGCTCCATGTTCTGCAGAAGGGGGGAGGGAGGGCTGGCTGAGGCATGAGTGCACTTCATTGTGGGGAATGTCATGCCTCAGCCACTCCACAGCATGTAGAGCCCAATCAGAGTTGCCCTGGGTTGGCAAGCTGACCCCGAGATCCCATGCCAGTCCAAGTCTGTTCTGACAAGGCTCTGCATGTTGTGGAGGGGCTGGCTGGGGCATGAAGGTGCTTCAGCATGGGGGCTGCCTGCTGGCTAGTCCTGCACTGAAGTAACCTCATGCTACAGCCATCCCTGTCACCATCTACATGTGTGCTGTGGCACAAAAAACAACACTACCTCAGGATAATACCTGTGTTTAGCTGGACTAACCTGTGATGGCATTTATTAGTCTACTGTGACCTAATGGGGGTGCATGTGTAGATGGTGACTATTTACTGAGGAACTAATTAGTTGTGTACACACACCCAATGTGTTCTTATTTTGCACCAGCTATCATTATCATTCTCTCCTAATATGCCTTATATCCATTTCTTCCTGTTCTAGCCTTGTCCTTTAGTCTCTCTCACTGAGCGAAAATAGGTACTTCTTTGTTATCATTGTAGATAACAACCATATTAATTCCTAGCTTATAATTTGCTAGGTTAAAGATGACAAACACCTTTAATTTCCTCCTACATAACAGGTTCTCCATTTTCCTGATTGTCCCAGTGGCTCTGTTTTCTTCTTAGTTTATATTTTAAGTAATCTTTTTTGAATGCTGGTGAAACAAATTATACATGGTATTGCAGATGAGGTCTTACCACTTACCTTCATAAATGTTACTAGCACTTACTTATCTCAAGGGGAATATATCACCAGATGCATCTTGTGATCACATTTTACCTTTTTCCAAACTACATCACTTTGATGGCTCATACTTACTCTGTGATCAGGCAGAACACCAGTAATAACCTTATTTTCTTTCCTGGTTCTCTAAGTGACTTTTTTTTTTTGGATGTCTATGGGGCCTTTTTGATACCTAGATGTACAGGGGTATTCTATTCCTGAGTGTGTGTGTGTCCATGTGTGATTATGCAAACTTATAAAATTGCAGCAACAAAACATGTGAGAGACTACCTTTTCCCCCCGGAAATCTCACTGCCTGGGAAGTTGGAGATCCTGGGTTCTGAGACCCTCTCACAGGAGGTCATTTGAATCTAGGTCTGTCTGACTTCCCAGCACAGCACGCTGACCTCCAAGCCATAGGCAGCCATTATGTTATCTCTTCTCTGGCACTGCATTTGAAGCTGGCTTCCTGGGCTCAGTAAGGTGGATGCTACTCTGGAGAGAAGCAATATGTGGGTTTGGCTTTGGATCCTTCCCCTTGGTACATCAAAAGCTCCCCTGCTGTTCTCCATTAATTTTATCCGCTGATTGTTAAGTAAAAAGTGCAGTGGCTTAGTGTTAAGAGGAGTGGTGGAAAGGAGCTCAGGTAATGCTTTACTTCTGGTATGGTGGTTACAATACTATAGTGAGAAAGTCAGAGATGCAGGTTCAAACCTCTTCTAGATGAGTGGAAACTAGAACCCAGGTCTTCTGCTTCCAGGTTCCTGGCTTTAGCTATTTGAGTCTTGGGACTAAAACCTGGGAGTTGTACTGGCCCTAATCACAGTCTTCTAGCCCTACTCAGGCCTTAAGGCACTAATCAGCCATAGCTGCTGTAGCTACATCCCTGTTTCACAGGTCTTACTTCATTTCATATACCACAGATCCTCTGGTTCTCTCTTTACCCTCATTTCCCTGGCCCTCTGGACCTGGCAGAGCTGCCCAGTAAACTGGGTCACAGACTCTGGCAGGTCTGCTGCCTCTCTATCCCATCCCCCAGGTCCCTGACCCTTTAGTTTATGAACTGCTGGGTGCCCACCCACTCAGATCAAGGGACCCCGGTCCCCTGCAAGGTTCTATCCTGGGGTGCACCCCTATAGTATGAAGTGCCTCCCAAGAATCCTACTGTGGCCCCCATTGCCCCACACTCCACTATCCTTCTGGTTAAACAACAGCAAACATTGACCTACAAATCTTTAACTTAAACTTAAACATCTCAGATCTCTTCACTTTTGCAAAGCTCTATGTTCTGTCTTTCCCCTAGCCTCCAGAATACCTTCTTGGGCCTGCAGCTTTCATTCTGGGTGCTTTCAGGAGCTCCTTTCCCTGTAGATATCAGGGCCAGACTGAGCCTCTGACTCAGAGCCTAAGTTTATATTTCCCAGGAGTACCACCCTTTCCAGGCACATTTCCCAGTCCTACAAAGGGGTGTCTTCTCAGCCCGCCCTTCATGCACTGCAGTCCCTTAACTACATGTTCCAAGTTTTATCCTATTGTAGTTCAACTTGCTCCCAAATAGTCATTTGTAGCCTGTCTTCGCTGCCTCAGCTGGTTACTTTTTGGCAGCTGCTCACTGATTGCAGGTCTTACTGTGCTTTCTCTCCCTAAAGTGACAGGGGTTAGAAACCTCCTGTTATAGTAAAACAGTTGTGTTAATTTATTCCCTTAGCATTTGATCAGCCTATATGGGAAGAAAAGGATATTTCTTGTCTTTGTCAGACTTTGAGAAAAACATACTTTGTATCAAGGCAAAGCTTGTCCACGTATTGAATATGAGAATTTTCTGTATTATGGTAATGTATTATGTTTTAATACAAAACCAATCATTGCTGAATTTTGCTTATGTCTTCCAGAGCCAAACAAAAATTTTAAAAGAAAAAATGTGATTAAAATATCCTGTGAAATCTTGTACTGTATTCATTTGGAACTTTTTTCACCATACAGAGAAAGAACTATGAAACTAAAAGTAACATTTTATAACTGTAACATAAAGTGAAAGGGGAAAAAAGGACAAAAAATAGCAAGGAGCTGCAATCAGCTCTTCATCAGAAGAAACACTTGCTCCAGATAAAAATTAGCAGGGGACCTTCAAAGCCAACTATTTTCCACTTGAACCTTAGTTTCTTCCATTACTTCCTGTTGATTTTGAAAAGGGAGCTGAGGAGTACAGAAATACTGTTGTGACTTAATCATGACTAGGTCTTGTTCCTTTTATGGACATCAAGTAAACTGCTGCATTATACTGAATATTATATTTTGAAATTAATTGTAAGTTCTGCTTTAATTTCTGTCAAAAATATAGGCTGCCCTTCAAACACTTATTAAAAAGAAGATTTTAGGGTAGCAGTACAACCTGCTATCAAATCTTGGAAAGAATGTAGGACTACTGAGACCCATAAAGAAAATGTGGCAACTTCTCATTCAGAAGCTGCTGCATTTCTGATTTATTTTCTGACATTAATGAGTTGCATGTAATAAAAGTTCAGAATGATAAGTAAAACAAAATGAAAATGCATCATTTATACACAAACCTACATAAGAACATCATATTCAGATGTTTCTCAATGAAAGATTTGTGACTAAATAAAACATAACAAATATATTTCTGGTATATATTATGTTGTATTGCATCATATCCTTTCCTGAATAGAGATGCTCTCTTGAATCTTGACTTTATTTACATATTCTTATGAAAAGCATGATTATTTATTGTTTCTAGACTTAACCTGAAATAAAATATATTGTGTACAATGATAAGCTAACCTACCAAGTGCTGCTGTATTGGATATTACTGATGAATTTGAATTGTGAAAGTGCTTATCATTAAATGGTTGACAGGCCATAGGTAGATTAAAAGCCAGAACCTCTACCCTGATCTAGTGCTATCTGTTTATATAAGAACTTCCTCAATTCTCTTGCTGTCCTACTCTCACCGGTAAGAGAAGAGCATGTGAGGGAAAGAAGATGTGAGGGCATATTCCATGTGCGATATTTGACAATTTTTAGATGGATGATAGTGTCTTGGGAACCACTGTCAGCTGATACAGGCTAAAACAGCCAGGAAAGAATGCAGCTGTTCCAGGCAAAGGTTTAGATAACCATAGCTAATCACTGACAACCTGTTTGCTTCTCTTATGTCGAGCAAATCTCAGCACTCTAGAGGCTCTCTCCATGGCTGAGTGTTTATAAATAAAAAATAGTAAGATGATATGAAACAGCAGCAATGTGAACAAGTTTGATATAGGTATCTATAGCTGTATGGAAACACTCGCAGCATTGAAGACCTTTACAAACATATTGTTCCCTTGAGGAAATATAAAAGAGTATAATTGCCTGGTGTGTCTGTAAGGAAATATAAAGGCTCATTACTGCAGGAATTGTGTCCCTGTGTGTCTAAGAAATTAGCAAGAAGGGTGATATTTTATACAGATTAATATTGGAAATGGTATGGAACTGAAATTGGCTAGTACTGAGTTAATTTTGTCTTAACGTGACAAAGAGAATGGGTATTTTGCTGCGTTGTCAGATTGGACTATATAGTTTTATTCTGTAAAGTTTACAAGAGCTGGCATTTGAGCAGAGATGAGATTGGTACATAAAAAGGGACTGAAAATTGCAAAGACTGAGCTGGGTAAAGCATGCTGCTGTAACAGGAATGGAGAAACATGCATTTAAGTTTGTTGAAGCAGAAGGAAGGTACTTTATTTATGATGATAATAAATAGGACAGGAGACTTTGGTTAAATTTGTATAATTTAGAAAAGATTCTTTTTCAAACTGTTGCAACACCTATCAGTAGTCACTGCTTGGCTGCACGCTGCATGCTAATTAGGTGAGAAAAAAAATCAGGTGCTTAAATTAGTGCTTATGTAGCTATGTTCAGGAGTTGGAATGTTGCCTGACAGTGGTAGAAGAAAATCTTATCCCTTAGAAAACCCAGCTTGGCCTGGATGGGACTAACGCCATGGATGACAATTGCATAGACTGAAATTCTCAGCCGTATAAAGCTACTTAAGTACCACATAGGCACGTAAAGGATTTAGTCCCAAAGTGCTTCTGTTAGCATTCTGTCTCTCTGAGTGGGATGGATAAGATTGCCAATAGACCAAATATACTTTAAAGTCTGAAGCATAAGATGTAGTTTTAGAAGCAATACGTTCCTTTTTTCTCCACCACCCTCCCTTTCTCATCGACTGCCACTTTTACTGGAAAAGGGTTTCATAAAGGAAAATTTGGTTAGAACTCATTTAGAGAAAAGAAATTATATAGCAGTAGGATGAAGAGAAAGAAAAAAGAAAGCAGAACTGAATCAAAAGTAGGGTAAAGTTTAAGACAACCAAAATAAACTTTGTGGCACAGCAAATTGAACTGGAACATATCCACACCATGAACAATATATTGTTAAAGAATAATTTGAGCTATACAAAGAAATCCACCAACAAAGCTACTGAAATTCATCAGAGCCAGACATCTTCAACAACCACACAAATCAACTTTTCTTCAATTTTCTACATCTGACAAGTATTTTATAGTAATCCCAGGCTAGAAAAGTATTTAAAATTGCATGCCTGTCTAGTCTAGTCTAGTGCATTAAAGAAGTGAATGCTATGACAGCTAAGCAGCAAATTGAGAGAATATCTTCAATACCATCCAGGTTTGATGGCATAGCACTAAGAGCATGTGAATTTTAGGAACTTAATAATTTGTGGATGGTAACATTTGGAATGGCATAAAATTAGGCTGTGTGGAGGATTAATTAATGTTTATAGAAGTGAACAGTTATTGATACAGGTAATTTAGTGAAAATAAGAGGTTACAAAAGAATGAAATGAAATTAGAAGTTTCTAATTCTGGAAGGTGACTGAAATGAAAATATTTCAATAGAGCTATGAGTCATTGGTCTCAATCAGAAGTATGATTTTTGAAGCAAGTTAAGAGTTTGAGTTGAGTGTGTAATCAATCTGACTTTGATCAGATGTAAATAGCTGAACTTCTGTGGATAGAAGACAAAAAACCCCCCTTCAAATTCTGAATAAAAAAATCTGCAAGGTTATGGATGTCCTAATTCCAGTTATCAAAATTCAAAATACCAAAGTAAATTGAGAAAGCATGTGTTTTTAATTTCTACCAAATTTAAAATACCCAAGATACTCAAGTAGTAAGGATAACAATTGGATTTTTTTAATGGAAATATTTTCAGAGATTTTATAAATTGAAGCTAAAAAGATTTTGGTCTTTGCACAACAGTTTATTCATTAGAATTTATGAAAAATATCTATAACCTATTAAATTCAACGTTCAGTAGAAACTGATATCTTAAGGTTTTTTCATGTATTCTGAAGCATGAATCAAACAAGTAAACTAGCTCAAGTGGATGAACCATTTGAACAGACACAGAAGCAGAAGAAAAAGCACCAGCTAATTTATGCGTTGCTTCCCCTTTCACATTGGTTAATTGTATTTGCAAATCAAAAAAGGTAGGTAATGAGTTAAGAAAATGTTTCCCCACAACCTTATTTCCCATCCAGTGGCTTATGCAGTTACAATGCAGAACATCAAGATGCTTCCTTAAAGAGGCAAAGATCCTAACAGAAAACGCTGAGCAGATCGTAAGATGAGATTAGAGGTAAAGATGAGTCTAACATTTGCAAGCAACTGTCAAAAATGGGAATAAAATGGAAACAGATACCGATACTAGAGTGAAGTCTGCTGAATCAAGACTAGACAGCTTAGCATAATGCTATAGTAGATTCATAAACAGAAGAATGAAACTCAAAAAACATTTTGGAGGGAGTTCAAGAAACATGAAGCAACCTGTGAACCAGTAATAAAGGCCTTGAATTATAATCTTAAAACTATAAGAAATGCCATACTGGGTCAGACCATAAATCCATCTAGCCCAGTACCCTGTCTTTCATAATGACAGAAAGTAAAGTATTCATGCTGGGCCTATCCAGACTGATCCTTCCCACTTCAGCTTCCAGCATTCAGAGGCTGAGGGAATGAGACTTAATCCTGGAAAACTTGGAGTGAGAAAGAAGAGGTTCTAGTTCCTCTGTTTGGAGAATGGAAAGTACTTTTTATATTAGAAAACCCATATAACTATGTGAAAGATGAAGAAGAGTTTCCTCATGCATTTTCTGCCTACACATGATGTAAGAATGGACTTTGTCTTCTTTCTGGAAAATATATCATACTGCTATCCTACAAATACTCTGGGGATCCATTGTATTCTGTGGTCTTGTCCAGATGTGTAGGGGTGTACACCTGCAGCAGCACAAACTTGTGCCTCTACTTTGTTGTAGGACCTGGTGTCCCACTTTTGGCAAACTGCCCTTGTCCAGCTTCTCCCAGTGCCCAGCTCTCCCCCCAGCTTCTGGCATGCTGGAGTAGCCAGGGCACAAATTTGGAAGATGCTCTGCCTGTGGTCAGAGCATCTCCCTGGAGGACCGAGCAGCCATTTTTACTGGTGTACACTATAGTAGCATGTGCCGTGCTGCTTTTTTCCCCCAGGGTTCATTTTTGGTATCAGGAATATCTGGTAGCAAATTTTGCCCCTGCACTGCAAATTTGCAGCGTGGGGCATGTTTTAAAGTTTCACACATGTGGTTTGTGGTTCCACAAACCACAAAATGTTCACCACACCTGCTTTAAGCCCCATGATCATAAACAGGAGTGGTGTGTATAGACATTCACCCATGTTTGGAGTGTGCAGGGAGCCCAGTATAAGTAACTTGGGATGGGATGGAGTTGGTGGGAACAGTCAGGACTGGGGGATGCAAATGGATCTGTGGTGGGGGTTGGTGGATCTGTGGGTGTGGGCTTGTCCATCTAGCACTGCAGGAGTAGGTTGAGTTGGGGATGGTAAAAACAGCCTAGTCACAGTCAGAGGGGAATGAAGAGTACAGCTATAAAACTAGGATGAGCAGCTAGGGTTTTCCGGCCTTGGGAATAAATTCCAAACATATTCAGGTGTTTTATAGATTGGGTTAATCTGTTCCTGATCCAAATTAGTTCAGCTCTTCAGGTGAACTAACATAGATCAGGCCCACTGTATTTGACCTGTTTAAACCCCCCTGAACCCTTGCACAGAGGGCAATTTAGCCCTAGTTAGGCTGATCTAAATGTAATGTCTATATATCCTATGCCTCTGTTCTATTTCTTGCTTCCCGCCACTTTCTCCTACTACACAGATCTACTAGTCTCACACTTAAGCAGAAAGACTGCATTGGAAGCATGTTGCATAATTTCTTTAGCCAGGGGCTGTTTCTAAGACCCTCCCTAAAAGCAGCTTCTGCATTTTGCAGGGGTGTGACCTTTTATTTTTTAGCAAGAATCAGGTTTATAGAAAAGGGTAGATCTCAACCGAGGAGGTTTTTCTATGTGGAGAAATTAAGGGGGGGGGGAAGGAGGGGGGAAGTACAAGAAAAGACTCCTGTTTAGATAAAAAATGGAGAAACAGCAGAAGCTAATTATCTAGGTCTGAAATGTGGGGATACTTTAACAGCTTACATTAATTCAGCAACCCTAGCAAGATGTACCAGTTACAAAAAGAAGGGCTGTGGATGGATGCTGCTAATAATAATAAATACATGGTTTATTACCATAATCACTAGCCTAATTTCTCCTTCTTTTGGTTAAAAAACAACTCCACAGTTCTGTAACAAAGCGAGTATAATGTAAGCTTAAAGAACATCTCTTTTCTAAATTGCCCATCAATATTTTTGTAGATGCTCAAGAGAAAAGAGGCCTGCCACATTTTGGACCTGAAAGCTGGCCTTACAAAAGCCATTTTTAGGAATTTTCACTTACTTGTCAATATAAATTATAAATTGAGATCTTCAAAAAAGTCTTCATCACATTTTAATTAGTTTAAATGCTTGCTAGATGATTTGTTGAGTGCCCCATTTGCACTTTTTATTACCTATATTGTAGAGATGGAAATAAATTGCCTGGAAGTTCTCTTTTAACTCTGCCAGGCTTTAACTGAGCTTAAGGACAGTCACTCTTAGGGACTGATGCATAATAAACCACTTACACAGGCATTATGTGATTTTCCCAGGGATCTTTTATGCAGGAATTGGAATGAAAATTGGCACCCAATTCAAGAAAGAAAAATTGGAGATTTATAAAGACGTGCAGTGGCATGTTGGTAGGATTCAGATGAGTCTATAGTTTAATGATGAAGTGAAATTAATTATGCATAAAAGGGAAACACCTATTTGCATGAATAGAAACTGGTTCACTATTTACAAATACAGTTTAGTTTGATTCTTATTTAATAAAGTAGCTTAAGAATAATTATTTCTTCTACTTTCCAGCAGAAGCAATTGCAGTGTAAGTTAACAGAACAAAATGAATAACAGACAGTACTTGTATAATATTGAATACAAAGTGCATGATCAGAAGTCAGGAAAACAGACCTTATGATGAGAGGCTGAGAGCAATGGGGCTATTCAGCCTGGAAAAGTGCAGGCTTAGGGGTGATCTGGGGTAAGTTTACCGGGGTGCTCATCAGGATCTGGGGGAACGACTGTTCACCAGAGCCCCCCAAGGGATGACAAGATTGAATGGTCACAAACTTGGATTATGAATGGATTTTTAAAACAAGGTTTCATAGATTTCATAGACATTTGGGCTAGAAGGGACCCCAGAGGATCAGCGAGTCCAGCCGCCTGTCCCAGGGGCAGGAAGTCACCAGTTCAGGCTGGACATAAGAAAGAACTTCTTCACTGTCCAAGCCCCCATAGTTTGGAACAGACTGCCACCTGAGGTGGTTCAAGCATCCACTTTTAATGCCTTCAAAACACATTTGGATGGTTATCTTGCTGGGATCCTATGATCCCTGCTGACTTCCTGCCCCTGGGACAGAGGACTGGACTCGATGATCCTCCTGGGGCCCTTCCAGCCCAAATGTCTATGAAATCTATGAAACCTTGTTTTAAAAATTCATTCATAATCCAAGATATAGTTATATATTGGTGAAGTAAACAGAAATGGCTGAACACCCCCAAGTCAGCAGTTTGTTCAAAACCAATGCGGCATGAAAATATTGCATCAAAAGAAGCAAAGTTCTAGGAAGTGAAAGTGGTGAGCACTCACTAAGAACAGATGAGAGCAATAAACCAGGCATGTATCAATACTGCACTGACTGCACAGATAAAGCTAAAGCACTAGAAACTTCATGACAGACAGAGACAGAAAGATAGCAATTTTTTTCCACCCATCATTACCACAGTATGACAGTTTGGACAATTCCATATAGTGTCAAGGAAGAAAAAAGTAAAGTTTATTTTACAAAAATTAAAATTAAAATAAAATAACATCCCACTGTAAAATTTATCTCTAACTTTATAAGAATATAAATTAATTTCACTATTGAAGCAAATAGAGCAAAGGAGGGTATAAAATATGGCTTTCAATAATATTTCAGAATAGATCCTTAAGATAGAGGAGCATGCTTTTGTACAGGGTTTTCAGTAAGATATTTGAAGAGCTTTATTGCCCCAAAGAACTATCCAAAATATAATACCACATCATAAAGTATGTTTACATAGAAGAAATATTTCTTGAATATGGTCTTACTTACTAGCATGATACATCCATAGTTAAAGGGATCATTTTCAGTGAAACCATATTTTTTATTTTACATTATATAATTACTTGGAAAGAGAAAAATCTAATTTTATAATCCTGAAAGTTTCCCTTTCTTGTTTGAACATCTGACTTCTAATTATTTTACTCCCTGAATGTTTTGACTTCTCCTTGCCATGAAGACAAGAAATAATACGGGAATATTTGAGCTGAGTATACCCAGCACAAAACTGAGGAATCAATTATCACATTGGATCTAAAAATTACTCCTGCCTGTCTGTCCATAACTGACTTGCATATACTTAGTTACCTATACAATGACTAATAGTTGTGTGAGCACCCTTCAAAGAATAATATTTCAGTGATACCAGATCAGTTTTGCTAACACATAAGTGGTAAATTTAATGGCTTTTATAAAATGGTTTGAATCAAAACATCAATCTCCATCCTACTTGTACTGTACTCAACAACAAGACTCCCTTCCAGATTAATTACATTTGGAAAGAATTAATAGATCTGTTCAAGTCTTTCTCTTTTTAATAACAAAAAATGTAATTGTATCAGATTTGAGAAACTTGGGAATATATTAGGATTCATTAGAATTACAGATAAATCCAGAGTTCAGAATTCATTACAGAAAGGGTAGAATTAGATTAAGTATTCCACCGTCAAGAAAGAGATTATTTTTCTGTAGGCAAATCACTTCTTAGTAGTATTTTAAGTAAATATTAGGGTAGTGCTCTTGTTTTCTTTATATGTTTGTTGCTGTTCCTTATATATGCAATAATGTTATTCAAAAAACTTCAAGTTTTCAGTTTAAAACAAAAAGGATTACTGGGTGCATCTAGAACAAGATGCTACATCGCTGTAGTGACAAGCTACAGCGATGTAGCGTCAGTAGGCACTAACCATGATGCTACCACTACGGTGCAGTAGCTCCTTGCTACTATGCAGTAGGGTCCAAAATGACCTGTGCGCAGCTGGGACTGTGCAGTACCAGTGGATACTAAGCAGTCATTTAGTACCTGCTTTAGCTTGCTCTACCTAAAACAAGTACTAAATGACTAGTCAGTATCAACTACTCAGTGGAATGCAAGTGAACAATGAACAAAATGAACAAATGAACAACATGAACAAAAAATCCCATCATTACGTTGTCAAAAACACCTAGTCAATGTCTGAATATAGAAATGAAGTATGAATTATAGCTAACCCCTTTCTTATTTACCTTTGATAAAGGCAATGAATTCTTTAGCATTCTCTCAAGTGCAACTTTTTTTAGGGAATAAAGAAATTAGAACAAAAGCACTAAAAATTATATATATGGCATCAATATCATCTAATACTGAGATGGATAGTACCACAGTTTCTTACTGTGTGAATTGTTCAAATAATAAGCATCAGGTTCTTGGCTGATGGGAACTGTTTTAATTCTACATCAATCAATAACTGTGTTCATTTACATCAGACAAAGATTTGAGCCTGTGGGGTTAAAAGTAAAAAGGAGAAAGAGGATGTTCCCAGGGGCAAATCCAGGGGAGTGCAGTGGTGCAGTCACATCCCCTTTCTACCACTGCCTCTGGCTCTAGCTGACTAGAGCCACTCCTGCCCCACTTTAGCTGTGGGCTACAGGGAACAGCAGTGGGTGTGCCAGCACAGCATGGGACAGCATCAACAGCATGAGGGTCTCTCTTCCCCCACCACATTGCTACCACTGTTCCTGACTGAAGCAGCAGGGCAGAAGAGGGTGGGGTGGGAGGGAGCAGGCAAAACCCAGAGCCATTCCTGCCCTGCTCCAGTCAGGTTGTATGGAGAGTAGCTATAAGTGGGGCTTGGCTTGGCTGTAGGGACAGGTGGGCAGGCACTGGAAGGAGGAATCTGTGTGCTGCCATCAGTGTCCCCTGCTGAACACAGCACCCTGTGCAGCTGCTCCACAAGGCTCAAAGACGAAACAGGGAAGGATGGTCTCTGGGGTTCCCTGCATGTTCAGGTCAACCAGGGGCAGGAGCATCAGTGAGGATGGGCAGATCCCCTCTTCATGCACCTGCTCCTTGCCTGAAGCCCTGATGTCCCCTGCTGGCCCAGTAGTCATAGCTATACCTTGCTCCCATATGCCCTCATGGTCTGAAGGGCAATGTGCTGCATTGCCCTTTTGGAAAAAACATATCTGCTTTTGGCTGTACCTAGTCAGAAATTAGCCTGTGATATGTTTGGATCAAATGGTCTGCTTTAAAGTTTCCTTTACGATTGTAATTTGTTTCTGTGCAATTATATATTTTGAAAAGCCTAAAACACCCTTGGATAATAAATTCAGTAAGGAGAGACATAAAAGAGTGTATAATTACAACTGATGGCTCCTTTGTATCTTGTTACAATGAAAACAATTAGTTCCTGGATTAGGTAAGTGCACTTTAGTTGCCTGGTTCAGCCATATATCAGTATTCATATCATATCTCATCCTCTCATAGTTTTCTTCAACAAAGACTGTATCTCAGATTTTCCACTTTGCATTCATTCCTTCAGCAGTAAGATGTGAACAAGTTCCATAATTTTTCAGAACTTACTCTGGAAATTTTCCATTAATATTAGATGTCAAAGGCTATGTATTTTCAGGTTTTCAAGTTAGTATGGGTCCAAGTATTTAAAGAGACTCAAGAGACTCATCTTTTATAAGACAGAGAAAAAAGATCAAAGTTCAATTTGAGGATTGTATTTGTTTCAAAACTTTGCTTTTAATCCATTTATCTTCCATAATTTCTTTTAAAGAACTTTTATCTATATGCCTGCTTTAAAAAGTTCTTTGTTTTCATTTGACCATTTGGAGAATATGTCATGGGATCATTTTTGTTTTGTAAAATGTCCTCTATCATTTTAGATTTAAATATGAATTAGAATTTCTATTTCAGAGCTGAAAGAGACCGCCTCTGAGAAGCTGAAACAAAGCCTACAAGGGACCATAAGATTCAGGGACTGAATCTTCCTCACCGGAGCCACTTACATGACAAGACTGTGACTACTGTGCTGTAGCATCTTGTGGCAAGAAGTTTGACACAACTCTACTGCGCAGTCTGCATCACAAAAAAAACCTTCCTCAATGTGATTGCACAGTAATACTAGTTACTGCACAATCATTTAGTGCTTGTTGATACAAGTACTAAATAACTGCAGTCAATGTTTCATATAGATACAGCCTGGGAAAATGAAATTGCTGCCAGCATAACCACTGATTTTTAATTACTATCTTTCCAACAGCTGTCCAGAATAGGTGAAGCATGAAACATCCCTAGTGAAAAAACAGGAAAAATGGTATCGTAGAATACTTTAAAAATTGATATGCTCCTCAAGTAAGGGATACAGTCATGAGGAACATAAGGAGGAACATAAAATGTAGCTGAAGAAGTTGGGGAGGAAGGATCTTTACTTTCTTACAACGACACAAGCCAATCCTAATCAGTCCCAAGGTCACAAAGACTTAAAGAGGGAGAAACATTGTTCAACCATTTATTGACCTGTCTATATCTGCAATTTCTGTGCTATGGAAGGGTAAGCATGGGATTTATATTTAGATTGAACTAGTCAGGGTTAGGTTTATCTAAATGCACTGTCATACAGGTATGAAGAAAGCTTAAACTGCCCAAAAATGGTGTGCCCAATCAAAGTTAGTTCATGTGAGTAGGTACACTAACTTTGATCAAAACTGAGTTAGCCGGAATTGTGTGAAGCCATTCTTGTGAATGGCTGTAAATGTTTGCAGCTCAGCACTAGGGCTGGAAAGCTCAGCCACTCACTCCAACCCCAGGGTCGGGTTATTTCTACCCCTCTAAAACTGACTGGGCTATCTTTAGCTTCCCAATGAAACAATATACCTTACTTCCTTGCACACTCTGCCCCCACTTCTGATCTGACAAATGCCCCCTGGACCTACCAACTGCCACTGCAGACCCATTTGCCCCTGATTTAACACCTGCCCCCCACCCCAAGTTACTTACACTGGGATCCGCCAACAGCTCATGGGGAGAAGTAAATGGCTGCACATCTGATTCTAAGTCTACATTCACATGGCTTAAAGGAAACTGTGTGAACATAGATTGAGTGCAACAAACAAATTCAACAACCATAAGGGTCAAGGGCATGACTTTAAGGAGTTTCTTTCAAAGCCTGTTTTTCTTAATGTAGTTGTCATTGAGGAGTTAAACTATACACAAGAGTGATCTCAACAAAGTGGATCTATGGGGAACATGCATGCCCAATAGGGGTCTGTGAAGCTTCGATCCCTGATTCGATTTGGTGGAGATTTGGCCCAATTCAGTGGCTGAATCACCAAATCAAAATTGAATCAGGAGACCCTTTAAATTCTCTGAATTGAATTGAAACCCTCTGAAATGATTTGGAGAGATTCGGAAAGATTTGACAATTTGGATATAGACACAGCTTTAATGTTTTTTCTACATACCTCAAGGTAGCAGGCGGCTCATGAATGTTATGATGGTGGGGTGAATGGAGCATCCCACAGGAGCATGGGGGCCCTTATGTTCCACCCAGATACTAAGTGGCAGGACCTGCTTAGTGAGGGCAAGTCTGGGGCACCCCAGTGGCTGAGTCTGTGTGCCACCCTCATCCCACAAGCCACTGGGGACCCCAGCTGGTGGCTTCTCCATGAAGCCATCACCATAGGTGTGTATATGGCAAGGTTCACAGACACCCTGGTCTTCTGTTCCTTCTGTGGGCAGGGGGAGACTCTAGTGCACATGACCCTCGAGTGCTCCAGACTGCAGCCCTCCACCTGTAGAACCTCCTCTTGAGATTCTGGTTGAATTTCACCCCCCACCTTTTTCTTTTTGGTCACCCCATCCATGACTCCACCAAGTCCTGGGACATCACGGTCAGCCTCCTCCTGACCCTGGCCAAGTGACTCTGTACTTGACCAGGTAGGAGGCTGTGGCTGGGAAGCTGCCTGGAGACTGCAGGGCCACTTTCCTCTTACTTGGCCATGCACGTGTCTAGCAGAGCACAAGTGAGCAGCATCCACTGGCAAACAGTTGCCACTTGCCAGAATGATGTGTGGGCAACTGCAGGTAAGTAAGTTGGGGATGGAGGGGCTGGCAGGATTGAGGGGAGGAGGGCTGGCAGGTTTTCTTGGGAGGGCTGATGTATCCAGGGGTCTGCATCAGGGGTTGACAGGCCAAGGGGGTGCCCAGTCTGGGGGAGGAAGTCAGGGGTGTAAAAACAACACAGCCCTGAGGCTGTGGTGAATAGCTGGGCTTTCTCAGCCCCAGAGCTGTGGTGTGAATGTGTGCAACTTCCATTCAGACAGGTTATCCATCTTTGGGTTGAATTAACCCTTTGCCAATCTAAAGTTTGTTCACCTCTGATATGAACTAGCTTTAGATTAGGCACACCATTTTTAGGGCAATGCAAGTGCTGTGAACCTTGGCACATGAGAGAATTTAGATGACCCTAACTTGGTATATAATACTTCTATGTAGCCTGAGCAGCCAGGGGCTACCTGCCATGTGGCCTGTACAAGTGGGACTGTATCAGCATGATCTACAGTTCACATGTGCACCCCCTGCTAGAAAGTTCCATACAGGTGGATGTCCTCGTTCTCAATTTCAACTCCCTGGCCCTGGGCTACCTTGCCCTGGGCCCTGGGCAGAGGGAGCCTATGCTGTGAGCTCCTCCACCATCTTGTGCTGCACTGTGTCATGCTGCCCCTCCCCCTGGAATGGAGGCAGGAGCAGATGCTGGAGGATGGACAGGGAGCTGGAAACCCTGTTTTTTTCCTGAAGCTAGAGTGATGGGGGATTTTGGAAGTACTAAAGCACAGCACAGTAACAGCTCATATTGCACCATATGCATGGTGTACAGTTATTTTTAACAGCTGCTTTGCCATAGCAGTATAGTGGGTATAGTGGCTAGATGAGAGCCCAGGGGCTGGAAGTTTCTGTTTTGCAGTCTACATATGAACCATAGGCTACCAGATGGACAGGCCTGATGTAGACCCCTTGACATTCCTCCTTTTGGAGTTGGACCATTGCACCCTACATATCTGGTCTCTTGGTTTCCTAGTGACCTAGTTAGAGCACTTTGCTGGAAAGCTGGAGTACAGTTGCAAAATATCTCTGAGTGAGAGTGACCTAGAATCCAGATTTCCTGCAACCTGGACCCTGAACACTGAGCTAAAGATGGGAGGTTCATCTCTGCCTCCACTATTTACTGCAGCAACTATGCCTGCAGGACTTTCTATTTTACCACAGGTAAAACCCCAAACTATGAATCCCAGACTCTGTGTAAGTGCCAGAAAACTGTATTAATGCCATTTGGATACCCAAAGCAAAACAAGATTCAGTCCTTACAGTTAATGACAAGGATTAGTGCTGGAAGTATTAGCTCTTCTCACATATACCTGTATTGTATAAGTTTAAATTAGTTCAAACAAATTTGCGAAACCTTCCTTTTTCCAAATTAAAATTTACTCCATTTGGCTGTATTTAAATCACAAACTAATGGAATTAGAAGCCTTAATTTTCTCAGGAATAAATCAGTAACAGTATATGGAATTGGCCAAAGTTCCAAGATATTTTCAGGGGATCAATCTTGTACACTGTCCCCTCAACATCCTTTCTTGCTTACGTTGCAGAACCTTTCACTTATGGTGAACTAGACATTGCACTACAGTCTTACATCCAATGCATTCTCTACAGTTGGGGCTGTGACTTCAACACTGTGTTATTTTGGTGGAAAATAGCATAGAAAAAAAATTAGCAGACAGAGACATTTTTAGAGCCTGTAATGGTTCAATATCATAATATTGTGAGCAGAAAAATGAACTTACATATCCTTAAACTATTGCATTGTTTCCTATGCAGAGGAAAAAATTATTTCAGGTAGAACTAAATTAGTAACTTCATATTTAAATTGTTAAGATTTAAGACTCCTATTGTAACATCATTATAGGTGACATATCTAATTACTTATATGTTCTGGTGCTTAGTGGGAAACATTTTTGGTAACAATTCTGAAGTCAGACAGACGTTTAAGAGTATAGTACAAGACTTTAATTTATCATTCCCCATACCAAGTTTTGAATATTTTATGGTTACATTCAGGAACCGGATGACTGCCTTAGAATGAATAATTAAAATTCATTTAAAAATAACAGTCTTTAGGGAATGGGTGGCTCAGTGAACTAAACAGTATCTATTCAAGTTCTGAACATTATTTTCCTGTAATTTCTTTACTTAAATTGCAGCTCATTCTGGTACATTTGCAATTTAGGAAAGAAGAAAAGTAAAAGGGATCTTGATGAATAATAACAGGCAATATATTACCATATTTACTTGATTCCAAGACAAAGTTTTTAACCCCAATCAGCATGGACAAAAAAGTAACCTTATCTTGGATTTGAGTTCCATTTGAAGGTAGGAATCATCTCAGCTCCAACCCTGGTCTTGGGCTGAGGTCTGAAACTGGAGCTAAGCTATTACCTGCCCTGGGCCAGAATGGTTGTTTGACAAGGAGAGCATAGGAAAGACAGTGACATGGGTGCGGAGGACCTACAGCTTACCCCCTGTGCCTGACCCCAAACTCCAGACTTTCTGACCCCCAGCTTCTCTTCACCCAGCTGCCTTCTCCTGCCCTTACCTTCTACTCTGTTCTGGACCCTCCAGTCCCAACCCAGCTAGCTGGGCACTAGTGACCCTTCTAAGGCCTGGCTGGGCTGGGCCTGAATAGAATCACATTGCTGCTGACTTCCCCGAGGAGCAGAGTTTCAGCAGAAGGTAAAGGAGGTTGGGCAGGAGCGGGTAGGGGTGGAGTAGGCAGGTAGCAGTGGGTAGCAGGGGGTGGGGGAGACAGACAGTGGGGGACCAGGCAGGGAAGAGGGGCAAGGTAGTGGGGGACAGGCAGCAGGGAGTACGCACAGGCATGGAGGGGAGAGCAGCAGAGGGACATGTGTCAAGAGAGCTCATGATCGGGGGCAGGCAGCAGGAGATAGGCACAGAGGGACAGGGACAGGCACAGGGAAGGGGGAGATGGGATATAGAACTTTTCCTGCCACAACAGTGGGGAAGTGAGGAATGAATTTAAGATAATCTTCCACTAATTAGATTCTGTACACGAGAAATTATAATAAATGTATAATTTTTCATGTATGGCATCTAATTATTTGGGGGGGAAGGGAATCCAACATTAAATTTGAAGTCATCTTGGATTCAGGTAAATACAGTATGATCCTGATTCAGAGGAATTCAAATCAATTATTGTACAGAAAGCAGAGATATAGCCATAGATCTTCAGTTCTGGGGTAATTCCTGCTGCAGCTTCATAGGAACCCATTAGCAAAGACAGGATAAATAATTAACATTACATTCCAGAACTGGGTAGACATTTTCCAGTAGGACATTTTTCATCAGCTGATGCTGATTTATTAAAACAGAAATGTTTCATGGAAGTGGCTCTATTTTGATTAACTTATTATTATTATTATTATTATTTGGAAAAATAAAGGGAGAGAAGAGCGTTGATTTTCTGGTTGTTTTTAAAAATCACATCATAATAAAATATCACATTTTAAAAAATTATAAAGTAGAACAAAACATTTTAATGAACTCAAATGATAGGTTTTAAGTTTTGTTTGAAAATCAACTTGTTTTCATTCTAGATCACAATGAGGGAAAAAACAAAATTGTGAATTTTCCAATTATATGAAAAATAGCTACTGTTTGATAGTGCGCATACCTTAAGATTGACTGCCCTGTACTTTTCTCTTCTAAAAATAGCACTGCTTACTTTTTATTCAGGGCCAGCCTATGACAGCTGCTTTTTAAAATATAATTGTATTTATATTAAAAACAGATTTTACACTGTTGACTGTGTCCACAAAGGTTAAAAAATAGCATTGTATGAAATGTTATTTTAAAAAAACCTCAGGGTATAGGTTTAAAAATAACCTTGGGGTATAGATTGTAGCTGTGTTGGTCTAAGGATATAGGCAGACAAGGATCTTTGAATAAATCTGATATCTTTTATTAGACCAACTCAAATAGCTGGAAAAATTCTTCTCAGCAAGCCCTTGGGTATAAATACCCTTTGTCAGGCTGAGGAAGCCTCTGCAGTTGGTGTGTGCTCTTCCTGGATGGAATGAATAATGAAAGAATATAAAACTCAAAACTAGACACATTTCAGAAAAATAAATATTCAGAATATATACATTTTACTAAATTCTAACAATGAGATCCAAGCCATTAAAAAGCCCTGATTAACTTTTTTAATGATACACATACCATAATGATTATCTGAAATGGTCAAATACAGTTCAGTCAATTGGCCTGTCAAATATTGGCCAAAAAGTGTAAAAACTACTGAATAGGTACAAATAATACACAAAAAGCATACATTTTCCATTGAATGTGTCAAAAATAATTTACAAAATTGTATCTTTGTCAAAAAAGCTAACAAAAATGTAATTTTTTGTAAAATTGCTGTAATTGTTGGGGAAAAAAAATGCAGTCAGTTGACCAGACAATTGACAATATTGGACCAGTCAATTGACCAGCTAATTGACCAGCTTGCCTGCACTAATCTGTCTGTCTGTATATCTAGAATCACAGACAAATAGGAAATTAGGGTTGGGAGGGACCTCAGGAAGTCATCTAATTCAACTCCCTGCTCAAAGCAGGGCCATCCCCTTCTAGATCATCCCAGCCAAGTCTGCCTAGCCTGGTCTTAAAACATCTCCAAAGCTGGAGATTCCACAACCTCTCTGGGTAACCCATTCCAGTGGTTTATTACCCTCCTGGTGAGAAAATGTTTCTCATAACTAACCAAAATTTCCTTTTTGCAACTTGAAACCACTTCTCCTTGTTCTGTCATCTGCCACTCCTGAGAATAGTTTACCTCTAGTCTCTTTGGAACCACCCTTCAGGTAATTGAAGGCTGCTAGTAAATCCCCTCTCAGTCTTCTCTTCTTCAGATTAAATAAGCCCAGTACCCTCAAATTCTCTTCATAAATGATGTCGCAGCCACCTAACCATTTTTTTGCCCTCCACTGGACTCCCTCCAATTTGTCCATGACCTTTCCATAGTGGATGGCCCAAAACTGGAAATAGTACTCCAGATGTGCCCTCACCAGTGCCGAACAGAGGGGAAGAATCATTTCCCTCAATCTACTGGCAACACTCCTACTCATGGGTGACTGGGACCTCCAAGGTCTGGAGGGGCACCAGGTTGCTGGAGGGGAGTGGTCTCCCAGCAGCTGATTGCCAACTGGGGGGTGGGAAGGGCAGTGAAACCAGAAGTGCAATCTCCCACATACACCAGCATTCCCTCTAAGCTGCATGGCCTGCATGGCCACACAGATGCATCTGGCAGCATGACATGTACATGCCTATGTGGCCATGCAGGCCACGCAGTTTAGAGGGAACATTGGTGTGCACCCCCTACATGCCGTCAATGTTCCTATTAATGCAGCCCCAGTATGTTGTTAGCCTTCTTGGCAAGAAAGGCATGCTGTTGGTTCATATTCAGCTGATTGTTTACTGTAACCTCCTTTTCCTCAGAGCTTCTGTTTGTCTAGTCAGCCTCCAGCCTGCACTGGTGCATGGGATTGTTCTTTCCTAAGTGTAGGACTTTGTACTTATGTTTACTGAATCTCATGAGATTTCTTTTGGTCCAGTCCTACAACTTGTTGAGGTCTCTGTGAATCCTAGCCCCATCCTCCATCATATCTATGACTTCCCCAGTTGGTGTTATCTGCAAACTCAATAATGGCGCAGTCCATCCCATCTTTCAGGTCGTGGATGAAGATATTGAACAAAACCAGAACCAGGACCAACCCCTGGGGTGCTACACTTTATAGCAGCTGCGAACTAAACATCAAGCTATAGATTACTACCCATGGAGCCCGATAATCCAGTCAGTTTTTTTCCACCGTATGGTCCATTCTTCTAACCCATACTTTCTTAGCTTTCATGTCAGAATGTTGTGGGTGACCATATCAAGTGCTTTGCTAAAGTCAAGGTGTATCACATCCAAGGCTTCCTCGCACATCCCTGCATCCATAGAGGCAGTTATGTCATCATAGAAGGCAATCAGGTTCATCAGGCATGACATGCCCTTAGTGAATCCATACTAACTGTTCCTAATCACTTTCTTCTCCTCCAAGGGCTTAGAAATGGATTCCTTGGGCATGTCTACATGTGCAATTAATTTTAAGCAATAAACCGTGGTGCATGTCATGCCACAGGTGCAGAGTTTGTTGCTTCTGGGTCTCATGTTTACATATGCACCAGGGACCTCAGCACATTGACTTGGGGGAGCCTGTCAACCTAGGGCTGCTCTGACCCAGTTCAATGTACTGCAGAGGGACTGGCTGGATCATAAGGTTGCTCTGGTGTGGGACTAGCCAGCAGGAAGCTAGCTGGGTCAGTTTCTACACATGCATTGCACCACACTAAGTAATTCTGTTGCAGGATAGTATTTGTATTTACAAGTACTAACCTGTGGTGAAGTTTATTAGTTTATTGCACCCTAGTAGGGTCTCATGAGTCATTTATTGCAGAACTAATTAGGCAGCTTCGCTGTAAAAGTTTCATGTAGTCCCACCCCTTGAGGACCTGCTCCATGATTTTTACAGGGACTGAGGTGAGGCTGACCAGTCTGTAGTTTCCTGGATCATCCTTTTTCCTATTCTTAAAAATAGGCACTATATTTCCCCTTTTACAGTCATCTGGAACTCTCATGGGCATTTAAACTGGCTTTAATTTACTGTTCAGTTAGCAGAAATAGGCTGGCATCTACATGTGTAGGCATTAAAGCACATTAATGCTGTGTGTGGACTGACTTCAGGACTAAAGTTAGTCCCGAAGTCAGTCCACATTCACAGTGTTACTGTGCAGTAAGGCATCTACATGTGTATTACTGCATAATAACTAATTAGTCATAAAATTTGATACCTGAATAATGCAGTTATCAAATTAATGCCCAAGTCAGCAGAAGTCACCATACTTACTGCATAGTATGGGCAAGCACATGTAGACGCATACCCATACTGAGCAGTAATTTTGGTTACTGTAGATACACCCACTGAGTGTTATACAGTGTGGGCCTTTTTTCAAGCGAGGGAGGGTTAACTTGTGATATCAGCTGGAAGCCATTTAAAGATTAGTGGGAAGTTTTCACCTAAATTCCATGTGAAGCTTTTGTTCTAATCTTAAACTAAAACTAAATTTAGGGACTAAAACTGGTACGAACCTAAATCATACAAAACTATTTTGACAAAATCTTACAAACTAAAGAAAAGTCTTCCTTAGCTGTAGACATAATAAAAAGCATATTTAACTTTTTACTTAATCAGTTGCCGTTTTCTCAATTAATGATAATGCAGCTTCACTGGGGCCCCCTGTGGCTCAGTGGTAGAATTCTTGTTTGCTATTCAGGAGACCCGGACCCTTATAGAAATATAGTGGCACCAAACATCTGGACTCAGTCTGGCCTTTAGATTCTGTCTCAGTGGCCTAAAGGTAGCATAGAAGGATTGGGCTGTCTCCACTCCTCTGAAAAAAGAGCAACTTTTGCCTAGGCATATGTATCAGAGGTCTGGGTGACCTCTCACGCATACACCATGATCCAGAAGGATCAATGGTTGCCATGACAGGATTTGCTTTTAGCTGTATGTATTACAAGCAGTTCATTTTCATTTAATGGCATCTACATATCTTTGATGCAGGTATAGGAAGAAAAGCATAATTTATAGATATGAATATGTATGGTTCTAGATATGAATACACGTACCTACATACACAAATAGACAATCAGTATTATAGAATCATAGGGCTGGAAGGAACCCCAAAGGATCATTGAGTCCAGCCCCCTGCATGAGCAGGAAAGACATCTGGGGTCAGATGGCCCCAGCCAAGTGATGGTCCAGTCTTCTTTTGAAGACCTCTAGGGTAGATGATTGCACCACCTCTGTGGGGAGCTTGTTTCATAGTCTGGTCACCTCAGTTGTGAAGAAGTTTTTCCTAATGTTCAGCCTGAAACTATCTTCCAGGAGTTTGTGGCCATTGTTTCTAGTTTTCCCCCAGGGCACCCTGGTGAACAGTTGCTCACCGAGTCCCTGATGTATGCCTCTGATATAGCAGTAAGCCACAATCAGGTCCCCTCTCAGCCTTCTTTTCTTTAGGCTGAAGAGTCCAAGATCCCTCAGCCTCTCCTCATATGGCTTGCCATGCAAGTCCCTGATCATGCAGGTGCCCCTTCTGTGGACCCTCTCAACCTTTGCCATGACCTTGTTGAAGTGTAGTGCCCAGAACTAGATGCAATACTCCAACTGCAGCCACACCAGTATTAAGGAAAGAGGGAGAATCACTTCTTTGGATTTACTGGAGATGCATTGATTGATGCACACCAGAGTTTTATTGGCCCTAGCAGCTACTGCATTGCATTACTGGCTCATATTCATGCTGGGGTACATTGTTACCCCCAGATCCCATTCATTTTTAGTGGTGGTCAGGTTAGTGATGCCCAACCTATAGGTGTGCTGGGGGGTGTTCCTTCCCAGAAGCAGCACTTTGCGTTTCTTTATGTTGAACTTCATCTGGTTCCATTCTGCCTAACATGCCAGCCTGTCTAGGTCTGCTTGTATCTACAGTCTACCTGTGGGTGTGTCTGCAAAACTCCAAATATCTTGGTGTCATCTGTGAACTTGGCCAATGGAATTTTCACCCCTCATCCAGGTTGTTGATGAAGATATTGAACAGCACTGGGCCAAGTACTGACCCCTTGGGTATGCTGCTGCCCACATCTCACCAGGACAACACCGATCAATTCATTTGGACTCTGTGCCCTACGTCACAAATGATTTCACACCCGCTTGATGGTTCTGCAGTTGAGCCTGATATCTTCCAGTTTTCTGATCAGTACCTCATGGGTCAAAGGCTTTTTGAAAGTTGAGGCATATGATGTCAACTGCTTTTCTCTCATATAGGTGATGAGTCACTTGATCATAGAAAGAAATGAGGTTGGTCAGACAAGACCTGCCCTTGACAAAGCCATGCTGGCTGTCATTCAGTATCATGCCTTCTGCAAGTTTATCACATATAGCCTCTTTGATGAATGTTTCTGGGATTTTCCTTGGAATAGAAGTTAAGCTAATTGGCCTGTAGTTTCCTGGGTCTTCACACCTCCCCTTCTTGAAGATGGGCACAACATTGGCCCTCTTCCAGTCCTCTGGGATTTTTGAAACACCTTGGCCAGGGGCTCTGCAATTACTTCAGCCAACTCTTTGCAGCACTCTTGGATGGAGTTCATCCAGTCCTGCTGATTTATAATCGTCTAATTTCTTTAATTGATCACACACCAGTTCTATGGTAATGATGGGAACTGTGTCAATCCCACCCTGCTCATTCTGTTCCCTACCGTGTTGTTCCCTTTTGCCTTGTGAAAGACAGAGGCAAAGTAGTCATTAGAAGTTCCTAAGTGATAGTGACCTGAGGTATCCTGAGGCATTGAGCAGTGGCTCCACACTCCCCTTAGTTTTCCCTTTACTCCCTATATAGCTAAAGAAGGACTTCTTGCTGTCCTGAGCTTATTAGAATTTGCATCTTTGAAGTCTAAGACTTTGAGCTTGGTATCTGTTTTTTCAGTCTTGCGATGAACTGTGAACATAATGATTTCATGGTCACTATCACCTAGGCTGCCCTATATATTTAAGTTGGTCACCAGGTCATCCCCTTTGGCTAGGACCTGGTCAAGAAGTGTATTGCCTCTAGTTGGCCTGTGCACCTCCTAGGTCAAAAAGAGCTCTTTGGTGCTGGTCAGGAAGGATTGTGATTGATCTGAGCTGGCCACACACTCCTCCCAGGAGATGTCTGGGTAGTTGAAGTCACCCATGACAATTATGTCCCATGCACACATGGCCTCCATTAGTTCACAGGTGAATGCTAGATCAAATTCCTCCCCTTGGTTAGGTGGCCTGTAGTATACCACCTAAAGTCAGGTCTCTCTCACCATGCTTACCCCAGAGCCTCCCCCAGAGTTTGACCCAGAGGGTTTCAAGCTGCTCTTCTTTGGGGCCAAAGTCAGCCTGCAGGGAGGTGTACTTCTCCTTCACATAGAGGTAGGGGAACACCCCTCTCTTAACTACCCAATTCCTTTTGTGAAGGACATAGCCCTTTATGGCTATGCTCCAGTCATGAGAAGAGTCCCACCAGGTCTCCATGATTTTTACTAGATCATAGTGCCCAGTGGAAAGCAGGAGAACTAGTTCTTCCTGCTTGTTCCCCATGCTTCTGGCATTGGTGTACAAGCATCTAAGTCCTTCTACTGAGGTCACTGGCCATCTGTTGCATTGAAGTTTTCTCAGCTTCTGTAAGAGTGGCTTGCTTGGTTTCATTGTCAATGGAGATTTTCTGTATATCGGTCCCCAGGTAAGCTCCAGTTAGCATTTCCCCATCCCCCTACGATCTTGGTTTAAAGCCCTATCTAAGAGATTGGCCATCCTGGCCAAGAAAAGGGACTTACCTTTCCGCATGAGGTGGATGCTGTCTCTTCCCAGGAGTCCTCTGTCTTTCAAGTGGGCGCCAAAGTCAAAGAAGCTGAAGCCTTCTTGGTGGCACCACCATCAGAGATGCTAGTTTACTTCACTGATGCATTCTTTCCTCCTTGGACTGGGGCCTGCAACAGGGAACACAGAGGAAGAAACTACCTGAGCCCCTGATCCTTTAAGCCCAGCATCCACAGCCTTGTAGTCACAAATGACACAGTCTGGATTACTCCTGGCTGTGTCATTTGTTCCCACATGGATAAAGAGCATGGGGTAGTAATCTGGGTTGGACGTGCCTGGGGATCCTCTCTGTGACATTGCGGATCCATGCCCTGGGGAGACAGCAGATCTCCCATGCTGTGGGATCCGGGCAGCAGATGTCTCCCTCTTCCTCTCAGCAGGGAGTTGCCTACTTTCGTTACCTGATGTCTTCTCCCCCAGTTGCTCTGTTGCCTCGCAGCCTGCCTGGTGGTAGTTGTGGGTGTATCCTCCGTTACTACACTCTCATCGCTGCACTCACTCCAAGTGATGCCAGGGCCCCAAATCAGTTCCCCAGTTACACTGGAGTTGTTCCAGCAATTCAGGGTCTAATTCTGCATCATCTAGAACTAAAGGTGACTGTCTTCCATCCATCCGTGTCAGGTCCCTCTTGTGCTGCTATCCCACCATTTGAGCAGTCCTGCAAAGAGTGAAAGTACCCGTCAATTTTATCCTCAATGGCTCTGATCCCATGCAGCCTGTTAACCTCTGCCTGGATTTTTCTCACCTACCCCTCCAGGGCCTCAATCTGGGCACATGTGGGGCAGGTGAAGGGACTCCCTGTCATCCTGATGCCCCCAGGTCTCTAAGGACCCACCAGGCAACACCTGCAGGCAGGAAGCCTGGGTACTGCCAACCCAAACAAAGGCTCTGTCTGGGTGGAAGCAAACATTGGGATGGGGTCCCTTGCTGCACTTCAAGTCACCTCCCATTAACAGTCCCTCCTGTGCACTCACCTAAAGACTCTGGAAACTCTGTCAGAAGCCGCCGACTCCAGCATATGGAGTCCCAGGCCCCTCCTGCTCTCTCCCCTGTGCAAATTCCTGCACAAACTCTGATGTGCCCCTAAAGAGCACACCTGTTTGAGGGGCCTGTTTGCATGGTTCAGGAGTGCAGTTCCCACCCAGTGTGACTAAATAGGAATGGGAGGGGAGGAAAACCCCTTCCCAATTCCCTACAGCTGGCTGAGCTCCAACTCCCTCTTCACCCCTGCCCTGCCTGGTTTAGCTTGATTCTGCTGTCAGCTCCTTGCTCCCTGCTCTGCTTGGTGTGGATGGGGGGAGCCAAGAGCTCACATGTACCTTCTTCAGTGTCCAAGCCTGGCTGGCAGGGATTTGAATCTCCTGTGGTTTTTTAAGAGCCACTCAGCTGTTCTCAGCTATTGTGCGTAGGGATGCCTAGCCCTGTGCCTGCACAGATGAGCCTGCCGGCAGCCCCTTCCCCAATGGAACTTTGCCCCCAAGGGAACATTGCCCCTGGGAGCTTCCCTCTCACCGAGATCCCTGGTAAGTTGTTCTCTCCCCACTAGGGGCCCGTTGTCTTCCTGGTTACTCCTCACCTGTGCCTACTCCCATGCAAACTCTGGTGCACCCCTAAAGAATGCACCTGTCTGTGGGGGTTGGTTGCATGGCTTGGGAGCACAGCTTCCACCTGGTGCGGCTAAATACGGATGGGAGGGGAGGAAAACCCCTTCCCAATTCCCTACAGCTGGCCTGGCTGGCCTGGCTCCTCTTCCCTCTTCCCCCGTGCCTTGCCTGGCTTACCTTAATTCAGCTGTTGGCTCCTTGCTCACTGCTCCACTCAGTGTGGTCAGGGGGAGACGAGGGCTCATGTGTGCTGACACGTGTGCTTTCTTCAGTGTCCGAGCCCAATTGGTGAGGATTTGTAGTCTTACCAATCAAACCATGTTTCTTAAAGAATAGACCAGTGGATCAAATTTGTTTTTAACTGTTTCTTGCAATGGAAGGAACTTTCAAGTGGAGTCTCACTGGGGTGTATCCTGAGCCCAGTGCTCTTAGTATGTTTATCAATGATTTGGATGCTGTCATAGAAAGCTTCATGAGCTGTTTGAATGGAAATGCTGGCCCCACTACCGAGTAACTGGTTTTAAAGTTTGGATAGATCAGGAAACAGAAGGGGAGTGCCAATGTACCACTGAACACATTCCCTGTCCTGGATCCACCCCTTCTAAGAAGCACATATTAACAGGTCTTACTTCAAAGATATTTGAAATTGTCTTTCTCTTCTCCACATTCTTGACTGGTATGTCTAGTGCCATATCAATGAGTAATCTTTAAACAGTTCAACATATTTTACTCAATTACTGAATGAACTATGTCCATGTAAATTCCTTTCATAATTCAGATACCAGGTATCATTGTAATATTCTAAAAAGTACAATGCAGTGTTCCAAGAGTGCTATGTCTAGAAATGGTGTTAGAGCAGATTGTTTTGGCAAATGAGTATGTATGCAAGTTTCAACTTGTTGACATTTCATTTCCAGGGCATATTAGGATCATAACTTTCTTGTTCATCACTGAGTTTAGTTTATTTTTGGTTCCTCCCCCCACCCTCCACATAGTGTGTTAACCACTATTTTTGGCAGACTATTTTTTCTTGATATAGCCAAGTAAAATTTGAATGATTATTTATTTTAGTTAATATCTGCAGTTTTATTTAAATATAAGTTCACCAAGTCAACAGAACTGGCATCAATATAGATTGAAAAAGGTGCTACTATTAAAAGAAAACAGGAGGGCTTCCAAAAGGCAGAAGAAACAACAAAGTGCAAATAATATTTCCTTCTACAAAAGAGAAATATCATGTAGTAGAATGGGAATAATTAACTGCAATTCTCTGTTTGAAGCCTGAAAGTGCTTCAGCTTGGTTATACATACTGGGCACGTCTACATGTGACACTACGTCACTTTAGTGACACGCAACAGTGAATTAGTGTCCACAGGAGTCTACACGTGACCAGCAGCTACTTTGCTCTAGTGGTGCACATTCCCATTTTAGCAACTAATTCACTGTAGCTGCATGCTATAAATAACTATGTACCACAGTATGATGCATTATGGGCATTTACTTCCAAAAGGAAGCACTAAAGCACAGCGCAGTAATGACATCGCTGTAGGTGCACTCACGGTGTAATAATCATAGGTTTGTGATAGCAATTGAACTAGATCCTTCCCTCATAAATCACAACCTCCATTCAATATTACTCTATAAAACTGGCATTAAAATGTCATAAAAAGTGTAAGTCATTCATGTTTTGTAGCCTCCAAACTAGACACTTTGTAAGGTCACATTTGAAAAACACTGTACAAGATGTTTAAAATGCAGTGTGTCCCCAGATGCCATACTTTTAAACATACCAATTACACCCCTTTTCTGTATGAAAGCCATTTTATTAAGCTTTCAAGAATGTTGACATAATGAAATGTATACAGAAAATAATTTTGTAAAACAACAAAATTATTAAATATCAGGGATATAGGGGCTGAGCCAAATCATTATTATAGGTACCTAATGGAGTTTGAGCCTCTAAATTATATGGCAGGTGTTTATTTAATGGCACAATAGGATCTGATTCCCAGTCCCAACAATTGCCTGTCCTGCCATGCTACATGTGCATGGCAGAATGTGTAATTTTAAGATCAGTGATGAGACCCCAACTGCACCCTTTCTAGTTGCTAGCGCAGGTGGAGCCTGGGATTATGATTTCAGTGTTCACCTAAATGAGCAAGTTCAAAGCCAAAGAATTGGGCAGTAGGGAGGCAGATCTGCAAATGCCAGATAGAAAGAGTTAATCTGCCTTCCCTATTCAGCTAATTCAAAACAGGGCTTCAGGGGTCCCACATGCAGGGTCCTGGGTACACAGCTTTGCAAGTGATGGGCAGTCAATCAGCTTTTATTACCACAAATTTCTGGGCAACACCAGTTACAGACCATAGGGTTCCCTGGTCCCCATGCAAACCATCAGCTGACTAAGGGCACTGGCAATTGTTAGATCATTGTCATGGGGACTGAAGCGTTCCAGAGTCTCCAAACAGGTCAGAGATGCCCCCTCCTCCCCTTCTCAGGAATGATGGTCAGCATGGCAAGTGCCAGGATTAGGTAGATGGCAGCCCTGAGTGCCACATGTTCAATTTAAGGCAAGATACAAACCAGACATAATGATAATGCAGAACATCTTTATGGCTGGCTTCTCTTTTTATCTTACCAGTAACTGGCTGAACATCTGGCAACGTTACTATTTATGGTGTGATTAACACAGTGATATTGTGTCATAAAAGTAACATCTGCTAGAGCCCTTAGTTATGAATGTAATCCAGGTTAGCCTCATGCCAATGGCCACAAAACTGTAGAAATACATGGATCTTGGCTTGAAATACTTCATTGGAATCTTGGCTTAGACTTCTGCACATATATGTGGACATGTGGCTTTGAATCCTCCCAGGATAAGGAGATTGTTCACTTCAGGGGCAAATTCTGTAACAATTAGGCTATGAGGGAAAAGGTGGGCATTGCCACAACCATCACCCAAAGTGCTTAAGAATGATCATGATTGGCAGTATTTTGTATGGAATTTAATTCTGTTGTTAGTATGCAGTAGGCAAATTGGTTATGTGCTCTCAAGATCCCAAGATGACAGAGGCACTTAATGGGCAGTTCTGAAACAAATGCCTAAACTACATGGAGGTAAAAGAGTTAGGCATTCTCCTGTATATAGCATTTTTTTCTCAGATTATTTTAGGTTCCTGCCTCCTCAGCATCTGCACACTCTGTAATCTGTTTTGGAATCAGTTAATTCTTTCCATGCATTAGGAGTACCTCTAGTTTCTAAGCCACTCCAGTAGTAGAGATCCAATCATAAACAAATAG
The DNA here is from genome assembly GCF_052110815.1 of Crocodylus siamensis. NCBI lineage: Eukaryota > Metazoa > Chordata > Crocodylia > Crocodylidae > Crocodylus > Crocodylus siamensis. Next base: position 38,820,880 of record NC_143395.1, on the reverse strand, counting down.
CCAAGAGTATAGTCCTCCCGCCCAACTCACCTATGACCATGGACACCATTATCCCCTAAGGGGGACAGTATACTTGCTGGTGCATCTCTCCATCTATATCTGATGAGAGGAAACAGTTCCTCCCAGGCCAAGCAACAGTCAAATAGGAGTCCAATAGGGCTATTCATTGAGTACAGTGGAGGTCAGCAACCCCCAGCACACATGCTGAGCATGGCATGCAAGGTCATTTTGCTTGGCACACTGGGCAGCCCTGGCTTTGGGTAGTTGCTGGAGCCTGGGCTGCTCCCAGCAGGGCTTGCAACATCTCGGCTGCCTGCTGGGAGCAGCCTGGGCTCCCAGCAGGCAGCAGCTACCCAGAGCTGGGGCGGCTGCAGCAGGGAGGCTCCAAACTGCTGTGCTGGGCTCTGGAGCCCCGGCATCAGATCTGTACGGGCACGTGCATCCATGCATCGGAGTGGATGATGGGGGAGAGGCCTAAGGCAGCACAGCCCTAGTCTCTCCCCTGGTCCCGGCACAGAGCTGGTGACTGGGCTCCAGAGCCCAGTGCAGCTGTTTCCAGCCAGCCTGGGCTCTGGACAGCTGCAGGAAGCAGCAGGCAGGCCTGCAAACAGCTGCACCAGGCTTCACAGCTCTGGCATCAGCTCCATGCTGGTGGTGACTGCGTGTGCACCTTGGGGCAGACAGAAGGGCAGCACAGCCTGCCCTGAGGTGCCCAGGCAGTGGCAGCAGGGCTGGGGGCAGGGGTTTTGGGTGACAGGCAAGGGGCATGCAGGGCATCCTGCCATGTACCCCCAACTCTCATTTTGTTTTTCGGGGATGCCAGCACTCCGGAACCTTCCAAGGTAGGCATTGTGGGGGTTTTGGGCACTCTGACCAATAAACGTTGCCTACCCCTGGAGTACAGAGTCAGCGGCAGCTACCTTAGTGTGAGATCAATATACTTTCTGCTCTTTGGGGACGTTAAACAACATGCCTTATAAGATTATAATTTGTTTGAATATCCTTGACCAAACAATCCATTCATTACCTGCTCCTGTTATCTACCTATGGTCTTTCTATGCTAAGTATTTCTCCACTACAGTGAAGACTAAATTTATGTTCTCTGAGAATCTCTGCTGCAAAATTATAGTAATAGTAATAATATTTTTTAAAGTACATTTCCAAAGATGTCATACATATATAAAGATAAATGAGTGTCCTATTTTCGAAATACATCCATCATTATGGAACTCTTTTCCTAAATGTTTGCCACTTGACTTCAGAAAAACTTTCTGCAATACATATATCCACATGCAAATCTGTTTGCAGGGTCAGGCTATATGATTATGTCAAACTTGAAATGGAGATTATTTTTTACCATCATATACTGATGGAATAAATTTGTACCACTATATGTTTGAAGAAATCTTTTTGAGCTATAGGTTTTTATAGCTTTGTATAATCTGGGTGAGGGATGGATTTGACAATGTCAAATGTAAAGTTCTTCAAGGTAGATGAGAGAAATGAAAGTGGCTTGAGAATTTTAAAAGTGCCTTTTCCCCCCTGAATCATGACAACTGACACATTACAACCAAGAGAATACCATTAAAATATAATCCTCCACATGTCAGCATAGCTTTATGAATCAAGACCTATAGTATTTACTTCTTGATCTTTTTCATCAGAAACTAATCAAAACACAACTTTCTTTTCTTTTTTAATATGTGAATCACAGACATTTCCTTCAAATACTTACTGTGCTGTTGTGGCCCATATTTTGTCAGCATCCATTAGCTTTTCACGTACCTATGTGGTCCCTGTTTGAATTTATGTATCATATCTTTGGCATTTTAGATGCTTGATATTAATCTACAGAAACAAGAAAAACTCTTGATGTACATAATTGTTACTGAAGGATTCCAATATTTGGGAAATTTGATAACTAATTAATTAATTTGATGTGGGACTTTTGTGTTACTGTACCACTTATGTAGTACCCATTAAAGTTATAAGGAAGGAGAGTGTTAACAAAATTTAAACAGGCTGGATGGGTGACAATCTCAAATGGCTCTTTGGGTCATTCCAACCAATGTGAGAGGTTTACTGATTAACTGACAAAACAGGATTAATAGCAAAGCATAGTCTTAATAGTGAAGCATAATCTTACAGGACAGGTTTCGACTACTGCAAAGTGAAGCTGGTTAGGCTTTCAGTCTTCATGAGCAGGGATCCTCCAGATGGTTTGGCAGGTTTCAGGTAGTGGTCCAAAGTCTAAAATCCAAATGCAATCCTTTGATTATTGTACTCGTTCTTGGGCACGACCTCTCTGCATGTTCTGTCTGGGCCCTGACTAATCAAATGTCAAATTATTATCTTAGTCCTGTGGCTTTTCATTACTGTTTCCTGGAGATGCTTATCCATGTCTTCTTAGCCTGTTAACAAGTTTCATTCATCCCCACTCAGCACGTTAGGCTCAGCTCCTTTCTTGTTTCATGTTGACAAAGTTTCAACCACTAATGCAGGATGGTCCCAAGGTCTTGCAGCTGCCTAATCCCTGTCAACAGGTTTTAGTCACATGTGCTGGTGCCAGCCAAATTTTGCTGATTTTATCCTTCCAAAGGGGTATCTTTATCATCTAAAATTCCCTTTTATTCACTGAATAGGGATTTTACGGGGTTATAGAATGGGTTTCTTCAGTCACATTTCATTGCTCAATCACTGGAGACATCCTATTCATGGAGGATCACCCTGGCAATAATAGGACGGTTCAATCTTCTTATCTGTTCATGAGTTTGAGTTCCTGAGTTTTTCTAACAAGAATGGCAGGTGTCAGTTATGATTATGCCTATGCCTATAGTTATCCACTAGAAAGTGAACTAATTTCACCTATTTATTTCACAGTAACTTATCTTATTTCATAAAACGTAGATACCCGACTCCTGGAATTGAGTCCAGAACCTTGAATGACTTGCCTAAGTTCAACATACAGTGCAGGAGGGGGAGACTTAGGTACTTCAAAGCTGGATCCAAAACACCTGCCATGCTTCTAAGACCTTATGGGAGTGAGTCTAAAATATTTTCCTCTTTCTGACACACAGACCTTTTATTTAGGGCTACAGGCAAGTACATGCATCTATTTGAGAGCCACAACTCAGAATGCTCTCCTGAAGGTAGATAACTTTCATTCTGAAGAACTGAAGGAATTATTTTCTTTTAAAAGATAACTGGAGGAGGAGAAGAAAAGGGCAGTGGAAGACCCATGTTCAATTCCTTTCTCAGTTTGCCTGAGAGGACTGAAACCCATCTCTCACACTTCCAAGGAAAATGTCTTAACTTCCAGGTTATAAATGCTCTCTACCTTTAAGGTTGAGTCTGTGCTATTCAGTATTCATTAGCCAAAGAGACAGAAGAAAAGGAACATTACTTCCAGATCTTGCTCCTAGGATCTTTTATATGTTTTTTGAAGTGGCCATTTAATTCGAATTGCAGAGATACCACTGAGAGCAACCAGGACATCCACCTTGTGATGAAAGTCCTAACCAGTTGCCTACTGAGTCACCTTCCCTTTTATCCTCTTTCTTTCTGTGGCCTGAATTTTACATTCCTTTCTTCACACTAGTACAAATTCAACAGAAAATGGTGAAATATCCCTACTAAGAATTGCTGGGAGTCTGGTGGTTAGGACACTTCCTTGTGAAGTGAGCTGTATGGGCTGAAAAGGGTTTGAAGCTAGACATCTCAGTCACTAGTACTTATCTGGCCTCAAGCATAAAACTCACTCACCACCAGGACATTTTATAAAAGAGGACCACTATTTTATCCTGTTCCCCCCTCCTCCCCCCCCCCCCGCCCCAGACATGCTGTAAGAGAGCAAGGCTGTGGCAATCTTCACTGAAACTTGTTTGGAAGTTAGGTATGTTCTTAGACTACCTCTTAGATAAAGTCCTTCATGGATTTAGTTAAAGAAATGCCTAGTTTCAAAATCCCATTTAATCTTAGATATTAGGTAGGTAACAACTACTCAGCCTTGCCAACTCTGAAGCTGTTCTAGACATGTGCAGTGGTGCTATTTTAGGTACTTCAGGAATTTTGAAGGGTTAGGTAGCAACTAAACAAGAATTGCCAGGTGCAATTGATAATTTTAAGGCATCTAACCTTTAACTGGGAACAGACCTACAGATCTGTGAATTGTCACATTATGGTAATGATGTTTAGTAATTCATACCTGATTCAGAAACATCAGCTAGAAGTGAACGACACCATACCTCATTAATACGCACCTGAGTTGGTAAATATTTCTAATTAGCCACCTAGTAACATTTCTTCTGGCAAAAGATACAGTTGTCTATTAATTTATAATAAAAAAAACTCCAATTCAGATAACTGAAGTGTTTCTTGTTTACACCATAATACCATCAGCTAACACTTTATTGACTAATATGCAATGATCATGTAGACGTGAATCCATTGTTCCCATAAAAATCAACATTAAATCTACCTTCCAGCTCCCAGCTCCACATGACTGTATTGCATCATGGCTTCCTCATGGATATAATTCCCCTTGCTCATGGAAAGCCCTTCAGGAAAACCTGGCTAGAAGCGGGAAATGATGCTGCAGAGGGTAGTCTGTTTATAAGACCACATCGTCTCTCTTGTCCCACTGAGATGTTTTCCTCATGGGCAACAGAATATATTATACTTAGCCTGGCTTCTTCCTTTGTATAATAAGGCAGGGTCTGGGAGTGTTAGTTCCTTCCATTAAAGGAAGTGAAAGTCAAAATACCATTTTTTAAATAAAATTAATTCTAGTTTAGGAGACCACAAAATTAAAACATTTTTTTTTGACTTTTCCTTCCTTGTATTTTCCTTTGTGACTATACTGATCCTTCCTGATGTACTTCTATTATATACTCCGAACAGGAACTACAGTGATGATTTCTAAAGTACCATTCTGATTACTGTTTAAAGGTTACACTTATTTTCCTGCTTGCTGGATTTTTTTATAATGCAAATGGGAAAGGACAATTAGAAACCTCAAAGAGATGTCTGGAGAAAATAATATTTAATAAATTTATCTCAGTAGGTCATTGCCTTTTTGATATCATATAGATATTTTTCAATGAACTATAAACTATCCAAACATGAAAAGAATTATTTTCCCAAAGGTGTAATGTTAAACATATGTCTTAAAGTAACACAATGTATTGTAACTGGGCAGAATAATCACCTACTATATTCTTCATGGAGATAAAGTTAGGCAAAAATAGCTACCATCCCATTTACTTGTGTGGCTTTGCAGTGGTGGCATCTGGGAGAGGAGAGAGCAGAAAAGGTTACTGATTCTTTTTAAATATGTTCTGGAAGGGGAAACCAGCATTTTAAAATGAAGGTTAATGTAGAACAGTTCGGGAAAACTTCCACAAAGCAAAACTTGTAAAAGAATACATGCTGTACAGTATGCAACACCTAACTTCACAGTCAAACCTTATGAATAATCATTTATAATCATGTCATCGTGTTAGATGTGAATTGGTAGTTGTATTACCTAGAACAAATTATAAAGACAACAACAACATCAGCAACAATAACAACTATGATATATTATTGAGGAAAAAGATTTAATACAGTGAATGCCTGAATTCTTGTCAGTGGACTCTTACGTACCCTGGCACTTATAAGCTCTGTCAGCTCGGCCCTCAAGATTAAAAGAAGATGGAGATGAATAACTGTTTTTAACTTTTCTTTTCATCTGGATTTTGACTGTAAATCAAAAATGATGGTTCTGTCACAACAAAAGTAGTAATTGGAATAAAGTAATAAAGGAAAATTGACAGCACACAATATTTTTAAACTAATTTTCTTTGAGACGGATGCTATACAACTATCACTTATCATTTAAAAGCATTCATTGATGGAAAAAAAATCAACCCTACTTCTTCTGTGGGATCTGAGCACAAGATTAGCAGTGAACTATGAAATAAAGGGAAGTTGCCAAATCCAAATTCACACTTGTATAATTTCATTGACTTTGTGGCTATTCCATGGATAGATCTGACTCTTGGGCTTAAATTCCTATTTAACTGCTTAATTTAATACTGATTTTAATAGTAAGCAGAAGAGGTATTGGGTATCCAGGTTGTAGCCATTTTGGTCTTTACAGTTTAATTTTCTGACACACATGTCATGATTTGGATCAAATAAACAGTAACATATTACAACACTGAGGTATGAGAATAGCCTATGAGACAAAGCAAAGTGGAGTCTGAAGAGTTAATAATACTAAGCTCCAACCTGAAAAGTTAGTCACTATCATACTACTACTAAGTAGAAAGCAAGGGGAAGGTTTTACTATTTGGAAGAAGCAATCCAAGTTTAAGCTTACAAGGGGTTGTCTAGACAAAATGAGAGGTGTGTGTGCATGAAACTTTAAAGCAAGCTAAATTCTTTTGCACCACTTTAATGGTCCGTGTGTTGGCAGCATATTGTGCATTAATTCCAGCTGCTGTAGGCATAATGTGCCTTAAATGACTTGGGGCACAGCAACCTAAAACTCCTTTGAGCAGGCAGCTGGCAGCAGCCTGAGAAAGCGGGCTCTGCCCAAGAAAAGTGGAGAGCCTGATCTCTGCCCACCCGGAGACTGCCTGCTTGCCTGCCTGAGCTGCGCGGAGGCCTGGTGCATCCCTTTGCAGTTGTGGTACCCCCTGCAACCACCCAAGCAGGGTCCCTGTGGGCAAGTGCCACCACTGGCATGGAGGGAAGCACCAGCCCCACCTCCCAGCCCAGGGACTGCTCCACCCACTGGCAGCTTGCCTTCCCCTCCCTGCCAGAGAGGCAGGTAATTCAGCAGGGTGTGTGCACCACACGGGGGTTTAATCAGCCCTAAATTGAAGCAGTGTTTTTTTTAAAACCCAGTGCTTCAATTTAGGGCCCCCGTTTCATCTACGCACACCCAAGGCACTGATCAATCATCACCTGAGTGTTAACAAACTATGCTATAGCACAGAGTGCTGTTCTCACAATTGACTTCAGGTGGAAGTAAAGAGAGTCAGCAGCCATGTCTACAAGAGATGATTAACTTCACCTTAGTATAGTTTACTGTAAAGTAAACGTGTGTTTACATGTGCACATGCTTACTTCATAGTAAACCTCCCTCATCCTGAATAAATTTGCTATTTGCAAATGTGGGGGGCTGGGGTATCCTTACCTTTCAGCCTGAGCTCTGTGGTTGCAGGGCTCAGGCTGGGAGACCTTTACCTCCCAGCCTGAGCCTCACAATCATGGAACTCAGGCTGGAAGATCAGGATCTCTCAGGACTGGCCCCGCGGTCATGGAGTTGTCACTCGGAGATCCCTGCTGATGGGGGCTAGGGAGCCTGTCCCCGCCCCCCAGCTCCATACTCACAGAGATAAGCAGGGAACAAGCTCCGCAAACCCCAACCCTGCATTCCCAGCTGGGGACAATGTCCCTCTGCCCGGGCATCAGGGAGCGTTCAGCCTCTATTTCCCAATCACAATCATTGAGCTGGGGCTGGGATCTCGGTCCCAGTCCAGGCTCTGCAACTGTGGAGTTGGGGCTTAGAACAGGCTCAGGGCTTATTCTCAGACTCCGCTCTATGATCTCAGAGTGGGGGCTGAGAACAAGATCCCTAGCCTGAGTCCCATGACTGCAGAGCTCAGGCTGGGAGATAAGGATCTCCCAGAGCCAGCTGCACTGTTGCAGGGCTCAGGCTGGGAGGTAAAGGTATCCCATTCCCCTTCTCCCTGATTGCAATGGTGATATCAGAGCAAGGGCTGGGGGCTCCCTCCATGGGGACAGTTCCCCACCCAGTATAGAGTTGGTTAGGACCTGCCCCTGTCTGGGACAGTTCCCAGCCAGCCCCAGACTGCACAAGGAATCACACACAACCTGGAAATGACTGGAGACTGTCCTATTTTAGGGAGTCTCCAGCCAGTTCTAAACTGCACATGAAGACTTCCCTGTAAAGCCTGGGGATGGCCAGGAACTGTCCCAGTCAGGGGCAGATGCCATCTCCTTGTCTTGATCAGCTGATCAGGGCACAGGACTTGGAAAGAGCTGTAGGGATGGGGTAGGTCCCAGCCCCATGCCCTGATATACCTGTGAAGCAGCTAGTGACAAGCAAGCTGCCCCTCCCCTGCAGCTCTTTCCAAACCTCTTCCCCCTGACCGGGGAGCCAGGCCTAGGAGCCCCCTGCTGCTGGGACAGGGGGACAGTGTCCCTGCCCCAGCAGCAGGCAGCCCCTGGAGGCCAGGAGACAGCTGTCTCCTGGCCTGGTGCTCCCTGCCATGCCCTGGGCTAACACCCAGGGGGAGCTTGGAAATTCCCTCAGTGGTGGCAGAGGACCATTGCAGGGCTGCTGGAAAGTGGGTGCAAATCTTCTCCCCAATCCCCACATGTCTACATGCTTGCCTGAAAACCCTTACTCCAGATTAATTTACACCAGAGAAAATTGAGGCCAGAGTAAACGCACATGTAAACACACCCATTATTTCAAAAAACATGTTCTGTGTCTTCAAGGGCATCAAGTCCGCAAATTGTTTAGGATTAAGAGTTGCTTATTATTTTGATTTCAGTTAGAAATGTTGGTAGGATTTTTGTTATATCAGGCTTATTTTGATTTATACTAGTATAAAAATGATGTATAATGGACCCACATGTATTTTGTTTCTTCTACAATATCCATTGATTTTATTTTGCTTTTTCATTTATATATTACTAGATGAGTGCTCTTTCATTCATTTAAACACAAGTTATCTCATCAGAGAAACATAATTTTCTCAAGGAAATTACTATCCAGGGCTGGAGGGGTTTGGAGAGAGGGTTATGGGATATGTTTTTAAAAAGTTAATAATTCACACGGGATCTAGACAGTAGACTCATATTAAGGAAAAGATGAACTAAGAAGCCATTTCATGAATATTTCTCACATTAGGATTAGCAGTCATTAATTAATAAAAACCTTGATTTGCTAAATACTACTAGAGGTTTTGAGAATGTAATTATACCTATCCCCATTTTGTAGATGGGGAAACTGAAGTGTTTTATATTGGGGGAAATATTAATTGTCCAGCATTACTCAGCAGACTAGGGAAGACTTCATGTTTCACTAATGTGCAACAGGGAAATGGACTAAATATAATGCAATCCCAGAATGAGAAGAGGAAAAAGGTCATCACTGCATCTGTTTCTTATCAGTTGTATCAAGCCCTCTTTGCCTTTGGCTGAGGATCAGCCTCTTAATTGAAAGTGTATATGAAGTGCCTTAATGGAAGATGTAGATGTTTTTCTAGAAATAGCCATTGGGGTTGACAGTTTCACTTCACTACATTTTCAACACATAGTCCTTATTCTTAATAGTATTTTGAATCATCAAATTGTGATGAAATAAACAGTGTATACTTTATCAATGATTTCAAACATAGTTAATGGGCATTGGTATCTCTTATTTTAAATTGATCTTGGGTTCCCCAGCTTAGAAAGATATTAATAATTTTCATTATTATTAAGAATTCTATTCAATGTAGGTTGTTATTTTGTACTCTTCAAAATGATCTCTGCTTACCTGTGCATATAATGACATGACTAACATATTTACATATTATGTGTTCCTTCATCACCTCACAAGAAGAAAGAGCTTCAATGGAATATTTTGTTTTACAGAAATTTTATACATAGGCATATATAGAAAAATAAATGTATGTATGGCTGTATGAATGGATAAATGTATAGATGTGTGTATAGTTGTATAGGTGTACGTATGTACAGTTGTATAGATGTATAGGAGAGGGTGCATGCAAACAAGATAAAAGAAATGGATCTTTCCTTGAGTGGAAGGTGGTGGGAATCATGATAGCCTTTAGTTCCTGAGGAATTTTGTTCCTTCATTTCAGGCTAACCTCATAAAGCTCTGCCTCCCGCACAGGTAGGATTATCTTTCTCCTAGAAAGTTTTATTGTGCCAGTTGACCAAACTTATGAACTGCAGAGATTTAGACAATTGTGTAGATATTCTAGAGCAAGTAAGTGTTTTGAAGCTAAGGAGTGAGGCCTTGGAATTAAGAAGAGTATATATATTTAAAATGAAGGCAGGGCAGCTTGGTACCTTTGAGAGATTAACTGGTTCAGAGAGGCATGAGCTTTCACAGGCAATGCATGAATTAATCTGACAAAAAAACTTTATACCTCTAAGGTGCAACCTTGCCCTACCTTCTACTTGACTTCAGACTAACATGGCTAATTACTACTCTACACCTGAGACTATAACATATTCAGGGAAAAGCAGTCAAAGGCCATGTGTAGACAAAACAAGCGGTATATGTGCATGAAACTTTAGTGGACTAAATGCTTTTCAACTGCCTCAATAGTGTTTGCATACCTTTGTGGCATAATGAATATTAATTCCAGCTGTTGTAGGAAATTCAGCAGCGTACTGTGCCTTAAATGGCTTGGGGTACAGCTAACTGAGACTCCTTCAAGGAGTTTGCTGCCCCTACAGCTGTGGAGAAAAGCACTGGAATCCATGCAGCTCCGTGGCTCTGCAGGAAGCCCTGAAGGCACCCTGGCAGCAGCCTGGGAAAGCAGGCTCTGCCCAAGAAAAGTCTCCTCCCCCCACAGAGCCTGCCTGCCTGTCTGAGCTACATGGGGACCTAGTGCTTCCCTCCATAGCTGTGGTGCCCCCCTAGGACCGCTCGAGCCAGGTGCCTGTGGGTGGGTGCCGCCTGGGGGGGCCGGGCCCACCGCTGCTCCAGAGTGTGGTGAAATGGGAGTCCCTGGCTAGCCAGAGCTAGCTTCCCACCTGCCTCTGGGCATGCCACCCTCCTGTCTTTCCCGCCACACCTTGTTGGTAATGACCCCAGGGAGATGGGAGTTCAAGAAGAGTGGTTGCTTCTCAAGGAAGCGATCCTCAGTGCACAAGCTAAATCTATTATAACATGGAGGAAAGGCAGCAAGAGGGCACAGCAGCCCCCCTGGCTCTCCAGAGACCTAGCGGACCTACTGTGGCTAAAAAGGAAAGCATACAAAGGATGGAGGATGGGATTCACCTCCAAGGAGGATTACTCCACGCTGGTCTGGTCCTGCAGGGACCAAACCAGGAAAGCCAAGGCTGCAACTGAACTCCAACTAGCTTCAGGCATCAAGGACAACAAAAAGTCCTTTTTCAGATATGTGGGGAGCCAGAGGAAAGGCAAGGGCAATGTTGGACCCCTGCTAAACCAGATGGGGCAACTGACAACTGACACCCAGGAAAAAGCCAACCTATTAAATAGGTACTTTGCGTCAGTCTTTCATCAGTCACATGGGACGCCCATGCCTGCTATGGGACAGGGAAATCTGGGTGAGGGAGATCCCGTACCCTCCGTCAATGCTGACCTCGTGAAGGAACACCTTGAGAAGCTGGATACCTTCAAGTCAGCTGGCTCTGACAATCTGCAACCCAGGGTACTCAAGGAGCTGGCGAGCGTCATAGCCCAGCCCCTGGCATGGATCTTTGAAAACTCCTGGCACTCTGGTGTAGTGCCCGAAGACTGGAAGAAGGCCAATGTGGTGCCGATCTTCAAGAAAGGGAGGAGAGTGGATCCGGCTAACTACAGGCCCATTAGCCTGACTTCTATCCTGGGGAAGATCTTAGAAAAGTTTATTAAGGAGGCCATCCTTGAGGGACTGACCCAGGCTAACATTCTAAGGGATAGCCAGCACGGGTTTGTTGCGGGTAGGTCTTGTTTGACCAATCTCATTTCCTTCTATGACCAGGTGACCTATCACCTGGACAAGGGAGAAGAGATTGATGTCATATATCTTGACTTCAAAAAAGCTTTTGATCTGCTATCCCATGATCACCTCTTGGCCAAACTGCCCAGTTGTGGCCTTGGCTCCACCACGATCCGCTGGCTGGGAAATTGGCTCCGTGGTCGGATCCAGACGGTTGTGATTGATGGCAGTCACTCATCATGGTGCCCTGTGACCAGTGGGGTCCCTCAAGGCTCTGTCCTGGGACCCATCCTGTTCAACATCTTCATTAACGATGTGGACATTGGAGTCAGGAGTGGACTGGCCAAGTTCGCCGATGACACCAAACTTTGGGGCAAAGCATCCACGCCAGAAGATAGGCGGGTGATCCAGGCTGACCTGGACAAGCTCAGCAAATGGGCAGACGAGAACCTTATGGTGTTTAACACCGATAAATGCAAGGTTCTCCACCTTGGGAGGAAAAACCTGCAGCACCCTTATAGGCTCGGCAGTGCTACGTTGGTTAGCACTACAGGAGAAAGAGACTTGGGGGTCATCATTGAACACAAGATGAACATGAGCCTGCAATGCGATGCTGCGGCTAGTAAATGACCAAAATGCTGGCGTGCATCCATAGATGCTTCTCGAGCAAATCCCAGGACGTCATTCTCCCCTTGTACTCGGCCTTGGTGAGGCCGCATCTGGAGTACTGTGTCCAGTTTTGGGCTCCACAATTCAAAAAGGATGTGGAGAAGCTTGAGAGAGTCCAGAGGAGAGCCACGCGCATGATCAGAGGTCAGGAAAACAGATCTTACGATGACAGGCTGAGAGCCATGGGACTCTTTAGCCTGGAAAAGCGCAGGCTCAGGGGTGATCTGATGGCCACCTATAAGTTTATCAGGGGTGACCACCAGGATCTGGGGGAACATCTGTTCACCAGAGCGCCCCAGGGGATGACGAGGTCGAACGGTCACAAACTCCTGCAAGACCGTTTCAGGCTGGACATAAGGAAGAATTTCTTTACTGTCCGAGCCCCCAAGGTCTGGAACAGTCTGCCAGCGGAGGTGGTTGAAGCACCTACATTGAACACCTTCAAGAGTAAATTGGATGCTTATCTTGCTGGGATCCTATGCCCCCAGCTGACTTCCTGCCCTTTGGGCAGGGGGCTGGACTCGATGATCTCCCGAGGTCCCTTCCAGCCCTAATGTCTATGAAATCTATGAAATCTATGAAAATCTATGAAATTAAGTTGTTAATTAAGGTGGGAGGCCGCCCATTGTTGCATCCCAATATTGGGGGTGGGGCAGGGCTATCCATGGCTCTGTTCCACCCCTACATCATGGCCCAAGCCTTGCAGGTAGCATCATAGGCAGTTAGCTAAACTATCACCTTCACGCATTAGCTGTGGCCCCCAACTGTGAGGACCTTCAGCTTCTGTCAGCAGAAGTCCCGTCTCAGGCTAGTCGGGACCCTGAGCTTCTGTGCTATTCATGGGCATCTCTCATGGTGGGCTCCTGGCCATTTTGACCCTTTGGTCCTGGCCCCATCATTGACCAGTCTAGTACCTCAGTGGGTTTTTCACTGCCTGCCTGCACTTAATGGATCGGGGTCCCACATTCCCAGCTCAGGTGCTCCTGGAACTTTTTCTGGCCCTGCAGGATGACTCCTCCAGCAGGCTCAGGCACTTCTAGAAGCTTATATGGCCCTATTCTGTTCAGTTGTTATTCTTATCACACACCATGACTGGTGCTCCAGGGTCTCACAGGGACTCTCACTATCCCCTTGGAGCAGCAGGTCATTGTGCTTGCCTACAGATCTTACTCTCAACCTACCCAAAGGTGAGGGCTTGGGTTAAGGTACTCCTACTCACCTTTCACTGGGGTGACCATTGACCTGGCATTTCCTGGGGGCTCCTATGTCACTGAGAGCCCCACCAGGCCACCCACTTCCAGCAGGGTGCAGTTTCAGGTCGTACTCAGGACCAGGAGCCTCCAAGCCATCTCCTACAGCTCTTGCTCTTACCTTCAGGATGTTCCTAGCATCTTTACAGCCAGGTAATGTTACTGCATGGGCTGCCAGCAGCAAAATGCCCTGTTTATATAAGCAGCTGTTGCCCTGAGGGGTCAGGCCAATCCTCAGGATCTCAATATTGCACTGTTAGACAGGAAGGTATGGTGTACAATTGCACACACACACATAAAAAATCAATTAAACACATATAAACTCACTAGGTGCATGCACCCCTACTAGGCATACACACTCACACTAGCCACTCAGATACACACACGTTCAAAATAACCAATCTAGTTTCATGCACCCCATCACCAGTTTAAGCCCATACATGCTATACATACCAAATTTAGACAGAATCAGTTACCAACACCTGCACATCCAATACACATATGTGGATTACTAATTTATATGCCACACACACACAATGATATCTATAAATGTATATATATAATATGTGTATTCCCTAATTCACGCACATACCACCCACCTACATTACACACAGGTAAGTTCCTAACTTGGGTGTTGTGATATGTATGTATGTGCTTGGTGTACTTGGGATACCTGGGGAAAGGTTAAGGTAAGGAAGTCGAAGTGAAAGTTGCTAGGAGTGAAAGTTACCAGGACCAGGATTAGAACCAGTAGATTAGAGGGGCCTGGGCTGAAGAACTGAGGCTCAGGTGTAACTTTAGGTTAATTGATCTTAATTGATTAAAAGATAACACGTAAAGCCTACAGAACAGGGAAGTGATGCCGGCACAGAGGCTGGGACCAGAGCCAGACCTATGGGGGAGCTGAAAAAGTAGGTGGGGAGAGGGAAAATGGGACTAAGGGGAAGTGTGGGTGTTATGGAGGGGCTCTGGGTGTGGGGAGCCAGAGGATGGCTCCAGGGCAGCTAGAGAAGCTGCAGGGAGCAGCATTAGGTGCTGGGAATTGGAGAAAGGCTCCAGCTGCTGGAGAAAACTGTAGAACAGCCGCAAGGACCTGGGAAACTTTGCAGGAGAGGACTACAGAAGGTGTGGGGGAAGCCTGAAAACAGAGAGACAGACAGCAAAAAAATCACAGGAAAAGTGGCAGGAGAGACTGAAAGGTGGCAGGGGCAGTGTGAAAGCAGAGAAAGGCAGCAGAAAGTCACAGGGAAAAGGCAGTCAGAGCATGGGGAGCAGGGGAACAGCAGAAAATCACAGGAAAAGTGGCAGGAGAGGCTGAAAGGTGGCAGGGGCAGTGGAAAGCAAGGAGAGGCAACAGAAAGTCACAGTGGGTGGCACGAGAGGCTGAAAGGCAGCAGGTACAGCAGGAAAGCAAGGCGAGGCTGAGAGGTGGCAGAAAAGGGGAGATGGAATTGGGAGGAGATTGGGAAACTAGCAGGGGGTGGGGGCTGGAGCTGAGAGAGAATGAGGCTGGAATTTAAGATAGGGATAGTTCTGGGATTCAGTAAAACATGACCCAACTTGGGGTTGCAAATGACAATGGTTTTATTGAACAGGGGAGATGATGACACACAATGTCTTATTGGTTCCCTTGCTCCCATACACACACACAATGGCAGCAGGGGTTAAAGAGGCTTGGTGCCGGGGCTGAAGTCCACTGAAGTCCAGGAGGAGAGAGAGTCCAAATTGCAGGAGGAGGTGTGCAGGTGATATCTACCTATCCCAGGCTGGAAGGTGATGGCCTCAATGGCCACATGGGGTTTCCTTCAGCTCGGTGTTGTCTAGAGGGGGGTCACTGGCAGAGCCTCTGGGGTGGATAGGTGATGTGAAGCTGGTCTGGTCCAGATGGAAATGGTTTTCCCACTGGGTCTGTCTTCACTGCCCCTTTTTATAGTGGCAGACCTTGTGTGACCCCAGTGACAGGAGGCATGCCCAGGCAAGGGTCAGTCCCTGACGTACTGAGCATGTGTGCTCCATGCAGGGATGTGCAGTGTGGGGTGTCTGTAATGGTGCTGGTAAAGTTGCTGGTTCTACAGGGTCTTTTGTCTTTCAAATGCGTTATTGTCTCTGTTCCTGGGTAAGGTCCATGGTTCCTGGATGAATCTATGTGACGTGATGGCCTGGTCATTACAAGCCATTCAGTATAGGTCTGCTACCATTGTAAATCAATCATTTCCAATCACTCTCATTCATCCGGCAACCAATTTACATGAGAGATGTACATGAATCATACAAGTGCAACATGGGTAATGCCTGGACAGAGGACACACGATGGAGACTTGACATACAAAATGGAAACTTGACATGACTTTGGTTCACTTACAGGCCTAAACCATACAATATCCATTTGAAACAATAAAAACCAATACAAAAATGATAATAATACAATATACAACAGTAAGAATCAATACAAACCCAATAATTATACAATATAAAACAGTGGATATCCAAAACAAAAAATTTGCTACCAAAATAAAAATGTTAAAGCTTATCCTAAGTTTGAGCTCACTTATGCTTGCCTATAGGGAATAGAGAGGGAGAGAAAGAAAAGTCAGAAATAGTTGGGGAAGGGGAGGGAATGCATATTTATTATATATATATATATATGACTGGGGGGGGTTGCTATACAGCCATAGATCTAAAATGACTGCTGCAATTAAGCACCTGCTGGATGCTTGGCTTGGCCCTTAAAGTGGCAGGCGCCCCAGTGCCCTGCTACGTGGAGGAAAGCACCAGCCCCTCCCCCCACCAACAACCACTCCACACACCAGCATCTCGTCCTCCCCTCCCCCACCAGAAAGGCAGATAGGTGTGGGCATGACACAGGGCTTTAATCAGCCCTAAATTGAAGCAGTGTTTTTTAAAACCCACCACTTCAATTTCAGGCTCCCATTTCATGTACACACGCCCACTCAAACAATGGGAAAAAATAATTAAGAAGAAATAATGTCAAAAAAACCCTAAGGCTGATTGATCACAAATTGGTATAAATTCACAACAGAACATGGCAAAAGAAAATGATGAAGTTTGGTTTGCTCATATAGTTTCATATTAAAAGCCAGAAAGTCTTCTTGAGAAGCCACAGTTGTGATCACAATAAGAATATGAGAGAAATCTTCCATAATTTTTTTATCTTTTACTATTGGTGGACAACTATAACCAACTTAAGTTGATTATTAGAAAAGAATGGACTTTGGTGAAGCTTGTTAGATAACAGATAGACCTAAGGAAAGCTCTGGTGTATAAAGAAATAGGGGGCAAAAGCAAACCTGGACAAATCTAAAACTAAGCCATTCTTACCTTATAGTAAGGATGTATGGGAAGTAAAAAAGGGATTTTTTGGTTTTCAAGGTGAAGAGTTGTGCTCAGGATGGATCAAGGGGGTTTTAATGGCCTGATGGCATCCTCCCCTCTGTCTGTCCTCTATATGAGTTTTTGGCTTGGAGTCTGGTCTTCTTCTATGTGGCTTTTGAGCTCAGGGATAAGTGCTGCCTCTACCGTTCATCCCTTTGTTTCCCCTGCTGCTGAATTCAGCAGAGAAGGGGAAGAGGGGCAGGATGAACAGCAGCATTTCTCACCCTCTGGACTCCAGAGCCATGTGAAAGTAGGGTCTACAGCCAAACCCCATCCCAATCAGCTGGTGAGCTCAGAGCTCACTGCTCATGACAAACTTTGGCAGGAGCCTATGTTGACCAGGTAATGAGCTCAAACTTTGCCCCATTCCTGGATCTCCTGCTGATTGTGTTTCATTTGTATATGGGTGGCAGATCTTTCAATAAAACCCATATGCAGCAGCACAGAACTGCAATTAATTTTCTGATTATGCAGTCTGAATACAGGGTTAAAGTCCTAGAGCGGGTGCAACTATGCTGCCAGAAGTACTGGGGGGGGCGTTAATGAAATGAAGAAAAACAATATTTCTGAATGCTGCCAGTTATTAAAAATCCTTAATGCTTTGAATAAGAGTAAGGATTTTTCCCTGGAGGTCTGGCCTTATTTCATTTTGGACAATTCATATTTTTCTACCTGTAATTCTTATTCCATTCTCCAGATAGCGTTCTGTACTCTCCATATAATTGTAGTGTGGCTATGGAGTGTTAAATAGGTACTGGATTTTTGTGATGGTTCACTGATAAGAGAAGAGACTCTTGTGTCATTAAGAAAAAACATTTTTGAAGTTTTTAAAAATATTTTTCTGGAGAAAGGGAGCAATTTTTGATATATCACATAAAACCAATGGTTGTTTTCAATTACTGTTATCTTATGACTATTAATAAAGTTCTGATCATGTTTTATGAAGTATAAGAAAGCTACAGCTATATTAAAATATATTGCAAGCAATGAAAAAACATTTTGTACTCACAATGTTTCTTTGTATTGACTTTAATGGAGTTTCTCTGGATATACTCTAATGTAAGAGTTTGGATTTTGATTTGAATGTTACCCTAGAAAACAAAATCTATGGCTGTACCATATTTAAGTAAGATATGACTATATCTACAAAATGATTTCACATTTCTAAATTCCATTGTACAACTGCAAAACTCACTGACTTCAACAGTGCTTCATGGGCATGTTTCAGAACAGAATTTAGCCCCAAATGTTAAAGCTATTAAAAAGAAGGAAAAAACAAAATTATTCCTGTCAAACATTTGGGCCTTTCCTCATATGGCCATTCTCCAGCAGTATCACAGAAAGGCACACTCTTCACTCTTTTTAGAGAGGCAGTAATTATTCCTTGTCAATTAGATTCTCAATCACTGAACTATAAACAGCTGGTGGTGCATAACCACCATCCTCATCTAAAATTATAGTACCCTTTTTCCTAGGTTTTTTTTTTAATTTCCACATGTTCACTAAATTTCCTGCCATAAAAATATCTCATCTTGCCTTTAAAACTGCTAAATAAAACTAGGAGAAATGATACAACACTCTAAAATGATAATGATGGTTATGCTTCACCAGCTGCTTATAGTTCAGTGATTTAGTGTCAGATCGACAAGGCATAATTACCTCTCCCAATATAAGGTGAAGTATGTTGTCAGTCTCTGAATATCACTCCTGACTGAAAACATACATTACTGAATTAATTTAAGAAAATACATTTTTTATTTCTTAAATTAGCTTTTTAAACTTTCTATTGTCCAATACATATGAAAACAGACATCATCTAAATTATTACTACTTTTAAAAGACTATAATAATAATTTTAGTGAAGTACTGTAGACTCTTAACAGGTGGCTTTAAAGCATAGTTCCACATCATCATTTTAGATGTCTCCCCTTAGGTGTCATAGGCATCTTGTCCCAGGAGGATGGTCCAAATTAACAACTGGCTTGTTAACAACTGGCTTGTAGGTCAAGTCTGTATAGGAAATGGAAATACTTATCTTTGGTTCCTCCCAAAGATAATCCAGAGTACATAGGCATAAAGCAGTGAGGTACTCAGTGATCCAGTAGAAATAATGCAAGTGCGTGAACTTCTGTTCTTCTGAGGTAGCTTAGGTATCTGGCGCAGGGCTGCACATTAGCTGTCTTTGTTATGTTGCAATCTGGAGCACTGAGAAGTGAGGCACCCACCTAACTGTCATTAGCAATAAATTTAATAGAAGCAACGATCATTCTTGTGCACAGATGAGAACTATGGTACCCAGTTTTTGCCAAAATGTTTAGTGGCCAGAAAACTTCTCTTGGTAGTTATAACCTGGATTTTAGGCCCTCATACTTTGAAGCCCTGAGAGATTTCAAACACATATCCCATTTTCAAGAAATATTTCTTATTTTAATCAATGTCTCTCCAATGTGAAATGTCAGCGGCTGCCAAAACTTAGTTTTCCTTCTCCTTGGGAGTTACTTCTTCATTGAGCTATAAAATGAGGCTTCCTCTTGTTTTGGCCTCATGAATTTTGGGCTCTTATATAGGTTCAGCCTTCACAAAAGGAGATACATAATCTTCCACACCCTCCATCCACCTAACCAGCCTACACAATAGCATAGTTGTTACATCTTTCTGGGAACAGGGCCTAGAATATAGATGACTGACTTTCTGCATAAGTCCTCTAACCAGTAGGCTAATACAAGGTAACCACCTCAAACTGTATGCATTTGGTCACAAGCTGCATTTATGTTGCCAGTGATAGTCACTATGCATGCTCTGTCCCCACTGGGGAAAATGGGGACACACAGGGACCTTAAGGTCTCCCGGTATTGACGTCATTTGGTCTCCCCTGTGCTAGGTAGAAAACAGCAATGTGGCTCCTGGACCCAGAAGGAGGAGGGGTCCAGACAGGGGACTTACCATAGCTAGCTCTCTGACTCTGCATGAGTGCCCAGGAGAGTGCTGGTGGTGGTCCAGGAAGACTGCCATTATACTTCCTTTTATCAGCAAAAGTTGCAACTTCACATAAAGACACTGTCTCCCCTGTTTAACTGCAGAGATATCACCTGTATGAGGGAAGATGGTGCAGGGAGGACATGATGCTGGCCAAAGGCCGGGGGCCACAAAGCTGCACAGCACAAGTGATATCTGTAGGAGATGTCAAAGAAGCAAAAAGGAGGCACTCCAAACCTTGGCCACCATCTCTGAGCTCCAGGTGTGCACAGCTGCAGGACTGAAATCAGGAGAAATACAAGATATGGAGAAGTGATATGGTCTTCTGGGGGGGGATGTCTACTCATGGGCTGTTGAGGCACAGGAATTGTGATGGCCACCCCCTGCTTTGAGGAGGCAACCCATGCCTCTGCAGAGGTTGCAGAGTCTCAGCAGTTGGAGAGGGAATTTATAGGAAAAGTCCTGGGCTGCTTTGCATCCACCTACAACACCTCTGACTACCATCAGTGCTGTCTCCCAGAGTGAGCCTGTAGCACTCCCAACCAGGAGTGATAGGAGAGGCTGCCACCCAGCCCCCATAGCATGCCAGCCCTGTTTCCCTGAGGTGACTGGAACAGGAGTCCTACCAGAGATAACTCGCCAACACATCCTGACTAGGAGCTTCTGGAGTGGAAGGAGACTAGGGGCAGGAGAAATGGCATGAGTTGCATCCAATTCTGGGTGCTGCATTTCAAGAAGGATGTGGAGTAGCTCGAAAGAGTCTAGAGGAGGGCCACACACATGAGTAGAGGCCCGGAAACCAAGATGTATGAGGAGAGGCTGAGGGACTTTGGATTGTTCAGCCTGGAGAAGACTCAGGGGGGACTTCATTGCAGGCTATAAGTATATTAGGGGCGTACATTAGGATTTGGGGGAGCATCTATTCACCAAGGCCCCCCCTCCAGGGGAGAACAAGAAATAATGAGTACAAGCTAGCCACTAGGCAAAAGATAGCTTCGGGCTAGACATAAGGAAAAACTTCTTTACAAGCCGAGTGCCGATGGTTTGGAACAGTCTGCCCCCAGAAGTGGTAGAGTCATCCACCCTGGCAATTTTAAAAAATGTCTTGATGCCCATCTTTCTGGAATCATTTGATCCCATCAGTCTTTCCTGCCCATGGGCAGAAGGGCTGGACCCAATGATCTGTAAGGTCCCTTTCTGCCCTTAACGACTATGAAACTTTGAAACTATGAGTGAGCCAGTGACCCATGGTCCAGGAAAGCAGAAAAGCCAACAGTGGGGCCCACTCCAGTGGACAGCAGTGGGCAATGGTATTGGGACCAAGGTTCCTGGGCCTTGATGCCAGGGCCCTGAGGGACACTGCTCCCTTCTTAGAACTGATCTTCTCCACACGCCTCCCCCGCAACCCTGGCAGTCACTATATGTACACAGATCCTCCCCACCCACCCCAAGCACTTCTAGGACAGTCCTGAAGGGGTGCAAGAGGTGTAGGAGTGCTTGGAATTGTGGGGAGAGCACAGCCCACCAACCTACAGGGTCAGGCTGTTGCTGGAACTCCCCTTGGAGCTGAGCTATTTCACCTTGCTATTGGATAAAATAGATAGGGAGCAATGGGGAAGTTTCTGTTCCATTTGGAGTAAGGATGAAGCTATGACACAGGATCCCCGATCTTCTCCTCTGGGCCTACACCCAGGCTATTCCATTTTCTGAAAGAGTATCTTAACCAATTGGCTATCAAGTTAAATCACAGGAGAGCCCTCCTTTCTCCCATAACACCTGCTTTTTGCCAGGCTAAAATTTCAGGACTCATACTCATGTGTGAGGTGTGTAGATGAACCTGAAAACATGCCTACATAGAGGGCATATTTACACATTCATTAATGCACAATAGTTACTGCACATTTAGTTTAGTACTTACTTAATGAAGTAGCACTGGCATTTTTTTTGTAACACTTAGTGTGCAGTACCTTGATAACACTGTGTAGTAGTGTATTAGTATGGTTTTTGATCAGCATGATACTGTGCAGTGTTATTAGACTATTGCACAGTATGCGTCCCATGCAGACATGCATAGTGTATAGCCTTATGAGCCTACTGAGTAGCCAGACAGATGATTTTGAGTCCACATTGCACTTGGAATAGGTCCACTGTGTATACATATCAGTGGTGTAACTATGGCAGAGTGACCAGGGTAGATGCCCTGGGAATGAACCTGAGGGGGGCAGAAAAAGATGGCTGCTATGGCAGTGGCACAGTCACAATCACAACTGGGCAATGCAGCAGCAACTAGAAGATGCCCTTATTGTGGATGTTGCCTTGGTCATTACACCTCTGGTACATAACTAAGATTACAGTTATGTAGCTGAGAACTGTAAGGGGAAGAGAGTGGGGTGGGTGGGGAAAGCCCCAGGAAATTTGAACAAGAAGTACTCACCACAGATGCAAAGGAAGCCTGACCAGAACAGGGAGCATGCTGCCACATTTCTGCAACCTGTGGTCCCTGTAGGTTGACAGAAGGAGCATAAGAACAGGTATTTCTGGCCCTGGAGTGCGGCAGCTGAGAGAAGACAACAGCTGGCAGGAGTGTAAGATGTTGCAGATCTTCCCTACCAACAGTATCCCACAGACCGCTGTGGGGAAAGCAAGTGGGATCATGAGGCAAGGTGATTGGGGGGGCCACTGACACAGCCTGGGACATGCTGCATCAGAGAATCACTCTAAGATAGCTGGGAGGAGACAGAAATGGTGGAGACAGAAGCTGGGGCTCTGAGTCTTAAAGGCACATCACCCTTTCTGAAAACCTCAGTTTTTTTCTTGCTTTTTTCCCCTGTTTATGGGGTTGGGGTCCCTCACTCAAGGTACCGGGAAGCCACAAGAGGGAAAGATCCTCTCCTCCTGAAAGCAAGCTGATATGGACCCTGAAGAGCGAGGGCAGGGTAGACACCTCCAGAAAAATAGATTTTGAGTTGACTGACCTCAACCTAGGAAGGAATTGATCCTGTCTGATTGCCTCAGGAGTATTGGAAAGATTGAACGGTAAGGTGACTGGCCCAGGAACTGGATGGAATTGATTTTCATGGTTTTTGGTTTTTGTTTTTTGCATTAATTAATAGACTTTGGTGTGGATGATTTAATTTGATTAACCCAGGAATCTGGGATGAATTGATTCTACTAGCTTGTCTCATGGACCCCTAATAACCTAACGGATTCTGAAGAGGCTTAGTAATCGATGCATCTGGGAGTCTACAAGGAATTGGTTTAGGAATGAACTCAGAAATCCTAAATGAAGAGGCCTAGCTCCTAAATGTTATTAGTGTGAACTAAGAGTACTAGCCAGCAGCATCTCTAGCCAATATGAGATCCAGACCCTGGTGTGTGCCATTTTGGATGTGATTAGAGTGGGGTGTAACGGGAAGAGAAGCCCCACAAAGAGAGCTTATCAGGGGAACCTAGCAGAAATCAACATTCAGCTTCTCTCCAATTCACAAGGTTTCAAACAAAGAAACCCATACATCAAGTCATGGTGAGCAAGTGAAGGACATCAGTTTGGAAGTGGCAAGATCATCCAGTTTTTCCCCACAGCTCACTTCAGTAAAGTGTCTTGTAAGTGGAGACCACATCTTATATCACCAGCTGCTGAAAGACACCTAGAGTAAAATAGGATTTTATCCTACATTTCTACAAAATTTTATTTACTTTATTTTTACCTAGATTGTCTTACTACCAAAAAAAAAAAACCACCAAAAAAACCCAAAACAGTCATAAGTTAAAGTGACTCTCTGGTTTCACTATATTGTCTTCCTTAAAGTCTCAGGTAAGCGGGAATTAGAAGTGCATAATTCTACCTAAAAATTGCCTCTAGTGTTGTGAAGAGAAAGCTTTTATGCTAGTGTTAAAGGTAAGGGTTTCCTTCTACAGAATTTTCCAAAATATATTTCTGTTAATTTACTATAAAACTTATACTTTCAATCTTTGCATATTTTCTCAGCTTGATTTGATCATTTTTCTTCTTATAAAGTAGATCTCATGAGTGTTCACAATTGATTTTTATTTTTTGTACTTCCTCATTTTAACACTGTTTATTATTTTCCAGCAGCATTCTCCCTTAGGTAAAACACATCTCTGAAACATCAAGACTACTGAGCTGTTAGTTCAGTTTTTCACATTTTAGATGCTTTCTTCTATCTATAAAATATTGTCAAACTGTGAATTACCTTGAAGCTCAAAGATGTTCTCACTAGATTTTTATGGAGTAAAAACCTGCTATCCCAAGAGATCTAGAACTAGAAATATGTTCTGAAACACCCCACATAGAAATATGACATTAATATACTAGTATCTGTATTAATATTTTAATATTTTGCCTCAAAGTCTGTTCCCTGAACTATAAAAACTGAAATAATGTTCACATACCCACATATAGGCAACACCCTAGTATTCCTTTCATGAGGTCTCTCAGGATTATAACATAGCTGCAGTTAACAGAACTGAAATCTCTATGGGTACATACAAACAATACATTTCAGCCAGTATAATTCCAGTTCCACTGGATGAAATGCTTTGTTTACAAGTGTTCGTGCCATTTCAACCATTTTTCATAGATTTCATAGACATTAGGGCTGAAAGAGACCTCAGGAGATCATCAAGTCCAGTCCCCTGCCCCAAAGGCAGGAAGTCAGCTGGGGTCAAAGAATGCCAGTAAAATAAGTGTCCAAACACTTAAAGGAGTCCAGAATAGGTGCTTGCACCACCTCTTGAGGGAGCCGATTCCAGGCCTTGGGGGCTCAGACAGTAGTTTCATAGGTTCATAGATTCTAGGGTCGGAAGGGACATGAGCAGATCATCTAGTCCGACCCCCTGCCATGGCAGGAAAGAGTACTGGGGTCAAACGACCCCAGCAAGGTGTTCATCTAACCTCCTCTTTAAAACCCCCAGGGTACGAGCCTACACCACTTCTCCTGGAAATTGGTTCCAGATCCTAGCTGCCCTGACCGTGAAGTAGCGCCTCCTGATATCTAGCCTAAATCTACCCTCTGCCAATTTGTGACCATTATTCCTGGTCATTCCTGGCAGTGCTTAGGGGAACAGGGACCAATGCCTGCTGATCCCCCCTGACTAGTTTATAACAGGCCACTAGATCCCCCCTCAGCCTTCTCTTGTGGAGGCTGAACCGGTTCATGTCCCTTAGCCTCTCCTCATAGGGCCTGCCCTGCTGCCCCCTGATCATGTGAGTGGCCCTCCTCTGGACCCTCTCCATGCTGTCCACATCCCTCTTGAAGTGCGGCTCCCAGAACTGGACGCCATACTCTAACTGTGGCCTGAACAGTGCCACATAGAGGGTGAGGATCACCTCTTTGGACCTGCTTGAGATGCATCTGTGGATGCATGACAAGGTGCGGTTGGCCTTTCTGACTGCCTCCCCACACTGCTGGCCCATGTTCATCTTGGAGTCAATGATGACTCCAAGATCCTTTTCCGCCTCTGTGCTGACAAGAGGGGAGTTCCCCAACCTGTAGGTATGGTGCCGGTTATTCCTCCCCAGGTGCATCACTTTGCACTTGTCAGTGTTGAATCCCATCCTATTCTCATCCGCCCGCCCTTGTAACCTGTCTAGGTCCGATTGTAGCCTGCTGCTTCCTCCTAGTGTGCCCACATCCCCCCACATCTTGGGGTCATCAGCAAATTTGAACAGGGTGCTTTTTACCCCCTCGTCCAAGTCACTGATGAAGATGTTGAACAGCGCGGGCCCGAGGACCGAGCCCTGTGGAACCCCACTGCCCACGTCCTTCCAGGTTGAGAAAGACCCATCCACTACCACCCTCTGGGTGCGGCCCTCCAGCCAGTTGGCGACCCATTTGACTGTGTGGGTGTCTACACCACAGCCCCCCCATTTCTTAATGAGAACGGGGTGAGAGACAGTGTAGAAAGCCTTCCAGAAGTCCAGGAAGACTATATCCGCTGCTACCCCTGCATCTAATGATTTGGTGATCTGATCGTAAAAGGCCACCAGGTTGGTCTGGCAGGATCTGCCACTGATGAACCCATGTTGGTTGCCCCTAAGCATGCAATCCCCTGCTGGCCCCTCGTGGATGTGTGCCAGAATAATTTTATCAAACAGTTTGCCTAGGATCGAGGTAAGGCTAACTGGCCTATAGTTTCCCGGGTCCTCCTTCTTCCCCTTTTTGGAGATGGGAACCACATTGGCCCTCTTCCAGTCCTCCAGCACCACACCAGAGCACCACGAGTGCTCGTAAAGCTGTGCCGGGGTCCTGCAATGACCTCGGCCAATTCCTTTAGAACTCTAGGGTGGAGATCATCTGGGCCGGCTGACTTGAATACATCCAGTCCCTCCAGAAGTTCCCTAACTAATTCCTCACTAACCCTTGGCCCAGGTGTGCCTTCCCTGGGGCCCGAGGGGGGCCCAGCAGGGAGGTAACTGTTCTGGTCCCTACTCAGGAAGACGGAGGCAAAGAAATCATTAAACATGTTAGCTTTGTCATCTGGTGTGACGACCAAATTTCCCAATGCATCCTGCAGGGGCCCCACATTACCTGGAACCTTCTTTTTGCCCCCTATGTATTTAAAGAAGGACTTCTTGTTGTCCTTATCCAGGAAGCTAGTCCTAATTCCATCTCTGCCTTGGCCTTCCTGACTGCCCCCCTACATCCCTGAGCAACTGCAGTATAGTCATCCCTGGTGATGTCCCCTTCTTTCCATTGAGTATACGCCTCCCTTTTAGCAAGGAGACATTCCCGGATGCTTTTGGTGAGCCATGGAGACTTGTGCGCCCTCCTGCTCCCTTTGATCCTCATTGGGAATACCTTCCTTTGGGCTTGGAGGATCGTCTCCTTAAGGAACAACCACTCTCCTTGGACACCTGGCTCCCCTCCCCTCTGGGACCTCAGCACTTTCCCAACTATCCTTCTTAGCTCATTGAAGTTTGCCCTCCTGAAATCTAGGGCTCCTGCTTTACTGCAGGCCTTTGCCACCTTGCGCTGGATGGTAAATTCCAGCAGGCGATGATCGTTGTCCCCCAGGTGGTCGAGCACCCGCAGCCCCCTCACCAGGTCATCACTTGTGGCCAGCACTAGGTCCAACAAGGTGTCTCCCCTGGTGGGACTGTGCACCTCCTGGGTTAGATGGAGTAAACAAGTATTTTCTTATGTCCAGCCTAAAATGGTTTTGGAGGAGTTTGTGATCATTGGTCCTTGTCATTCCTTGGGGTGCTCTGGTGAACAGACATTCCCCCAGATCCTGATGCATACCCCTGATGTACTTATAGGCTGCTACCAGGTCACCCCTGAGCCTGTGCTTTTCCTGGCTGAAGAGTCCTATGGTTTTCAGCCTCTCTTCATAAGGCCTATTCTCCTACCATCTGAACATGCATGTGGCTCTCCTTGGGGCTATCTCAAGCTCATCCACATCCTTCCTGAACTCCATCCCTCCAGCTGCCATACTGTGGTGGCTTCACACCCCACACCCTTCACCTCCTCATAAATATGGCTTGCTTCTGCCCCTACCCTCAATTGCATGGACCTTACTTGGATCACCAGGCTATGTTCATGTGTGTGGGGGGGGGTGAGGGGGGGTTCTGGATGGAGTGGGATGGTAAGATCCCAGTGTAGTGGGATCCCACAGATTGAGGGCAGGAAGGGGTAGGGTCTGGATCAACCTCCAAGCCAGGGGGATCTTTTCCCCACCAGGAACTGACACCACCCCCTGCCTCCACATAGTTATGGCTGTCCAGAATAGAGATCTCCAGCCCCCATTTCTGGAGATCCCTGCCCCCTCCATTCCCAATCCTGGCCTTCCCCCTTCCCCTACATGCTCTGCTCCCTTCCCTCCTCTACTCTAAAAGGATCCTGCTCCCACTGGGATCTTACCATGCCCCTTCAGCCCCTATCCCCCCCTCTCACCACTCCTTCATCCCATTCTCACCCCTCCCACACACACACAGGCCTTATCTGGACCACCAAATTGTATCTGTGTAGGGGGCAGGGATGGGGCCTCAGGTCCTAGTGAAAATGGATCCACACAGTTTTTTGGACAGCAGGGTGTGGAGTCTGGATTCTGCCTCATTTCTGCAGCCCCAAGCTCTGGGGATCCCAACCCTACAGGGACTGGGAAATCAGGACCCATCCCCCTGACAGGGACACTACATGCATCCATCCCCCATAGAGAAAGGACACCCTGGACTGACTCCCACCCCCCTGCTTGGACATTGACCTGTTCACACTGACCCCCTGTTCCCATATATCTAGACACATCCATAATGATCCTACCTGAAGAGCAAAGATCTATAATGGATCTGACAGCTGATGCCACAGAGTAAGGAGTGGATTTCTGGAGGGGAAGCCAACAGGCTTGAGAGAAAGCAGACGACTTCTTGGTCTGCAGTCAGACATCCTGATAGCTGAAGCTTGGAGGAGGTGTTTTGGGGAGGAGGATGTGTGGTGTCATGGGTACCATTCCGTTACCCCTGACCTGTGTCCTGGGCCTCTCTCATTTGTCTCCAGGCAAACAGAAGAAACTGTAAATCATGCTGGTATGTTTCCTGTAAGTCTCTCTGGTGAAGTGCTTTTACATCCCAGAGCATGCAAAAAAGGCCTTTGCACTTATGTCCAGGGTAAGTGGTTTGAAAATCAGCCAGTTGAACTTCAACTGGTTGATATGAACTTTTATACACATGCTATGACAGTTCTCAGTCTCTGACCATAGCATTGTATAAGAGACCATTTTATCAGCTATTACAGCAGTGGTTCTCAACCTATTTAACATGGTGGGCCACACTTGCAGCTCTTTGTGTTATGTAGGCTGCACCCACACAACTGACTTCCTGTGCATCCATTTAGCAGGATATCACATGGGCCATAGCAGTTTGCTGATTGGGTTGCATGCAGTCCGCAGGCTGTGGGTTGAGAACCATTATTATAGAGGATAACAACCATTATTAAACACTGCATGTATCTACGTATGCATTTGATCCAGTATCAGTTTATTCACAAGTAAACTACCCAGTAAGTGCTCCTGGGCAGGTGTCTGCATATGCAGGGAAGTGGGAGCAGATTTGCTGCTAATGGGCATGTGTAGATGAAACAGAGGCCCCTAAATTGAAGTGCTGGGTTTTAAAAAACACTGTTTCAATTTAGGGCTGATTAAACCCACATATTGTGCATACACCCCACTGGCTTACCTGCCTCTCTGGCAGGGAGGGGAGGGCAAGCTGCTGGCAGGCGGAGCAGTCCCTGGGTGCTGGGGGGTGGGGGAGATGGTGCTTCCCTCTGCAACAGCGGTACCCCCCCCAAAGGCAGCACCTGCCTAGAGGCACTTGACTTAGGCAATCCTGGGGGGCACCACAGCCACAGAGGGAAGCACTGGGCCCCTGCACAGCTCAGGCAGGCAGGTTCCAGGGAAAAAAGAAAAAAAAAATCAGGCTCTCTGCTTTTCTTGGGCAGAGCCTACTTTTCCGGGCTACTTCCAGGCTGCCTGCAGGGCTTTCTGCAGAGCCGTGGAGCTGCACAGAGCCCAGTGCTTTGCTCCATGGCTGAAGGGGTAGCAAACTAAAACATCTCAAAGGAGTTTCAGTTTTCTGTGCCCCAAGTCACTTAAGTCACATTATGCTGCCCAATTTCCTACATCTGGAATTAATGAGTAATATGTCACCAAGGCATGCCAACAGTGACACCATTCAAGCTGTGCAAACCATTTAGCCCATTTTAAAGTGTCGTGCACATACACCTCTTGTTTCATTTACACACAGCAGATGGCAGCAAACTGCTCCTGTGTCCTGGGGCCCTGCTTTTTGCCTCTGAAAAATAAAAATTGACTCTACTACATTAGTCCTCTCATTCTTTTGTTTCCAGTTCTTTACTTGCAAATCTATGTTTAAGAAGCTGCATTCCATTCTGGTAAGGGTGGAGGCAGGAGAAGAGGTGTGGGGAAGAAAACCTAGGTCTTGCACTCAGATGGAATAGGACAGTGGAGCTGCTTCCAAATAATTCAGATCCAATTGGGGCCCACTGAACTATATGGGAGCCCCAAACTGTGTAGGAGCTCAGCTGGAATCAACCCCTTTCTACAAGGCTCCCCAAGGCTCTAGCCATTTCAAGAAGGATTGTATGATTCTAAGTCTGTGCACAGGAAACATAGCATTGCCTTAGATTGTGCGTTATTACCAATCTTTCTAAATCTGGTAGGGGGTAATGACACTCCCACATATCCTATCCAACAAAGGACCCCTCAATCATTTTATCCAGCCCATTCAGTAGAAAACTGCTGAGCAGCAGATGTTACCACAAAAGTTCCCTTTATGCACACATCTTGGCAGAAATTTTCTCCCCCTCATAGATTATTTGTCACTCCTGATATGGAAGAGCTGAGCCAATATCAAACACAAAGCAAGGGCACACCAAGGATTAAAGTAGTATAAATGTTTGATCATTATGGTGCTAGCTTTTAAATCACTAATATCAATTAATATTGGTAGAAAATTTTATTTGTGAGGGATCCTAGTATCAAATGATTTGGGTCGCCTACACTATGAGAAAAGCAAGGGAAAGAGATTGACTTTGCAATATTTTGGTGATGGGACATGTCTTAACACTCACAAAACAAAGGCATAAAAAGGAAATGTACAACACAAATATCACAGCTGCAATAATTCTAATAACAACTTAAAATAGCACTTACGAATCTAAGAACAGTAGAGGATCTACTGACTGGATTCTGTCTTTCAAACAGTATTTCCATACAAAGCAGAGATATTCATAGTTTCATAGTAGCTAGGGTCAGGAGAGACCTGAACAGATCATCTATCCTGACCCTCTGCCACAGGCAGGAATGAATGCTGGGTTCACAAGACCCCAGACAGGTGACCATCCAACCTTCTCTTGAATTTGCCTAAGGTAGGAGTGAGGACTACTTCCCTGGGATGTTGGTTCCAGACATTGGCCACCCTAACTGTAAAATATTGCCTTCTGATCTCTAACCTAAGTCTATTCTCCATCAGCTTATTATCATTGCTCTTTGTCACCCAAGCTGGTGCTGGGGAGAAAAGGGCTCTACCTATTTGCTGTTGATCTCCCGTGATGAATTTGTAGGCAGCTGCCAGGTCCCCCCTCAGCCTCCTCTTGCTGAGGCTGAACAGGTTCAGGTCCCTCAGTCTCTCCTCAGGGCCTGTCCTGCTGCCCTCTCACCAAGTGGGTGGACCTCCTATGAACCCTCTCCAGGCTGGCCACATCCTTTTTAAAGTGTGGCGCCCTGTACTTGACGCAGTACTCCAACCACCTGGATATTAACTGCCACCTGATGGTTCCGAACACCCTCACAGCCCCCCCCCTTCAGCCCTCCAACCCGCTACTTACCTGGAATGAGGCTCGGGTTGAGGTCCCTGCAGCCTGCATTGCTGTTTGCCCTGCATGGGCAGGCAGTATGCTTCAGCACCAGGGCAAGGGGCAGCCATAGAGATGCTGTAGTTGGCTACGAGAGCATCTCTGTGGAGGACCCAAGCTACTGGTTGCCTTGGGGCACAGCCCTGGACTATACAATACCCCACTCCCCACCCCCCCGTGTTTTATTTTGGTGCCTGGTACCAAATTTTAAGCCCATGCTGCAAATATCAGGTGTGGGGATTTTTTTTTTTTGTTCCCAGTGTGTTTCTTGCCACATCTCAAACTGCTTTGAGAAATGGCAAGAGGAACATGCAGGCTTATCTGGATGCATCCAAAAAGCCTATTATTACTATAGATATTTGTAGCTGGAATATCAACCCAAAGCAAAAGCAGCTAAATGTAAGAATTGACAGCTGCCCTTGAATGTGTATGAGTTAATTTACATATTTAGGAGAAATTGAATTAAATAAATATTATTTTACACACACTTATTTCCATATTTGGTTCCTCCTCTGCCTTGTCATGCTCCAGCAGTCAATCTATCTTCCTCAGATAAAACAGATCCTGGAGATCACTTTGACATAGAGTCAAACTTAAAACCACAGTTATGTTATAAAACTTCATAGACAAACTGATATCACTGATATCAGAGGGATAAGCTATCTGAGGTAAGAGATTATGTAGTTTTTATTTAGAAAACTGGAGCTCCAAAATGTAATGTTTCTAGCTCTGCTTAAGAAAGCTAAATTGCTGAATTGTATGTATGAAAGGGATAGGGGATGAGGGTAGCGAGTACTGGGAATTGTTCTGAAAAAGTAAAAGTGGAAATATTTGAAAATATCAGTAGCCATGTATTATGGACTAAGGGATAGATCCAAAAATGTATTTTAAGTCAATGTAAGTTGGGCAACTAAATATGTTCTTTGGATCTTTCCCAATCTCCTTCCCCACAGATCCCTCACCAGGTCATTGCCTGTGGCAAGGACCAAGTCCAGCAAGGCATTTACTTTGGTGAGATTATGTGCCTCCTGGATTAGGTGGATGTTCTGTATGCAGGCTAAAAGCCTACATGAGCGTTCAGACCTGGCTGACTGATTCTCCCAGCAGATGTCTGGGTAGTTAAGGTCACTCATGTCAACAACATCCTTTGTCCTTACAGCCTCTGTGAGCTGACCTGAAACTTCCAGGTCCAGCTCACCCCCTGGTGAGGCAGTCTGCAGTAGATGCCCACTTTCAAGTCCCTTTCCCCACAACCCCCTTGCATTCTAACCCAGAGCACCTCAGTTTGCCCCACTTCTGAACCCATCCTGATCATGGAAGACATGTACTGATCATTAACATAGAGTTAACACCCCACCCTTTTCTCCCTACTCTATCCCATCTATACAACCTATAGCCCTCAGTGTCTACTGCCCAGTCATGGGTAGAATCCTGGCAGGTTTCTGTAAGCCCCACCAGGCCTGGGTTTTTGCTAGCCAGCAGGAGAGCGAGTTCCTCCTGATTATTCCCCATACTTTAGCATTTGTGTACAGGCAATTGAGACCTTTTATGGGTGTCCATGCTGCCCTCTTGTTCCCAAGCTTGCCCGAGCCCTTGTCACTTAGCTGGGTTATTCCTGCTCACATCACCTGGCTTGACATTGAAGTGTCCTCCTGTACCTCTGCATCCCCATCTCCTGACAAACCTAGTCTAAAGCTCACCATACAAGATCAGACAACCTGGAAGACAAAAAACCTTTTGGGGAGAGATGTAGCCCATCCTGCCCTAGCATGTTTCCTGTGTGGAAGTGCGTGTTGTGGTTGAAGCATCTGAAACCTGCCCGGTCTGAAACACCAGGTCTGAAGCCAGTGGTTGACCTCTCTGATGCAGGCTTCATGGTGCTGTCCATGTCTGCTCACCAGAAGAACAGATGCGAAAACCACCCATGCTACCGTCTCCCTAAGCTTGTCCCCCAGAGCCTTGTAGTCTCCTATGACATGGTCAGAAATACTCCTGGTCACATCAGTAGTGCCCACATGGATGAGGACCAAGGGGTAGTGATCAGAGGGCCAGTTGAGGTGCAGGATCATCACCATGATGTCCCAAATCCAAGCTCTGGGCAGGCAGCAAACCTCACATGCCATGGGATCCTGGAGACATGGGTCCCTCCATTCCTCTCAGGAGGGAGTTGCCCATGAGGAGTCAGTGTCTCTTCCTCTGGGTGTTCCAGCATCACCCAGTCTGCATCAGGAATGGAATGGCATTGGCTTCTCTGGAGTCATCCTCACCTGCCTCCTCCTCCAATGCTATGAAGGTCTTGTACCTGTTCCCCAGTTGTATTGGGGGAACCGACGCTGTGGCAGCATGAATAACTCTAGCCTTGGTGGTAACTGTCTGCCATGCATTGGATCCCTTCTGGGGTGCCTTTCCACTAGGTACTTGACATTGCAGAGAATGGAAATACCCATCAATTTCATGCCCAGCAGCCCTGATTCCCTCCACCTGCTGACCTCTTCCTGGAGTTCCCTCACATGCCCCTCCTGGGCCCAAAGGTGGGCACATTTGGGACAGGTGAGGGAACTACAGTGGGAAGGGGTCTGTGGGTGACAGATAGACCCCCAAGTAGAGCATTGACCACACGCTCCAGCAGATACTGCAGAGCATGGATGGGAGTGATCCCACCTGCCACCTGTCACCCACTGCCAGCCCAAAACTCTTGACCCACTTGACTTGGGCAGAGGAGGCAGCTGAGTACAATGCCTGGCAGGCCTCCACCTGTGCCAGGTCACCTGAGTCCTGGACCATGAGGAGTATATCATCATCATACCCTGACAGGACCAGCCACACTGCCAGCTCCTGGAGCATTAAATCTGCCACCCACCTCCTCAGGAGAATGAGGAAGGGCTCCAGGGCCAAGGTGTATATCTGGTCTGATAGTGGGCAGACTTGATGCACCCCACTCCTGAATGGGATGGGCTCCATCAGGGTCCAGTTACACTTGGCCAAACAGTCTGCAGAGGTATACAGCACCTGGAGAGCCTGCACAAAGTGGTACCCAAAGCCAAAGGCCCAAAGCATGCCTGTGAGGTACCCATTATCCACTCTGTCAAATGCCTTCTCCTGGTCCAGGGATAGGAGAATAAAAGACAGACTGTCACAGTATGCTAGCTCCAGGAGGTCCCAAACCAAGTAAAGGTGTTGAATATGGAATGTCCCAGCACTGTGTATGTCTGGTTGGTCTGGATCATGTCCATCAGCATGGATCACAGGCACATGAGTTGGCCTTTCCTTCCACCTTGTAGTCCATGCAAAGGAGGGACACAGGATGCCACTTCCTCAGGTCATGGGGATCCCCCTTCAGCAGCAGGGTAAGCATGGCCCTCTGGCATGACAGGGGGAGTTCCCCACTTCCCTTGGATTTGGCCCAGACCATGGCAAACTCCATGCTGAGGACATCACAGAATGCCCAATAGAACTCCATGGTCAGCCTGTTAATGCCCTGCACCTGGTTGCCAGGCGTCAGGTGGAGGGCGGCCAAAAAAATCAGACAGAGTAAAAGAATCTTCCAGCCAATCCCGGGCACCCATGCTGACCTGTGGGACTCCGTTCCACAGGGTCTGACAGGCCTCGGCATCAGTCAGATACAGGGAGAAGAGCTCTTCACAGAAGGCCCATGCCCACTGGTGCATCTCACCTGGATCCATGGGTAGGTGACCATCCACCAGATGTACTTCTTGGCCCTCCACCCCCTCTCCAGGACTTAGAAGAAGTGGGAACCATTGTTCATCTCCTGAAGGAGCTGGATACACAAGCAGACAAACACACCGCGGGCGCAGTGGTTGTCCAGAGCACGAAACTCTTCCCACCTCTCCCAACACTCTCTGCAGAGGGATGGGTTGGTTGGATCAATGGCCAGGCACCTCTTCAGCTCCAGCACTTCCCACTCAAGCCACTTCCTGACTCTTTCCCTCTGCCAGGCACGTCTCCAAGGGTAGCTGCAGCAAAAAAGCTGGATGCACACCTTCCCCACATCCCACCATCTTTGAGCTGAGGGGAAAGCTGCCCGTTGCTCTTTCTAGGCCATCCAGAACTCCCAGGCTTCCCTGAAGCCCACATCCTCCAGAAGACTGGCCTTGAAATGCCAGTAGGCCAACCCCAGATGTCCAGACAAGGTGGTGATCACTGAAAGGGGTCGACCATATGCCAGAAGAGTGGGTCTGGGTAAAGTGCAGGAAAGAGATATAACCCTAGTCTAACCAGGAGTGGCATGCCTGCTCCTCCCCCACCCTCACAAGGTGAAGGCATGGGGTTAGGTAGGGTGACAGATATGCCAGACATCCACCAGGGAGTAGCCCATCAGGATCTCCCTGAGGACACCTGTGGTGTCCTGATTCAGCTCCCTCCCTAACCAGTCCCGCACATCTAGGGGAACATTAAAGTCCTCACCAAGAACCAGTCATTTGCAAGGGTTGAGTGTGCCTATGTAAATGGGTGCCTGGTGGAAAATATCCACTAACTCTGATCCTTCGCAAGGGTGTACATGTTCAGAAGATTCAGGACCTGAACTTGGACCCAGAGGTCCAGCAGGCAGCCTGACACCATGTCAATGTTCTGGAAAACCTTTGGCTGCAGGCCTGAGGAGAATATGGTGGCCACCCTGGGAGTGGGGTATCAGGCACATCTGGGGAGACCTCCAGAGGCTGGTGTGGTGGTCTTGGAAGTGGGGGAGGAGTTCACCAAATCAGAGGGCTCCAGCTGCACCCAGGCCTTTCTCTTCCCTTTGTGCCTGGAAGGGATCTGCACCCACTCAGCCATGGGATGGTCCTCAGGTGGACAGGTGCCAGTAGAAGAAGGTGAGGCTTGGGATGGTGGAATAGCATGACTAAGGGAAGGGAGGCTCTGTTTCCTCTCTCCCCTTGGTTGCTGCTGCCCTCCCCTGGACTCCACCAAAATTGGTTTGGGAGTGGAGTCCCCTGAGGTCACAGATGGGATGGATGATGTGGCTGGGGTGCCAAGGAGCCTGAGGAGGGAGGGGTACCAGTGGCAGGGGCACCCCTCTTACCAGTAGGACCTGTGGATGCCCTCTCTTTCTGTCCCATGGCCCTCAAGTGCCCTGGGGCACAGCACCAGAAGTGTTACAAGTCCCCCAGTGCCTAGAAAACTGCCACCAGGGCCCACTGAAAAGGAATCATGAGGCACCCCTCAGTTTCTAGCCATGTTTCCGCCACCAGCTAGATCATAACCTGGCAACATAAAGAGCACACGTGGTGGAGGCCAAGGCCTCAGCATCCTAGCAAGAGGGACACCACCGGAGAGGTAATTCTCCCCAGAGTTTCAAGCTGAGGGAGAAGGGCCCAATTAGGGATATAGGGAAAGATGAAGCTAAGGACCACCCTGGTCCCCAGATCTTCTAGATACTCAAGGGGGACATACTTGCCCTCCACCAGGAGCCCCCCTCCATCACCTTTTGTGCAGCAGCCTCCAGGGCAAGGCAAAAGACCCCCTTGCCATGAAAGCAGGAGACCACCATGATCTAGGGGCCCCCTCACTACCTGAGCCAGGACCTATACCCGGGTCACAAAGTGCAGGGTCTCCCACTTGGGTATTTGGCACTTCACCCCATGCCTGAAGATGAGTGTGGAAAAGGGGACACCACAACCTGAGCTGGAAGGGTCAGCAGTGGAAGGTCCAGGCCCCATGGCTTCAGGTCATCCCACAGCTACCTATGCATAGCTATGGTTCCCCCACTGGGGGGGCTGCATTGGTGGGGCAGGGGCTAGGGACATGGACAGGATGAGTGGGTGTGCTGGCTCGTGTAGCGCACTTGGTCCTCTCAGATGCCAGTGGTCTAGGCTTGGGGGGGTGGGGCCCTTGCCCTTCCCACCCCCACTGTGGAGGAAGCTAAAGAGGAGCCCTTCCCACTGCCCTTACCCTTGGTCCTGATGGTGTGTGAAGGGGCTTAGGCACCCCATTCAGGGAGGGCGCAAGCTGCTTAGGGGAGACCACCTGGCCTTATTGGCTTCCTGCTGGAGCCCTGTCTGCTCCTGCAGTGGAGGTTTCAGGCTACTCTGCCTCGGGGGGGGGGACTGCAAGAGCATGTATCCCCTTGAGAGCTCAGCTGGGATCTGCCCCCATAGTGGGGCCTGTGGGAAGCTCTGTGGGGGCATCTGCTCCCCCAGAAGGTTCCTGCCTTGCTATTGCTTCACATAAGGGAGGGGAAAACAATAAATAAAACCAGAATATATTGTGGAGATAGTGAATCTAATAGAAGCAAGCTGGGGCTGTGGGCAAAATGGGGGTGGAAAGGGGCCTGAAGCTTACTGAGCTACAGCCCCACAAGAAAATAAATGGGAGGGCTATGCTTGAGAATTTCAGGAAGGGCAAAAGACACACACAAGGGCTAGGAAGACTCAACCTGGCTTATTCAGCCACACAACAAAACACTAAGGCAGTAGGAGTGGACCACAGGAATTACCACACAAAGGCAAAAAACACACAGGGAAGGCTGCTGAGGCAGATGTAAGAGATGGCTGGAGTGGTAGAGGAGATTTATTGAAGATTAATCCAGGAGCCCCTCAGGCCTCCATCCATGTACTTAGCAGCAGAGCAATAGGCAGGAAAACAAAGCAGGATCAAATTCAGTGAGGCAGCTGTGGGGGAAGGCAGGAGCCATCAGTCAATTAGGGAGTAATCCAGTGCAGGTGTGGTATTGAGTGATGCAAGAAATGCAGAAGGGGGCAGCAGAAGAACAGATGGCAGGGTAGCAGCAAAAGCAGAGGTCATGGTAGCAGCAGCCATCTAGTACAGCCACTCAGGGTGTGCTTCAGGTGAAAATGGAGGAAAAGGTGGGTGGTGACCTGCCAAGGCAGCTGGGTCAGGCAAGGCACTTTTAGGCTCCAGTAGTGATGGTCACGAAGGGATCCACAGTCAGTGCAGGCTTCTTCCCCGGGCTGTCACCAACCATGGCTTGGTGGCAGGCTGGGCAGCAGGCTGGAACAGGAGTGCAGAAGCTGGGGTGCAGTGCTGGAGTACAGTGCAGAGTGATACCCCCCCCCGAGGGGGGCGTGGTTTGTGGCATGCAACAGAAGAGACTCCCCACATTGTGGGGGGCAGCAACAGCAGCAGGATCAGCAACCCAAGGCAGGAAGGGGTGTGGCCAACTTACCCCCAAAAACTCTGAGAATAAGCCAGCAGCTAGCAGTAGCCAGAGACAGAAAGGGATCTGGCCATCTTCTCCCCAGATGCTCCTGAGACAAAGCTTGCAGCAACAGCAACAGCCTGGGGCAGGAGGGGACATGGCCAAGTTCCTCCTAGAGGCTTCTCCCCCCAGAAGGTCCTGAGGGCAGTAGCTCTGAACTGCTTGCTGGAGCAGGTTTTTATACTCCTGGGGTCAGCAGGTGCTACCCCCAGGCTCTAGCTCCCCCTGGCTGCAAATCCGAGAGGAGCTGGGTAGGGTTATTTTGCCCCAAGTGGCACAACTTGCCTCATACCACGGTGCATGTTCAGGAATGTGCGCTGAGGCAAAAATCCCCAGCTCAAATTTACACCACTCTTATTTGAGCTGCTGTAAGAGCACGTGCCTGCATGTGTGAACACATCCATTGTGTCTGTCCGGAGCATTATGATCAGTTGTCTCAGCAGCCAATCACAATACCTACTGAAACAACCAGAATGCTCTGGACAGACAGAATAAGCATGTTATTACCATAGGTCCTGAGTCATTTCAATCACACCTGCAGGCAAGTCAGAGCTAGAATGAAAGCACCAGGGCCTTCCACCAAGGAGTGGGCAAGCTCCACTGAAGGAAAAAAGCAAAAAAGGGGTGATGGGCCCAATCTCTTTCTCTCTCTTTCTATATATATATAACTTCCTTATTTGAGAGTGGTACAGCAAACACTGAAGATCCTTAATTTCACAAATGTAAGTGTCCATGTACAATTTGATGATCACATGCACTAAGCGTGTTTTTCAGTATTTAGATCTACCTTGTTCTTTTAAAATAGGAGGCAAATTGCCCTTGCAAACTGAGAAATGCATGGGCAATTTAAAATATTCTCAGGGGAAATGTTGCCCTGACCTCCAGTTGCACTGTGCAGAGATAAGGTGTTTACTTCTCACTGTTTCAATCTTCTTTTCAACTCAGCTCAATTGAGAGAAAACTATTGACAGAAATACTGGAAAAAGTTAATAGGAGACTGGAAGCTATATTGCAATATTCCTGTACATTCCTACAGATGACATTTTAATCATTATTTTTAATCTCACTGAAATGGAATTGTCAGGGCCAATAAGAGCACAGGGATAGTAGGTAGATACTGATTCATAATGTCACCGGTATCCCCAGTTATATAATGTCCGATGCTCTGTTTTGGGGTTTTGCAAAATCACTGTTTAGCTGTGTCTCAGTATAGGTTCAGTATTCCGTTGCACTCCCACTGACTAAGGAGCATTACCAGCAAGATTGCAAGGATTCTCATGTTCATTGTGCAGTTATTTCTTGGTAATGATGTTGATTCATATTCTCTGATTAGCTACTGTAATCTCCCTGCTCTAAATGGCTCCTATACTCAGAATAGTTTTCACCAATGAAAATGTTGCCTCGGCTTCCTAAGTTCCTCGAGCTGAAATGGAAAATTCCACAGTTTAACTGAAGAAGAATATGGAAAAGTACTAAAAGTCCAAGAATATGTGGGCAGGAGAACTGTTGAATTAGAAACTGATTATTAAACCTTTGACATGCCTTTCTCCCGACACTTATTTTTTTCACTTTCAGTACCACTTCTGCTTCAGCAAGTCAGCAAGACTCTCCTCCTACAGTAAGCATCTTTATATTTTGATGCATGTTGCTTCTTTATCTGGGAGAAATACAGCTGCCCTTCACAGTTCTGCTTCGAATCACGGTCTGCAAATTGTAGTTATTTTGAGTTGAAGCACAGGCCATGGTTCTGCCTTTTCAGAAAGTGTTAGACAGCAGGATTATGTACATTTATATAAATTATGCCCCAGCTCCAGCTAACTGAGCAGATCCCACTATTGGAAACACGATATAAGGTGGCACAAGGGTCCTCCTCCCTGCCTCCCCATTCGGCTTTCCTGCATTAGCTCCCTGAATAAATACAATAAAAGTAAAACCATCTTCCCTCTTCTCTCAGCAGAGCTATATCACTTAGCAAAGCTATATGTGATCTTTTCATAAACTTAAATTATATAACTATGCCATCAAAACTTGATAATGTAGACCAGTCTTAAGGCTTTTATACATAAAACCCTGATGAGTAGATGCTAATGTTTTTTCACTCAACTTGACAAAAGAAAATATTATATAGCTGGGGTTTTTTTAATGCACACAGAAGGCATTGCAAATAATCCAAAACATAGCAAATAGTATTTGGAAAATTATAGGTAGTTTTATACAAGTGTTAGACCATGCACTCATTGAGGGTAGTCCTTTTCCTAGCGTGTATGTTCTGTATAATCAGTTTTTTAGATTTAAGGATGCAACATCATACGTATGCTCTGCACTCTTGAACACACAAGTAAACACATTCCCCCTGGTTTTCGTTCAGGGATAGGGCCCTAGTTTTATACCACGACCATAACATCTACTATTGTGTCACCTGAAGTCTTTAGAGCTTTCAAAACATTTTTCCCCTTAGTTCTTTTGAAACACTTCAGAATCATGTCAGCAAGCACACAGTGTGGGGCCTTCACAGCTAGCAGCATTCCAGCCTTGGATTAGTAGTTAATTGGTCTCCTCAGCTGCCGATGAAACAAATCTCAGCTTGAATGCAAAATGTTACATGTTGTGGGATCAATATATAAACTATATTTCCCCAAGATTTTTTTAAGTATTTTTTTCTACAGACCACTGTCTTCTAAAAATAAGTCCCATACATCATTAAGGTATGTGCAAAACTTCACCCCACTCATTTCCACCTCTGTTATTTTTTATTTTTCTTGAAGTAATAGCTTTCTCTAGGTTCCATAAGTCTTGAAGGATAGCAATTGTTCCCATGCCAGTTTCCTCCCCTAGGTCTACAAAACCATAAAACAGCAACAACAACAAACAAGTTGGACCAAATATTATCTTTATAGAGAATTCTGGTTAGTAAAGTTGAAGTAACAGTCTTTGCTCACCCTTCTAAGTGTTTTGCATCCTACATCTCACATTAAAAGCATCTCAATATAAAACATTGATTAGACATTGGATCCATAAGGTTGCCTTTAATTTTTGTTTATAAACTTTCCACTATCATCACCCCGTACTTAACCTGATGCCTTGGGCAGTGACTGGGTCTACATGTGCATTGCCTGGGGCAGTGACTTGTTATCTAGCTTCCCACACTAAAATATCCTATACAGGTTGGGAAACAGCTACACAGCATGTTTGATACCTCCTGCCACAAATTAATTTTGTTTTTTTTTCCCCCTAGACTTTCCAGCTGAGTCATCTGCCCTGCATTATGCATATCATACAGCTAAAACCCATGTCTCCCCACTACTTCTCTCTTTGGACCAAAGTCAAATGCTGTAAGAAATGGGTTACAATGGTGAGGGTGGATAGTGGAAAAGTCAAGACTCAAAAGGTGGAATGGCAGTGGATATCTTGATTGTTAAAATAGTTTGTTTTAAAAGCAAACTTTTCTGTTGATTTGGTAAAACTGACAAAATTACTGAGACTGGGAGTCACAAAGGTCACTGATGAGATCTTCTCTAGAATACTCCGCAAAATTCACCAGTGTTCAAGAAACATGATGGAACAGATGCAGAAAAGGACTAGTAAGATGATCGGGGGAATGGAAAGCTTATCTTTAAGAAGCTTGGCTTGTTCAGGCTGGCAAAATGAAGCCTGAGAGGGGACATTATTACCACCTATAAAAAGAATCAGGTAGATAAATGCCACAGAGAGAAAAGAACTATTTAAGTTAAAGAACCATGCTGAAACAAAAACTAATGTGTATAAACTGATCATGAATAAATTTGTTTCAGTAATTAAAAGAAGATTTCTAACCATCTGGGAAGTTAGGGTCTGGAAACTCCATCCAGTAGTAGTAATGAGTAACACAAATGTTATCTCTTAAAGTTGAGTTTGAATAGTACATGAAGGAAGTATCTAAAGTGGCTGACTGCCATAACAGGGGACTCAATGGGTTAAATGACCAAGGTCAATCTTATGTTCAAAATAATGGTGTTACTAATCTCTAGGTCCATTTTATGCAGTTATTTCTTTTTTTTCCTTGATACAAACTCAGAGCCAGTATTAGGCTTGGACAGGCTGGTGCTAGGTATCACCAGATCAAAACCTAGATTCTTGTCCCAGTTTAGGCTCTGACCTTCAGCCCTGAGTGAAGTACCTCTTCAATACTGGGATCCACCACCTGAAACCCCCAAATCATCCCTTTTGGTACAGACAAGCAGCTTGCTTAAAGAAAAGCTAGAGGAGGATGTAGGTACCTTTAATACTATAGCCTAGTTCTCAGTGCACACCTAAAACACATTAACAACCTCAAAGCACAGCAACCTCAAAGCACAGCAAC
This sequence comes from Crocodylus siamensis, assembly GCF_052110815.1. Lineage (NCBI taxonomy): Eukaryota > Metazoa > Chordata > Crocodylia > Crocodylidae > Crocodylus > Crocodylus siamensis. The sequence continues at coordinate 38,777,981 of NC_143395.1, read as the reverse complement.
CACAACAACTTTCATTCAAAAACATGTCTGGAAAACCTCATCTTCTATGCAAGAGCTTTCTGGCAAGATTTCTATGTCCTTCTCAACCTGAGAGGGTTCAAACCTCCATCTTCCATTAACCACCAGGATAGAAGCAAGACGAAAGAAGGGGAAAGGTGTTCCTTATTCATTTTTAAAGCTGTTGTAGAAAGGGATCTAAGATCCATGTGGTCAAAGAGAGGAAGCATGAGAAAGAATATGATTCTGAAGTCCAGTGAAAAGAAATGGGGAAACAAAAGTTCCCGTTCATGTTTCCAGCATAGTTTTAATATATTTATTTAAAGCAAAATTCATTAACAGTCTGGGAAGCAAATGTCAGAACTCAAGCATTCCCCCTCCCAGATGAACTTGGACTAGAGTCAGGTTCCCACTTGTGTTTTTCTCTCTGATTATAGGAATTTACCTTTCTTTCCATTCAACAGCAGAGTGTCACACAGGGCATATCTACACGTCAATATTAATGCGACACAATAAACTCTGGTTCAGTTTGCACTGAAGCTTACTGCTTCCAGGTGCTGCATTTATATGTGAGCCTGGGACCACAACACCTTGATCTGGGGCAGTGCAGCCCCAACTGGCAGGGGGCCCCGGGTCTCAGCCTGCCAGCCCAGGGCTGCTCCGACCTGACTCAGCATGCACAGAGGAGCTGGCTGGGGCATAAGGGTGCTTCAGTGGAGGGACTAGTCAGCAAGCAGCTCCCACACTGCAGTACCCTCATGTCAACTCCATCAGCATCTATACATGCATTGTAGTGGACTAAATAACTCTTCCATGGGATAACACTTGTATCTGGCAGTATTAATTGACAGTGGAGTTCATTAGTTTACTCTGGTCCAGTAGCTCCTCATATGTTGACAAGTGACACTTTACTGTGAAGTTAGTTAGGCAACTCCGCAGTAAACTTCTTGTGTAGATGCCACCTAAGAGTGGAGAGTGCCTTTCCAGCCTTCCCTCAAGTCTGCATCTATGCTCATTTGCAGGAGATCTAAATAAAGACGTTAGGCTAAGGGGGTCAGTCTAGAACCCAAGATTGGATAAAAAGATGCCTCTAGACATGCTTTTGATGAAAGTAATGATGGCAACTGTGCTTTGAGCTGAACCTTATGCTTCTGGTAACACTTGTTATGCAAGTTCTAAGCAAAGCTATAATACTAGGCCCCTCACTGAAGGCAGGGACTGCCTGTTTGTGTATCCTAAGGGCACAAGATAGGCTCAGTTCTGCCAAGACCATGGTAGTTCTGTGCACACTATAGAAAAAGCATTGGCATACAGTGACTAGAAGTGAACACAACACTCCACAACATACCTCATTAATAATTTACAGAATGACATTATAATATTTTCAATACTTCTCTGCCTTTTCTTTTTTCTCTGTCTTTAACTATTGCCACTCCTATGGTACCATGGATGTTTTTTTAAGACAATAGTGTTGACTTAGTATCTGGGAACATGTTGAGCAAGACCTGAAGAGAAGAATGTCCTTTCTTGAGTGCCTTAGTTCCACACAAATATATTTTCTGAACAGCACTGAATATAATTTTTTTCTATCATTTTTTTTTATCAGACAATATCCCTGTTAAGGGACCAATATTTTAGCTCAACACACTTTAAGATATGTTGACTTTCTTCCATGCAAAAGCACTAAAACAGTTTTTCATCTAATTAGGAAAAATCTTTGGAGCCATAGCATAGTTCAAATATATTTTATACTTCATGTTAAAACTTGGAAATTGTACACTTAATCATGACTAGTTCTATGAAAGTTATGTGATTAAAGTTTTTTTAAGGTTTATCATAAAATGGATAATTGAATAAAAAAGCAAGATTCTTCTTACACTCAGCTAACCCAATTAGCTGTTTTTATTGGACTTTTCATGCTTTAATGATATGAATGAGGAAATATAGGAATGAAGCAGATGTTATTAATAGAGAAGAAAATGTTATGAATTTCATTTTCCTATGTATTTCACCCTAAACAAAAGAGATTTGTCTAATTACTTCTCTTCTTCAAACACTTTGGAACCTGGTCCTCCTCTGCATACTCAGGCAGAACTTGTGCCAAGGACCATCAGGATTTTGTCTGAATAAAGAACAAGATTTTAAGCCATGTAAATCTGCACTTATTATGAAGCCCCAATAACCCACCCAAGTGAATACTGATGAATTCCTGTGCCCAGAGTAAACCTAGGGCATTCTGGTCCAGCTAATTTGGATTTAGAGAAGTCCAGTAACAGCTTTATGGTGCCTTCTATTAGTCAGATTTAGGTTTTTCTCAAAAAACATGTATTTAAGCTATAAATGTGCTACTACTACTACAGCTACTACTTTTTAATAATAATCAATTGCCTTTACTTCTGTTTGGTGAGAATATTTCCCAGTGTTTATCTTCTGTACTTCAAATGTAGTATTCTCCTGGTCACAAGATCATGGAAACCAGCTTTGTAGGTCTCTCTTTTCTCTAGCACCTTATCAAATTTTTAAGGTGGGATTTTTAAAAGCTCTCAACATTCATTGCAGAGTACTTTTGAAATAGCAAACCTTGAGGCACTGGCCCATCAACTCAGAAAAGTATCTGCATACTATTAGGCCTCCTACATTTCTTTAGCCTGCAAAAGAAACACAGACATGACTATATTCTTTAGGGGACTGTAGCACGCACTTTCCTGCATGGCCAGACAAAGAAGCCTAGATCTACCTTCCTCCTCTCAATTCTAGTTAATGGCTGGTATTACTAGCACTGTTAACCCAGCAGAATGTTTGTGTTCCAGTCAGGCATGTACTATTCGATTGTTATATGATAAATCACCTTGATATCTGAGCACCATTGCTCAACAAAGGTCTAAGACTGTTTTTTTAGGCTTCATAGAAAGGAGATTATAGGTGGAGACTTCTTTTGGTTTATATACCTGCAGAGTGGCTGGCCCTTTAATAATTTAAATGCATTCTTCATAAAGCTTAAGGTCATTGTTACACGTTGCCAACGTGGCACCAAGCACTTCTAATTAGCAAACTATCTAATTAAAAGTGCCTGTACATCATGTGTATCAGCAGAACAGTGCTTCCCCACAACGAGAAAATGGTAGTGGTGCATAAAGCACATTGAACATGTTTTAGTTCAAAAAGCATTGCCACCATTTTCTCAGCGCAGAGGCACTCTGCACCACTGATACATGTGATGCACAAGGTTACCCGTGTGCATCAATTCACGTGCTCCAGCAAACTCAGTTAATCAAGTCTGCTCTAACAGGTTGGATTTCTCATGCGTTGGAGCAGGTTCTCTGAAAGTAAGTGCCCTAAGAGTATAGCAACAACAGTTATTGGACTATCAGTATGATTTTGTAATACCTAATAATGACTTCTGTATGTACAGACTTTCTCTTCTTATCGAGAGGAGAGTATTCCCTGTTTATTTCTTACTGGGATGTAATAATGTAAAAAGCCTACATCATTTATCTGTATTATCATAATGTAATGTTTATTAAACTTATTTCTATGTTCCAGGTCCAAGACAGATTTCTCTGACCTATGGTTATTAGTTTTCCCCCCCCATTTATAATGATGCAATGCAGTTTAAATGGAAGACAGCAAATAATCTCTTACTGATATTTACAACTAGCAGTAACTATCAGAAAGATGATGTTGCATCACCTAGGGCATGGCCATAATCCATGCTTTTCATCATCTGTACAATGCTAGTACATGAGAGTTTACTGTTCTAAATCTTACTGTGCTTTAAATCCTGTGGTCCTGAGGGTCAGATTGGAAAAGGCTTGTCAGATCTGCAGGATTAGTATTTTAGTATTCATCACCTGGATGGCTTAAGCCACCAGAATACTAATATATAGTCTTCTAGGCCAAGTTTAATAGATAGTCATGGGCAGTGTGACAAACATGAAAAGAAGAATCAGAGCTGACAACCATGATCACCATAGCAAACAGCTGCAGCTGCTGTGTAACAAACAGCCAAATATACCAAATTATGTGCAATATGCCACAAAACTGTTTCAAGAAGATTTGGGAGCTTAGTATCAGCCTACTGAACCCACTTACACAGAAGGCAAACCTTTAGGTTGAAATAGCTTAATTGCTCCCAGTGGGAATACACAAGACAGACCCAGTACTGGTAATACAGGTCTGTTACAGATAGGATCCCCGTGGAAAGTAAGTGATATAATCAAAGGTTCTGCACTACACTTGCTCATTGTGGACTCTGGGTGGTTCACATTCAGGAGCAAGCCTGCTGTTATATGAGCCATTTTCCTGTGCATTAGCAACCACATCAGGGACATTGAAAAGGAGAATAAGTAAGCGCAATCTAACTGACAGCCAAGACATTTATAACGTCTGGAAGGCTACTTGACTAAACTGTCATAGTGGCAGGCACATGTTTAATATTGTAGGGTGACCCTACAATTAAGAATGACCCTCAACAGCTTGATTGAATAATCTGAATTTGCCTTCTTCTGAGAGCTCTGAAAACTGTCTGTCATCCTGAAGAAATGGATAGTAACGTATCACAGTAAATTAATATTATACTTGACAACGGACATTATGTCTGTGTTAGCTACCATTTATTGACTCAAAAAATACAATATTTTAATAAAGGGAAAAAGGTGTTTCAGAATGCTTAAACCTTCTGAATATTAACTATTGTTATACAGAATATAAATGGGATAAAGATACAAATGATTTTCCAGTAACTATGTTTGTTAACTTATACAAACCAATCATTTGGCTAGTCATAACTGGTATCTTTTTGAATAGCTTGTAATAAAATAAATAAATAAGCTATGTAAGTCACTTACAAGTTCCACTACCAGGTACCCACCTCTAGAAACCTACTAGCGCCTGCACCTTCTGGTCTCTCCCCTGTTCCGTAGTCTTGACCGCTATACTTTCATGTTAAAATTAGTAGGTGAAGCTTCATAGAGGGCAAAGTATGCTTTTGAAGAGGTAGGCCTTATCTGGTCTGGAGCTTCCCCCCACTCCTGAACTCATCCCAATTTTACTTTCACTAAGCCCTGTAGCTTGGTGACTACTGGTCAGGGCTTCAAGATCCTGGCCCAGTTCCAGTCATGCCCTGTGACCATAGGTTTCAGCACCCACAATCTCTGCTACCTAGGTAGCTAGAGGCCTCGAGCCCTATTTTCCCACTGCCATCTCCTGCCTTATAGTCCAGACAAGTTCAGCTTCATTCAGCAACAGAGCATATTCTAGTCCTTAATCCTCTGTCCACTCAGTTCACTTTCAAGTCTGGGATTTTCCCAGTCATCCTATTTAAATAGTCTCCACCTCCCCTGCATCCACAATCTGGCCTTCTGAGGGAAAATGAAACTAAAAAATGCAAACACCAGTCCAGTTCAAAGGAATGTTCTGCACAGGGTCCACCTCATCCCTTGGTTGCGGGCTCTAAAGAGAAAGAAAAACAAAACGAGAAGTGCCCGAGATACTTAGCTTGTTTTTTATGCAGGTCCCCAGGTTATTTTCACTTGGGGCTGCCTCCTGAGTTCTCTCTCTTCAGTCTGGGCTCCAGACTTCGTGCTTCTCAGAGAAGGCTCTGTCCATGATGGCTTTTACAGACAGACTGCCTCCCTTAGCTTGAGGCTTGGACTTATAAGCAAGGATCCTGGTTTTCTTTGATTAAAAAAAAATCCCCAATTTTTGGATTTAAAAAAGTAACCCCAAATCCATTTTTTTCTGTGATTAAAATGGAACACCATGAAACACCACTAATATATGTAGATATAGATATATAGATATAGATATGCAGATATAGATATATTCACAGATGTACAGATGTTTGGGTCAGAAGGGACCCGAGCAGATCATTGAGTCTGACCTCCTGCCCTGGGCAGGAAAGTGCACTGGGGTCAGATGAACCCAGCCAGGTGCATGTTTAGCTTCCTCTTAAAGATGCACAAGGTAGGGGAGAACACCACCTCCCTGTAAGCCCATTCCAGATTCTGGCAACCCTTACTGTAAAGAAGTTCTTCCTGATGTCTAACCTAAATCTGCTGTCCATCAGTTTGTGGCCATTGTTCGTAGTTACTCCAGGAGGTGCCCTGGTAAACAGAAGATCTCCTATTCCTTGTTGCTCCACCCCCACCAATTAATTTGTAGGTAACCACAAGATCACCTCTCAGCCTTCTCTTGCAGAGGCTGAAGGGATCCAGGGCCCTCAATCTCTACTCATAGGGCTTTGCCTGCAGGCCCCTAACCATTCGAGTGACCCTCCTCTGAACCCTCTTGAGGGTGTCCACATCATTCTTGAAGTATGGCACCCAAAACTGAATGCAGTACTCCAACTCTGGCCTGACCAATGTCACATAGCTGGGAAGTACCACTTCTCTAGACCTGTTTGTCATGCACCTACTAATACATGATAAAGCGTGGTTAGCTTTACGGAGAGCTTTGTCACATTGACGACTCATGTTCATCTTGGTGTCAACAATGCCTCTGAGATCGTTTTCCGCTGCTGTACTGCTGAGGAGGTCCTCCCCACCTGTAAGCATGCTGATGATTCCTTCTCCCTAGGTGCAGCACCTTGCACTTGTCCTTGTTGAACTGCATCCTATTCTGTTCCACCCACTTTTCCAACCTGTCCAGATTCCCTCTTCTCTACTGTGTTAACTTTACCCCATAATTTGGCATCATCAGGAATTTGGGCCAAGAGCTTTCCACATCCTCATCCACATCACTGATGAAGACATTGAATAGCACAGGTCCAAGGCCCGAGCCCTGTGGGACTCCACTGCCCACGTATTTCCAGGTTGATACCAACCCATCCACCACCACTCTCTGGGTGTGATCCCTAAACCAGTTTGCCACCCACTTGACCACTTGGCCACTCATCTGTCACAGCCACTCAGTTTGTCTGAGAGAATAGGATGAAATCCCATATAGAAGGCTTTCTTAAAATCAAAGTAGATGACATCTACCTCAATTCCTGCATTTAAACATTTTGTGACCTGGTCATAAAAATAAACAAGGTTAGTCAGGCAGGATCTACCTGCTATGAATCTATGCTGGTTGCCCTTCAGCACTGGTTTTTCCCATTGGACTCCCACAAATGTGATCCTTAATAATTTTTTCAAAGGTTTTCCCAAGGATAGAGGTGAAACTAACCAGTTTATACCAGATCCTCCTTCCTCCCCTTCTTGAAAATAGAGACCATGCTGGCCCTTTTCCAGTCTTCTTGAACCTGACCTGAGCACCAAAAGTGCTCAAACAGCCATGCCAGTGGCTCTGCTATGACACTGACAAATTCCTTCAGCACATCTAGACCCTCCAAGTGTCCTGTCAGTAAGTCAGTGCTAACAGTTGGTGTGCTTGTTTCCCTTTTGTGCCCATCTATGATCCAATTGGGAGATTTGTCGTGATCCATGTTCAGGAATATGGAAGCAAAAATCTCATTGAAGAGCTTACTTTCGTCTGTGTCCAACCCCTCCCCCCATCTGTCACTAATTGCCCTAGAGGTCCTATACTACCCTGCACCTTCATTTTACTCCCTATATACCTAAAGAAGGACTTTTTGTTGTCTTTAGTTTTTTGTTGCCAGCCTAAATTCCATTTCTGCTTTGGTCTTTCTGACTGCCTCCCTGCAAGTGTGAGCCAAGTAGGTGTACTCAACCTTGGTATCTACCCCCTGCTTCCACAGCCTGTAGGCTTCTTTTTTACCCTTAGGTTTTCCTGGATTTCCCTGTTCAGCCAGGAGTGTTTTGTGGCCCCCTTGCCCCCTTTCCTGTGCAATTGTCTTCATCTGCACCCATAGGATTGCTCCCTTTAGGAATGACCACTTTTCCTGGGCTCCCATCTTACCAATGCTCCTGTTCTTCAGTGCCTCACTAACTAAACTTCTGAGCACACTGAAGTTATCCCTTCTACCCTACTGGTTATCTTTCTCACCCTACACCAGATGGTGAATTCAACCAAGTGATGGTTGCTGTCCCCTAGGTTACCTTGTGTCAGTAGATTCCCAACCAAGTCATCCCCTGTTGCCAGCACCAAATCCAGTAAGGCATTTCCCATAGTGGGACCATATACCTCCTGCATTAGGTGAAGGTCCTCTATGCAGGTTATGAACCTATGTGAACTGTTGAATATATCTCACTGCTCCTCCCAGCAGATGCCAGGGTAGTTTAGGTCACCCATGACAACTGTGTCCCTTGACTGTATGGCCATTGAGAGCTGTCTGGAGAATTCAGGTCCAACTCATCCTCCTGATGTGACGGCCTGTAGTAGACCTCCATTACCAAGTCCCTTTCCCTCCAACCCCTTTGTGTTCTGACCCACAGTAGCTCAATTTGCCCCTCCTCTGGTCCCATCTTGATTATTGAAGATGTATATTGCTCCTAAACATAAGCAACACCCCCACTTTTTTTCCCTACTGTACCTCATCTGTACAGTCTATAGCACTCAATGCTTAAGACCCAATCATGGGTAAGGTCCCACCAAGTTTCAGTTAGCCCGACTAAGTCAAAGTTCTTGTTTGCAAGCAGGAATGTGAGTTCCTCCTGCATGTTCCCCATACTCCTAGCATTAGTAGAGACACTTGAGCCCCCCAATGGGTGCCCACCATGATGGTGCCCACTATGATCAGTCACCTACCACAATGACCATTGACTCTCTTCCATTGACTGCCCAGCTGACCCTCAGCCTGGATGATGGTGACTATGGCTGTGGCTTCCTCTACTGTACTCTTCTACAGTTTGCCAGGGCCTCATATCTGTTCCCTTCTTGCACTGGGAAAACTGTCTCAGTAGCATGATGTCTGGCTATGGAGATGATCATCTTCCATTCCTCTGCATTGGGTCTGTCCTGTGTTGCCTGCCCATGAGATGATCAATCTTATATATTTTTTCTTATATTATATATATATATATATATATATATATATATATAAAAAAACAATTGCCCATCAAGAATGATGGAGGATGGGCATGCGAATGGGGATGGGGATGGGGCTGGAGCTTCCAGGGAGCTGCTGCATCCAGGGAAGGGGGAGAGGGGGGAGGGCATGGCCAGTGGTGCTGGCCCCTCCCCCACATGGCCACTATTTCAGGCAGCCAATCAGAGTGTGAATAAAGTGTTATGGACAGGCAGACTAAGGCTTTTATATTTTATAATATAAAATATATATATAGTGGTGATTCATTTTAATCATAGAAATATACATATTGGTGTTTCATTTTAGTCACAGAATAATGTGGATTTGGGGTTACTTTATTAATCTGAAAATTGGAGATTTTTTAATCAGATAAAACCAGGATCCTTCCTTATAACTCCTGAAGTCCCATGATCCCTCAGAGCATCATAACCAGGAACCCAGGGGGAAGGATCCTCTACTAAGTCCCAGATACACTGGAAAACACCCAAAAAGGTAAATGAGGAAAAGGTGGAGGGAGGAGGATGAAGAAGGGGGCAAAAAGCCAGGTACCCCTGGATCCCATTTTAATAATGGGATAGGAGCCTCATTACACTGGTCCCTTTGGTTTCATTCTTAATTTGATTTAATGGTAATTGAAAATGCTTGTTATTTGGCCCTATTAGACTAGACACCTGTTTATCCACAGAATAGGGTCACCAAAAGTAACTGTAGTAGAAGTTTCCCTATTGATCAATATGCCTTAACCTCTGAATATTTACTTGTGGGAATCTCATCTAAAACTAACAGCACAATTCTGTTTATGTGCCAATTACTGTAGTTCTCTTTATTGGGGCTCAACCACAATTTCAAGAGGATCTAGTCATTATGTTTTATTTTTGTGATGGGACAGTTCATATTGAACTGAAAATAAATTGCATTATTTCACATAGGCCACCAAATATTTTTCAATTGGTAATTACTGCAGTCACAGCTAATCTTCCATAGAAACCCATAGCTAAAATTTCTGTATTTGCCTAGTAACCTCAGCCTTGTTCTAAGGTATATTCTATTTTTATGAGTAGATTTCAAATAAGTGCAAGATGCCTGAATTTGTCACAAACAGCTGTTGTGTACTAAAACTACATAGTGAAAACTGATGATACAGCCTCAATGTTTTAGTTTCTCTTGAATGTACATATCCCCTAGAGTAATCATATCAGTTCTCCTAACATAGATTTCTGCATATTTTATTCAGTCGCTGTACTTCAGGATTTTAGATTTTAAATGACCATAAAAGAAGCATTATGCACCCTTAAAATTAATAATAAAATAAAATCCAGATGTTTTAGTATGTCTGAGCTATATTAGCTTTGTTTAATTGGTTTACAAGGGTCTGTACTAAGCAGCAGTTGCTATGGAAACTTGACAAGATTGGACTCCAAATAAATGTATCATTTAATAATGTGATGCTGTAGGTTTGAGTTGCCAATTCATCATATTCAATATGCCAAAGCTGATGGCTTGTGGGGAGAAAGAACAATTTAAATTAAAAGTAAAATAAATAAAATAAAAGTAGCAGGCAAAGGATAAACAATAAAAGGAAAAACACTTTTACTGGTAGGAAGCACATTTTCTATTAACAAAGGGAAGAAAAGCACTAATAGTACTCACTGGGGCACAAAACAAAAAAGCAACTGCCCAATTGGATGCCTCTGAAAACGAGTGTTAAGACAATAAAAAGTAGAGACAGCTCTTGGAGAAGACTAACTAATGTAGTACCATGTGACAGGGAGAGGTAGAGAACTACATGAATGTGTCACAATGAGACATATTACTAGCTGTTTACTATTCATACTAGACTCAAAGGTTCTATGGCATTCAGTTTTTAAAAATATGATGACTTCAATTATTCAGGGGTAAACACTGCTTTCTGACATTCACTCACATTTTGAATTTCTATTTCCACCTGTGATGAATCAGGTGCAGTCCTCACACTTACTTCCTTAAATTAAGTGGAGAAGGAAGAAGAGGAAGAGGAGGTTTACTCTCACAACTTCTAGCCCAATACCTAATGGCTAGGATGCCTCCTGAGGTTGTGGGACACCCAAGTTCTAGGCCCCTTCCAGCAAAATGCTATTACCAAAACATGATCCAGGTATTGACAAAAATCCTCTCCAGACTCTCCTTTAAGCTGACCCACTTCACCTTGTACTTGGGTTGGATTACTCTGGATAAAGAGCATTGGAAATAGGCTTTAGGCTAGAAATAAGGATCCTCTACCTTGTAGGTCTCTTCTGGTACCCCATATATTCCTTTCGTGGATGCCCAGCAAGCCAGCTTCAAGGTGGGGAGTGGGTTCTTAGCCTTGTTGCACTGGATTTATGACCCAGATATCCTGTTTGTGGGACCCAAACCCTCAGACAGACCACAACTTTTCTATTTGATAATAGGCATTTTTTGTTGATAAACATGATAGCAGATAATAATACAGGCAAGGAAAACAAAGTAATGTGCCTCTCCCCGCTTCTATATCTACTGGTCCTAGAATTATCAGAGAGGGAGGGCACATCTGGCCAGTACATCAGGTTCACCCTGTGTTCTTTTTTGAATGTCAGTTGTCAGCAGCCTGGAGGTTGAGGGCCAAGGCCCTCCCTCTCTCACCCCTCCACCCCCAGTTGAGTGGGTGAGAAGTGTTAGTGGTGTACCCTCTGTCCATGGTGGCCTCAGGTTCCCCCCTTGGGGACCCTTTGCTCCTCTGAAATCGCTCCTTTTGTATTTTTTTCTCCTCTGACTCTTCATTCCTGGGCATCATTGATTGATCTTCCTGTTGTTGTCATACTGTCTACGTTCTGTCCTATCAGCATATTCCTTTGTTCCAAAAAACCTAGCACATGCATACATCTTAATTTGATCATTTACTGCTGTGTTAATATGGTCCGTCTACCAAAACTGGAAACCCCAGGGGCTCTGCAGGTGGGTGTTGTGACCTAATGCCACTTTATCTCATATTGTGGAACAGTGTGATACATGTCTTCAGTTTCTCAGCCTGTGTGTCTGCTGGCTACAGACACAGTGGGCCTTGAAGGAAACTATCACAAACAGGCTTTTAGAAACCGATTGACTCTTGCCATTCCCCTGGACCATTGTTTTAATGCAATATCTACTTTACCTACACGCCAATTCCTAAAAGCAAACCTTTAAATATCATTTTCTAGCCATCCAGCCTGAGAAAAATTTGGGTTACAGCTTGGTGATTAAAGCCCTTCTCTAGAAAGCAAGAGACCAAGGTTTAAAACTTAGAGCTGAGATAGAACTGGTATCTCTTGTTACCTTGGCAAGCACTCTAACAACTTGCCTATTGGGCTAAAAACATGAAAGCTCAACATCTGCTAAACACTTTCTAGTCATATTTTGTATGTAACAATAAGTTTTGGTACTTGCCTGCCTTTATGTGCATGCCTAAAGGGCAACTCTATTCTCTCCCTTCTCCATACCCACAGGCAACTCCTGGTCATTGTGCCACATGTACAGCATCCTCTGTAGGAAAGAATGGGGCAAACATAGCTATGCTCAGTTTTAAACCAGGTGTAAATGCTACACTGCATAAACTATGTATAAATGCTACATATGTGTCACAGTAGCTGCAATTCAATCCAGATAAAAGAGAAGTGGTAATGCTGGATTTTGCAAATGCTACAAGAAGATATAGCAGACATAATACTAGCTCTTTAGATTGAGGGAACCTCTGTGTCTTTCTTTCATTACTTGCATTACCATCTTAGTTTTTACTGGATTTATTATAATTTCTGATTTTTTGGATAGGACAATTATTCACCAGAAATTCTTTTTCCGTATAAGCACGTGCATAGGAGATTGTGACCTTTCTTATTATATTAAGACTTAGAGAATGTATAGCTGCATTTTCCAGACTGTTTTACTACAGATATCTGAACTGCATTAGCTTATATTTGAAAAAAAATTATAAACTTCAAATTATATTGCATGACTTATACGTCTTTTGCCCATGGATCAAATTGCAGGGACTGCAATGGATTCCAATTCATTTCACCTCCATATTTATAGTTTTCTACTCTACAAAGCTGGTATTGTGCATGTCCTGCAAACCTGCAGAATTGTCTATGTTGACTCCATGCCAGATCCATGCCTTCCACTGAGAAGCATATTCTTCCCCTTCACTCCTGTTCCACACGTGCCCAATCCAAAAAATGAGGTAATGTAGCCACCTTAGTGGTTTTGACTGTACACTTACAAACCCTTCCAAAATGGAGAGCCTCATACTGAAGTTGGGGACATGCTCAAGACCATTGCTACCTGTCTCCATGGCTTCACTTTTTGGTTCTGGTACACATGGAAACAGGAGCAAGTTAGCAGGGTGTGCTTCTTGGTGGCAGTCCCAGAATCAGAAAGAGTTTGTATAATCATGCTTCTCAAGGCTGCCTATCTCTAAAACATATCACAATACATATATTAAATTTTTGGTGGCTCATCCTCATAGTAAATGTTTTCAAACTTCTGTCTTTTGGCCCTGTGTAAAGAACCGTTCATTTAAGATAGCAAACATTCATCCCAAAATTGCTACAGCACTTTTATCATATCCATACCATCACCTTTTCCAGTAAACTGTCTTTGCTGAGATTTTTGGCTTGTGCTCAGGAGCAGCTACTGCTGTTCACATTGTTTCATTTCTTACCCGTCCTTCTTTAGTTACATGACAGCTTGCAGCAGGAAGTAAGGACAATATTTCCTGTGAGTTCCATACTTATCCAGACCTACATATGGGTGGACAGACAATTTCTCCTGTGTGCTCACAACTTGACAATCAAGGCTTTGGGGGCAGGGCCATGTTTCATAACACTAATCATCCTCAAATCATGGTGCCCAGGTAAGTATTCTGGGAGAAGGTCCCTTAATTTTTGCCCTTCACTTCACCTTGATCTCACAATTCAGGAATTTCTTGGCCTATAGAGTGACCTTCAAGGTTTTGACTTATAGTGCAGTTTATACTCAGTAGTGTAACTAAGAGTGGACAAATGGGACACCAGCCATGGGTTTGATTTAGAGAGGGTACTAGAATGGTGGCCTCCAACAAGCCCTGCCATGGGAGTGCCAGCCCATACTGCAGCAGCAGCCCTGGCAGCAGGAGCAGCACCCTCTGTGCAGTGAGACTCTCCAGCCCTTAGCACTCTCCTCTTCCTCCTCAGGCATCTCTGCCTATAAAAAAATTCCTAGTTCTGGCTATTTATAATTAGACACATTCCTTTTTTTAAATAGCCATTTTCTATTACATTTTTATCTTAAGACCTAGTACAGTAATGATTTCATAGATTTCATAGACATCAGGGCTGGAAGGGACCTCGGGAGATCATCGAGTCCAGCCCCCTGCCCAAAGGGCAGGAAGTCAGCTGGGGTCATAGGATCCCAGCAAGATAAGCATCCAATTTACTCTTGAAGGTGTTCAATGTAGGTGCTTGATTGGGGAAAGCATATCAAGTCTAAAGCTTGAAAGGACAAAGTGCGCAAGGTAAATCAAGGCTTATATAAGTAGAATGCCATTGTGCTGTGATAAAATTCTGGGGTTAGAAAAGTAGCTCTTTTTGTTCCTTCTCTGTCTATCCTTACAAATTCCGTATTAATTCATGAACTTAATAAATTCTACTTGCAAAAAGGGAGTATGTGTCTCCATCCTTTTGAAAAAACATGTATTTTGGATGTGTGAGAAGAAATAAAGACACTTGTAAAAATGAAGTCTAGCTAACAATTTTGAAAATACTATTTTGCAACATTTTTCAAAGTGTTGCTATGGGCATGTAAGATATACTTTACTTTTGCTCCTGTCTGTCTCTGTTCAAAGCAATGAAAATAAGTATGACTAAATGGAAGCCTTATTCAAATCATTTGTTTATCCCATCATTGCTGAAAATGTTACTGAAGCCATAATTCTTCCCAAAAATACACTAGAGTTAGTGGGAGTTTTGCGTGAAAAAGACTAAGAGATTTAGCCCAGGAAAAGAATTGGCGGGTGGGTGGGGGGAAGGATTTACTCTGATAAACACTGTTCATTGTAGTGTGAGAGGCATTTTTTTTCTGTCAGGACTTTGGACAGACTTCCATTCACTAATTGTCCATGCAAGAAATAGAAACTATGTAACTCCCAAGCAGAAGCAGTATGATTGTAATAATAGCTAGTACTACCCAACACTATCTGGATGCTCATAAACCCAGTGATCAAAGCCAGTTTTACAGTGGAAGGTGAGGATGTGATTTATTATAGTTACTACTAAGCAGCAACATGTTTTATGTTAAAGTATACAACAGGCAAGGTCTGCTCCTACATTCTGCTCTTCATTAAAAAACACAACAAAGCAAAAAAGCAAGTGCCCAATTCTTATGTGAGAAGTTAATAATAAATTATTCCAGAATGCCTTTCTACAAAGAAAGAAAAAGATTTATTATATCTTACAGGATGTTATGTTGGGATAAAACTGATATGCACTGTTAAAAATCCAGTTATAGTCCTTTATTTCATACAGTTGTTACAGCCCTTGAATATTCCCTCTGTGTGTATTTTTAAAAAAATGCAGAAAAAAAAATCGTCCTTGTAATTGAAAAACCCCTGTAGAAGAAAAGACATTTCACAAATTGAAACACATGCTGCTATATTTTATGAAGTGGGTATGACTTAACCCTCATCCCTAAATCCATGGAGATTCCACCTGTTTAAACCAAAAATACCTTGGGTTCCTAGGCAGATATAACTCATTGAGAAATAGAATCATTGCCAAGAGAGCAGGAAGAGCTTTCAGACACTGAATGAGGTTTGATAATTATTTGTGTGACTGAAAAAAGGAAGCTCACAATTACTATATAAAGTTCAAGTCAATGCCTTCTATATCCTCCAGTTCACAAGTTTCTAAGTAGGCCTACGGAATACTTCTCTACATCCTTTTCCCCTTGGACTCTTTTTTTCTGCTAATACTGTTGTTGATATAGAATGAGCTATCTCCTTTGCCTTAGAGTAATGGATCACTGCCTGAGGCTTGGTTTAATTATTTAGGGTTTGAACATTAAGAACATTAAGACATAATTGTTTTCTTCAGATCCTTCATTGACAATTCTCCTTTTATTATGCTAAGTCATCCCATTTGGGAATTCAAATGGTTTCCCAATTTT
Source organism: Crocodylus siamensis (assembly GCF_052110815.1). Lineage (NCBI taxonomy): Eukaryota > Metazoa > Chordata > Crocodylia > Crocodylidae > Crocodylus > Crocodylus siamensis. The sequence continues at coordinate 38,761,885 of NC_143395.1, read as the reverse complement.
AAAAGCAAATAGCATCAAGTCAAGCAAGAAGGAAGAGAAATATTTATAAGAGTATATTATTTGGTTCTCATCATGTCGTCTTGCTACAAATATCCCTGACATTTGTTTGTGTGGGGATTAAGACAGGGAGGATTAGAAACAAAAGTTATAAGTAATGATTTTAACAGGACATTTATAAGGGAAAGTTACACATTACACTTAGACCATACTTAGGGCACTTAAAATGTGAGCACCCTCACATTAAACTTATTAATTCAGGCTAAGTGCCCTCTGAGCATCTCAGGTGTTCTGCTTCCTAGCCATTCCCTTGCTTGCCAGACCTTTAGGGGAAAGTCATAGCTGAGCAAGTAAAAAGTATTATTAACCCTTAATGTGGGGTTACATGCTCACAGCATGTTCTAACTTTAGCACCACTTAACATTCTGCAGATTTAGTATGGGCTAATTACAATGTGTAACTTTCTTTTTTAAGGGATCCTTTAACATGTATCTTATTTGACAGGTGAGGGATTAGGTCTGAGAAGTACAAATCTTTGCATATGAAGTTAAACTTGCATTCAAATTAGTCTGCACAAGGAACTACATAATTTATAGTTTTCATTATGTTCCATCATTATCTATTTAGCCTTATTCAATCCAATACATAGAAAGGTTGTAGCATGTAGTTCATTATAAGTTGAATAAAGTCTTCCTCCATGTTTGTTGGAACTAGAAGTTATAGTGCTACCATCAATGGGTTTCCATTTTATTTGAATCACCTTCATTTCTCTGCTGACTTTTGGAATTAGCCATTTCATTGTTTTTCAGTAAAATGGACCAGGTCCCCAGTTGATGTAAACTGCCAGAGCTCCATTGGAAGAACTGATCTTATCTTTAACTTTTCCATTTATTGTTCTGGATTTCTGTGGCAGAGAATGTGCATACATTCATCAAACTTTTCAGCAAGCAGAGACAAATATGTACATTTGCAACTGTGGAACAAATCAAACTTCGCATTGTGGTTAAATCAGAACTGACAGAGCCAGCTTTTCTTTATTTAAGGCTATACTGTGATCACAGGGAGAATTCCAGACAGCAAGGGAATCACCCACTTGTCTGTTTCAAAGGATTTCTCAGACTGACTAAGGTTACAAGTGTATTTATGCTTAAGACAGAGAAAGAGATAAAAAATACACCTTGGAGAAACAAAACAATAGTAAATTACACAGAAATTTAGGAAGTTTACTTAAACAAACTATCTATGCACAGGGCAAGATATCAAGATAACCTAAGGATAACCCAAGGTGTGCGGGATTCCTTATCTCAGAGCATTTAACTGAATTAAGCAGTATCAGCACTTCTGGTCTTTGTCTGTTTTTCTAGTCAAGTAAGCTAATTACTTCTACAAAACAGAAAGATATGCACCCTTCATGCAATTGTTCAATGTTACCATCAGCTCACTTAAACTCTGAATCCACCTGTCTAATTGATAAAGCATATATCAAATGATTGGAAAAGTTAAATTACTGGTTGTAATTACCAGCATTTAATTGTTTTATAACTTCTTTACCAAATTTTAGGTAACAAGATTTATTTTCCCTATACTTCCTATTCAGACTGAATATTTTCTACCCCATCCAGGTTTTCTAATTGTAATTTCAAACTTATCACATAGAACATCCCTTTAATAATGCATCTGAAGGAATAGAAAAGTTCTTTTATTTCTCCTATTGAAATATACCCATTCTAAAATCTCACACACCTCAAGCCTTATCATACCATCCATCCAGACTTCCAGTAAACTTCCAGTAAATATGTATTACACTTCATTCATAAAGCTATCTATATCATTGTTAAGTGTTTAGTAAATTTCTTGGTATTCTGCTTACATATCCTTAGTGGTGAGTCACCAACACAAATACAAGCTTTTTCACATTGCTTTTGGAAGAAAACATACTGAAATTTGCAAAGCTCCTGACCTTTAACAAATCAAAGTATTATCCTGAGAAATCTGCTGATATGTTTATTAAAGTAATGAGCTGAAGATAGGTACTGTTAGAACCGCAAACTCATTTATTTGAACAAACTCATAAAAGCATATGACCTGAAGCAGAAGATACGGCATACATATGTATCAATTCCTTAGAAGTGGAAATTTCCCTTATATTATTCTCCACAAGTTGACTATGATGTTTTCATAAAAAATCGACCTTCTCAGCTAAAGTCCACAAGATATGTAGACATGAAGAGCAGAATCATATTTCAGTTTAATGCCCAAATAGCAGTTGTCCAACTGTGTAACTGCCCATAGTTTGCAATCATTCCCCATGTTCAATGTATACATGTAAACATCCACATAGCTACTGAACACATGCAAGAGTGCAGACTACACACCTGAGTGTATGTCTCACAATTCTGACCTGGCAAAAACCAGAAGGTGGAGGGCCGCTTATGTTTTAGCCCAGTAGACTCATGATTAGGGACCCAAGTTCTATGCTCTTCTTATCCACAGGGCATTTGAGGGTACATTGCTCCCACTTTCTAAAATACTGCTCTCTCTGTCCTTTCCAGCCCTGCATTCAAAGTTGAACTACTGCACTTTGCATGTAATATTCATTGAATAAAATGGATGGAAAGTAATGTAGAAGTTGCTGCCCAAGTGGGACCAAGGGTTCATGCTAGAATGCAGGACCTCCATTTTATTTTAGTAGCCAGCATCTTACTGAGCCACAAACCCTCATGCTTGCTTAGCTTCTTCCCTCTGGTCCCTCATATTCTCCCTCATTTGGGTCAGTTTCAAGAGCAGGGCTTGACAGGGTTCTGCATAATAGCTAACTGCTTGTTGGAGCTGTAAAGCCAGAATCATGTAAAATTAAAACTGAGAGAGGGAGAGGAAGGAGACCTATATGCTAGGATTCCTGCTTCATGCATAAGTGCCCTAGAGTGAGAGAAGAGTGAGTAGGAGGAGTCTTCATTTACAAAACAAATGGGAAGAGTCCTGTATAGTTGTGTAGATGTTAATCAATGTCTTTCCAGATAGACATTACAAAATATAATTGGAAATATGAACCAAAATCATAAATTCTCTTGTAGCTATTACCATATTTCCCTCAATCCAAGATGACTTTGAATTAAGAAGACACCCAATGATTAGATTATATACATAGAAAATTATATGTGTGTTATAATTTTACATGTATAGAATATATTAAGTGGAAGGTCATTCAATACTGTGGCAGGGAAAGCAGTTGTGAGGGAGTGAGCAGCCAGACCATTACCTTTTGCTCCTCAACCTTCTGTTTCTTGTTCCCTTCTGCCTGTGCCTTCCTTCCACTGCCTATCCTTCATACCACTTGCTCACCTCCCAGTGCCTGCCTCCGCTGCTTCCTGCCCTCTGCCTCTGCCCCACCTCTACATTCCTCTCCATGACTCTGTCTACTCCATGCTGCCTGCCCATAGCCCCCCATACCTGTGCCTGCCACCTCAAGTCCCTGTTTCCTCCCTCCTGTAGCCTGACCCCCGACATCATCTTAGGCTTGAGTAAATAATAGTACTTCAAGATCACAGAGAAGGAGAGAGGATCTTTAAAACAGCAAGGATTCAAGAGGGACAAGAATATTTGTAGGAAGCAACATTTAATGCATCATTTAGAAACAGAGCTGGTTAATTTGATACCTTTCCAAATAACTATCTCAAAATATTGTACAAAAATAAAATTAGAACCTGAATGTTGTGAAGGACTCAATATCAATCAATTAATGCAATTAAAATCAGGATGGGGCTAGATGAAATGGAAGAAAACATATGGGAAGAAAAAAAAGTTTTCTACATAAAAATTATCCATGTCAAGTCATTCTGTTTGAAATACTGGCTGCAGTTTTCATTGTTTTCAGTTGCATATCCTTGGGGGTATGGTCCAAGTAGCAAAATGCTGTGATGAAATTACAGAGATCCTCCTTAATTGTTCTGTCCTGGGCAGCAAATTTACTATAGTCTCTTTCAAAAGGGCTATGAATCCCAACACCAAACATAGCAATTCCCAGAAATTTATAGCAAACCAGGTCTCGCCTAAGTTGAGACTGTCCTTAGGGGCAATGCCACAGAATAAATAATATGGCTGCAGGCCATGCCATGTATTTCTATTAGGTCTTTGTTGCCCTCACACTACCCTAAATCAGGAACAATGCTACTGAAGCCAGACAAGTTGCACCCTGTAAAACAGGCATGAGTAAAAGGAGAATCAGGACCACATATATCTACATATACAAATTTTAGGAATAAATATTTTGTAGCCCAGGTATACCCAGGGGTATGCCCTGTCTGCCAGTAGAAGGAATGATGGTCAGGCAAGAGGGCTAAAAGAGGGGTTTGCCATCTGAGAGCAGTTCCCTCTCCTCTGTACAGAGCCAGGACAAGAAGCACTTAACTATATCCAATTTTATTGCTACAATAAATAAAAATGAATAACATTAAATATTACAGTAAAAATTAGTATGTGACACCTTATACAGTAACCTGCAATAATATATTGCATGCTTTAGGGGACTGCAAAAAACCTGAACAGGGTGATTCACAGCATATACCCCCTTGTACAGAATAAGCATTGACACTTTGGAACAGGTAAATCAAGGCACACAATAAACACATATGAACATCAACTTAGATAAAACCAGGTAGGTTGAGGTAGCAATACCATAGACATACACAGGCAACAATAAAGTTAAGTTCCAATAATAGACAATAAACACATATAGGCAATGAAGACAGATAAACCCATATAGACTCCCTTAAGGAGTACCCATAACTATATTAACCTCTACAGTATAAAACAACAACAGTCACAAAATATGGGGGTATACTCAGCATTTCACAGGGTGTTCCTTGGAGCCCCTCCCCTTTAGGGTCCCGGGATGAGGCTCATGTTCATCTTGTGGACAATGATGACCCCCAAGTCTCTTTCTTCCATAGTACTAACCAGTCCAGCACTGCCGAGCCTATAAGGATGCTGCAGGTTTTCCTCCCAAAGTAGAGAACCTTGCATTGTTCAGTGTTAAACACCATCAGGTTTTCATCCTCCCATTTGCTGAGCCTATCCAGGTCAGCCTGAATCACTCACCTGTCTTCAGGTGTTGATGCTTTGCTCCAGAGTTTGGTGTCATCGGTGAACTTGGCCAGTCCGCTTCTGACTCCAATGTCCACATCATTAATGAAGATGTTGAAAAATATGGCTCCCAAAATGGAGGAGGGTGGAGGCTATAGACCCTCCTCTCTCAAGCCCACCTCCCCTGAAGGACCCACTTCCTCAGCAACTTCTGCTTCCACTCTGAAGCAACCAAGGCTCATCCCCCTGTATCCAGTCCTACGAGGTCCTCTCTCCGGTGATGCCTCCAGCTCCTCTCGATGGCTTGGTGCCCCGTACTAGACACCTAGGGTGCTCCCACAAGAGCCAAGCCATTACTGGCTCCAGTTCCCCAGCCCAACACTGGGGGTTCTTCCTTTTTCCTGGGCCCTGCTTTGGGCACTGGGGCTTTTTTAGTTTAATGCAGAGCCATACTGTGGGGCTCTGGTAACTTGGCCTAGAGCTGGGGCTAATTTGAGCAGCCTTGAGCTGCTCCCAGGGCCAGCTCTCCATGTGCTGATCCAGGCACCACCTACCCAGCTGCTTGCTGGGTTTGCAGGCTCAAGGCTCCTCAAGCGGCTCCTAGAACCTAAGCACCATGCGCTGATTGGCACACCATTGAGGCTCAGGCAGGATCCCAAAGATGGTTGTCTCCAGAGTTCCTCTCTCCTTTACCATCCCTTGCTATGTCTCTCCCCTCGAGTGCCAAGCAAGCTCTCCTTTTATACACTTCAGGGGCTTCACCCCGCAAAGTTTGCTGGACCCGGTAGAGCACAGTCTCAAACAAGGTCCAGACTGCTCCTTGCCCCCTCCATTCAGAGGAAAGGGAGGGGACTTGCTTACCTTGGCTTGCTTTTGATTTGGCAGATATCTACCAATCAGAATTGCAGAATCTTGAGCCCTGGAATCATCTGGAGCTCAAAAGGTAAGTCTGCTACATTTTAAAAAGGAAAGATAACATCAAGTAACTTGTGAAAGATATTTTTTATTACTTATACAATACCCAATAGTGTTAACTACTTTAACCTTTAGGCTTCTGAGGTACACATTTTTGGTTCCAAGTTACACTTTTGTATCTTGGTCCTTACCTTCATGTCTATTGACTCATTTTGAAACATATTGCAAAATAATAAGACAGCAAAAAACAAAACACCAAAGAGAAACCCACATCTGGCTGACATTTTTTTCTTTTTTTCTTTTTTCTTTTTTTTTGAGAATAAGAAATATTTGTTTATTTGTGTTGTCAGTAATTTCAGCCATGCTTACCCAGAGCTGGCTTTAACATTTAATTTGTATTCAAAATGCTAAATTAGGAGTTGGTAGAGTTACCAATTAAGCTTTTAAAATACTAATTAATGTGTAAAGGTGCTGCAGATAAGCTACATTTAAACCTTCTGTCTATATGAATATTCCTCATTACAATGACTGTTAATTTAAAGTTTTCTTTGTAATTACTCATGGTAGTTCTTTCACAACTATGAAATATGAGCTGCAGTAAAATGAAGATCAAATATTGCTAAGGGTTTTCTTATATTAACTTAAGCATATGTTTATAGTATCTAGAGATATGGCTACAGTAGCCATATCTCTTCTGTATTTTCCTTCAGAGCCCATGATTCTTTGCATTCTTGACTGCATGGCACTTTCAATGTAAGTGCCTAGCAAAACTGTTTAACATACTGGTGATTAAGGAGTTTTCCTGGGACTCAATCAGGAAGATGTGGTTTGAATTTCCTTAGTCTGGGAATGGCTTTGGACCCAATCCAACTCTATCTCTAGATAGAATAGCATTTATTCAGATAACTTTAGCCATGCAAGTAGCATTTTAGGCCATTGATGCTGAACAATGATAAGGAACTGCATAATAAAATAGCAGGCATCTTTGGCTTCATCAGGATGCAGCCACTGAGCTTAAACATGTCTCTCAGGCCTGGGTCAATGAGGCTTCTGGACTGGTAGTACCCAGATGGTTCCAATCCAAAATTCAGTGTAGCATCAGCCTAAGACTGGAGAACAAGGGGCTGGAGTGAAATTGATTTTTAAGGGATATATGGTCCATAGAATGTATCCATTACCAAATTTATCCAGCATGAGATGTATCTGCATTGTACCAAGGCAGGGAATAAATTGGAGATTCTTCTGGTATACTGGCTACCCCACTTCACAATTGATTGCCTGACTGAACTAGCCAAGTTTGTCTCTGAGGTATACTGAGGATGGCCAGATTTATTGTCTTGGCAGACTTCAACATCCACTCTAAGGTCATCTGTGCAGAGCTGGAACAAGACAGATGGGTTTGTTATGGGTAGGTCTTGCTTGACCAATCTCATTTCTTTTTAAGACCAGGTGACATATCACCTGGACAAGGGAAAAGAGTTTGATGTCATATATCTTGACTTCAAAAAAGCCTTCGATCTGGTATCCCATGATTACCTCTTGGCGAAACTGGCCAATTGTTGCCTTGGGTCCACCATGATCTGCTGGCTGGGAAATTGACTCCATGGTCAGACCCAGAGGATGGTAATTGATGGAAGTCAATCATCATGGTGTCCTGTGAGCAGTGGGGTCCCCCAAGGCTCTGTCCTCGGACCCATATTGTTCAACATCTTCATTAATGATATGGACATTGGAATCAGAAGCGGACTGGCCAAGTTCACCGATGACACCAAACTCTGGAGCAAAGCATCAACACCTGAAGACAGGTGGGTGATCCAGGTTGACCTGGATAGACTCAGCAAATGGGAGGATGAAAACCTGATGGTGTTTAACACTGAAAATGAATATGAAAAATGCAAGGTTCTCTACTTTGGGAGGAAAAACCTGCAGCCTCCTTATAGGCTTGGCAGTGCTAGACTGGCTGGTACTATGGAAGAAAGAGACTTGGGGATCATCATTGACCACAAGATGAACATGAGCCTGCAATGTGATGCTGTGGCTAATATAGTGACCAAAATGCTGGCTTGCATCCATAGATGCTTCTCAAGCAAATCCCAGGACGTCATTCTCCTGTTGTACTCAGCCTTGGTGGGGCTGCAGCTGGAGTACTGCATCCAGTTTTGGGCCCCAGAATTAAAAAAGGTTGTGGAGAAGCTTGAGAGAATACAGAGAAGAGCCACATACATGATCAGAAGTCAGGAAAACAGACCTTATGACAACAGGCTGAGGGCTATGGGGCTCTTTAGCCTGGAAAAGCACAGGCTCAGAGGTGATCTGATGGCCACCTATAAGTTTATCAGGGGTGACCACCAGGATCTGGGGGAATGTTTGTTCACCAGAGCGCCCCAAGGGATGACAAGGTCGAACAATCATAAACTCCTGCAAGACCGTTTCAGGCTGGACAAAAGGAAGAATTTTGTTACTGTCCGGGCCCCCAAGGTCTGGAATAGCCTGCCATCGGAGGTGGTTCAAGCACCTATGTTGAACACCTTCAAGAGTAAATTGGATTATCTTGCTGGGATCCTATGACCCCAGCTGACTTCCTGCACTTTGGGTGGGGGCTGGACTCAGTGATCTTCTGAGGCCCCTTCCAGCCCTAATGCCTATGAAATCTATGAAGACTTTGTGGTATCCATGTAAATGATAGGGCTATCTCAAATAGTAACTGGGATGACCCATGAGGCCAGGCACATCCTGGACTTAAACCAGTTTGTCAGGGGATGGGGATCCACAGGAGCAAGAGAAAACTCAACCGAGTGTATGACCTGCCCAGGTAAGAGCTTAGGTATAAACCAAGGAACCAGTTGTCTCTCAGGTAGGGGTGTGCCCAGGGCTCCCATGGGGAGATTAAGGTGTCTCTTCATTAATGCAAGAAGCATGGGAAACAAGCAGGAGGAGCTTGCTCTCCTCCTTGCAAGTAGTAAAATCAACCTGGTTGGCCTAGTGGAGACATGGTGGGATGAAACATTTCATTCACTGGACATTAGATATAGAGGGCTATAGGTTGTTTAGAAGAGATAGGAAGGGGAAAAAAGGTGGGGGGTGGGTTGTGCTCTATGTTAGGGAACAATATTCCAGTTCTACCTTCCAAATGGGACCAAAGGAAGGCTTAACTGAGACCCTGTGGGTCAAACTTCAAGGAGGGCGGGGGGAGAGGGATCTGGTTGTAGGGGTTTACTACAGGCCACCATGTCAGGAGGAAGAGCTGGATCTGGAATTTTCCAGGCAGCTTGGGGAGGCCATGTGTGCAAAGGATGTTGTAGTCATGGGTGATATGAATTACCCTGACATCAACTGGGAGGAGCAGTTGGCCAGGTCTAGCCATGCACGGAGGTTCCTGACATGCATACAGGACCTACACTTCATGCAGGAGGTACTCGTCCCCACTAGGGAAAACATCATAATGGATCTGTTGTTAGTCTCTGGGGACAACCTGGTGGGGGAGGTGCTAGTACAAGGGAGGCTAGGGGACAGTGATCATGAAATGAACCAGTTTGCTAGTCAGAGAAAGGTGGTGAGGGTAACTAGCACAACACAAATGCTTGACTTTAGGAAAGCCAACTTCGATGTGCTCAGGGTAGTAGCCGGGGAGGCACTCAGGGCCCGGGATGTCGCTAGTATGGGGGTCCAGGAAAGGTGGTCCTTCCTCAAGGAGGTTATCCTTGGGGCGCATCAGAATGCAATTCCACTGCACAGGAAGGCGGGAAAAGGGTCCAAGAAACCTTCACGGCTGAGCGCGGATATCCAGGTTGGCCTGAGGACAAAGATAAAAGCATACTGGCAGTAGAAGCAGGGGGCAGGGACCAAGGAGGAGTACACGTCGCTGACCCGAGCTTGTAGAGATTTGGTAAGGAAGGCTAAAGCAGCACTAGAGCTTAGATTAGCTTCTGGGTTTAAGAATAACAAAAAGTCCTTCTTCAAGTATATAGGTATCAAGAAGAAGTCTCGGGGTAACATTGGACCCCTACAAGGCAGGGCAGGGCAGTTGGTGACAGACGCACAAGAGAAGGCAGATCTCTTTAACAAGTTCTTTGCCTCCGTGTTCCTGTCTGCTGACAATGGGGTGCTCTCGGGTGACAACGTAGAGAGGCCCAGGAAGGATGCGAGTCCCCCAACTGTTAGTTCAGACCTAGTTAAGGATTACCTGGAGGGCTTAGATGTATCCAAGTCAGCGGGCCCAGATGACCTTCATCCGTGGGTGCTGAGGGAATTGGCTGGTGTCATTGTGAAGCCATTAGCACGGCTATTTGAGGACTCCTGGTGCTTGGGCCAAGTCCCTGAGGACTGGAAAAGGGCCAATGTAGTCCTTATTTTCAAGAAGGGGAAGAAGGAAGAGCCAGGCAACTACAGGCCAGTCAGCCTTACTTCTATCCTGGGGAAGATCTTTGAAAAAATTATCAAGGGCTACAGTTGTGAGAGTCCTGCAGGGGAAGTGATTTTGAGAGGTAACCAACATGGGTTTGTGCCAGGCTGATCCTGCCTGACTAACCTGGTCTCTTTCTATGGCCAGGTAACAAAAAGCTTAGATGGGAAGGAGGAAGTCAATTTCATCTTCCTAGACTTCCAGAAGGCCTTCGACACAGTGTCCCACCCATTTCTGGTGGGCAAGCTGAGGGACTGCGGCACTGACGAATGCATGGTCACATGGGTGGTAAACTGGCTGTAGGGGCACACCCAGAGGGTGGTGGTGGACGGGTCGATGTCGACCAGTGGAGTCCCCCAGGGCTCGGTCTTTGGGCCAGTGCTGTTCAACATCTTCATTAGCAACCTGGGTGAGGGTGTGGAGAGCACCCTGGTCAAGTTCACTGATGACACCAAGCTGTGGGGTAAAGTGAATATACCGGCAGGCAGGGATCACATCCAGGCAGACCTGGATAGGTTGGAGAAGTGGGCGGATCTGAACAAGATGTGGTTCAACAATGACAAGTGCAGAGTGCTGTACCTGGGGAGAGGGAACCAGCATTATGGTTATAGGTTAGGGGCTGACCCTCTTGGCAGCACAGAGGCAGAGAGGGATCTTGGAGTCAGGATTGACTCCAGGATGAATATGAGTCACCAATGTGATGAAGCAATAGACAGAAGTAACCACACCCTGTCATGCATCAACAGGGGCATCACTAACAGGTCCAGAGAGGTCTTGCTCCCCCTCTGTGCGGTGCTGGTCAGGCCACACCTGGAGTACTGTGTCCCACTTCAAGAGGGAGGTGGAGAACCTGGAGAAGGTCCAGATGAGGGCTACTCATATGTTTGAGGGCCTCCGTGGCCAGCCCTACGAGAAGAGGCTGAGGGACCTGAATCTCTTTGGTCTCCGCAAGAGGAGACTGAGGGGGGATCTTGTGGCTGCCTTATCAGGGGCCACCAGCAGGGACTCGGAGAAAGTCTGTTCACCAGGGCCTCCCTTGGAGTCACTAGGAACAATGGCCACAAGCTGAGGGAGGATAGGTTTAGGTTAGATATTAGGAAGAACTACTTCACTGTAAGGGTGGCCAGAGCCTGGAATAGGCTTCCCAGAGAGGTGGTGCTCTCACCTTCCCTGGAAATCTTCAAGAGGAGACTGGATAGGCACCCTGCCACCCGCAGTGCTCATTCCTGCCCATGGCAGGGGGTCGGACTCGATGATCTGTCTAGGTCCCTTCCGACTCATTGATTCTAAGATTCTATGATTCTATGACTACTGCTTTGCACCTGCCCAAATGGAGGGGCTCTGATTATCAGGGATTTTATCAAGAAGCTTCTATCATGGTCAGACCACTACCTCTTGTCAGGGGGATCGACCAGTTAGGCTGGTCTTACGCTGAGTATCAATGGCACCAGTGAGAATCCACAAGTCTCTGGATGACATCTCCATGGACCTTGATGGCCTGGTTCAATCTGTAAAATAGCACACTGGCCTTGACCTTTCAACATAGTGGCACCCAGGTGTTTACTCTCACTTTTGTGGTGGCACAGGTCCTCCTGAGGATCGTCAGTTAGAGCACAGGTGGCTCTCACACTGAGAATAGTGGTTACTCATTATTACATTCATCAGCCTGGAGCTCTGTTGCAGCTGTGGTCTGGCTATCTACAGCTTTACCACTCTGGCTCTAAGCTTACCTCGAATGTCTATATCTCACAGTTCCTCTAAGTCAGCTACCTGCCAGTTCGCAGTTGTATAACATCTTCTCTTCACTTAATTAACAAGGGTTAGAAAGTCCTGTTACATGGGTATTAATAGGACAGCTCAAAATGATTCTGCTTTCTCCTAGTAGGGCAGTCCCAAAGGGTGGTGATGGGTGCATGTTCTTCATCCCCTCAGATTGTTTCTGTAGGATCCCATAGGGGTCCATCTTGAAGCTGTCACGTAAGATTGTGTGGAGATTTGGAGAAAGGTGCCATTAGCATGCCAATGCACCCAGTTCTACCTCTCCTTCTCTTCTTACCCTGGTCCGCTAGTCTTAGTCTTTTTCCCATTGTCTAGCTGTAGTTGAGGACCGGATGTAGGTGTACTGAAATTGAATCCAAAGAGGACAGAAGTCATCAGGGTGGACAAACCACACAATTCTGTCGGGACCAGGACACCTATCATTGATGGGGCTCAGCCTCCTTTTCTCGCTCATCTTTGCAACTTTGGGTAGCTCCTGGATCCTCTGCTCCACCTAGATCTTCAGGTGGCAGCTGTGCAACTTTTACTAATTCTATCTAATCAGAAGGCTGAGACCTTATCTTTCAGTCTCTGATCTGGCCACTGTTATCTATGCTTTCCATAACCTCAAGGCTAAACTACTGCAATGTGCTTCTGGATAGTGAAAACCATCTGGAAACACATTATTTTTCACCATCTGGCAGCTGCAGCTGGTGCAGAACATGACAGCTCACCTTCTGTCAGAGGTAGGTCACCAGGCCTACATAACTGCAGTGCTCCAAAGTTTGCACTGGCTCCCAGTAGCTTTTTGAACACAATTCTAGGTGATAGTTTTGACCTGTAAGGCCTTTAAATGGTCTGGACCCTGCATGCTGAACAGATTGCTTTCTCACTGTTGACGGTAGGTGCTATAGGGCTTGTGCCCTTTCTGAGGTCACGTCTTTTCTTCTACTGCAATGGGTAAGGGGCTTTATATCACCCTTAACCCCTCTCTGCTGATACAAAACTCACCTGCCACAACTTTCATAGTAAGTATACTTGTTTTTATTTATTACAGGGTTGTGTACACACTTTCCCCAATGGGAGAATGTTCACTATGACACAGTGCAGAAAATTTTTACCAATGTGAAAAATACCCAACAGAAAAATTGGGGCTCCAATCCCCTGCACTCCAGCCTGACACCCAGGATTCCTTTCAGGATGTTAAAGAAAACAAAACAGCCCCCAAAAATTAAGTAAACAAAACGAAGTCTAATGTGGACCAAAATATAAGTACACAAAATAAAGTGCTGCTTTAACTGCTGCCTGTGGCTCTTCTTATTTTTAAACCTATATCACTTTTTTTTTTCTGAGTCCCAGTCATTGCCAGTGGGCTGCCATTCTGTCTGGCTAGCCTCTAGTATGCCTCTTACCCAACTGTGGAGCTCCTCTCAGCTGATATTCCCAGCTGTCACCCACAGGCTCATCTCTCCCTCGTCCCCCTGGTCCCTGGGACTCTTCCAAAGCCTGCTTCCCAGCTGTTCTCCACACTCCTCCCTTCCAGGGCATGTCTGCTCCCTCTTCTCCTTCCTGGGCTCTGGTGTCAGTGTCTTTTTGTCTTCTGGCCATGCCCCCCAGGGCATTCTCTGCCTCCCCACTCTTCCTGGCATCTCCCCCTGGCTCAGGGATGCTGGGATTGCCCCCCAGCACATGGCTTCTTCCCGCATTGCTCCCCAGCATGGGGCTTCTTCCCCTGCCTCCTCAGCTTGGGGGTGCTTCAAGCCAAGCTCTGCAGGTTCATCTGGAGTTGGCATTTCCCTCCAGAGAAAACCATCTCCTGCCGTGGCTTTCTTTCACACTTGCTTAGGCTCCATTGTGACCTCTAAGGACAACCAAGAGAAACATCTTAAAAGAATCATAAGTACGCCATGCATGTTTGGCCAAAACATGTAGGATGTTATTTTCAGCAGTTGCTACTCAGCTTTGGAACTCGCATACACTTAGTCTTGCCAGAGCCCAAACCTGGACAGTTTTTGGAAGGCCCCTAAGAACTTCCTCTTTAGGCAGGCATTTACTAAGCAAAACTAGGATGAGATTCTGTCTATGGGTTCTCTTTCTTATCCTAATTATCTATGTCCCTTTTCAGTTCTTTTGGTCTTATTGCTCTCCTGTTCTTAAGTCATTCCTTTTTCTTATTGTAAGCTGTTCTGCATCTTTGTTGAGAAGGGCAAATATAAATAAACAGACAAGCCATACTCTCTCACAAAAAGTGCATAACTCCATGAAAGCTGTGGGGGGAAAAAACAGGAGTAAAAAGCGTTGTGGCCCTGGTTCATATAACCTAACACACTGGAAGCCAAGATAGGAAAATTTCTGGGGCCAGAAGGGGCAGGTTAGGTGAAGTGTGGTTTCATGAGATAACCCCTTATCTGTAGAAGAGTGAAGTCTGTGAGCTCCTGCTTGCTAGGAGTCAGGGCCAGAACCATGATCCTCTCCCATCTCATTGGACATGGCTCCTTCTCACTGATGGGTAGTTCTCATCTCACTGAACATGGCTCCTTCTGGTTTGTTTGCCTACTACCTACACATAATCTAGAGAGGAACAGGAGTTGAGGCACAACCCTGAGCTAGGCATTTCCTCCTGGCTATCTTTGTGTTGCTCCCTGCTCAGGATGCGAATCTTTGCGGATCACTTTGGAGGCGTCTGATTTTCTTTCTACTGTACTGAGACTTTGAATACCTAACCCATTCCTTGGTACTAGCCTCCTAGGATCCTGTGCATATTTTAAAATTATGCTGAATCATCAGTTGTTACACCATTTGATAATAAGTAATAGGGTCTACATTGCTGAGGCTAAGGTGGAAGCCAAGTATTGGCGACACAGGAAGGATTCAGTGGATATTCAGAACAAAGTAACTCACATATCAAAAGAGGGAGCAACTTAAACGTTGATCATTAAAAAAATTAGTTCATTAGTATGATTCAGAAGGGGTATCTTTATTTGATCTCCTGTTATTCATTCAGTCTGAAATACTCAGTTCTGTCCTTCTGGTATATAAGGGTTTCTACAAATCCAGTAAATTCCAGGTTTAATAAGTTATTAATTTTTTGAATGACCAGTTTACATATATGTAGCTTTTTTGAATTACACAAAACCATTTTTAAATTAAACAAATTATTAAAATAGTTATTTATAGTCTGCCTTATTTATTTTTCATTACATTCTTCATCTTTGCCTATTGATGCCTGCTTTGTCCTCCAATGAAAATGTAGGATAATCATTAAGAAAAACAATATATGGTCTGTAGAAACATAAGTGTGATGGATCTTATGTCTCCAGTATTTTCTACTGTAAACATGTGTCATGTTTTGGTTTGACAACTACTATCTGCATTCTGGTGTGGCTTATAGGTAATTGCACTTCTAATGTGATAATAATTGATAATCAATCACAATGTAGTTTAATAAGGAGTACATTGCTGTAATTTATATTATGACACCGCAACAGAGAAAAACACTTTAATTCAAAGGATAATTGGATACAATATCACCTTACTTTTTATTTTAGTTGATTTCTATTAGCTATTTTAACCATCAAGCATGAAATCATTTGGCTTAGATATCAAAATAATAATTAAAAATGTCTAACCCTGATTAATTTGCCACTCAAGTATAATCAACTCTCTTAAGTGCCAGCAAATACAGGTATTGATTGTGTGTGTGATTCTTTTTTGCCAAGACAAATGATGCAGAAGACATTGTGGGTAATTATACATATCCGTTATTAAATCTTACAAGAGATATGGAGACCAAATTAATATTAAGTGATCACAGGATGGCTATGAAGCCATTTACATGCTGTAGCTGTGAAAGACACATGCAATCCTAAACTGTATCAGAAAAGTGCTTCCTGTAGAGATAAGGAAGTACTCAAGCTGTTGTATAAGGAGGCCCTGGTAAGATCTCATCTGGAACAGTTTGCATAAATCTGATTGCTTATGTTCAAGAAAGATGAAATCAAACTGGTCAGATACAGATAAGGTCTAATAACATGGCTGAGGAAGAGAGAGACTGTCTTACAAGAGAAGACAAAGCCCAGCAATAGAGGTTTTGAAAAAGTATATGAGAACTATCTATAAATACATTAAGGGTATAAACACTGGGGAGTTATAAAAGCCACTTACTCCAAAGAACAATGTAGACCCATAATGAATTGAGGATAAACCATCTGTGAATGCATGTGAGCTGGAAAGTTTCTAACCACCAGAGGAGGTAGATTTTGAAAGCACCTTTCAGTAGGAGTGGTGAGCCCAAAAGACTAATTAGTTTTAAGGTAGACTTTGCTAAAGTTATGAAAAGATCAGTGTCTTATTGCTGTGTCTGCTCTAAGGGAGTTCCGGTACTTGCTGGATATGACTCAGTGCTGTTCCAGCTTTGCTTACCTTCTGTTAAGATAATGTTCAGTCTAGTGTGGGTTTAATGGATCTAGAGACATTAAACCAGAGGGACAGCTGGAAAAGGTAACATGTAAAGGCCATAGAACCTTGGCTAGTTGCTTTAAACTATTATTCTCTGTTTATCAGAAAAGAATGACAGAGCTGAATGAGGAGATGGTTCATACATTGTTACCTGACTCATCTAGGCTCATAGGGAAAAAACAAACAGTGATTTGTGGAAGTTTATATTGATACTAGGGATTTATATTTTGTGTGTTGATCTCCAAAACCTTTACCAGTTTGGATACAGACAATACCAATAGATTTCTGTTTCAGCTCAGAGCTATTAATTGGGTTAGAATACTACTCACTGGACATGCCTACATGTGCAATTAATTTGATGGAATAAACTCTGGATCTTATTGTACCAGTTTATTGCTCCTAGACACCACATTTACATGTGTGCCCAGGCCTGCAGCACATTGAGCTGGGTCATAGGAGCCCTAGCTGGCAGAAGATGTGGGGGGTCAGCCTGCCAGCCTAGGGCTGCCCCAACCTGGCTCAGTGTGTTGCAGGGGGGCTGGCTGGGGCACAAAGTGCTCCAATGTAGGGCTAGCTGGCAGGTAGCTCCCACACTGAAACACCCTGGTGCCACAGCTACCTCTTTCAGTGTCTACATGTGCAGTGCTTGAATTTACAAGTACTACCCTGCTGCAGAGTTTATTAATTTACTCCAGCCAAATAGCCCTGCACGTGTAGATGTGAGACATTTACTGTGGAGCTAATTAGTCTATGCCACAGTAAATGTCTTGCATAGATGCTCTTACTGTGGGAACAGAATGGTTTGATGACATAGTTCTGAAGTGCCATTTTTCTCAAGTTTTAAACTTTAAGGTGACATGCACAACACATGTTATGGTCACAGAATCAAAACTGGTCAAATCTTGGGGAAAAGGACGTATATGTTGTATCTGCTAAAGTATAGAGGTATAAATATGATATTGGAATGTTATATTGCAGCAATGTCAAATATATGCTCTACAGGCCTAATTTAGCACATGGAGTCCTGCCATCCAGTCCCTAGTGGTGCCCATGGGTCTCAAGGTAGCCTGCAGCATGGGCTGGATGCCCTCACATACCACGTGTGTCTTCTCCACAACTGCACTGCATATTCATTCCATGCCAGATCCAGCACACATCCTGGAGCAGCAAGAGCAGGTGCTGCTTGTAGTGTGGATCCATGGTGGCTGGACTAGGTTCAACATGAAGTACACTGCTGGACTAGCTGTTCTGGGATACGTGATGAAGATGAATGCAGAAACTGCTCCAGGATATATGATGGATCCAGTATGTTGTAGGCATGTGCTGGAGCAGGCATCATGTGCAGCATGATCCTGGAACAGCCATTCTGGAAATATGCCACACGTGGCACTGATTCCATGGTTGCGCTGCACAGGATGCCTACTCTGTGCACTCCAGGATCTGGCACAGAGTAGATGCACACTGAAGCAAATGCTGGAAGGAAGCATGGCCGCAGAACAACTGGCTCAGGACACACGCTGCATCTGGTGCCTGCTCCAGCCACTCCTAAAGATTCACTGTATCTGGCATGTGCGGCCAGTCTGTAGGTTCCATCTTGGGCACCTGTTATATTATCATCCCTGTTATATTGGGATATATAGACTGGCAAGAAAAAAAGAGGTTTAGGAAATATGAGATTCTTATGGTACAGTAGCTTTTGTCTAAAAGTTATTCACGTTACTTCAAATACTATACATTATCTTTGGTACTGTTTACAGTGCTTTCTATATGCATTATATAATGTTTGATTTACAAAGATGTTTTATTTTCCTCTATGAAAGTTGCTTGGGAGATAGTTGTTGGCACTGTATTTATAACTCAGGTACCTTGTTTTGGGTGGGCCCAAACCCTAAGATTGACCACGACCTCTCCATTTGATAACAGGTGAATTTTATTGATACACAGTGATAGCAGATAACAATAATGCAAACAATTCTATAACTACCAGTCCCAGGGTTCATAAAGTCAAGATGTCTAGCCAGTATGCAATCTTCACTCTGAAGCTCTCTCTTGAATATCAGATATCAACAGCCTGGAGGTTGGAGGCTAAGGCCCACCCCCTGCTAATAGGGTGGATGACATGAGCTGGTGGTGTGTTCTCTGTCCAGGGTGGCCTTGGGCCCCCTCTCAGGGACCCTTTGCTGCTCTAATATACATCCTTTTATATTCTCTCTCTTTTCTGATGACACTTCAAAACTGGGCATCATTGATTGGTTTAATTGTGGTTGTCATACTGTCCCCATTCTGTCCTGTCAGCATATTACTTTGTCTCGTAAATCCATTACATGCACACATCCTAATTTTGGCTTTTTCCAGGCCTCTTCCTAATTTGGTCCACCTATCAAAACTGGAAATCCCAAAGGATCTGCAGGTGACCAATATGACCTAATGCTACTTTATCTCTGTTATTGGAACAGTGTGGTACCTATCTTTAATTTCCCAGCCTGTGTGTCTAACTGCTGCTTATCATGGTAGGCCTTGAAGGAAACTTTTGTCACAAACAGGCATTTAGAGATCAATTAACCCTTGCCATTGCTGTAGACCATTGTTCTACTTTGCCTCGCTGTGGAGCCCAGCCCGCAACGCCACGCGCCGCCTCGGGAGCTGCATCGGCTGCACCTGGACCTGGACCGAGGAGCACCAGGAGCTGGGAGTATGCCTGCGCCCAGCCCCGCACGCCAACTGCATCACCATGATGCCCTGCACGAGGACCTTCCTGGAGAGGTTCCTGAAGGACGCCATCTGCAACAAGTACGCCGGCGACCTGAGGGCCAAACCTGACCAGGGTAAGGCCTTTGACGTCACCTCAAAGTGGGATGCTAGCAACCACTTCATGCCCAGCGGGACCTTCATGTGCTTCACGGACTGGCGCTTCCTCCACTGTGCCCACCTCAACTGCCTGCCTCTGAACTGGGCCATACGCTACAGCCACCGGGACAAGAGGTGCCAATGGTGCAGCTATGCAGCGGAGACCCTCCCCCATGAGCTGTGCAGCTGCAAGCTGCACGCCAGAGCCTGGCAGCTCCACCACAATGCTGTCCAGGAGCGCCTGGTGTGGGCCATCCTGGCTGGGGCAGGGAAGATCTCCGTGAACCGCACCGTCCCGGGCTGCAAGAGCCAGCTGTGCCCCGACATCGTCGTCATGGACCACGAGGCCAAGAAGATCGTGATCGTGGACATCACCATCCCCTTCGAGAACCAGCACCAAGCCTTCACCGACACCCGGGCTCGTAAGCAGGAGAAGTACGCCCTGCTAGCCGACACCCTGAGGGGCCGCGGCTATGACGTGACAGTGGACGCGCTCATCATGGGGACGCTCGGAGCCTGGGACCCCAGCAACAAGAGTGTCCTCCGTGCCTGCTGTGTTTCCCAACATTACGCCAAGCTGATGCGCTGCCTCATGGTGTCTGACACCATCCGCTGGTCCCGCGACATCTATGTGGAGCACATCACGGGCCACCGCCAGTACACCAACCCCTCCAGATGAGCCACCACTGGACCGGACCCGAAGGACACCGCTGCCTGAACTACGCCCCCACTTCGCCTCACGTCGAGAGGGTTTCGCCTCCACAGACGACCCCACCCCACCCGAAGAGGACCCCCACGATCGGACTTTATGGACTGAGACGCTTTCTCCGAGCCACTTCCTCCAACACTGTGGACCACTGTAACGGGTATGTGTGTATCTATCTCCTTTCCCTCTCAGTGTTGTGACCCCCCCCTTCCCCCTTCCCACATTCTCCCACCCCCAGGCTTAGTTGGCTAACATTGTATCATTAGTAACCTAGTCGTGTTCCCCTCCTCTCCCCCATCCCTCGATTGTTAGTCCCTCGCTCAGGCGCTTTGTATTTCCATCTCAGCTTTGTCATCTTTTTTTTCTGGATTCCCCATCCAAAACATCTACTTTACCTACAAGCTGGTTCCCAAAAGAAAACTATTAAATACTATCTTCTAGCCATAAATATTAATGCACATATTGTGATTTACATACAATAGCCCTAAGTTTTAATTCCCTCAGCACTTCTGAAGAGTCTGGAAAGCTTGTATTTCAGCAAAGACATGAGCTGAGGTACAGGAAAAAGGAGATTATAACAGTTGTATATACTATAGCCTCAGCATTTCCTTTTCCAGCTACACAAGTGGTGCCTGAATTAAGAAGGATTTTAGGATTATGTGCAATTTAAACTGAGATTTTTCTTTCTGAGAAGTGTGTATCAGTCAAAGTGATCTATAACCTTTTTTTGGTTTGTTTCTATTGCCTAAAGAATGAGGACTTTCAGGCATTTGGGGCAGGATCCCAAAAGCACCATTTACCAAAGTAATGTGCCTTATGAGAATAGCACAATCATCCTGGACTGTTGGAGCATATGGACAGGTGACTGACATATAAAATGTTTGTGCAGAGTAATGTCTTTAATTCTTTATGAGTTTGAAGTTCTGGTATCTAAATTATACACAGAGACAGTATAGAACATAGTTACTGAAACAATTGATTTTTTTAGCTGTTCATGTTGGATTAGTGCCAAGGATATGGTGTACAGAAGTTCTCAGTGTGCGGTGAGCAAAGGGACCCTCTCTCCTTTAGCTAGCCTTAACCTCTACTTCTCTGTGCACAAGGTTGGCTACAGGAGAGATGAAGTGGACCTTTAGCATCAGTGGTCTTTAATGGCATATCAAGAGGCCAACACCCAGTATTTATGGAGGGAGATAAACATGACAAAAGAGAGATCAAGCTGGAAAAAGCAGCTTGGCATGTCTGGTACCAGACCAGTCTAAGGGATTGAAAGAAGTGAAGACACTCTGGGGAACTACGGGGACTCTAAAGGAAGAAATGAGTATCTTTGAGGATACTCACAGTTATGCAGGATACATTGGGGAGACAGGGATTGCCTAACCATTTTAGAGGGGAAAGATGGTTAGGCCTTTGCTGGATGTTTGGCCTTTGCTTCAGTAAACGTTTTTACTGAAGAGAGTGACTGCTGTGCTGTTTGAAATTGTGGGGTGCCTGGAGTTACCCCGAGAGGCGGTAAAGTCCTTCTCTTGGGAATGGTATTGCATGCTATGTCTTTGAATCATAATCATGGGGAATCAGGGAGGGTGAGATACTGCAAGGACAAGGTCTCAGAGTGGGAAGGAACTCAAACTCCGCCTTTGCTTAAGCCTGAGTTGGCTTCAAGATATATTTTCAGAGACCAGACAAGGCTTCAGTAGGCCTGAACAAACACCCCTTTGAAAGGCATTCTGTGACAGCTGTCCAAAGGCCTAGCCACATTAGGGGGTATTTCAGTCCTGTCAAGCCTGTAGCCAAATGTTAAAGTCAGTCAGAGTTCAAGCATCCTAGAAGCCCTTAAGCCTGGAGCTTCCTCCTATTTTGGGAGGGTATCTTAACTCATAAGCTGAGGTGGGCATGATCACCTGATTTCAGTCTGGTGTCATGGTTTTTGGCCATCTGCAACTTCAGAGTTTAACCCAGCAGTTCTGGGGCTCAATGGCAAAGATGAATCACAGTGGAGCACAAATAGTATTTATATAATTGAAGTTTTCATCTACAGTAGGGGAAAAACTGGGTAGCAAAAGGTGAAAATGTAAGAGCAGAAAGCATTTATCCATATAAATACTATTTAGGCCATTACACAGTTGAAAGACTGAATTCCCTGCTGGCATTAATGGGTGCCCCATGACTCTCCAACTCCAACTGACCAACAATTGGTTGCCACAATCATCAGTGCATATGCCCCAATACTTGATGCTGAAGAAGAACAGAAAAAAAACAGTTTTATGCTGACATTGATGAAATTGTGACTACTGCCTTGAAAGGACAAGTTCATCCTACTTGGAGGCTTTAACACAAAAGTTGGCCGGGACTTTAACATAAGAAAGGGCACCACTGGGAAGAAAGGAGTGCAAAATACAATTCCAATGGCATCCTTTTAAGCAGCAAATGTGCAGAGCATAACCTTCTCATTACTAACACGATCTTCAGACAACATAACAATTACAAAGCAACATGGCAACACCCCTGCTTAAAAAATGGCACCTCTTCAATTACATCATTGTAAGATCACATGATCTAAAAGATATCCATATCACACAAATCGTGAGGGGAGCTGATGACTGATGGGCTGATCATTAGTTAGTAAAATCAATCATGTCCACCCGGGTTGCATTGAAACATCAAAAGCAAGACAAATTAGCCTGAAGACAGTACAAAGACAAATGCCTTCAGACCCCTAACCACCGTGAAGCCTTCCAAACACATCTCAGTAAGAAACTCACCAATCATGAGATTAAGAATGAAGACGTGTTGAGGAAGATTGGCATGCTCTAAAAGAAAGTATCCTTGAGGCTTGCATAGAATCAATTGGCTTTATCACCCAACACAATCAGGATTGGTTTGACAAAAATAATGCTGAGATCAAAGCCCTTCTTAACAATCTTAACATGTGGCACTTCTTCACTGCCATCAAGGCTATGTATAGGCCAAACTCTTTCAGATTCATGCTGCTTAGAGCTAAAGATGTCAGTACACTCCTCAAAGACAACAAGTCCATCAAAAACCTCTAGAAAGAACATGACCAAAAACTCCTGAACCAAGAATCAACAGTGACAAATGAAACCATCAAATCCATCTTGCAACATCCAGTCAGGGAAGTACTTGCCATTGCATTAACCCCTCTGAAGAAGTCCACCAGGCAATAAGACAGATAAAGAACAACAAAGCATCTGGCCCTGATGGCATACCAGCTGAGGTCTTAAAAGTTGGTAGGGAAACTATGACCGACAAGTTCCACACACTGTTTCTCAAAATCTGGAACAATGAGGAAGTTCCTGCTGAACTAAGGAATGCCAATATTGTCACCAGTTTTAGAAAGGGAGATAAGTCTGTGGAAACTATCAAGGTACTGCTCTCCTCTCCATTGCTGAGAAGATCTTTGCTCAAATTCTGCTGAACTGACTGTTCTGTCTTGCTGAAGAAATACTTCCTGAGTCTCAATGCAGCTTCAGCCTATCAAGAAGGACCATGGACATGATTTCTGTGGCCCAGTAGATCCAGAAAAAAATTGATAAGAACGACACCAGGAAATGTATATGGCCTTTATTGGTTTGACAACAGCCTTCAAATGTTAACTGTCAGGCTCTATGGAAGATATCATTGATGTCTAGCTACCCAGGGAAAATTATCACTGTCCTAAGAATTCTTAATGACTGGATGACTGCCTCTATCTTATGCAGTAGCTTCATTATGGAACTCTTTGCCATTCAAACTAGCATCAAGCAGGGTTGCATGATCACACCAGCTCTGTTTTCTGTCTTTCTTGTGGTCATCAAGATGCTTATATGTTACCATCTGCCACATGGCATCAGCATTGAGTACAGGATGGATGGGAACCTTTTCAGTCACTCTTGCCTCTGTGCCAAAACCAGAGTTACTTTGGCCTTGATTGTTGAGGTTCAGTATGTCAATGACTGTGCTGTCATTGCACATATGGAGGAATTACTACAAACAGCTTCTCTCAGGCATACCACCGCCTGAGTTTGACACTCAACATCAGAAAAACAAAGTTTCTTGACCATCCTGCTCTGGACCAATTAACCCCTCACTCCCTCTGGCAAAGATCCTCATCGATGGACAGGAGCTGGAGAATGTTGAACATTTTGCATACCTCGGAAGCCATTTCTCAAAGAAGGCCAGTATCAATGAGATTTAGTACAGGATCCACTGTGCCAGCTCTCCCTTTGGAAAACATATAAGGCTGTGATAATCCCAATTGTTCTCTACTCCAATGCAGCTTGGGTGATCTACATGGACTACCTCAAAAGCCTGGAATCCCATCACCATAGCTATCTCCAGAAGTTCCTTGGCATAAAGTGGAAGGAACAATGTTGCACAAAATGCCAGTGTCCTACCACCACCAGTATGGAAGTGTTGATTGTTCAACATCAGTAGCAGTGGACAGAACATTGTGTGTGCATGGCTGATGTACATAGACCAAAACAACTGCTATACTCCCAGCTGAGCCAAGGACAAAAGACATGTGGGGGCGAGAGAAAATGCTTGAAGGTCACCCTCATGATGAACATTAAGATGTATGGCATTGACACCACAAATTGGGAAAAGCTAGTTCAGGACAGGGCTACATGGTATTGCCTTGTAAGAGAAGGCATATCTTACTTTGAGGAAAACTTTATTGCCGTGGAGGCAGAAAAATGACAGAAACAGAAGTAAAGAAAACAAGACGGAGAAATCTATGGTCCGACCCTTCCTATAACCACCACCTGTGGCATTTGCCAGAGAATCTGTGGTTCTAGAATAGGCCTTCTTCACGATCAATGGACTCATCTACAACCCTTTACTTGACCTGTGGGAGTGATCTTCCTCGATGGTAAGGGATTGCTGCTGCTGCTGCCAATAAGCACAGTTTTAGCCATTGCACAAAGTAAAGTAGAATGTCACTTAGTGCCTACTTATCTACCTACTTACTTATCTTTGGTAATAATCAACAACAGATTATGCAATATGTTATCAAATACTTTTATATTGCCACATTTGTAGTTTATAGAAGTAAGTGAATGTCTATTTAACTGGCATCTGTTGGAATGTTTATAACGTAACAAGGATGAATAGATCACATATTGTATCATGAGTGATTATATCACAGGTCAAACTTCACTTTTTTTCCTCATATAGGAACTCATTACAGAGGCAGAATTCATTTCAGCTCCTGATGAAAAAAAAATAGTGTTACTTGCAATAGTAATGACCAAGAGAAGCTTCTTAAAATCAGCTGCAAGTTAGGAGGAGTTTATATTATGAAGATAGGCAAGGACCACTAAAACAGATTACCAATTAGTCCACAAAAATAATCTAAACTATTAACCCTTGTGTAGTTCTTGTTTAATTTTAAGTGAATAGCAACCACCCCACCTGCATCAATCACTTGCTATGCAGAAAGCATATCACCTGTTACAAGCAGTCACATCATGGAAACGGTTCCATTCAGTCTATAATTATCTTAATGACAGGAGACCATGGGCTTCATTAGAAAATGGCAATATGGGAATGTCTAGAATTGCTTCAGGGTTTGGAATTTTATCACAATGAGTTCTGTTACTGATGTGACAAGCAGGTTTGTAAGTGCAGTAAAATGAAGGCAAAATAAGCTTCGTATTTTAAAAACACAAAAAAACTGGTCCTTTAAATAACCAAATTCCAAGAGGTATTCATGAAGTTTAAAAAACGCTGTACTCAGAAAAAAGGTCTATGCTGGAAGTTTTAACAAGCAGCTACCATCTCTTATAGCTGGTGTAAGAAATTTAAACTAGAGAAATCCCCAGAATCAAATTAAATTGCTAGGCTACAGCAAGCTTCTGCACTAAAGCAGATTTTTGAACTGGAGTAAGAGAAGCATTCTCTTTCACTGTATGCACCAGTATAACTGCCATTTTTAGCACTTATGCACAGTTTGCAATTAAGCTCTCAGCATGCAAGGATCTTCAACAGGCCTGTGCTCTGGACAGTCAGGCAGTGCCTGTGTATCTAGTGCCTGTTTATACATGAGAGTTCTGGAGCTGCAGCTAGGCAAAACCTCACGACTCTATAAGCTCCTGTATCTTAAAGCTGTCCGCCTGTACCTTACATTTACTATTTACTGGATAAAACGGATAAATCACAATGGGAAAGAACTCAATACCCCCTCCCCTCAAGGGTAGCATCTATATCAGTGAACTATACAGGCTTTAGCTTGTTTGCTTCCTCCTGGCCTCACAAAACTCCCACTTGGCTGCCCAGGAACCAGTTTTAAAAATATGCCTTGAAAGACATCTGGACAATATCCAACTAAGTGGAGCATCACCTAATTCTTCTGATTGATAGGTTTGCCCAGATCATGCCTAATCCCCACTAATATATTATACAGTACTAGTGTCTTTCTTTTAAAAATTTAGTTAGAAGAAAAACTGAGACGTGTGAGTTAAAGCCCCTCTTTAGCCTGAGAGTTCTCAAAAGCACTTCTTCAGCTCCCCAGAGAGTTGTGTAACTACCAGAACAAGAACTTAGGTTACAAGAATGAACCCTCTTCTGCTCCTGATGTAATCTCCCCTCCTATGCAATTCTGCAAAAAAAAATCCAAATTCATGGAACAAAAAGACAGAGGAGCATTAGGAGCCTAACCCAGGAGACCTGCGTTCTGGGTTCCCGTGTATACCTCAAGAACAACTTCTATAGATTCACTAGTAACTGTTATGTAAAACATACAACCAATTTGGGAGGAACAACAGGACTCTCACTACACAGTAATGTAACTAGATGTGGATAAGCAGGAAATGAATCCCAGGTGCAGACTTAGAGGGGTGCCAATATTGCTACCTTCCCCCAGGAGTCTTTACCACAGCAAGGTCCAGCCATAGGAGCCAGAAAGGCACCACCCCATGCCTAGTAGTATTTTTGGGAGGTATGGGGTAGAATGAAGGAGGTTTCACAGCCCTGTACCTGAGGGTAGTGGGAGAGTGAATGGGATACCAGAAGCTGTCCCTCAGTGGCAGCAACCAGAGCAGTAGCAGTTGCTTCTGGAGTGAAGAGAGCCGGGCAGGTAAGAGTCCTCTCCTCATCCATTTTTTCCCTCCAACCCAACCCCATCCTCCACTGTTAGCTTTACCCCCCAATATCTGCCCCCCCAAAATCCTCCCCCCACATCATATGGAAGGAATAACATTTTATGAAGACCTTCCAATAAAAAGACATACATTTCAAAACCAGTACTTCATGACCCAGGATGTCCTTCTCTTATTCAATAGTTCCCCAGGTTTTGAAACAGTTGTGAGTCTTGCTCTGAAAATGACAATACATCATACTTACCTCATACCTGCCTTCTGAGGATCTCAGAATAGTTTTATAACTAGTGTGTGAGAGTGTCATTACTGATGAGGTTTGGCATTTGGGGAAAAGCACTAATCTGAGGAGGGATTTTTTGTGATAAGAGAAGACAGCTGTCTGCATGCTGAGACAGGGAGTTTCAGGTGTGGGTTTCAATTTAAAGGACATGAAGGTTGTAGAGAAAAAAAGGAGAGAGATGACTAGAGCAGAGGGAACAAGGAAGGAGGTGTAGGAACAGAAATGTAAGCAGGAACAGAGCTGCATAGGCTTGCATAAGATGAGTTAGAACTAACAATGAAAGTAAAAGGAAGATAATGGAAGGATTCAAAGGAAGAAGTGACTTGAATGAATATCAGGCAAGGAAAATGGGAGATAGGAAATGGAATTAGGCATGATATACAAAGAGCTGTTACAGCAGCTATTTTGGCTATACGGAGACTATGAAGACAGGGTCCATCTTACTCTGCTCACATAAATGAAGGAAATAAATATTTTACACTAAGTATTTCAGTATAGTTCTAAAGATGGAGAAAATAAGGCAAGAGAAAAGAGGATGAAATGCGTGTTTTGTGAAGGAAGCCATGCAAAGGACTTCCATGACAAATAAGGCCTAAACATGGGACCTGAAGGAAAAACTGATGGCAATGTCCCCAGTATAAATGGGCTTGGGCCCTCCTACACAGGCCACAGTTGAAGGGAAGTGTGGTAAAACAGCTATGCAAGGATTACCATGATCTCTTTATGAATCACTAGAATGACCACAGGACTCATATTGACTGGCATGGCAGGCTAAAACGAAGTGAGGAAGTGATTCAGATGGACAGCGTTTTGACTCTATTAGACCTAACACACCAAAGAAATGGTATGTGGCTACCATTTTGAAATCATGGATAGGAGGATTTTAATTCCCTAAAATCTGCTCTTTACTCTGCTGACCAAATATTCTGGTTATTTGATTTGCTCAAATTCAAAAAGGTGAGTCCATCAAATTTAAAAAGGTGAATCCATACCATAGATAAGACTGCTTCCAAAGTCAGATCCCTAGCTCATATGTTATGCATAAACATTGGCAAATTTCCTTCCACTTCTGAAAGTATTAAAACAAGTTTGCTATTTTAAAGTTTATTGTTTGGTATCTCATTTCCCTCTGCTCCTCTTTATTTGTTTGTTATTTTATTTCTGTTACAATACACTTATTCCCATAGGTCTCCAATTCTCTCCATAGAACAGAGGCCCATTTCTTTTTCCTATCCAGCAGCCAGGAAAAGAAAGCAGGGAAACTGGAGTTTTAATACAATATATTTACAACACTGCTTTCTAGCTTCTCTTCCCTTCATTTATGAACAGCCCACTATATACGCCATGTAACACAGATTCTGCCTGTAAAATTCACTAATTAACTCAGGCACTGATTTTGTTATTTGGACTACTTTAAAAATAAAGCACTATGCAATACAAATAAGAGTTAGGGAATCATTTCCTCAGGAACTAGCTTGTACTTTGATTTTGCTATCTTTTCTTAACTGGCTTTGAAGTCTCTTTTCTAAATGTATAAAATAATATTTTAATAAAAACCTGCTTTTCATAAAAAAGTATAAATTTACTAGCTTGTCATGTACTTTCTGTCTGTCAATACCATGATGATGCCAACATGCACTGCTGTCCAAGAGACTAATTCTTCCCTTAGTTAATACTTCAGTATACTAATGAGGATAAACATTGCACTGGATTACCTGAGGACAGAATTCAACAGCATTTCTAAATTTTTTTGATTATAGAAATACATCACCCCAACAGAAGTATTATAAAGTAGGCCTGTTTATCATAATGCATGGGCAGGCTCTTTTTAAGTCATTTAGACATGTGACTAATAATTACAGGCATTTATTTTTTTTGGAAGGATAAAGATGTCATTAATAAGTCATTAATAGTTACAGGCAATTGTGTAAGTAGAGAGAGCGGAGTTACAATTGTGCAGGGTTAAATTTAAGAACAATTAAGCTAATAATAATAATAATACTTGTATAGTGATTTCCGTCTTCAAAGCACTGTACAAGCATTAATTAAGATAAGTCATTGGCTGGATCCAGGTGTTCGGGCACGTGTGGTTTGTGGTACTGTAGACGTCTTTTTAGTGCCACAAACCGTACAAGTTATACATTAATCAGTGCTTAGTGCTGCTAATTTTCAGTGCCAGGGCAAAAGAAAGAATTGGCCAACATCATCACACCACCAATGGGAAAACTATTTGACAACTGAGTCAACACAGTGCTCGGTGAGTGGTGGCATCCCTCAGGGTTCAGTACTCAGGCCAGTGCTTTTTAACATACTCATTAATTATTTAGATATAGGTGTTAAAAGCAGACTGGCAAAATTCACAGATGACACCAAATTATCAGGGACTGTGGTCACGCTGGAGGATAGATTAGGGTTTCAGGCTGACCTGGACAGTCTCACAAGGTGGGCAGATCAAAACCTGATGATGTTCAACACAGAGAAGTGCAAGTTGCTCTACCTAAGGAGAAGCAACCCACAACATGCTTACAAGATCAGCAATGTTACACTTACTAGCACCACAACTGAAAGAGACCATAGAACCATAGAATGAACATGAGCCACCAATGCAATGCCATAGCTGGCGAAACCAATAAAATACTGCCCTGTATCTACCAATGCATCTGAAACAAAACTAAGGATATCATCCTCCCACTTTACTTAGCCATGGTGAGGGATCAGCTGGAGCATTGCATCCAGTTCTGGGCACCGCACTTCAGGAAGAATGTGGAGAGGCTTGAAATAGGGCTACACATGTGGTTAAAGCTATGGAGAGCAGGCCATATGATGAGAGGCTGAGAGGCTTGGGTCTGCTCAGCCTGGAGAAGAGAAGACTCAGAGAAGACTTGGTGGCAGCCTGTAAGTATATAAGGGGTGTACGTAAAGGACTGGGAGAACACCAGGACTTCCCAGGGGAAGATTAGGACTAATGGTCATAAATTGCTAGACAAACACTTTGGATTAGACATAAAGAAAAAACTTCTTTACAACTCAAGTGTCCAGAGTCAGGAATAGACTATCCCCAGAGGTGGTGCAATCACCTACTTTGGATATCTTCACAAAACATCTGGATGCTTATCTTGCTGGGGTCATCTAACCCCAGCAGTTTTTCCTGCCTAAGTGCTGGACCTGATGATATTGAGAGGTCCCTTCCAGCCCCTAACCTCTATGAATCTATTAAACTTTGCTATCAGAATTTCCCGATAACAAACAAACAAACAAAACTAGAAAAAAAGAGGCACAAATTATGTGAAAGTAGTGAGCACTGGGACAAATGCAGAGATGGGGGAGCAGGCAGTCCAGGGCTCTTCTGTCTCCACACACTCTGGAGCCCCCATGCTGAAGCACCCTACACCTTAGCAAGTTGCTCCTTGGTTCACTGGGGCAGAGTGCCCCAAGATGGGGGAGTAGGCAGCCCCAGTGCACCAAGGATGCCTCAGTGCAGGGGTTCCTCAGTGAACAGGAATGTAGTAGCAGGCAGCCCTAGGATGCCTGCTCCCCCAACTCCATGTGCCACTCCTCAGCTGGCCTAGGCACTGGGTGCCTCAGCACAGGGGATAGATAGCCCCTGTTGAGGCACCCTGTGCCCCAGCCAGTCCCCCATGCCCCATAGCATGTGGAGCAGAAGGACAATGTATCCCACTGCAAAGCACATAGGTAGGGGTGTGCATTGAGTCACAAAGTAATGGCACAAATTTGTGCCACTACAATCTGTGCTGCTGTAAAGGCATGTCCCTCCTTATGTTAACCCGGGCATTAAGAGTAAAGTTTAAAAAAAAGAAAAACAAAAACACCCAAAACATATAACCAAGTTCCTTTTATATTTTTCACAGATTATATTAATTCTGGTGACTGTATTCCTACCATGAAAATTACCCTTTGTAGCACAAA
This sequence comes from Crocodylus siamensis, assembly GCF_052110815.1. Taxonomy (NCBI): domain Eukaryota; kingdom Metazoa; phylum Chordata; order Crocodylia; family Crocodylidae; genus Crocodylus; species Crocodylus siamensis. The sequence continues at coordinate 38,730,416 of NC_143395.1, read as the reverse complement.
ATTAGAACCACCATCTTTTGCTCAAAGGGCAACAACTCACCAGGGCAATGGAAGCCATTCTATCCAAGCAGTGGTAAGGTGTCATGGGGTCCCATATATGCTATTCAAGTGACAGACTGGTTAGCCACAGTGTAACAGGGAGCTTAGAGCTCCTGTTACTTTAGCGGGGAAACTACAGCAGCTAGAGCCAAAGCAGATAAGAGGCCGAGCTGTAAGAAGAAAGGCAGCAAAGAAATGCTGCTGCCTAGGCAGTAAGTGGAATTAAGGTAAAGGGCACATCTGCAGCCAGTCTGAGGATGTCACTTAACAGAAAGGAGGCAGAGCTTAGCTTGTATATAAGCTCAGTGCCTGAGCCTGCACAGTCTGACTAGCCCTGGAGACTGCAGGGGAAGGAGATGCCAGGAGAGCATCTGGGGGAGACAAACAGAATGCTCCTGCCTTGCAGAGGCATATGACCCAGAATAAGGGGAAGTCCTATTGTACAGACAGGTAGCCACCGTTAGTGTTTGCACATAGAGCAGGTTGGTGGGTGTAATCGCCAGAGGGCTTATTCCTTAGTTATAGCTTATACCAGTGGTTTGGGACTAGTAGGAGTGGTATGGAGACTCCAGCCATGCCTGAGAGCATGAGATTGTCTGGAGCCCTGTCAGAGATTGGCCCATATAGGGAAGGACTGCAGCCAAGTGCAGCTTAGACCAGATAAGGCTAGGGGGCCCAGACAACACAGGGTCAGGAGTCCAGACAAAGCCAAAACAGTCTCAGTGCCCAGAGCAGATCAAAGACAGGGCCAGGGGGCTTAAATGGAGCCATATCAGTCTCAGTGCCCAAAACAGGATGGAGACAGTTAGGATGAGAGCTGCTACCCAGAAGCCAGGTCCAGTACAATGGGACTGGCCAAAAAAGCCTGGTTAGAGAAAAGGGGAGGATGTCTAGAAGGCTGAGGTCCTGGGAGTGATTGTAGAGTAACACCTGCAAGGCATGGGCACAGCTGGAGGGAAAGTTCAGAGGCTGTGAATAGCCCTGAAGGCTACTAGTACCCTAAAGAGCAGGCCAAGAGGGCCCACTGGGTATAAACTAAGACTAAGATCAGCAGGGTCGAGGTTAGACCTGCTGGCTGTCAGAAGAACTGAGAGGGCTTGCACTATGACCCTTACACAGCCTGTCTTTCTAACACTCAATGGTTATATCAAGATGTGGCAGAAAAGAAGAAAGGGAAGGCACCCTAGAAGCAGAGCAGGGCAAGGGTTGTGTGGCCACCAGGAGTTGTCAGGGCCACCATCAGAGCCTGGGACTTACTACAACAGCAATTCTGCAACTATGTTTATTGGATGGTCTACCCTTATTCAGTATTGGATCTGATCAAGATTTGCTGTATTGGCTCTGATCAGACTTACTGTATAGCTGCCTTTTTGGCATACAGGAAAGAAAAAGTCCAAGTATTATGACAAAAAAAACTTCCACAGGATGGTGTTACAAGATAAGGAAGCACTGAATCCTTTGTCATAGGACACATTTCATTCTGAGTTTGAGAGATGTATTCTCATCAATTCCAATACACATTTTAGAATTTTTGAAATTACTGAGATCATTGTTTGGAATAAGAAAACATTAGAAAGCCAGATTAGATTTTGAAAACTGTGAATTATAGTTTCATAGAATCATAGAAAATTAGGATTGGAAGGGACCTCAGGAGGTCATCTAGTCCAACCTGCTCAAAGCAAGACCATTCCCAACTACATCATCCAGGCAAGGCTTTTCTAGCTACGTCTTAAAAACCTCCAAGGATGGAGCTTCCACCCCCTCTCAGGGTAACTTGTTTCAGTGTTTTACTACCCTCCTAGCAAGAATTTTTTTCCTAATATCTACCCTAAACTTCCCTAACTTCAACTTGAGACAACTGCTCCTTGTTCTCTCATCTGTCATCACTGAAAACTGTCTAGCTCCATCCTCTTTGGAATCACCCTTCAGGTAGTTAAAGGCTGCTCTTGAATCCCCTTTTTAGTCTTCTCTTCTCTGGACTAAATAAGCCCAGTTCCTTCAGCCCCTTCTCAGAAGTCATATGCCCCAGCCCCCTAACCATTTGCTTTGCTCTTTGCTAGACTCTGTCCAATTTGTCCACATCCTTTCCATAGTGGGGGACCCAAAACTGGATATGGTATTTCATATATGGTCTCTACAGTGCTGAATAGAGGGGAATAACCCCTTCCCTTGACCTTCTGGTAATGTTCCTACTAATGCAGCCCAGTATGCCACTAACCTTTTTGGCAACAATGGCACATTGTTGGCTCATATTCAGTTTATTGTCCATTGTCACCCCCAGCTCCTTTTTTCAGAGCTGCTGCCCAGTCATTCACCCTCAGACTGTACTGGTGCATGGAACAGTTCCATCTTAAGTACGGGACTTATTACTTGTCCCTATTGAACCTCATAAGATATTTTTGGTACAGTCCTCCAATTTCTTTAGGTCTCTCTCAGTCCTAGCCCTATCATCCACCATATCTACTACTCCACCCAGCTTGGTGTCATCTTCAAACTTGCTGAGGATGCACTCTATGGAATCTTCCAAGTCACTGATGAAGATATTGAACAGAACTGGCCCCAGAACCAAGCCCTGGGGTACTCCACTTGATACCTCCTACCAGCTAGACATCTAGTAATTGACTATTACACTCTGAACCCATTGATCCAGCCAGTTTTCTATGCATCTTACAGTCCATTCATCCAACCCATACTTCCTTAGCTTACCTATGAGAATGTTGTGGAAGACTGTATCAAAAGCCTTGGTAAAGTCAAGGTATACCACAACCACTTGCACCCACATCCACACAGTCAGTCACCTCATCATAGAAGACAATAAGGTTGGTCAGGCATGACTTGTCCTTGGTGAATCCATGCTGACTCTTCCTAATCACATTCTCCAAGTGCTTATAAATGGATTCCTTGAGGATCTGCTCCATGTTTTTTCCAGAGACTGAGGTTTGGCTAACTGGTCTGTAGTTCCTTGGATCCTCCTTTATCCTTTACTTAATATAGGAACTATATTTGCTGTTTTCCAATCCTCTGGGACCACTCCTGATCACTGTGTGTTTTCAAAGACTACAGCCAGCAACACTGCAGTCATATCAGCCAAGTCCATAGGCTGTGGAAGGGGAGAGCTAGTGGGGTTTAGCCCCTACAAACACAGGGCAGCGGCAGGGCCACAAGGCAGCTGGGCTGAGGGTTTCTGATGCAGCAGGGGTAGGGAGGGATTGGGGCTCAGGCTAGGGCTAGGGAGGGGCAGGCACTGCACAGCCAGTGGGGCACAGGCTTGAGCTGCAAGTGGCTCATCTAGGGGCATGGCTTCTGCTTCTACCTGCACTCCAGAAGGCACAGGGGTGCTTTTCCAGACTGAAGAGTCCCATAGCTCTCAGCCTCTCATCATAAGGCCTGTTTTCCTGCCCTCTGATCATGTGTGTGCTTCTCCTTTGGACTCTCTCAAGCTTTTCCACATCCTTTTTAAATTGTGGATCCCAGAATTGGATGCAGTATTCCAGCAGCAGCCTCACCAAGGCTGAGTACAGTGGGAGGATTACATCCTGGGATTTGCTAGAGAAACATCTATGGATGCAAGACAGAGGTTTGTCTACTTTGTTGGTTTCAACGTCACACTGGTGGCTTACATTCATCTTGTGGTCAATTATGACCACCAAGTCCCTTTCAGCTGTGGTCCTAACAAGCGTAGCACTGCTAAGCCTATGAGCATGCTGTGGGTTTTTCTTCCCAAGGTGGGGTACCTTGTATTTTTCAGTGTTGAAGGTCATCAGGTTTTCATTCACGCATTTTCCAAGTCTGTCAAGGTCAGCCTGTATAACTATCCTGTCCTCGGGTGTGGACACTTTACCCCAAAGTTTGGTGTTATCAGTGAACTTGGCCAGTCCACTTCTGATACCAGTGTCCACATCATTAAGGAAGATGTTGAAAAGAATAGGCCCAAGGATGGAGTCTTGGGGGGCCCCACTGGTCACAGCACACCACAATGATTGACTTCCATCAGCTACCACTCTCTGGGTCCAACCACAGAGCGAATTCCCCAGCCAGCGGACTGAGATCTAGTTGAGGCCATAGTTGGCCAGTTTTTCTATGAGATGATCATGGGATACCAGATCAGAAACTTTTTTAAAATCAAGATATTTGACATCAACCTTGTCCAGGCGATATGTTGCCTAGTCATAGAAGGAAATGAGTTTGGTCAGGCAAGACCTACTCACAACAAACCTGTACTGGCTATCCCTCAGGATGTTGCCTTCAGCCAGTTTGTCAAGAATGATCTTTTTGATGATTTTTTCCAAGATTTTCCCTGGGATAAAGGTCAAGCTGATGGGCCTGTAGTTCCCCAGGTCTACTTTGCTCCCTTACTTGAAGATAGGCACCACATTGGCCTTCTTCCAATCTTTGGGCACTTTGCCTGATTGCCATGAGTTCTCAAAGATCCGTGCTAGTGGCAGAGCTATGATGCCTGCCAGCTCCTTAAGTACCCTGGGATGTAAGCTGTCTTGCCCAGCTGACTTGAAGGTGTCCAGTCTCTCAAGGTGTTCTTTCACATGGTTAACACTGATGAAGGGTAACAGTTCTCCCTCACCCTGGCCATCCTGTAGGGCTGGTGAAAAACCAACGCCAAATACCTGTTAAGTAGGTTGGCTTTTTCCTGGGCATCAGCTGTCAGTTGACCCATATGGTTTAACAAGGTTCCAATGTTACCCTTGCTTTTCCTCTGGCTCCCCACATGTCTAAAAAAGGACTTTTTATTGTCCTTGATAAGAGTAGCCAGTTGGAGTTCAGTCACAGCCTTGGCTTTCCTGATTCACTCCCTACAGGTCCAGACCAATGCAGAGTACCCTTTGTTTGGTCTCTGTTATTCCAATCACATCATAGTTCCATTACTGGAAAAAACTTCAAAGTCTTCCTGCTTGTTTCCCCAGCTCCATGCATTCATGTATAGACACCTAAGGTAACTAGTCATTTCTTCTGATTTCTTGGGAAGAATGAGAACCCCACCACTGTTGCCCACTCCTGCTTGCACTTTTTCCATGTCATCCACTTCCCCATTTATCTCTGGGGGCTTTAGTCTCTATCACCCATGAACCTAGTTTAAAACCTTCCTCACTAGGTTTGAGAGTGTCTTGTGAAAGCAGAAGAGAAATGTAAAGTGAATAAAAAATTATTCCATATCACTTACACTATAAAAACAAGGTATTGTATTTAACAAAGCTTGTTAATATCAGAAATCAGAAATGAGCAAAAATTAGTTCATAAAGTAATAGGTTATGAATGAAATACAGAAGTGCAAAATTAAAGGAATTTGTGATCTTGAATTTTCATGTCTTACAAGCTTCTTTCTTTGAACCTAGTATAAGGTATTTTCTTAAACTAATCATTTTCCTTCCAGCTTTCATTAAAGCAAAGAAATACAGTATGAATTCTTTAGTTCTATAGTGAAAGGTAAGGATACATCATTCTTAGATTAATTCTATAATGCAATAGAAACATAGCTAGGAATTAGGGAAAAAAATTGAAAAAAGAAGAAATAAAGTTACATTTCATATGTATCCTTGAGACAAAATAAGTTTAAGCAGCAGTAACTTGTATACAAGAATCATATATTCATTTTAACATTTCTTTAAATTATTTTAAAGCTTTTTCTCAGTTTACAAATTAATCATAAGATAAATATTGTATTAATTTAAAGTGATCCAGGAGTTATTTGAAAATGTGTCAGTTTTATTAACATTCCTATATTTCCCACTTTAAAGAGCTGTTAATATTGGAAATTTACAACATCACTTGACACATGTAAGAAAATTAAGTAAATTATTGTGTATTTGCAGGCACCATTTAGGTACTGAAAGGATGATAACACAGAAATCTATTGTGTTAGTTAGGAATGAGCATATGGGTTCAAATAAATTATAGTCAACTCTTCCAGTAACTACAGTAAAATCAATCCTTTGCCTCAATACCCGGAAAACTTTTAACAATCTTGAGTCATCTCATTATCAGAAGCCTCAACCATACTAAAAAAAAATGTGATGTAAAATTGTTAGAAATAACGGCAGGCATATTTTGCTAGGATTATAAATTATTATTTTTGTTATAAAAAATCAAAAAGACGGCCATATATACAGGTTGTGTGTATGTGTTCTGATCAGAAGAAAATGGAAATTCCACTTGCTTATCTCATTGTTAATGTTGTTTTCTTTTTTCTTGGGAAACTTTACTATCTGGTTACCATTGGAAGTTGAAGCAGAAGCAGCAAAATACCATGGCAAGTTATTCTGTGATATTAGTCATAAATATTGATGTTTACCTAAACCCTGCTAAATGAGATTTTCTACTGGTGTAACCAGAAATTAAACCACAAGAAAAGCATTTTTGAATTTAGTAAAAAATCAAGCAAAAGCATTTACTAGAAGTATAGAATTTGCAGTAGTAAAGGCTCAGGCAAAAGTCTGACATAATTAAATATCACTAGGAATAATAATATGACAGAATTTTATTTTAGCTGAAGCCTTTAGGGACTAATAAAAATACATGCTAAGTTTTCTGGCATGCCTGCCCTGACTGCAAATTTTGACATGCAGCAAATTGACAGTTTCAGTTTCAGCTTGCTGAAAATTAAAATACTGTTTGTCTAAATGCTACACAGTCTCTGGTTCTGCTAGCTACATGCGATATTATTGAAATCTAATTTTTGAGGCTGAAAAGTCTCTGAGGAACCTTACAGAAAAAGAAAACCGATATTGAAGTGAGAATGGCCATGCATTTATGTAATGAATTACCTATAATTTTGAACTGTATCAAAACTGTATCATTAGGCTCCCTCATGGAGAATTTTAGAATCCTTCTTTCAAAATAATGTGGGCTAAAATACATACTAGAAACTCCATATCCAGACCCCTTATACGTTGCTTATAGCAATAAATTCTATACTTCATTTCTTTTTCTGCTACAAAGTTTGATTAAAAGTAGATTCTACTCTCCCTTCATGGTTTAATATAGTGGAATTATTTAGGGCTTCCATATGTAAATAAGATTGTAATCAGAACTTTTTGTCTAATTCATACCTGCTTATATTGGCTTAGCACTTGTTATCACATTTTATATTCTCCCCTGCATAGACTATGGCCCATATGGTCTCCAAACCACTAACATATGGTTTTGCTTAGAAATACATTGTTGGAAATATCTTCATAAATTAAAACATGAGGAAATATATGGAGCATTGTTTATTTAATGTATTATACAAAGCAAACCTGTCCCCATGCCATCAAAGAACATGACATCATTATTTTCTAAAATCTGAGAATAGAAACTAATTCACCTCATCTAGGAAAAGATGTTTTCCTTCTTTCATACTAAGGGAGAGAACAATCAAAGCTGATCACCTCTGAATACTTCTGAATGGGTATGTCCAGGCAAGCACTGGCATCAAAGCAAACTGCCACAAAAATGTGGTGCAGAGCACACTCTAGGAGCATGTGCCAGCAGGCATGGAGGCTCATTCCTCCAGGGAGACACTTTGGCTGCTGGCCAGAATATCTCCCCTCCTGTATTTCTCCCTCAGCTCCTCCAGGATGCCCAGAGCTGGGAGGAGTAGTGAAACAGGCATTTCCCCAAAGTGGAACATTTTGTCCCCCAGCAAACCTCATGTGCAGGGGTGTGTGCTATGGCAAAAAGTGGCAGCACAAATTTGCGCTGCTGCTATTTTTGCCGTGGCAAATGCATGCCCCTGCAGGTCCACGCTCGTCTGGACATGCCCTTTGTTCATCTCGCCATAGGAACTAAACAAACAAAAAGGTAGTAAAGAATAAGTACAGAAAATCAATTACCTGATAACCACAATTATCAGGACTTGCCCCCTCCCCACCCCCCAATCCCCATCAGGGAACTTTAACAAAATTATGGAGGTGCCCCCTCTCAAGCTTGTGGACCGGAGATTAAAACTCCCACTCAGGATGAGAAATCTGAACTCAAACCTGCTTTCTTTGTTAATCTGGGGAGCACAGACTTCAACTTGCATTATATCTTCTTTTCACAGGGATAAAGTAATCAGATTTCAGTGTGAATATAGATGTGTTTTTTTATCCAAGAGCTCAACAGCAGCCATGGCTAAAAGTTGTCTGTTACAACATTAGAATGCATAAGATCACTAAGAATATCTATAATGAGTGGCTTTGCCAAAGTCATATTTATATATGCCCCAATATTCCCTTTACCTTTAAAGTGAAAGATTTTTTTCTGTCAGTCTATCAGAGCATTCTCTGCAAGATACTTCTGGATGAAAGACTTTCAACTAGGAGACTTTAAAGCTAGGGTTTGTTCCTATAACAAATTGTGTCCATTTTCTAAAGGATATCATAGAGTAGGGAAAATATATAATAATGGTTAGTGGCTACTGGAACTCTGTAGTCATTTGAGGACTGTGAATTATCAGCACCTAATTTCAAGGCAGTCACCACCAAGAAGTCTTCTGGAGGCACCACAAATCTTGCCAGTTCAACTAATATTTGGTCAAGATATTTGGTGTCACACACCAAATATCCCCTCACGGTGTTTTGCATATCCACCATTTTCGTAGCATAGATTGTCATTGCATACAAAGCATGCAATTGTGCACTGCAAAATAAAAGGTTTCGCTAAGGAAAATGCATCGATTGCATTGATGTCAAAAACAAAAAACCCCAAAAAACTTGTCTTCAATTTAGTAAAAATCTCAGTAAAGTTACATAATTGATCCCTTAGTCGTTGACCATGATACAGCATGGACAAAACTGAAAACAAATATCTACATGGCAATAAGCTTAGCTTTTGGTACAAAACTGTACAAGGTAAACCCTAATTTGCAGTATACTCCAAAGATATGTTCTCAGTCACTGAAGCAAATTTGTCTTGCATATCTCTATCACAAAATTAATCCCTCTCAAGAGCCACATAATGTTCTCAGATCAGCCGAAAGCACATTATGACAAATGGCAGGGCTATCTGCTCCAACTTACTGGATTATTCATGCAAGAAATTACAAACATCCTTTGAGAATGAAGAGCAGAGAGACAAAGCTGTTGGAATCATGAAAATGAAAGATCCTTCACTCCTTCTCCCTTAAATCTCTAAAAGAAATATAGTCATTTGATAAGAAGACAAAGAACTCTGAGTGGAAACACACTCATGAAGTGTACACAGGAGAGACCTCTGTTCCTGAAGCAGTGCTAAATATGATTCCCAGACTCCAAATTACTACAGAGTTTGATACAGAATCATTTACAAATGAGCTTGAAGAAGCAATCACTTCTTTAGCGCCAGGGAAGACTCCACAGAAGTGGAATACCTATTGAGATGATGAAATTAGGTGGACAGGCAGTACATAAACATCTTGTAAAAATGTATTGCTTGCTTGCTGAAGGGAGGGGAAGTTATCAGAAGGCATGGATCATGATCTCAATATCAAATCACTGTATAAAAGGAGATCAAAGTGCTTGTAGTCATTTTAGAGGCATTTCTTTCCTAAATGTTGCTGGTGAGGCATTAGCACAGATTATTCTGAAGAAATGGGAAGTTCTTGCCAAGTATGCATGTCCAGAGAGTCAGTGAGATTCTGTTCAGATAGTTCAATTGCTGATATGAATTTTACTTTAATGAAACTGTAAGAAAAGTGTTTAAAACAGGAAAACTTCTCTACATGGATTTAATAGACTTCAGAAAATCTTTTGATCTGGGTAGCAGAAATGGCCTTTTCCAGTTCCTGGAAAGAATCAGCTGCCTTTCAGTTTTAATCTTAGTAGATCATGGAGTTCAACTGGGGACAATTAATCTGATATATTTGGAATCTATTGTTGTTATTGTTAAATGGGGTTATGTTTCAGTACTAGCCATACTGATATATTTTTCCCTTTTGCTGCTTCATCACCCTTTCTTAGCTCTCACCAATGATATATAGCTCACTAATATATCTAATGAGGAACATTTGAACATAGAATGAAAAGGAGCAAAAAACAGTTAAAAACCTTTTAATAAGACAGTTTATTTATTCCTACAACACAGTGGGGGCATCTACACATGCTATTAACATGGAGAAATAAACCCTGGCACTTACTGCACCAGAGTTTATTGCTCCTGGGCACTGCATTTACACATGGATCTGGGGCTGCAGCACATTGAGCCAAATCAGAGAACTCGTAGCTGGCAAGAGACCTGAGGTGGGTGCTCAGCCTGCTAGCCTGCAGCTGCTAGGACCCAGCTCAGCGTGCTGCAGGGGGGCTGGCTGGGGCATGAGGCAGCCCTTGAGCTGAAGTACCCTCATGCCCCAGCCAGTCCATCAGCATTTCCACGTGCACTGCTCTGCAGTAAATAACGCTGCCTCAGGATAGTACCTATGGTAGGGTTAACCTCTGGTAGTATTAACCCATGGTAGGGTTTATTAATTTCCTGCTGCCTAATAGGGCCACTGGTGTAGATGCTGAGACTTAGTGCAAGGTTAATTAGGTAGCTCTGCAGTAAACGTTTTGTGTAGATCTGCCCAGTGCTCCTCATACATAATAACAATGAGCTCCAGAAGCTTTGCAATAGTTTTCATTAACAGGTAATGAGTTTAGATTAAGCATCAGTCTAAGGAAGTTAGTGACTATGCTATAAGGGAGGTTGATTGTTCCACAAATTCCAGCAGGTGCCATGATGTGCTTGTACAGAAGTTCTGTTTTTTGGGAATGACTGAACTAAAATACAGGTTGTTTTGATATTGCATTGCTCCAGTAAAGTATTTTCCAGTGAAAGCACTGAAGAATGAATTAATATACACAGACTTCTTGTCAATGGGAGTTTTACTACATGATTGTGGAAGTAGTTGCATCTTGATCTCTTATCTGCCCTGTGTTCCCTACCTCAGAAGTTATCTGACTTAAGACAGAATTTAGAGATGTTTTCACTCTTATACAGAAAACCATGTACCCTATTGCAGATATCAGCCTGTAGACCTGGCTTGATTTTAGGAACATGCATTTCCTTTTTTCTTTTTTCTTTTCTCTCTTTTTTTTTGCTGGGGATGTAGCAGAATGATGACTGAGGCATTGGTGATGGGTCACCTTTTTTTTGTAAAGGCCCGAGTCCAACTCTCAGTTTAGGCACTTACATTGCTAAAAGTAGTGCTATATATATAGCATTTCAGAGCACTTAAATGGATCGTAGATTGTATTCCCCCCTGCACAATTCAACTTGTTTTTAGTTTGAATACTCAAAAGAGATCATTGTGCTGCAATCCTATCAAATTTACACTTAATTAGTTACTGCATAGTAATGCACATGTAGACACCTTACTGCACAGTAATACTGTATGTGTGGACCGGCAGCACACAGAGTTAATGTGCCCTAATACCTGCATATGTAGACTCAGGCCTATTCCTGCTTACTGTGCAGTAATTTACCTCACAATAAATTTAAGCTGGTATAAATGCACATGTAGACAGGTGCACAGGGAGAAAAAGCCCATACAATAACTTACCAGTTATGTCACTTGCCTGGATATTTGTAGGTCCAGGCTTTTAGGGCTCTTCAGGCAAAGGGGGTTTGAACCCCCATTTTCTGCTTCTCATAGCAATACCCAAACTGTTAGGTAGAGCCACAAGTGTGCCCCACTTTCTTCTTGTTGAAGCTCACCCACTGGGCAGTGAAAAAAGATAATTGGTGCCAGAAGACACAGCCAAAAGGAGATAGGTCTATGGCTCAGTGAGATCATAACTTTGCTGAAAAGGAGTTCTTGCTTCTAACCTGCCCTCACTGTTGTCTACACATGAACCACACATCATTCATATAAAATTCAGGGAAAACATTAGGAATCCTTTGTAGTAGGCTTTCTGCATTTCAAGAGTTTTCATCTCTTCCCTCAGTTCTTTTTTCTAAATTAAACAAATCCTATTTTTTCAATCTTTTGTGATAGGCCATGTTTACTAGGTCTATATTCATGTTTATTGATCTCTTGTGGCCTCTCTTCATTTGGTGCACATCATTCTTGAAGCATGGTATACTAAATCAGACAGAGTACTTCAAGTGAGGCCTTACTAGTCTTAAGTACAGGAGAAAGGTTATTTTTCACCTCATTAAAACACACTCAGCATTAAGAACTAAAACTTAGGATCATAGAAATCTTTTCAATGCCAACACAAAAATGCAGAAAAGACTGAATAACTTTGATAATGGTTTGTAGTATAATTCCTCAGATCCAGGTGGCAATCACTAGAATTAACTAATAATAGTGAATTCATACTCCCAGGTTAGTCCTGTGAGGACTGTTTTGGGTCCAAGACACATACACAATATGCAACTGGAACAGGAATGTTTTTAGCCTAGGTTTTATTTTTTAAGCCTATAGCATATGACAAAGAGCATGAAAATGTATCTTATGAATAGGTTGAAGTTCTATATGTTAGCTTAAGGAGGTTTGAGAAATATTGTCATTCTGTAAACTCCCGTGTCTTTGCACTCAAAGCATGAATCTGAAAGCTTCATTCAATATGGCTACATTTTGTCTACTTGTCATGTTTCTGCTTTAAAAAATTACTTGTTTATCCTGGGATATAAAGTCTTTTGATAGCTTCTGAACAGCTGTCAAGTAAAATTTTATTACTATATATCTGCTTTATATCCCAAATCACCTGTTGATTCCCACCTCATGGAGCTTAAATATGAAATACCTCTGACTTTGCTACATAGAATAAATAAAGTGCAGTTAATGTGCCTGAGTTTTTTGTTCAGAAAATTCAGGCTCATTGAAGTACTCCCAGGCATGCATCTGAATGTACACCTTCAAGAGCAGGTTTGCTCCTGATGGGAGCAATTCAGTCCAGGGCAGCTGCTGCCCTGATCTGCCCCCTGCAGCAGCCAGGGAGAGCTCCAGGCTCCTCTGTGTGCCAGCACTGAGCTGGCAGGGTACACCAGGGCCAGTCCTGACCTCTGAAGGGTAGAGGGATCTGTCCTAGCTGTGGGGCAACTGCCTCCCAGCCATGTCATGACTGATCTCTGCAGGGCAGAGAGAGTTGTCCCAGCTGCAGGACAGCTGCCTCCCAGCTTTGCAGCAATTGGGACAGGTCCCAATCACCATACAGCTTGGAGGCAGCTACCATCAGAGTTGGGACAGCTCTTCCTGCCCCACAGAGATTGGAATGAGTCCTGATTACCACATGGCTCGGAGGCAGCTTCCCCCTGAGCCAGGACTGATGTCCCCACCTCTCAGAGATTGGGACTTAGCCAGGAAGCCCTACACCACATCCTGCCACTTGGGGCCCCAACTGGTCACAGGAGGAGACTAGTATCCTCAGGACACTGTGGGGCAAGCTGGAAGTACAGCACAGTTTGCATGGGGTTGGTGCTTCAACCAACACTCATGTTTGTGAGGGGCTGTCGGGCTGGATGAAGGAGCACAGGCATGATCAGTCCTCATGGAAGTGCCCTCCAGGCACAGTGGGTCACCATCACTGCCCACAGTTATCCATAAGGGAGTTCCCCACAAGTCCATGCCCTTTAGATGACAGCTGACAGATATCCTTGTGCCCTGGGACCCAGGCCACAGCCATGCTTGAGACCCTGCTCTGGACTGATACCCATGGTGACATGTCACTAGAGGAGGGCCCCTTGGGGCACCAGCAGCAGCCCATCCCACCAAGTTCCCTACTTGAGCCTCCACCAGCAGCCCAGGGAGATTGGGCCAGCACCTGCCCAAACAGCTCCACATCCTCAGCCCCAGACATGAGAAATGGCTGCCCATGTCTTCACTGCTTGACAGCTGTACCAGCTTCTCCATGGAGGAGGGACGGTGCTGCTTGGGCCCCTGCATGCTATGTCACACTGCCTGAGAACAATGGCAGGAGCTGCATGCTGTTGCCACCAGCAGGACTCACCAGAGCCACTGGGCCCACCAGCCCTACCCACATAGTAAGCCCTGCACTGGGCAGAGGTCCCTCCCTAGCCCAGCCCTTAACCCTTAACCCTGGCCCTGGCCCTGGCCTTGCCCCACCCCCCTCTTCCTGCCCAGACCAGCTGTGATCCTATGACCCTGGGTTCCATCATGTATCATGCAGAGCCAGGAGACAATACAAAACTTTATTGAGTGGCCTGTGCCCTTGCAGCCAGATGGGTATGGGTCTCTCACACATAGAGAAACATGTCAATGCTGTGGGGAGCAGGAATGTATAGTGCAGCCACAGGTAGCCCTCCAGGGGGTTCCAGAGGTTGCAGGGCAGCCCACGCTTTCCCCTTGCACCATCAAAGCTCAGGTTCCCATGCCACATGTGCAGGTTTTCCTAGTGTGCTGGGCTTAGTGGGTTGGGCACTCCTTCATCCATGTAAACAGCTCATTGTGCATCACCCAGGACACACACATCAGGGTCATGCTTGGGATACAGCAACCCCATAGGGGGGCAGCTGGCCCCAAGGCACCCCCTCTGTTCCCCATGGGAAGAGCGGGAGTGAGGGCAGGTCCTTATACCAATCATCCAGGAGCAATGCCCCCTCTGAGCTGTGGTGCCATGGGTGTGGTGGCAGCACAGTGGAATGACTGCCATGCAGGAGGAGGGTGGAGCATCAAGGTCTGGAGCTATGGCAGCAGGTACTGCCAGGTTTCTAGCCTGTCCCAATCTGGAAATGGGGTGGAGGAGGCAGGCTGTCCACAAAGAGCATGCAGCAAACGGTTGGACCCAGGGGAGTGAGCAGAGTCAGGGAAATTGGCCAGAAGCTGCCTGGTCCTGAGCCTAGCAGCCTGAATTACCATGGTACCTGAGCACCTGTGCATGTCTGACCCCCTATCTGAAGCTGGGCAGCACATGACCTCCTGGTATAGAGCATCTTATCCCATAAATATTGCAAACTCTCACAAACACCTTTTTTTCATGTTTTTTCAGGCCCTGCAGCTGTATGTAGGGGAGAGGCTGAAGCTGGTAGCCAGCATTCAGGCTAAGGGTTGCTGCCACCCAAGCTCAGGGCCCTGCAGATGCACCAGCTCTGCAGGAGGAGGATCCAGGACTGCACTAGGACTGCACTCTCCTCCTGGACCAGCCTATGATGGCTGCAGAGGACTGTCTAGGAGATGCTCTTGTCGACCAGGTGGAAGACATCATGTGCTAGGTCATGTGAGACCAGAGGGACTGAGAATTCTGGGCACAACTCCTGGCCTTTGAGTGTGAGAACATGGAGGCCCTGAAGGAGCAAAGTGAGCTCATGGCCAGGGCAGTGGAGGCCACAGAGGATGACAGCTGAGAGCTAGACACCATCCTCGCCCTGGTGGTCACCTTCATGCCACCTGCTGCCCTATCCCTGAATGTAGTCCCACCTGGCCCCTGAAGCAGGCACCTGTCTGGGCAGAAGTCCAGCACCACATCCATGAATCAGGAGCCCCTACTCCAGCCTAATCCTAAAGTCCCCCACCATACAGCACTCCTGCCTGAGCATAGGCCCATTGCTTGCCCTAGTTCCACGTGAGCACAGAGCCAATATTTTGGCTCAGATATGGGCACAGATCAGAAGGCAATATTTTACAGTTATGGTAGCCAGAATCTGGAACCAACTTCCCAGGGAAGTAGTTCTCGCCCCTATCTTGGGCAAATTCAAGAGGAGGTTGGATGATCATCTGTCTGTTCATCTTGTGAACCCAGCATTCATTCCTGCCTGTGGCAGAGGGTCAGGATAAATGATCTGTTCAGGTCCCTCCTGACCCTGGCTACTATGAAACGATGAAATTATGAAAATATGAGCCAGAGCTGCCTGCAGCAGTACCAGGACTGTGCACCAGCCCCAGCCACCAGCTGCCAGAGGGGAAGCCAGCCACACCAGGGGACCAGCAACTGCTGTCACGTCTAGGTGCACCCCCCAGCTGCCAGGCTCACTGCAGTGTGTGCACCCATAGGAGACTGGCCAGAGATCAGGATGCTGGCTGCCTTTCCCCAGGCTCTTCCCCCTAGGTTTCCTGACCCCATAGCCACCCACCCCTGGAGGGAAGCCACACAAACACCACATTGTAAATAGTTCGCACAGGACTGAGGTAGGTGGGGTGGGTGGTGGAGAAGTTCTGCTGTTGGGGAAGGAGTGGGGGTGTTGTTTGTTGGGGAGGGAGTGGGGAGGGTTATGTTTGATGTAAGGGGAATAAAAACTGTTGTTATGAGGCATGTAATCAGAGATTGTACTGCTGGGGGTGGGTGGGGGAGGGTCTATGGGCAGATGTCTAGGTGTGCTACAAAGGGGAGTGCAGGAAGAGGTGCTCAGCCAATGGCTCTCACACCAGATGCCCTGGTCACCCCTGGTGTGTGTGCAGCTTGCCTGAGGCTTCAGCAGGGGGGCAGAGGAGGAGGGCAGGTCTGCCACTGTTATTGCCACCACAGATGATGTTCCTGCTGCCAGGTGGCCTCCACCCAGGCCTCATGGAAGAGCTTCCCCCAGACTTTATAGATGTTATGCAGCATGCAGGCTGTGATGGTGTTATCCTCAGTGAACTCAAGGCAGGTGGTGAGAGTGCACCAACATCCCTTGAGGTGGCCAAAGGTGTGCTCCACCAGGGTGTGGGTTCAGCCAAGGCAGTAATTAAAGTGGGCCTGTCAGGAGTCTAGCTGGGCAATGTAGTGCTGCATGAGGCAGAGCAGAAGTGGATAGGTGGGGTTCCCAATGAGGAGGCCGGGACCACCACAGCACCCAAGCTGGAGGCCTGGCACTGCCAGCACAAAGCACCCGCTCTGCACCAGACCTGGCAAGGTGGAGTTCTGAAACACATGGGTGTCATGGGCACTGTTCACTCAGCTGGTGTTCACACTGGTGAAGGCACTGTGGTGGTCGAAAATGGCCACATGTTTTTGTTGTGCTACTCCAGGTGCAGGCAGAGCTGCTCCAGTAGGTCCAGTTAGGTGTCCTGAATCATCCTAAATCCCTTCAGCCACTGCTCATCATCCCAGGTCTGCTGGAAAATGTGCAACCACCAGTCTTGACTGGCCTGGCAGGCCCAGAGGTGGAAGGGCTGTAGGCTCAGAAGGGCAAGAGTGGCCTCAGCAGTGGCACCCAGAAGTCTGTTGTCAGTGTCCCTGCCAGGATCTGGTCATTGGGATAGGTCTGCAGGCTTCAGCTGTGCGTTGATGGTGACACTGGGGTGGCATGGTGTGGCTAGGAAGGTGGTCACTGCACATGAGGAAGCCAATAGGGCCCAGATGGCCATGTGCCTATTGTACAGTGGGCCAGCAGGGCCAGCATAGTGCCTGGAGCATTTGGTATCACTGCCAGGGGCAGGGGATGAAGCATCCATGGCATGGGGTGACAGAGGCAATGAGATGATAGATGCCATGTGCTGCCGCCACACTGTGCATGCTGCTTCTGGACAGAGAAGTGGCTGGCCAGGGAGAAGGGGGTAGCTTCTCAAGAATGGCTGCCAGGTGCTGCCAGCTGTGGCTAGAGCCTCGAGGGGCTGATTACAGGACCACAGGAAGTGGGAGAAGTTTGCTGCTAGAAGCAGCATATCTGCTCTCATGTCCTGCATGTGTAGACACCTGTCTGGGAGTGTTTATTCATGAGTAATTTACTCACAAGTAAATAGATCCCAGATCAACTTCATGTGTAGACACATCCACCTGAGAAGCAGTTGAATGGTAGAGACCATTCTAGCTGATTTTCAAGAATGTGTGGATGTGAAGCTTTTGTTCAGAGAAGAAATGAAAGATGGGACAAGCAATGGAGGAGAGTAAGGGATAAATTGATACAGAAGTCAATCAGGTGTAACAGGTAGAAGATGATGACAGAAGCAAATTATAGGGAGGTAATAAGGCATAAAATAATGAAATTATTTTAAGGAAAATACAGTGATATTGGATAGATAATTCAGAAGGTACACTGAAGGGCAAATTCAGCACCCCTCCCTACAGTGAGAATCTTTCCTGACTACCAAATATTTCAGCTCTACTAAAAAAGAGGATTAGATGTGAATTGCCCTCCTCCCCACCACCACGTTAATCCCTTCCTTTGAAGGTAAGATCATAGAACATCTGGTGAGGACCTCACAAGATGATCTGGTCCAGCCCTTTGCTCAAGGAAAGATCATCACTGACTAAACTATCCTAGCCAAGTGTTTATTCTATCTGCTCATGAAAAATCCCAGCAATGGAGATGGCACAACTTTTCTAGGAAGCCTGTTCCAATGCTTAATCACATATAAATTTCCTTCTAATCTCCAGCTTAAATTTCCACTTCTACAGTTTAAGGCCATTTCTCCTATTGTGTTCATTATAGCCACAGCTCATATCCATCCTCTTTATAATGACCCTTCATACACTTGGAGACTGGTATCAAATTCCTTCTCAGTCTTCTCTTCTCCAAACTAAACAACCCTAGTTCTTTCATCCTATACTCATAAGTTGTTCTTTCTACGGCTCTAATCATCTGCTCAACTCTTTTCAAGCTGTGCTGGTGCCCCTCACATCCTTCTTGCACTGTGGGGCCCAAAACTGGATACAGTACTCCAGGTGAAGCCTCATAAATGCTGAAGAGTAGAATCCTAGAATTATAAAAAATAAGGTTCAGAAGCGACATTAGGAGGTCATCTAGTCCAATCCCCTGATCAAAGCAGAACCATCCCCAACTAGATCATCCCATCCAAGACTTTCTCTATATAGGTCTTAAAAATGTCTAAGGATTTTTAAAACCCTAACCTCTCTGGGTAGCCTGTTCCAGTGTTTTACTACCCACCTAGTAAGAAAGTTTTTCTTTATATCTAACCTAAGCTTCCATTATTTCAGCTTGAGACCATTACTCTTTGTCCTGTTCTCTACCACCAGAGAGAACAGTCTAGTTCCATCCTTTTTGGAAGCATCCTTCAGGTAGTTGAAAATGATTATAAAATACTCAATCAGTCTTCTCTTCTACAAAGTAAAGAAGCCCAGTTCCCTCAGCCTCTCCTCATAAGTCATGTCCTCCAGCACTGTAAACATTTTTGCTGCTGTCTGCCAGACTCTCAAATTTGTCCTCAGCCTTTCTGTAGTGGGGAACTCAAAACTGGACACAGTACTCTAGATGTGGCTCCAAGCCCCATACACTGTGCCTCCAAGCCCTGGATCCCAGGCCTCACATACTGGGCTCCAAGCTTGCACACTTTGGGCCTCTAATCCTGCCTCATGGGATTGGGGCTCCAAGCCCCATCACTTTTCCCTCCCTGGGCTCTCCCTTTTTCTTTATTTGATAAGGATATTCTTATCAAATAATTGTTGAAGGCATAATCTAAATATAGCTCATCCAAATAGAAACATTATAAGCTGATCCAAACTCATGGGAGAATGTGGATGTGCTTTAAGGATGTGGTTTAATTAGGCTTAAGCTTGTTTTACCTAACTCCACCTGAGAACAAACCAGTAATGCAGGTCATATTTTCTTCCTTATTTTTTTCTGTCACAGCTGATGCCAGGTATCACAACCACATTCCTCTAATTCTACAAAGATGTCTTCACTTAAGAGCTATATACTAATAGGGACTAAGGCATCTAAAAGAGGACTCAGGTAGATGTTAGGCATTTAAGCGTGAACCTGTGATCCATGCTTTAGGGTTGTTGGTTGTAGCTGGGTTCATCTAAGGACATAAGCAGACAAGGTTCTTTGGATAAATGTGATATCTTTTATTAGACCAACTAAAAAGTTGGAAAAGTTGTTCAGAAGAAAAGTGTTTGAGCTGGAAAGCTTGCAAAAAAACACCCCCTTCCCCCACCCAACATTTTAGTTGGTTTAATAAAAGATATCATATTTACCTGAAGAACCTTGTTAATCTGTGATCAAAAAACTCCTGGGCAATTATAGCTGCTTAAGTATAGAAGTGGATAATGTCATTAACTTTTTTTAATCCAGAAAGTGCAACTTTGCTTCTGGGCATGTACAGAACTGCCTGATATTGTGGAGCTAGAAACTGAGCTTCCATCTCAGCTCTGCTGGAATCCCAAAACTACGTAATGTACAACCTAGATCCCCTGTGGGGCCCAGTCTGGTAAGCATACTTAAAACATGCCTAATTAGCATTGTTAGGATCACATACCCTCACAAAATGCAGTTGAGGTTGTTAGGGTGATAATATTTGGATCTTAGAGAGAGCACTGGATTTGCAGCTGAATACAAGGCATGACTTGTGGCTTAGCAGAGCTGCTGACCACAAGGCACAATGATAGCTAAGCCAACCATTTTCTTATGCTAAGTAATCATTTTAACTGTGTCAACCATTTTTCTGAAAAAAGCATCAATTTAGCCTGTGTGCTGTGAACCAGCTACAGTGAGGAACGAGATAAGATCCAGGGGCCCAAAAAGGGTGAAAGATGGTATGACGTGAGACAGAAAAACAGACTGGAATGTGAAAAAACACATAATTGGTAACAGAACCTGAGATGAACATATGCAAAAAAGGTGAATGGTAACTGGTGAAGAAGCATGCAGAAGCTTCCAGGTTTTGGTCAGTCTGACCAAAGAGCAGAAGTTAAGGTCTTAGACATGTGCTCACAACAAAAAGACATGCAAATGAATGAAATGCATAAGCAATTTCATACTAATGAAGCAAACAGTAAACAGAGGCAGAGTGTGAGATGGGAGGAGACATGGGTGGAACATAGAAGGGACAAGGGTAGAATAAATGTTAATAAACATGAACCCACGTGTATAAATGTAGAAATACTATTGTTCGTTGCGGCTCCCTGTATTCTATCGATGTGGGAGCTAGTCCAAAGCTGTCTCCATTCTGAATAAAGCTGTTGTGAGCATTGTATGCTGGTGTTTGCTCCCTGCTGTGCTCTAGCTATTGAGTAACAGGATCCATGGGTAATTGGACTGTCTTCTCCCTAGTCATTGGGTGCTGCATGATGTCGGGGTCTAACAAAGGTCACTTTTGGTAGCATTTTCCCCTTCAGGCCAACTATGCATCCAGATTTGATGATTGTTTTCAGGTCAAATAAGCATCCGTCTACAAAAGACATTCTATTTTTTTCCTGGTTATCTACAGAGAATTTTGGCATTTACATACTCGGAGGGATTCTGCTGTTGGATATGCATAGCTACTTATGTACCCACTCTGAGAAAGCAAGATGATTCCTACTATCTTTCCCCCAGAGAACTGAGTGGTGAGGTCACTCACCTGGGTTCTAAGTTCTCTTGCACAGCATAGGTTTGAACCTGGGTCTCCCTCACTGGTTATACAGCAGTGGTTCTCAACCTTTTTTGTACCAGGACTCATTTGTAAACATTGATGTCCAGTCCTCACACAGTAAATAATTTAAGTAGAAAGCAGCCCCCTGGCCCTGGCGGTGCCCCTCACTCTGAACTCACAGCAGCCCACCCCCTCATCCCTCTGGGTGTCCCTCACTCCTGACCTACTGCCCCCAACCCCCAGCCCCCCTGTGTGTGAGGAAGGGGGGGGGTGTGACGCTGGGTGTGTGTGGGGGGGGAGCATGGGGGCTCATGAGCCCAAGCCAGGTTTGTGTGCACCCAGCAGGCATGGAGCAGCAGCCTGGCTCGACCATCATAGGCAGGAGCCACCTCAGCTGCCCAGTGGGCAGGACCTGGTGTGGGAGGGTGGAGCAGGGCAGCAAGGCTCACTGCCACTGTCAGGATACCCACACCAGCTATGCTACCAGTAGTGCATGGAGTATTGGGTGGGGAAGGGCATGCTGCCATCCATGCCTCTTGTCACCAGCTACTCCTGCATTGGGCCAAGGCTCTACCACACTGCCCTGGCCTAGCTGCTGCCACCACTTCCCTCAGGCCACTTGTGCTGCCCGCCACCCCAGCTTTTCTCAGGGGTAGAGCTACAGCCTGAGGAGAGCAGCAGTGCCTGAGATACGGTGGTGGGATAGAGCCACAGACCAGTGCGTGAATGGCTGGCAGTGAGAGGAGGTAAGGGCAGTGTGACATCCACCCATCCATTCCTTGTCATGCTCCAGGTAGCATAGCTAGCATGGGGGTGCCAGCACTAATGTGTCTTGCCCTCCCATCCCAGGTCCTGCCCACTGGGGTGCGGAGGCACCTCCCACCAATGCAAGTCTGGCCAGGCTGCAGCTCTGTGCCTGCTGTGGGTTCATAAATTTAGGGGGACATGTGCCCCTCCATATTCCCCTGATGCATCACTGCCCCGCCCCCCCCCCGCCCATCGCATAGACTTATCTTCAGGGAGCTGCAGGAGCTGGTCTCCATACTGCCTGGCTACCACATGCATGTGAGCATGCACACATGCATGTGGCACTCCCTGCCTGATTGCCCTTCTCCCAGTTCCCTCAGCCCTAAGCAGCCCTTTCCAGGCTAGAACTTGGCCAGTCTGCAAGGGGAAACCTGCAGTATCGCTCCATAATTTTCTCCTTTAAAGGAGAAAATCCATGTTTTTCCATGGCAAACAAAAAAGCCAGATCCCTGTTTATAAGCAAGAACAGAGTTAACATATAGTGAAGCACAAACAGCATCTATTTTGTCAAAAATGTATGTAAAATATGATCAATTTTTAAATTTTGTTCATGGCCCTTTGATATATTCCTGTGACCCACGTTTGGGTTACAACCCTTAGGTTGAGAAAAGCTGCCATAAAGTACACTAAGCACACTAAGGCAGCCATCATGCAGGCTCTTCAGTAATCATTATGAAGATGCTTTCACCCCAGCTACCTTGAAGAAGTCTGTGGGAGATATGTAGGACCAGGAGGAAGCTCCTAGGTCTTGTGGTCTGTGGCTAAGTGGGCGTAGCTCCTTGAGATGCTTAATGGCAATTTAGCATAATTTACTGTGAAGTAAGTATGTGGGTCTGCACATATACATGCTTACTTCACAATACATCTCCCTAATCCTGAGTAAATTTCCTACCAGCAAACGCAAGTAGCAAATTTATTTGGCATTAGTAATGGTGCTGTAGTGCTTGTGTAGATGCCTGGCTGGGGGCTAAATTTGCTTCCGGTCAGCTATTAACCAGGGGGCAGGAGATAGCTCCCTGCCCCCAAGAGCTGCTTGGTACTCAAGAAGGCTCTTCCACAGGTGCCTGGGCAGGGACTATATCCCCCGCTGCCAGAAGCAGGGAGCTCTGAGCCCTCTGCTCGTGGATCGGGAAGCAGTGGGGTGGGAGACTTTTATCTCCAAACAATGGCTCTGCAACCATGGGGCCAATGTTGGAAGATGCTTATCTCCCACCTGAGCCCTGTGGTCATAGGGTTCAGGCTGGAAGACCCTTATCTCCCAGCCTGAGCCCCGTGGTTGCAGGGCTTGGGTTGGGAGACATTTATCTCCCAGCACTGGCCCCACAGTGGCAGACCAGCTGCTGGCAGAGAAGGGTCTTCTAGGCCAAGCCCCATGACCAGGGGGGTTCAACTGGGAGATAAGGATCTTTAAGCCTTGTGATCGCTGGGGAGCTTTTTCTCTGCCCAGCTCTGTGAGTGCAGAGCTGGGGGGAAAAAAACCTCTCTATCCCATTCCCTCTACAGCTCTGTGCTCACAGAGCTAGGCAGAGAACATGGTCCCCAGCTCCCACTCCACAATCACAGTTGCAATCGCTGAGGAGTGGCTGGGAAATCCCTGCATGGGGACAGTTCGCTACCCACAGTGGAGCTGGCTGGGACCTGCCCCTGAATGAGAGAGTTCCCAGGCAATTCCAGCTTACACAGGGAAGTATGTGCAGCCTGGAGGTGGCTAGAGATTGTCGTGTTTCAGGCAGTCCCCAGCCAGCTCCTGGTTGCACATGCAGCTTTCCCTGTGTAGTCCAGGGCTGGCTGTGAACTGTCCCAGTCAGGGGCAAATCCAAACCCCATGCCCCAGTTGGGTGATCCAGGTATGGCGCTTAGAAAAAGCTACAGGCATAGGGCAGATTCCAGTCCTCTGCTCCACCAGTAGGGAAGTGAGTAGCGAGCTAGCACACCCTTGTCCTGCTGGTGCAGCCCCTACCAGCCCTGCTGGTGCCCCTCACTCCCCCAACAACAGTCCCCAGCCCTACTGGTGCCCCTCACTCCCCCCACAGTCCTCCTAGCCTTGCTCACGCCCCTTGCTCCCCCCACAACAGCTCCCCAGCTCTACTCACACAAAAACAATCAGCTGATATTATCTCAAGTCTGAATTATTCACTTCAAACACTGCCTTTGAGTCATAGACATCAGAGACTAGTTTATGTAAATTAATTTAGATTACTTGCTATTACATCATTAGTTAATATTATTTTGTTTTAAAAATTGGCTTTATGGTTTCTGATTTAACTTTCAAAATAATGATACAGCTTGTTTGTCTCCCCAGGAGTTCAAGGAAATATTAAATGTTTCAAATTAAAGAAAAAAAAAACCTGTCACACAAGCCAAACTCTCCTGTGCTCATTCTGTCATTCTCTTTCATTGGTATTAACTAGCCTAAATAATACATTACAATGAAATAAATATATACTAGGAAGAAAAATATATATATATTTCTTCAGATAGATGTGTGTGTGTGTGTGTGTGTAGAAGACAGAATGAAGAGAAGATTAGTGGGAAGGAAATTTACTTTTTTCAATTTCCTGAATTTATCCAATTTTATGTAAAAACTTGTATTCTGTTATATATATATATGTATATATAACATATATTATATATATATAAACTTGTATTCTGTTATATATGTGTGTGTGTGTATATATATATAACTACATATATGTGTATATATATATAATTGTTGTATATATATAACAATACAAGTTTTTTACGTAGAACTGCATAAATTCAGGAAATTGAAAAATTAGATTTCCCTCTCACTAATCTTTTCTCCATTCTATTTTCTTCCTATATTTCTTCCCACTCCAAATTTAATCTTGCCCTTTAACACACATTATGATAAAATGACCTAATTTGGTTTCCTTGTTAGATCCTACTGCTTATATGTTCCTCTCATCCTCACTAAATTTGTTGGTGTTTTCAGCTTCACTGATCCTTTGAACACTCGGCTAGCAAACATACAAATGGCTAACTATTCACATGATTAGTATCATTGAAGTAAATAGGACTACACACATGTTTAAGGTTGGATATAAATGACAGTATTTACAGGGTCCAGAGATTACTGATTTTGCAAGACTTGAAAAAGTGAGAAAGATATAAGCATTTTCATAAAAACATGGAAAAATTCAAGATGTGCTCTATTTAAAGTGACAATGAGAATACTTATGCACATTAAATAAGTAAGAAAATAAAAAACTCAGAAGGCTTTTAAAGTGATATTTTCTTATAATGATTTGTCTTGACATAACTACCTTGGTCATAAAGCATTTAGAAGAATAAGCAATACTTATGGGGATAAGGAAGGAAAGAGAACATGCTGACTCAGAGTACATAGTGTTTGAGGGCTACTATGCTATCCATGGGAAATCAAAGGGTGCTTATACATGTACATTGAGGCTGCTCCAATGTGCTGTAATTACAATGTATCTGAGTGGACTTGATTAATCAAGTCTACTGGGGAGTGATAATTACTGTGCTCCAGCAGACTCCAGCATCATATGTATCCATTTCCCCACACTGAATAATGTTGTTGGGGGTGCTTTAATTAAAGCTCATTCAATGGGGTTGCAAAGTGGTGGGGGTGCTTTAACAATTTAGTTAAAGCACCCCGCTGCCATTTTTCAGCGTGAGAACTCTGACACGTGACAACTCTCTGGGCATTTTAGTTAGAGCAACTCTCAGAGCTGCTTTAATTATCGTGTGTGTCCCCCCCACACACATACACCTCCAGAAGCACATGTATAAAAAGCCCATAGTGCCTAAAGGCAGAAATAATTAGCAAGAGACTATAGAAAATGCTAGAGCCTACGTTCTGGTTTTCCTGTTAACTGCCAAAAGATAGTTCATTGTTCTTTATTTTTAATATCTTTCTTTTTGGCAGCATATAAATAAAATTAGAGCCTAATTTAATTTATTCATACTAAACATGAAATAAGAAGCACTTTTACTTTGGTTTGGTTTTAAAAGCAAAATTTAAAAAACACAGTTAAATCTCCTCCCCCTGCAACAGTTTTAACTTCCTTTTCTACTTCAGAAATCTTTTCCATAACTTCCTAGATTTTCCTGATGTGGGACAGAGCTGTACTGCTACACAGCATATCCACAGGTGGTGGGTAGTGGAATGAACTTCAGGGCAGGTTAGCTGTGAAATATGCAGGAGCAACTTATAAATAAGCAGTCATGAACCAAGCAGCAGCAGCAGCACCAGGATGTGGTGAGGACAGAAGATGGCAATGCTTTCCCTCCTGAAAAGCCACATATATCCCTTGACAGTGCTGTGAGATGGTGAGTACAGGCCTCCACTATAAAAAGCCTGCCCAGCCCCTAGCCATGGGTCTACAAATCCTCAATAGCAGAGCTGGTAGAAGAAGGTGTTAGATCTTAATGGCTGTGAAGGCAGATAAAGGCTGCAGCAGAATGAGATCTTCACTGTCTTGGTCTCCTTGCCATTGGATCAAGGTCTCATTTTGTCTAGAACCATGTGAAAGCTGATGTGCAGCAGTTTCTCTGTAATAAAAGAAGTCATGCACAGGCATCTTCATAAAAAATGTTTCTCCAAAACATTCCTCACACCTTTTCGTGACCAGCTAATGGTGATGGGAACAGGCTTGTGAGGTCTGAACTCTCCTAGTCAACATCTGGTATGAAGGTGGCAGTTACAAGAAGGTTATCTAGCACTTGAATGAGACAGAGAAGTGCAATTTGTCAGTTGTAACTGTGACTCAGCAGTTCTCTTCAGGATCCACTCTGCTCACCCCACAAGGGGAGGGGACTAGATAAGGTGCTTTAAACCTAACCTGCCTACCTTCCTACTGACTGGATAATCATGTGGGATTATCTTTGCTGCGGTAAAACATATCAGTGAAGACACATTATCATTATCAGGACCTGGAACATCAGGACATTCATGGACAACTCTAATAGTGAACACCCAGAGCACCATACTGCAGTCAGGGCCCAAGAACTCAGGTGACACAACACCAATGTGAGTAGCTGTTGTGAGTAATGGATATATGACAGATCCTTCTGAGGTTAAAGCAGGAACTAAGCAAGGCTGCATCATCACTTCAACACTCTTCTCACTATTCCTTGTCGTGATGCTACATCTGATCACCAACAATCTTCCAGTCAGAATGGAGCTCAAATACCCAATGGATGATAAGCTCTTTAACCTTAATCAACTCCCAGACAAAACCAAAACCACCCTGACCTCCACATCACTACAGTTGATGATGCTGTAGTGTATGCTTACTTAGAAGAAAAATTTCAGCCAATCATCCATGTCTTTACTGAGGCATACAAGAAAAAGGGACTGACACTTATTATTCAGAATACTAAGGTCCTCCACCAACAAGCTCCAAATGAACAGACTCCAGCTGTGGTAACCCAGATCCATGGTGAGACTCTGGGGAACACTATTTCCCACACCTCAGAAGCCATCTCTTACAGAAGGCTGACATTGACAAAAAAAATCCTACATTGCCTCAAATATGTAAGTGCAGTCTTTGGATGTCTGAAGAAATGGGTGTTTGAAGATTTCACCATCACCTCCAAAATGAGCTCATGGTTTATAAAGTAGTTGTGATCCCCAGCTTAGACATAGACAATGTAAGGAGACATTTAAGGCTGTTAGAAAAGAACCATCAACATTGCCTATGGAAGATCCTCTGAATCCAATAGGAAGACAGATGCATCAAAGTTACCATATTCCTGCAAGCAATTATGATGAGTATTGAGGCAATGATCATCCAACATCAACTTCATTGGGCCAGCCATGTCATCTGGATGTCTGAATTCAGACTCCCGAAGCAAGTTTTATTCTCCCAGTTCTGCCAAGGTGTTTGCTCAAGAGGAGGGAAGGAAAAGTGCTTCAGGGATGTCCTCAAGGCCAGCTTTAAAAGATACAATATTGATGTCAACTTATGGGAGTTTATTGCCCAGGAATGTTCCAAATGGAGGAAAAGTCTGTTGGAAGGATCTCAGTACTTTGAAAGTTCACGACAACAACAGGAAGTAGAAAAGTAGGAGCAGCAGAAACAGTGTGTCCACAGCAAATCAAGAAACCAGTGCCACCCACCCCACATGGAAAAACATGTGTGAACTGTAGTAAAATCTGTTGATCCCAGATAGGCTTCATCAGCCATCTTTGGACACGCAGATAAGACAATCATGGAGGACAGTCGTCCTCGACTGTGAGAGATTGCCAAAGAAGAAGGAGGTTTTCCTGATACTTCTGTTGTGTTCACCAGAAAGAAATGCTTTAGTCAAAAGCAGACATGCTTTAGCAAAACCCAAGTTACTGGACCCAACACAAGGAGTAAGTAGATGATATATAATGGTCTGATATGTATAGGTCAGACTACATGAATTTATGATCCCTCTATAAAACTTTGGATTATTTGTAACAGCCAGAACCAGAGGTAATAAATATGTGCTTCTTGGAGGCATTTGGTATTTTGCCTAAACAGGTAATATTACTTAATATAAAGCTTGTAAGTTTGTAAAGTTCAAATGTAACTTGTCTGTCATAAATTTAACCAAAATGAAAAAAATAACTGTTTATGGAACTGACTGGTTCCCATAGGCAAAGCTGTAACAGTAAGATTAGGAGACCTAATGTTTTTTTTGCTCACGGTTCAGCCTTGATGATAAAACTGGATCTAACTGCCTGGCACACTCAATACACTCCAAGAAAACCTATCCCAAGAAAGCATATTCAAATGAAACCTAAAAGGGGTTGGAACTTAGGTGGAGCAATGTCAGTTTCAAACCTAAAGGTGCTGAATCATAATCTGGTTATTGGATAAACCTGAGTCTGGGGAGCAACCTTTTATGATAATTTTAACACCTTTCAATCTCATAGGGTAACAGCTATAGGGCAACATTATGAGTGGCTCTAAGGCCATCAGATTAACATAAGACTAGATATAAAAAGCATGTGCATCAGGTAACCAGCAGGAAGGAGAGAACAGAACAGTCATTTCTGTCCCACACCCAGATCCCAGACTCCTGGTGAGAGCGAGGATTGGATCTTGATCAAGAGACCTTCCCCAGTAATCCCTCTGACAGTGTTGATCAAGAGATGCCTGACTTCACTGGAATCACTTGACACGTACCTGGCACTGAGGGACTATCAATAAGTTGCCAACCCATGTCTGTCTATCTGTTGCTCTGAACAGTCCAATGGCTAATACCCTTGCAGTGCCCAGTTGGCCTGCAACAGAATTGATCTATCTGTTGTTATTATTTACTATTAGCTCCTTAATACGGCATTATCTGCTTATGTCATTTATCTTTCTGTTAACTGTTGTGTGTGTGTAAGCTATAATAAATTTGCCTTTATTTCACTCCCAACTTTGTCTCCTTGATCGGAAACTGAATCAAACAGCCCAGCTGGCCTGTGATAAAATTGATACACTCACAGTGCCCAGCTGGCCTGTGACAATTATTCTGTCCCATTGCTTTTTTAAAATGTTCTTTCCAGAGCAAGAAATGAGAATGCTTCTGCTTTCCATACATACCCTTATTTAAACTTCTCATAAATCTCTGTAGGGCTCCGGAACTCTAACCAACACCAGTGTAATGCTTCTGTTTTGTCAACCCCGTATATTAATACTTCAGTTGTACAATAAATCATGGATTGCTGCCCAATCATTTAGTACTAAACAAACACATATAAGAAAAACAGCTTCTACCCTGAAATCTTTTTAAAGAAGTAAAAGGGAAGTGAAGATAGAGAAGGAATGGAAATGTCTTCATTTTTGTAGTTTTGAACACTGAGAACTAAATCATCATTGAAACTGAACATAACAATAAAAAAGGGAGCCCTATGCCTGATCACCTATACTGTATCCTCTTAGCAGTACTGTTTCCTCTCCCACTTATATCTATGTTTTTTCTAATAATACTTATGCATGTATTGCATAAAATCACTGCTTTGCTTTATCCTAGTTCACTAATTGTCTACCTATTGCCTAATGTGATAATATTGTGTATTGAAAACTCGTAAAACCATATTCAGGGACTACTTAGGTATATGAAAAGGAATATAGATGAAAAAGAAAAGAGGAAAAATGAAAAGAATGAGTCATGGCAGCCTTCCCTGTGAATTTTTTTTTATATACATATTTACCTTCATTAACTACTTTGATTGAACAATGTCATAAGGGGCTATAAGAATATTATTTTAGTATATGAAGCATACTATCTTTAAAGCAAAATCAATCACTCCCCTTTTCCTGTAGATTTGCTGCTCACAAACTCCCTAACAGACACCCATTGGGTACAAATTATATTGTTCAGTTATAAACATGCACCTATAGGCACAAAATGCCTTTTGGCTGCTTTCCTATAATGAAAAGGGCAGCTTTGACATAATAACAGACACTGTAATAAAGTTTCCACCTCCTTTTATCTCTCTTTGGAAGGTCCACTTAAGCTCTCATGGATCAGATTTCTAGCAACAAAATAAGAGTAATTTATGTGACCTTCTACAAGTTGGCTGACAACATGAAAAGCCTCAGTGAGGTTACACTATTGTCTATTATTGTAATAATTGTTTTTCTGCTGAAACATTGAAAAAAAACCCACCACTGAGGTGGCAATAAATTGCAAAAAATGGCAACATTTGAAACTAGTCTGTAACTGCTTTCCAACAGCAATAAAAACATTCCAGCAAGTACTGAACTGTACAGATGATGAGCAGAAGAGTTTGGAGCAAGACTTAAGACAACGCAATTAAACTGTAGGCCCTCTGTCAAGCTGTGTGCTAACATAGCATAAGGGATACCCTGAAGACATACCAAAGAGCTGTCACTAGAAGCTAAAGAACTTTAGGCTTCAGTGCTTGCTTCATGCAAGTATGTATGTAAAAGGTTACTGTCAGTTCCTACTGAAAGTTAAATAAGGAATAAAAATCAAGCTTGTCTCCCACTGTTCCACTTCAAGCACTGAATACCTGTAAGCATGAGTGCATCTTATAAGTATAGTCAGAACTCATGGGAATTTAAGAAGATCTCTCAAGAGCTGTTCTCATATAAACATGCAAACAATGACTGACTGTCTGCCAGTGTTTGTGCTTAAGTTTTAGTTCACTTAGTACAAGTTGGCTCTTCCTGGTTATATTTATAATATATTTAATGTAGCTTTAATTAATATGCTTTTTAAAAGCTTCTTATATTTATATATGATTTATTAATAATATAGTTCATTGACCCTTCTACCAATTATCAAATCAATTATTTGGAAATATATATTTTTTCATTATTTAACCTACAGGGCACTGGCATATCAGGGCTGCTCAGTGCCACAAAATGGCGGGGGGAGGGGTTGGGGGACAGCTGCAGTTGGACCTGCATCCTGGTGAGCAATGAGGGAGGGGGAGCTCTGATTTTCCATGATAAACAAAAAACCCAAAATCAAATGCAAAAAAATTATAGGTAGTTAGAATTTATTTTATTATAGTGATTAAGGCACTGATAGGCTTCCAAATTGCTCAAAAATTGTAAATACACCAATGAAACTTTGTGTTCAACTAATACCTGTATATATATAGTGGTGTTTCATTTTAATCACAGAAAACAGTGTATTTGGGGGATTAAAATCAAAGAATTTATGTTTGTAATCAGACAATTTGTGATTCTTAAACAGAGAAAACCAGGATCCCTGACATGCGGAGCTTTTTTCAGTGACATCAAGTCTGTTTACAGACCAAGCCCTTGTGGACTCACCTCACTGAGAACTGAAGATGTTAAAAGGAACATGACCAAAAGCTCCTGAACCAAGAATCAATCTCGATTGATTATACTATCAAATACATCAAATGGCATCCAGTAAGAGAAGCCCCAACAATCTCCATTAACTGTTTCTCAAAATCTGAAACACTGAGGAAATTCCTTTTGAAATAAGGAATGCTAATATCGACACCATTTTTAAAAGGGAGATAAGTCTGACTGTGGAAACTATCAAGGTATTGCCCTCCTCTCCATTGGTGGGAAGATCCTTGTTTGAATTGTGTTGAACTGACTGTTCCCTCTTCCTGAGGAAAGACTTTACGAGTCTCCATCTGGCTTTGGACCATCAAGAGTCACCATGGAGATGATTTTTGTGGTCTGGAAGATCCAGGAAAATTTCTGAGAACAACACTAGGAACACCAGAGCACTATATGGCCTTTATCGATTTGACCAAAGCCTCTGTTAACTGTGAGGGTCTATGGAAGATTGTATTGATGTTTGGTTTCTTAGAGAAATTTATCACCATCCTAAAACTCCTTAATGACCAGATGACTGTCTCTATCTTATGCAGTGGCTCTGCTACAGAGCCCTTTGCCATTTAAATTGGTGTCAGGCCAGGCTACATGATTGCACCAGTTTTGTTTTCCATCTTTCTTGTGGTCATCAAGATGCTCACTCATGACCATCTGCTATGTGGCAACACAATTGAGTACAAGAAGGATGGGAACCTTTTCAACCTTTCCTGCCTTCATGCCAAAATCAAAGTTAATTCAGCTTCTATTGTGGAACTTCAGTACACTGATGATTCCACTGTCATTGCACATACGGAAGAGGACCTACAAATAGACATAAACTGCCACTCTCAAGCATACCGGTGCCTGAGATTTACCCTTAACATTGGAAAAACAAAGGTGCTTCACTAGCCTGCTCTGGGCCTGTCATCTCCCATGGTAAATATCCTCATTGACAGACAGGAATTGGAGAATGTTGAACACTTTGCCTACCTCAGAAGTCATATCTCAAAGGACAACATCGATGAGGAGATTTGGTACAGGATCCAGTGTTCCAGCTCTGCCTTCAGAAGACTTAATCATCATGTGTCCAACATCAGAACTCAAACAAAGCTTCTACTATATAAGGTTGTGTTAATCCTACATGGACCATCTCAAAAGTCTGAAACACCAGCGTTACCTGTTGAAGATGCTTGGCATCAGTTGGGGGGATCATTACACAAATGTCAGTGTCCTCACTGGCTCTAACACTGTCAGTATGGAAGTGTTGATTATTCAACATCAGCTGTGGTGTACAGGGCATTGTTTGCACATACCTGATGTATGTTTACCTCTTATACTCCTGATATAGCCAAGGACAAAAGACATGTGGGGGCCAGAGAAAATGCTTCAAGAACCTCCAAGGTGAACATTAAGAAGTGTGGCACTGACATGTCAAATTGGGAAAAAAACTGGCCTGGGACAAGGCTGCTTGGCAACAACTTGTGGAAGAAAATACATTTTACTTTGAAGAAAATAATCTCACCCTGGAGACAGAAAAATGACAGAAACATAAGAAAAGGAAACAAGCTTGAGAAATCTGCAGTTTGACCCTCCCTATAACCACCACCTGTGGTGTCTGCCAGAGCCTGTGGTTCTAGAATCAGTCTTCTTAGCCAGCAACAGACTCATCTACAACCCTCTGTTAATGGCATGGTTGATCTATGAAATGGCTCACTGACCTTACCATAGACACAGTGGCACCCAGGAATCATCACCCATTACAGCAATGGCAGAGATCCCCCTGGTATATGGAGGACATGAGGCATCTTAAGTGGGAAACTAGGCAGTTAGAGCAAATATAGCTCTTGACCCATGCCAAAACTGAACCACAACATCATAGATCTTTCTTAAAGGACACTGGCATGTCAGCAGTGGCAGCAAAGCAGACGTTCTTTTCTACTGTCATTGCATCTGCAACATGTTATCAGCAGAACTATATCAAGTAATTGGCCCAATTAATCCAATTTGCTTTGTCTGGGAAACTGAAATTTCTTCTGTCCCCTGTGACCAGTTTGCCACCTACTTTTCAGACAAAATTCCATATAAATAGCAAGGATTGGGACCACCATTATAGCTGCAGCGTCATAGTTCATGGTTGATGATGCTTGGTGTTGTTCTGTTTACATGGAATGTTTTAAATTACTGTCACATACTGATGCAAATAATGTGTCTGGGGGGATGAGAGTCACCAGTTTTGAACTGGACCTGTGCCCACCTGAGGGAGACTAGGACCGCTGCTGGCAGGGGTTTTCAGTGCTTCCCTTTAGGAGGGAAGGGTGCCAGTTGTTCTTAAGAATGCAATTGTCTGACCACTACTCAAGAAACCACTGCTTGACACTGACCCCACAATCAGCTACCACTCAGTTGTCTCCACCCTCATCCTTTTGGGGAAGGTCGTTGAAAGGAGAGTTGCCCAACAGTTCTAAGTACATCTGGATGTCATTATTTTCCTTGTCAGTCTGGCTTTCATCCTGGATGTAGCACAGAAACTACACCATTGGTCATGACATTAGCTAATGATTTTCATTCACCTGGAGATTGACAGGAAATTGTGAGTCAGAGCTTCTAACATATTAGGCCCCATTGGGCCAAGCTCTCAAGCTTCCACACCTGACCTTGATCCAGAGCTAATGCCACTTTCCAGTTCTCTGTAACTGGATTGTCTGCTGAGAGAACCACTTAGCCCTTTTATGCAAACCTGTCAGGCTATAGGCATGCTTTGACAGCAGCCCAGTCTAGTCCAGCAAGCCTTGCATTCACTGCTCTTTGGTTCTTGTGGATCCTGACTCAGCTTTGACTTTCCCTGATCCAGCTCTTACATATTTTATGGAACACAGCACTTTGCTTTCTGATTCTCTTAGCTTTTGACCTCAGCTTGCACCCTGGACTACATCTCTCGGACCACCCTCTTGGCTGTATTGGAATTTGGTCCCACATTCCCTGCTCCACTGATCCAGACCCCAACCTGAAGCCCTTATAACCTGTACCTCTACTTAGCTGATGTCTTGGTTGTTCTTCAGGGCTTACCCACAGGCCCAGCCACCTACACCCTAACCCAACCCCCATGTTGCACCCTCCTGGTCTTGAACTTTCAGCAGTATTTGGTACAGTTGGTCACAAAGTGCTGATAAAGTCTTTAAATGACCTACAGGGTCATTCTAAATTGGTTCCACTGAAAAGGGTTATGATGGTAAAGTGTTCATTATCCCCTCAGGAACTTTTCTCTGGGATTCCAAAAGGCTCCATCTTACCACCCCCATCTTGATCAATATGTATACGAATCCAGTGGGCAACATAGTATGGTGATTTGAAGTGAGGTGCCATTATTATGGCACCTCACTTCAAATGGCTTCCAGATCTACTTCTCTTTCACATGTGACCTAGGCTCTGAGATCTCAGTCCTTTTCCAGTGACTGGTTATACGTAGGGATCATATGAAAATGAACTAATCTAGATTGAATCTAAACAGGACAGGTGATGGCAGGGGCAGACTGATAATTTAGAAGGTATTGGGATACCTATCATTGATGGAGTTCAGCCTCCCTTTGTCGTTTAAGTTTACATCCTTGCATTGCTTTTAGATCCTCTGCTGCCATCCTTCAGGTGGTGGTTGTGGCTAGAAACATTTTTTTACCAACTCAATCTGGTGATCTGGCTGTGCCCCTTCTTTTATATTTGGATCTGGCCACCATCCTCCATGCTTGTAAATAAAAGGCTAAATTACCATAATGTTCTCTACATAAGGCTGCCCTTAAAGACCATATCGAAGCTGCAGTTGGTGCAGAATATAGTAACCTGCAATCTGATGGGGGTGTATCACCAGAAACACATAACTCCAGTGCTCTGTAGTCTGTACTGGTTCCTAATAGCTTTCCATGTGTTATTCAATGCACTGATTTTGACCTGTAATGCCCTAAATCATGGGGAGGCAACCACTGGCATGGGTGCCAGAGCATAGCATGTGAAGGCATTTTGCCTGAAATGCATGCTGGAGGGTGGGCAGCAGGGAAGGGGTTAGGGCTGTGCTGCCACAACAAGGATTGGGCACCTAGCAGCTCCCTTGCTTTCTGCCCTTGGCACACAAACATCTTGCAAGTTGAAGTTACAGGTGTTTTTGACACTCTGCCTAAAAAAGTTGCCAACCACTACCTTAAATAGTCTGGGCCAAAGCAGCATCTTGCAAGTACCATCAATACACCAAGTCTGTTTAGTGAAAATACATGGAACATCATTCTCAGCAGTGGCTCCTCAGCTCTGAAACTTCTTCCCTCTTGAGGCTCATGAGAGCCTGAGCCTGGACATTTTTCAGAAGCAGTATAAGACTTTCCTAGTTGGAAAAGGCATTTGGCAAACAAAGCTAGGCTGCAAAGTTGTTTAGGAAGTCTTATTCTTGTAATGTACCTATCATTTAAATTGTTTTGTCATTCTGTTCTATAACTTATTTTTCTCTTATGGCAAACCACCCTGAGCCTTGCTGGGAAGGCAGTTTAGCAGAAATCCCACTTTGTACTTTTCCCCCCTGGACAGTAACATAAGGAGAAGCCACTTCTTGCCAGCACCCCCCCATTTTGTGCATTTCTTTTCCCTTCTGAATATTGGCAGAGACTTAGCACATTCATTGAATGGGTGTGCAGAGGCTCAGAGCAAACTGTGGCTTTCTGTAGGAGAAACCTACAAATACATCTACATATCATAGTTTCATAGTTTGTAGGGTCAGAAGGGACCTGAGCATATCATCAAGTCCAACCCCCTGCCTTGGCAGGAAAACGTACTGGGGTCAAACGACCCCAGCAAGGTGTTCATCTAGTCTCCTCTTAACAGTTTTCTACACGCCACATGCAACAGCCAGTACTAAAAACAGACCATATGCATAAATAGCAGCTGATACTAAGCAATTTGATCCTGTAGTATGTATTATTGTAATTCAAGGTCATCAGGATATAGTTTATGGTTTGTGTAGAGCTTTTGAAACATCCAGCAGGCAGATAATGTATTTCCTAAAGCAGGGGTGATCTGATGGCCACCTATAAGTTTATCAGGGATGACCACCAGTATCTGGGGGAACGTTTCTTCACCAGAGTGCCCCAAGGGATGACAAGGTCAAACAGTCATAAACTACTGCAAGACCATTTCAGGTTGGACATAAGGAAGAATTTCTTTACTGTCCAATCCCCCAAGGTTTGGAATAGCCTCCCATCGGAGGTGGTTCAAGCACCTACATTGAACACCTTCAGGAGTAAATTGGATGCTTATCTTGCTGGGATCCTATGACCCCAGCTGACTTCCTGCTCTTTGGGTGGGGGGCTGGACTCGATGATCTTCTGAGGTCCCTTCCGGCCCTAATATCTCTGAAACCTATGAAACCCCCAGGGTAGGAGCCAGCGCCAATTCCCTTGGAAGTTGGTTCCTGATCCTAGTCACCCTGACCGTGAAGTAGCATCTCCTGATCTCTAGTCTGAATCTACCCTCTGCCAGCTTGTGACCATTATTTCTAGTCACTACTGGTAGTGCTCGGGGGAACAGGGACTCCCCCAATGCCTGCTGGTCCCCACTGACTAGTTTGTAACAGGCCACTAGATCCCTCCTCAGCCTTCTCTTGTGGAAGCTGAACAGGTTCAGGTCCCATAGCCTCTCCTCATAGGGCCTGCCCTGCTGACTCCTGATCATGCGAGTGGTCCTCTTCTGGACCCTCTCCATGTTGTCCACATTCCTCTTGAAGTGCAGCACCCAGAACTGGACGCAGTACTCCAGCTGTGGCCTGACCAATGTCACAGAGAGGAGGAGTATCACCTCCTTGTACCTGCTTGAGATGCATCTGTGGATGCATGACAAGGTATGGTTGGTCATGCTGACTGCATCCCCACACTGCCAGCCCATGTTCGTCTCGGCATCAATGATGATTCCAAGATCCTTTTCTGCCTCTGAACTGATTAGAAGGGAATTCCCCAGCCTGTAGGTATGCTGCTGGTTCTTCCACCCCAGCTGCATCACTTTGCACTTATCAGTGTCGAAACCCATCCTGTTCTCATTCGTGCACCCCTGTAACCTGTCTAGGTCCAATTGCAGCCTATTCCTCCCATCTAGCATGCCCAGATCCCCCCACATCTTAGTGGCATCAGTAAATTTGAACAGGGTGCTTTTTACCACCTTGTCCAAATCGCTGATGAAGGTGTTGAACAGTCTAGGCCCTGGGACCGAGCCCTGCAGAACCCCACTGCCCACATCCCTGTTGTTAAATAGGTTAGCTTTGTCATCTGGTGTGATGACCAGATTTTCTAGTGTGTCTTGCATCAATTAAGCTCAGTGTCACTAAAGAAAACAAAAGGACTAAAACATCTACTTCAAAGGCTATAAATATATCCTGGTGCTTACCTAACTCATTTACTGTGCCTAGTAGCCTTTGATCCTCACTACCTTGCATTGCATTTTTATATAGTTCTCATAGTGCATTTTTATATTTCATCTGTTTCATCTTTGTCATGACAGTTTGTATTTTATATTTTATACTTTTAAACTCTTAAGGAATGTATTCCCTGTAGAATGAAGTCACACCCTGGTCCATTGTTAAAAATTGCATTGAAATTGTAATTGTAGTGATAAAATCTGCTGTTCTGGGCTGGTCCCTGAGTGAATGTGAGTATGAATGACAAACCAAGAACTTCTGACTGTTAATTGACAATAACCTACCCAGAGGAACTTAACATTAAAAAACTCTACTGTACAAGGCATTTTAGGCTAATCAAGCCAAGGAACTGATTCTTGGAACTGAGCACCCACCCTATTCACTATTCCTGTTAATTCATGACAATACAGCCATTGAATCAATCAAGTCAAGGATGGAACCCCTAATGACTATGACTGACAGCTATTGTGCACTACTCAAGACCAATGTGGGACAGAAACCTCTGGACTGGGCAGCCACAATGATGCTGGGGGATCACACAAGTCTGCCAGAAAAGGATAAAAGGCAGTGAAGCATGAACCTCAGTGGCACCCTCTCATCCAGCACCTGACCTACCAAGACAGAAGGACAAGCAGACAATCCCCTTCTGGAGAAGACATCACCTTGAAGGAAGCTGACCATCAACAGCAGACTCCAGGGCCTCAGATATACTAAAACCAGTGCTCCCACAATCACTACAGCAGCTACTATACAATATACTACATGGGTTTGAAAGTGTGTTTGTGCATGCATGTACATGAACTAAGGTAACCAGTACCCCTAATAACTCAAAGTTTGCATTTATAATTTTATTAGTAACTTCACATTCTGTACAATAAACAAGAATTTATGATGATCATGACAGTTGGTCTTTTGTAGCCAACAGCAGCATATAAATTTAATTAAAAATAATTACTACAAATAATAATATGTATAAATCACGTTTATCTTCATGAATCCTGAATAGTCTCAAAATTATGTGTTTATAACTTTGCTGGATGAAGGTTTAGTTTTGAGAATACAAAATATTTATTCCTTTGGATGAAAATAATTTTCCAATATTACTGTTATTTATTGGGTGCATCTGTACATCATTAAGGTGATATGACAGCACAGTTTGCACTGTAATCAGCTGCTTTTGGAAGCAGCATCTGCACATGTGTACCTGGGACTGCAACAGTTTGAGCCAAGGTGGAGTTGCCCCAGACAGATAGCAGGCTTAGGGGTTCGGGCATGGGCTCTGGGTGGTGGTGTCAAATGGTGAAGGGGATGGCTGGGGCACAAGAGTGCCAAAACTGTGAAGCCATGTGGCTGACCCCCCAAGCCTGCTACCAGCCCATGATTGCTCTGCCCTGGTTCAATCTGCTGCAGTCCCAGGCACCATATACACATGTTTCTACGCCGTATATGACTCCACTGTAAGACAGTACTGTCCCTGACAGTGCTACCATACTGTGCAGTTAATTAACTTACTATGCCTTAAGATTGGTGCACGTGTAGACAGTGGGTGCTCTATGTGTTCATTAATGTGTCGTAGTTACTGTGCATTAAGATTAGTACTTGGTTAGCCAAGTATTAAATCAATGAGCAGTAACTCGCACTACTGTGCAGTAGCACTGGTGTATGAATTTTTAGTGATGCTTACTGTGCTGTGTTGCGCTTCTAATGCCGGTGCACCCTTGACCTGCGAGCCTGGGTTGGCACGACTGGCTTGGTGTGAGGAGGGGAATTTATAACTGGGCAGGTGGGTGATAATGATGAGCAGGAGTCAGAGGACACAGCGTATGGTTAAACACAGCGTATGGTTATACAAAAGGTTTATTTTACTTACACTACTGATGTGCTGCAGCGTAGGCAGAGGAGTTGATTTATTCAGTTACAGCATGCAGATATCATGTTACCCAGCATTTACAGGGTGGGTAAGAGAGTTGCTTGTTACAGATT
Source organism: Crocodylus siamensis (assembly GCF_052110815.1). Lineage (NCBI taxonomy): Eukaryota > Metazoa > Chordata > Crocodylia > Crocodylidae > Crocodylus > Crocodylus siamensis. The sequence continues at coordinate 38,690,245 of NC_143395.1, read as the reverse complement.
CCGAGCGATTCACACAAGCCGTTGCAGTCTGCAGATTACCGAGAGCTCTTGATAAGAAAGATTACGACAGAGATAGAGAGATAAATGGGGATACGCCAGAAAGATACGTAGGCGGAGAGATGCAAGATGTTCTTCTTGAGTGTATACACAGTTCTCTGCTTTGGGTGGAAGTTCTTTCAAAGTTATATTTGCCAAAGGTGACCAGTTACTATACGCCAGCCATAAATAATTAATGAGTTAGCATTTGTGCTTTTTTGTTTGCTCAGGTTTCAGAAAAAAGGGGGGTTATTTTTACTTGGGTGGTACTGGTACTGTTTGGTCACAGGATAGTGCACATATTATATTGTTTAATTTTACAACTTTACTAAATTCAGCTAATCTCGTTACTATAGGTACTTTATCTTTTGTGCTGGGCTGTCAAGGTCAGTTTCTCTCTCTTGTATGAGAAGCTCAAGGGATTTGAAATGAGGTACAGATAAGGGTGTGTATATGCAGCACTGTTAATACAGAGGGATAAATTACAATTGCAGAGTTTGTTGTGCTAGCTTCTGACCTTTTGCCATCTGACCTTTTGCCATCGGCATCTGAAATCAAAGACTTTGATCTTTGACATGCTGTACCCTAATATTACTGTGCAGTAGTGTATTAATGCATGTTTTTGCATGGCACGCTCCTGTGTAGTGTTATGTGGCTATTGCACAGTTAGCCTCTCATGTAGGCACACCCACTGTGTACTTGCATATTTCCTGCTCTAACATAATGGTATACCAGCCTAGTTGATGTGCTACTATATGAGATTAACCTTCATATGTTCCCATAAGGTAATTCCCTACCTGAGATGCATATTTTGTGCAGGATCTTAAAGTGAATTAATTCTAACAAAAATCATTTTGGGGACACTGTCACTGGCACTGCAGTGCACAATATCCTGAAAGAACAGACAGCTTATATGACTGGTTTGTTCTTGGTGGATGAAAAACTGCCCAGGGTAACATGTTACCCCAGGTGTGAATGTGTTTTTCCATATGGGGTAATGACTTACCCCAAGCCCATGTTAATGCATTGGGGTAAATTGTCACCCCAGTGCAATTTCTATATAAATGACAGGCCTAGACCTGTTTGGCCACTTTGGGTGGATGCATCTGAAAGATCAGCCTTCATTCACAACTCATCCATGTCTACTTCAGCTATCCATGGTAAGTAATGGATGGCCATCCTCCACTCTGCCTTTGCAGAAGATGTAGTGGTCCTTTTTGCTAACCACATTGTTTGCAGGCTTCAAGGTCATCAAAGCACCCTGCCCTTTGCCCCCCACAAACAGACAAACAAACACTTTGCACACCTAAATCCACCTATGCTCTCTTTTCTCACGGGAATACTCCACCACACCTGCTCCTTTCATAACATACAAGCTAGTTTGCCCTGCCTTTGTTGGAAGTGAGGGAAAGGAGCAAAAACACAGCAAAGAAGAAATAGAACAACATCATATTGCAATATAACATACACTATGAAGTCCCCTTCAATGATAAGGGCTTGACATGCCCCATGACCTCTTTACCTGCTCTCAATAAGCCCTTGCATGTGTGGTTTCCAAACAGCATCTGTCCACATTTGGCTTGCCTGCTGGTCTCTGGCTTCTGTACCAAGGAGAGGGCGCTACCTGTGCTGTCACAAGAGAAGGCTGAGAGGGATCTAGTGGCCATTTACAAATGAGTCAGAGGGGACCAGCAGGTATTGGGGGAGTCCCTGTTCCCCTGAGCGCTACCAGGAGTGACAAGAAATAACGGTCACAAGCTGGCAGAGGGTAGATTCAGAGTAGACATCAGGAGGTGCTACTTCACTGTCAGGGTGGCTAGGATCTGGAACCAACTTCCAAGAGAAGTGGTGCTGGCTCCTACCCTGGGGGTCTTTAAGAGGAGGCTGGATAAACACCTTCTTGGGGTCATTTGACCCCAGCATTCTTTCCTGCCATGGCTGGGGTCAGATTTGATGATCTGCTCGGGTCCCCTTCCAACCCTACCAACTATGAAACTATGAGTTTAAAACAATTCCATCAAATCACCAACCACCTGAGATTTGACAACAAACTGACATGTGAGGAAAGGAGAGCTGTGGACAAGTTTGCTGCCTTCAGGGATATTTGGACACAATTTTGGGAGCAGCTCAGGAAATGGTATATTCCAGGAATACACCTAATGTTTGATAAGCACCTCATTGCACTCAGGGGTTGCTGTCACTTCAGACAGTATATGCCCAGCAAGCCTTCCAAATATGGCTTGAAAATGTGGTGGTGCTGTGATGCAGAAATATTATGCCCCCTGTCTGGAGAGAGCTGTCTGGGCAAGCAACCAGAAGCTCCATGCCAAGGGAACCTTGGTACACAGGTCATTGAAAAGCTAGTACATCTCTGATACAAGACAGGAAGGAATATTGTGGGTGAAAATTTCTTCACAAGTATTGACCTGGCAGAAAGACTGCTACAGCAGGACTTGACCTATGTGGGTACAATTCGGAAAAACAAAGCCGATATCTCAAACAAAATGCAAGGAAGTCAAAGAAGGGAAACTTTTTCATCCATTTTTGCTTTTGATGGGGAACTCACCCTAGTTGCCTATGATCCAAAGAAGTCCGGAATTGTGCTGCTGCTGTCAAGCATGCACTGTGACCTGTCAGTGGGTGGAGAAAGAAAGCCAGACATCATCCATGACTACAATAAAAACAAGGGTAGGGTGGATAACCTTGACCACTTAATCCATATGACCACCTGCAAATGGGAAATCAACAGGTGGCCAATAACACTATTTTTCAATATGCTGGATGTGGATGCCATTGCCAAACTCATCATTTCACTAAGCCACAATGCAAAATGGAACCAAAGATCACATTTAAGAAGACAGCACTTTTTTTTTGCCGGAGCTTGGAGAACAGTTGATCAATGAAAAAATAAAATGAAGAATGATGAATACACATGATCTGTCTAAGTCCATCAAGTCTGGTATGACTGCCCTAAATTACAAATTGCCACAATGCACCCCGGTAGAATCTTCTGCAAGCATGAGTAGACATTGTGCTTTTTGTCTTATGACTGATGACCACAAAACCTGGAAATAATGTGAAGATTGTAAGTGATTTACTTGCACACCACAGGACATCACTACTGCTTAGTGAGGAAGGCAGTCTAGTCACATTTTGAAACTCTAAAAAAAGTTTAAATTTTGTTTATAGTTCTAGTTAAATAATATTTTAGGTTCAAATTATCATAAATATTCCTTCAAACAATCTGTATATTTAATAAATAGTTTTTGGTACATTTATACACTTGTCACTGGTTCCATTTTGTTCATGCAGGTGAGGTAAACGATTACCCCATGAGCCAATCAATGTCAAATTGCAGGGTAACAAGTTACTCCATGAGAACAACAATGGTTATGGTTTCATGAGAATGGTTGAGGGTTAATATGTTAATATCATTCTAAACCTCTCTACTTTATGAAAATTACTCCAAGTAGAATAATCAGGTTTTGCTTCCTTATACATACTTTATTTACTCAAATACAAGATGAGTTTGTGTTGCACCCCCCTACACACACAATTGGAATGGGGAAAAAAACCCCTCGTCTTATGATTGTATACAGGGAAATCTCACCAAGTACATTGTCTGTCATTAAACTGCTGCCAAAAGTAGCATGTGCTCAGCAATGGAAATTAACTATGAAGTTGATTAAATGCAGCCAACACTGAGCATGAATATAAAACGCATGGCCCACATCAGACAATATGCTGATGTGAACCTTTACAATTGTCATTATTATTTTTATACAACAAATAAAACAAACTACATTAACACAAAACTTGACAAACTCCACTACAACAATACTTTGTTCTTATTACATCCTTTTCCACAATTAACACATTAACATCCCATGAAAATCCCCCAGCCCTGGAGGAAGCAACAACTTTCACTCCATCCCTTTGCCCTTATAGAGGAACCACCACCATTCTCCATCTCATCTCTGCTTTCTCCTTTCCCATCTCATCTGCATCTTGATCTACGCAATATTTCAATGGATATAGTGCCAAAACCAAACATTCTTTTCTGGTGAAAGCCAGTCCCTTGGCTAACAGTAAATTTCTCAACTTCTGTTTTGCTTCTGTTGCATAGCCATGTATAATTTCAAGATTATTGATTTCAAATTTGCTCCTTACTTCCATGTACTCTGGGAAAGCAGGGTCTGAAATTAAGGGGGTGGGGAAGGGACTACTAGGGGAAGAACTTGGGGGAAGCAGAGAGAATGGGCTACCTTTGCTGTAGCAGTGGAAGAGGGACAAATTCAAAGCAAACCTGAAGTTATAACAAATTTATACATTTTCCATCTATAGAATCTAATTATTGGGGGGGGGTCATTATCTAATAATCAGTATCATCTTCTAGTCAACGAAACACAATACTTAAATCTCAAATCAACTTTTTTCCTTATTTTTTTATGTTTACTTAAATTTTCTCTTTCTATGAACAGTCATTAAGCAGATTGGCTAAAGTATCCAAAAAACTTTAATAAGAAAGTTATGTAGACATATCAAAGTAAATTCAGATGATCATACAAGTAATAATTTATGGGTCTTTTTAGCTATTATCTTACAACTTTTTCATGAAGGAAGCAGGTAGTTATCTGCATTAGTTTGAAGTCAGGCAGAAGGAAGGGTAGAAGTGCATCTGAAAGACTACCTGAAATGCATCAGTTTTTGTGAGCAACAGCTAACTTTATCAGATGCAACAACAGTAAATTGTTGCTCACAAAAGTTTATGCATCTCTGGTCTCTTCTATATGCTACAAGTATTGCACAATTCACTCATTAACTTCACAATTACCTTGAGACCAGCTACACTTGCAAAGTAGCTATCACACAATGAAAAGCTCCAACCCGCTATAAAGTTACGCCTCAGAAATGTGTACTAAATTTATAGCTGACTGCTATCAAGCTTTAATTTGCACATTTAGAAGGGTCTCCCCTGCTGCTGAGAGCCCAGCCACAAGGGTACATCTTGCCCAGTCAGGGCTGTGAGTTCCACAACTGATGGGAACTCTCAGCCCCAGCAGCTGTGGGCTATGGGTCCCAGCAGAACCCTGCAGCTGCTAGGACCTATAAATCTAAAGCTGTGGATGCTGTGTTTACACAGCTTGCCTGCCAACAAACCTCCTGAGCGGGAATATCCCCACAGGGGAGATATCCTGGGTGTGGTGCTGCAGGAAGCCTCCAGGGTAGGAGAATCCCTGCTTCCCCAGGGATTTCATACACAACCAGAGTGAGGAGATTGCCCTGTACTGTTCATTTACCTTTACATGCTTAAACATACAGGTTATATGAGGAACTTTGCTCTTGAGTGTCATCTTTATACATTCAACCTTAAGTATGGAAAAAATGTTTTGGTTTTCTCTGTCATACAAAAAACTTCTAAAGATTAATGGATTGGATGCTATCCTACATCATAAGTATAGACTTCATAGACTTCATAGACATTAGGGCTGGAAGGGGCCTCAGAAGATCATTGAATCCAGCCCCCTGCCCCAGGGGCAGGAAGTCAGCTAGAGTCAAAGGATCCCAGCAAGATAAGCATCCAAATGTTTCTTAAAAGTGTCCAGAGCAGGTGCTTGCACCACCTCTGGAGGGAGTCTATTCCAGAACTTGTGGGCTCAGACAGTAAAGAAGTTTTTTTTTATGTCCAACCTAAAGCAGTCTTGGAGGAGTTTATGACCATTGGACCTTGTCATCCCTTGGGGCGCTCTGGTGAATAAGTGTTCCCTTAGATCCTGACACACACCCCTTATATACTTTACATGCTGCCACCAGGTCACCCCTGAGTCTGAGCTTCTCCAGGTTGAAGAGTCCCATGGCTCAGTCCACATTGACAGCATAGTGAGTTAGACTGAGGAATGGAAATAACACCTCAGAGCTATTTGAACAGTACTAAAGGAACTCAGACACATGGGGATGACAGCTAACACAAAGAAGTGCACCCTCAGGCAAGCACAGATTCAGTATTTGGGATTTGTAATAGGGCAAAGACAGATAAGGCCTCTTGCAAATAAAGTGGAGGCTATAAAGAATTATACTACCCCAGTGAATAAAAGACAACTGAGAGCTATTTTAGGGTTAGCTAGTTACTATCATAGATTTATTCCCTGCTTTTCAGAGATTACAAACCCACTAACAAATGCCAAAAAAGGAAGAGTGAATGGCCCAGTGACCTGGAACAAACAACAAGAAGAAGCATTCCAGCTATTAAAGCTTTATACCAAGAAGTAGCACTTTCCACCCCTGACTTTACACAGCCTTTCATATTATAGGCAGATGCTTCAGAACAGGCCATTGGAGGAGTACTCTCTCAGAAGGCAGAGGGCCAGGAGAGACCAGTGGCCTATGCCAGTTGGAAACTGAATGAACATGAAAGAAGGTATGTCACCATTGAGCAGGAATGTTTAGCACTTAGGTGGAGTGTTGAATATTTCCAGTACTACTTACTGGGCCAAGAATTTAAGTTAATTACAGATCACGCTCCATTAAAGTGGCTACAGTCAAGAAAAATGGACAATACCCATATTATGCAACGGGCTCTTGCTATGCAACCTTTTCAATTTTCTATTGAACACAGGCTGGGCAAAACCAATGTTGTGGCTGACTTGCTCTCATGGTGCCAATCAGATGCAGCACCTGAACCAGAACAGATTCCCAGTAAGGGAGATACAGAGAAGCAATCTGACCTAACAAGTACTAAAGAAAGAATGCCAAAAGGCATCTTGAGAGGTGGGATATGTGAGAAGGAGAGGTATCAGGTCAGGGGAAACCCTAGGAACCAATCCATGACCCAATCCCTCCCTCTTCATACTTATCTTGGAGGAAGAAAGGAATAGCTGGCAGCCTCACATCTGGTGGGCATGCCAACTCAAAATAGGGCCACACAGCATGGGAAGAGGGACTGCTGGCTTGAAAATGGAAAGGAATTCCTTGCTCAAAGCCAGCAAGTGACAGACAGCCGGGGAGCACACCTGGGAGTTCCTGGTTGGAAGCTGAGAAGAGACTTGGAGGCAGAGGGGCGGGTCATGCCTGAAGGTTCCTGGTTTATAGCCAGGGGAAGAGAGAGAAACATCAAGGGGCAGGGCATGCCCGGGAGAAACCTGCTCGGATCCAGAGAAAGCAGGATACTGAGGGGTGGGACATGCTCGGAAAGCCCCAGCCCAGGCTCAGGAAGAGTGAGAGAGATGCCAAGGGGTGAGCGACACCCGTAATTCTGGAGCTGGGAGCTCAAGGACGAGATGAGAGGGGTGGAAGCAGAGTGGTGAGACATGCCTGGAGAAGCCCAACTGGAAAAAGAGAGAGGGAAAAAGATGAGTAGAGTCATGCACAGTAAGCCTAGGGATACCTTAATGGGAACCAAAGGAAGAGAGCCATACACAGAAGGTCATGACAGATCTGCACAGTCTCTGCCCTGAACCAGCAATGGAGAGAAAATGGGTGGAAATGAAGACTGGAAAGTTAACAGTTTAGTGGTGCGGAAGAAAGAAACATATCAAAACAGATCAAAAAAAATTGCATCTAGGCAGTGCTAAAGGAGGGTAACATAGGACCCATTTTCCTCTATAAAGCAGAAGAGGAAGACGTCATCATGTAAGGGCTACACACCCTATAGCAACAAAGCCGACAATCCAGTATTTGAAAAAGTCTCTAGATTACATGGACAATTAGTAGAATGCATATTAGATATGGGTACATATTAAGATAACATATTACATATTTCTAAGAAAAAAATCTGTTGCAGGTATAGAGAATCCTTTTCCTAATGCATAAAACTTAAGTTGTGTTGTAACAGAGTACCAGAAATAGAGAAAGAATACTACTACAAAACACTGTTAGTTGTAAGTTTTCGCTTCTCCTTCTAATGTGGAATTAAGTTCTTGTCCATTACCATGGTACCTACCCACCTTCCAGCATTATGAAATGTAAAAAATAGCAACATATTTATTTGTATAGCATTATGTTATTTAGAGAAGGGGTGTAGGTTGTAGCCGTGTTGGTCTAAGGATATACGCAGCCAAGGTTCTTTGGGTGAATCTGATATCTTTTATTAGACCAACCTAAATGGTTGGAAAACAATTATTAAGCAAGCTTTCAGGTTCAAAAATCCTTCGTCAGGCTAAGGAAGTTTCAGCAGTTGGTGTGTGCTCTTCCTGGATGGAATGAAGCCAGAGGCTGGGCTGGTCTGCATACAAGACAGGCCGTCAGTGAAAATGTAGATAGAGGAGTCAATGGGTGAGAGACAGGCTGGGGAGGGGGGGAGGGGATGTGCTGACAATATAAGGGCTTCCATTCAAGTAAGGCTGCTTTGTATTCCTTATACTACCTAACCCCACATCAAAAGAGAAGAGTTTGAGGTCCTCATTGTATCAAAAAACAATCTAATGTCATATGTGATAATAGGGAGGGTCTTGCAAAGGGTCTTTGCTACA